>NC_141222.1:2105000-2802500 GCF_054856515.1 Filicampus tigris
GGTAAGTTGATTGGACTCTCTAAATTGAAAAAACCCGAGGTGTGATTGTGAGTGCGGATGTTTGTCTCTGTGTGCCCTGCGATTGGCTGGCAACCAATTCAGGGTGTCCCCCGCTTACTGCCCGAAGACAGCTGGGATAGGCTCCAGCATGCCCCGCGACCCTTGTGAGGATAAGCGGTATCGATAATGGATGGATGGATATTTAATGGGAATTTATGCCGTTTTTCCACGTGTTCACCATATGTGGTATGTAATGCACTACATATTAATAAGTGATACCAATAGTAATACTGATTTTACTCACTCATAGAAAGTAGTCCAGCCGATTTGGATGCTTTTGGTTGCTAGTAAGCCACTGTTGCCATGGTAACTAAACAAGACCAGCTCTTGACCCTGAGCTGTGAGAGACTTCAGACCCCCATTTGTTCCGATGGTCAGCCAGATGACCTATACATAGAAGCATGGGAACAGGCAACCATGGGTTTTGTTATTTTTCCATTTCTTGGTACAGTTTCATAGCCAGATCCAGTATCCTACTGATATTTCTTAACACAGTTGAGTAGTTTATCTTTGTGTTAGGTCTGAACTCACTTGGTTGTCTGGAGCAACCGCACGTACAGGCATCCTGTTGGTATCTCTACGTATGCGGAGGGTGTTGCCGCTGCTGTCAGTCACTGCTGTTAAATCCTCCTCATTGCTGTCAGAAATAAATCAAAATGGTCAATTGTGTGACTGATAGGTGGAAAGATGGGGAGTAAAAGTTTAAAAATTTCATTATCCACACCGACCTGTAACTGAAATTATATTTATAGTCTCCGGTGACCAGGGATAGTGTGAATTGGTGAGTTCCATTTAAGTCAAACACATAGAGCTCCTGGGAGGCTGGCGAGGCCACTTCATAGGAGCCGGGACCAGATGCCAAAGAGCCTGAGGACACACACATATTTGTTTATTTTGAACACTTGACCTTAATTAAGTTTAAGGGATTGGTTAATGCACAACGCTATTTGGATCAAATTAAAGCGTGTGTTCCACACACTCGAGGTATCAACATTATACAATATAATGGCATCTACCGTGGTGCTACATTGGACTATGCATGTCCAGCCAACAATTTAAACTCAATCAAATTACTACATACCGGTAAGTGGTTGGTTGCGCCGGATTGCTCGAATGCGGATATTTCCTAGATCGGCCACATACAGTGTTCCATCCGGGGACACCACCAAAGAAGAAGGACAATTAAGTCTTGCATCTTTTGCATAACCGTCTCCTGTTTGGTAACAGTCACAGTTGGCATCATTCTGCAGGAGGTAGATAAGTGAGACAGACGATTAGCATAAACACTACAACTAAAGGCCTAGATAGACCAAACCGACGCCGGAGGTCGTGAAGCGTCGTGGCGTCTGAATATGCCGTCTGATTGGTGAAGCGGCCAGCGTCGTAGTGTCGTAACTCGTCAGTAGGCGTCTGGGGGGCGTTTACGCATGTTGAATCGGCGTCGCCAGTCATGACATTTGGTCACTCTGATTGGCTGTTAGCTAGCAAATCAGCGCTTGGAGCACCAACGGGAAGTGACAAATGCGGAAAAACAGTGAGCACGCCTCCGCTGCCTTAATCTTCTTACAAGTACAAGAGCGAGGGTTGACAATTTAAATATTTCACAATACCGTGTCAAGAATGTGATGGTTTACTTCGCGTGGGAGTTCATCATGAGCGAAGAATATAGCTGAATGCATTGTTTACGTTTTTATAATCTGCCACCGGCCAACAACTTTCCGGTTGGATTTTTCTAACAATGAAAAATAGTGACTACCGCCGCCGATGGTATGGAAAGGTATTACATCTTATGCATGCGCAGAAGGCACTTTAATGGTCAGTGTCGCTGTCTGACGTTGCGGTGTGTTTGTCCAGCGTGACGTGCCGACAGCCGGCCGGACACCACAGGGGGTAAGCGTCTGTCATTGTTGGCCAACGTTGTTTTGGTCTATCTAGACCTTAAGGCTTTTTGGGGGTTACATGTACAGCAACAGCAGCGGATATGTACGAAATAAGAAATTGAGTGATTTAACTACCTTGCAATCACAATCAGCTGGCGCTCCGGCAAGGTAGGTCATTTCTCCATCAGTGGACACCTAGGAACAAGCAGTTAAAATAGTGGGGAGGACATAAAAGTCTCTTCAGAGAGAAGATAGCACAACTGAAAATAATATCAATGAAATGAATACAAAGACACACGCACGCACACACACGCACGCGCACACACACCCGCACACACACCCCCCCACACACACACAGACACACACACACGTATGTGCGGACAGATACCTGACCAATCGAAAAAAAATTTAACTAGTGTGTCAACCTGGGGAGTTTCACAAGGCCCCCGTAACATGCTTGGGGCAATGGGGCCTCAAGATAATCTCTGCCCTCCTCCCAGATCGAAGCCCCTGAATGTGGCATAATGATTACCTGTCGAATGCGATGGATTTTTTTCTCGTCTGTCTCTGTGATGTACAGAATCCCATTGTAGGACAAAGTAATGGCTGTTGCTCCCTCTAGCATGGTCTGAACGGCTCTCTTTCCCATTGTGTATTCAATACCAGGTACTTGGCAGTGCATGGGACGGCCTGCCACAATACGAACCTGAACACACACAAACAGTATTCCTTTATCAAATTATTGAATGAAATAAATGAATAATGTTGGTCTTTTCTTTTAACCTGAGTAGGAAAGGAAAAGGCAGCACACAATATGTAACAAAGTATTTTGAATGTACATGAAGACATTACCTGTCTATTTTCAGTGATCTGCAGCACCACATTGTTGTCCAAAACATAGATGGAGTTGTCCATGGGACTGATTGCGAGATCGGTGGGCCACTCCAAACGAACCTGGTTGTAGAGATGTCAAGATGGAGAGTTTTATCCAAGACAAACTATAATCCTTTTAGGACACGTTCTTCCTTGTTACACAGTATGTAAAGAGCAGGGCTAACCCACATCTGGTCCTCCAGATCCCTCATCCAGCCTGTTTTACATGTTTCCCTCCTCCAACACACCTGATTCAAATAATCAGGGTCGTTATCCCTTCTGCAAAGCTTGCTGATGGGCTGATCATTTGAAGGACCGGACTTGGGCACCCCTGGACTAGAGTCATTGTTAATGTAGCACAGTGGAGCAGTGTTCACCATCTGTCACCGCACAGCGTAAAAGGATCCCAGACTCTAATGACATGTTTGCTCTGTATGATATATTTGGTTGTTATACCTTTTTGAGCAAGTTTACATCTTTTTACCAAGATGGCACGAACGTGAGTGGTCGCCTCGGTGATTCCTATCTTTGTTGTCTTTATTTATGTCATTTTCGTCCGTTTTTGGCGACCTCACAGAAGACTTGCTTGATTTAGCAGCCTGTTCTGCCAAAATACCTAACCCTAACCCGCAAGCCGACTAGGCAGTGGAAGGACGTCTTGATGGGTAGGAAGGGATTCCAGGACGGACCTCATCACGGAACTATTGGGAAGTCAAAGCGCGGTGGCAAATTATACTTCTACATTGATGAGGAATTGTGCACTAATGTCACGGAGCTCAAAATACACTGCAGCCCTGGATTTGGAGTGAAAACTGTGCTAAAACATGCAAAACACAGTAGGTAGAATTGTCATTTTCGGTGGTGTCTTTGTGGCAGCTGTTTTATTGCCGACCAAGTAAGCGAAGCGGTGAACAATGTAGACTCACAGATAGATGTCAGACTGCTTGTTTGGCAGTTAGCGTTGTTTTTTTGGCCTTCATTGCAATTTCGTGCCTGGTGTCCGGGGGTCATCGGCAGCTGGAGCTACTGAAGAAAGTCCTCCCAGCACACTTTCTGTCATTTCGCATCTTTTACCACGGCTTTCACTCGTCATACGTGGGCATTTAGGCTCCTTGTGAGGAAATGTAGTTGGCACTGCATTTGATTTTAACCATAAATTATAGCCAGACACGACCAGAGCACAGCCAGGCGGACTCATACAGCGGTGGTTGTCTTAAATCCATCCAACCATTATCTCCCGCTTATCTGAAGTCGGGTCGCGGAGTCAGCAGCTTCAGCAGGGAAGCCCAGACTTCCCTCTCCCCAACAACATCTTCCAGCTCTTACGGAGGGATCCCAAGGCGTTCCCAGGCAAGCCGGGAGACATAGTCTCTCCAGCGTGTTCTGGGTCGTCCTCGGGGTCTCCTGCCGATGGGACATGCCTGGAACACCTCACCAGGGAGGCGTCCAGGAGGCATTCTAATCAGACGCCCGAGCCACCTCAACTGGCTCCTCTCAACGCGGAGGAGCAGCGGCTCGACTCTGAGTCCCTCCCGGATGGCCGAACTTCTCACCCTTTCTCTAAGGGAGAGCCCGGACACACTGCGAAGGAAACCCATTTCGGCCGCTAGTATCCGAGATCTTGTTCTTTCGGTCATGACCTACAGCTCATGACCATAGGTGAGAGTAGGAACGTAGATCGACCGGTAAATTGAGAGCTTCGCCTTTCGGCTGAGCTCCTTCTTCACCACGACAGACCGATACAGGGTCCGCATCACAGCAGATGCTGCACCGATCTGCCTGTCGATCTCCCATTCCATCTTACCCTCACTCGTGAACAAGACCCCAAGATACTTGAACTCCTCCACTTGGGGCAGAATCCCATCCCCGACCTGGAGAGGGCACACTACCCTTTTCCGACTGAGGACCATGGTCTCAGATTTGGAGGTGCTGATTTTCATTCCGACCGCTTCACACTCGGCTGCGAACCGTTCCAGTGAGAGTTGGAGATCGCGGTTTGAAGAAGCAAAAAGCAGAGATGCAATACTGAGGCCACCAAACCGGACCCCCTCGACACCTCGGCTGCGCCTAGAAATTCTGTCTTAAATCCTTGTCTTAAATTGCTTCATAAATACAGTTGAGAATGCATTGCGACAATGGCGGCGTACATGGAAATAAAGTTTCTACAAAATGTTTTTAAATGGAAATTATTTTCCATCATTTTATTTTATAGTTGTGTTACTAACAACCAAATAAATTATACAGAGCAAATATGTCATTACTGAGGGTGTTCCTTTGAAAGTTTTGAATGCAAGAGAGGAGTTTGCAGTTTCACTCTGTGCCCGCATGGGTTATCTCCAAGGTGCTCTGTATCCCTCCCAAAGATTAAAGTCCATCAAAACCATGCAAGTTTAGCAAATGTGAAAAGTTATCTATGTATCAGCCCTGCAATTAACTGATAGTCCAGAGTTCTGAACTTCTGCACTGAACAAGAAGGTAATGGTTGGATTAAGTTTAATTGAAAATCTAATATTCCATAAGTCATTTTTTAATTTAAAAGGTTGTGAAAATAACCTGTTCATTTTTATTCCACAAATGAAAGATAGAGGTCACAACTGGTTTCCCAGGTTACCAATATTTTCAAAGCATCCCACACCAAATACTGTTTGAGAGAATGTGACAAAAAAAACATTTTCAGGCCAAAAAAAAGGAAAACAGTGCTTCTTGACCTATTGTGCATTACACTGGAAAGTATAAGTGTCATGTCCATGAGCTTTTTTAATGCAAGCCATATTAGCAACCGGGAAATGTCCTATGCATCTCGTGTGCAACCAGTGTCAATTGCCATACCTTTTTTGGTCCATAGAGGAATTTAAACATTTAGATGTTTATGTAACAAAGTACAGTACGTAGAGAAGTAAGGACATTTAATGTTACCTGTCTAATGTGCATGCTGGTATCACAAGTCAGAGGTCGTGCGGATGTCAAATCATTGCTTCCCAGCACTGTGGAGATGATCCCATTGCGGTCCACTTTTCTGATCATCGTCCCATCCACAAAGTAGATCAAACCATTTTTGTCAACTGCAATCCCTATATAGAGTAGGAAAAAACACATCACCAAAACACAGCATATACTCTAACATTTCGACCGTCATCATTTGTTGTCTTTATCTCTATGACTTTATGTATGTGAACCATCACCATCATCATCAGCTCCTTCCAGCCACTCCTGTCTTGTTGTGGCAGGTTTATATTTGTTGTTTGTATTTAGTTCCAGGCTTTCTTTCAGTCTGTCTGTGTGGTAAACCTGGTTCACGCCGCAGGATAATTAGCCCTGAAATATCTCCTTCTGACAATCGTAGTAGGGATGCCATGATACTGTAATATCACGATATGAACTTCACGATGCGATAATTATCACCATATTGTGGGGAAGTTGGTGAAAATAAAAAGCTCATGATAGTGTATAAAAGCTCATGGTATTATTAATGAAAAAAAAAAGCTCATATTAAAGAAAAACATCTCAATATTCAGTGTTTATACGGCAGTGACAGGCCCCCTTCCGGGCATTCACAAAGAAATAGGCTTGGCCAGTCAGGCTGTTATGATTGGTTGTTTACGTGTTGTATCAGTTACTCTGCAGATGTTATGGTCCATTTATTCTTTGTTCTTTATTATGTCATATAGACCTGAAGTCTTACAGTTTAAAAGTTTTGAGTTACACACCTTCTTTGAGTGAGGATGCCAACTCTCTTCCAGTCCTGATCTCTGTTGTTACTTTGTATTTTTGTGGATAAAGACTTTTTACTCTTCAACTTTGGTGTCATATCTGCGTATGGGTCCAAATCCCGATCCTCACATGACAGAACGTACTGACCAGTCATGGACCCAGCAGACTCAGACACAATCCCTCAAGCCGAAGACAGAACCACCTGCTCCTAAACATCCCTCCACCTCCAATCAGGTAGTGATTGTCTCACAGGGTGCTGCTTTGCCTTTTCATTGGGAACCTCTCGTGTCGATCCTCCACGATGGGTCGCTCAAGCCGTCGCAAGTCCCGGTCTGCCTTCAACCGCCCTCAGCCTGCTGACCACCCCCAAACCCTTTGTGTAAGCACTCTCCTTTCTTCCATGTCTCTCTCATCTTTGCCATCTACTTGTTCTAAAATTGTACAGTCCCCTTCTAGTTTAACACCCGATGTTTTGTTCTAGACTCATATTTTTCTGACTGTGAAGATAGCCATGATGTGTTTAATCTCCTTTGTGATTCTGATACTGATATTGAATTTGGGCTTCCTGCTTTTTCAAGCCCTAGTCAGTTTTTGTCACGTTTTTCTGATGATGACTCCTTAATGTCCACTTTAGTGATTCCTTAGTGAACACTTTCCATCAGACCCTGGCTTGGGTGCCCGGTGTGCGATTTACATGGGACCCCCGCGGGGTCCGAGTAGAGATTCTGGTTGCGCCTCAGCTTTTTCCAAGTCACGTCATTACGAACCTTTACCCAAGCCACTACACTCCCCGCCTTTTTCGACACCTCGTTCACTGCGTACTTCTTCACCTAGTCCCGTTCATCATGTTTCTTCTAGTTTACATTCCTCACTATCTGTACTCCCAATCCCTCGTGTCTCGTGTGCGTCCCAACCTCTATGGTGGCAGGCTGATGAGCCAGGGCCCCTTCCCGGCACTTCAGCAAATGCCGGCCCCAGCCCCGATGCCTTGGCAGTGCCAGGCCCCCTTCCAGGAACCCTGGCAACTACAGGCTCCCATGCCGACTCCTCTGCACTCGGTGCCTCGGCAGTGCCATGCCCTCTTCCCGGCATCTCGGCAAATACAGGCTCTCATGCCGGCTCCTCTGCAGTGCCAAGCCCTCTTCCCGGCACCTTGGTAACTACAGGCTCCCATGCCGGCTCCTCTGCACCCAGTGCCTCAGCAGTGCCAGACCCTCTTCCCAGCACCTCAACATTTCCAGGCTCCCCTGCCGGCTCCTCTGCACCCGGTGCCTCAGCAGTGCCATGCCCTCTTCCCGGCACCTCGGCAACTACAGGCTCTCATGCCAGCTCCTCTGCAATGCCAAGCCCTCTTCTCGGCACCTCGGCAATTACAGGCTCTCATGCTGGCTCCTCTGCAGTGCCAAGCCCTCTTCCCGGCACCTCGACAACTCCAGGCTCCCATGCCGGCTCCTCTGCAGTGCCAGGACCCCTTCCCGGTGCCTCAGCAAATGCTGGACCCCGTCCCGATGCCTCGGCAGTGACAGGCCCCCTTCCGGGCACCTCGGCAACTGCAGGCTTCCATGCCGACTCCTCTGAACCCGGCACCTCGGCAACTACAGGCACCCATGCCGGCTCCTCTGCAGTGCCAGGACCCCTTTCCGGTGCCTCAGCAAATGCTGGACCCCATCCTGATGCCTCGGCAGTGACAGGCCCCCTTCCGGGCACCTCGGCAACTACAGGCTTCCATGCTGGCTCCTCTGAACCCGGCATCTCTGCAACTACAGGCTCTCATGCCGGCTCCTCTGGTATGCCACGCCCTCTTCCCGGCACATCGGCAACTACAGGCTCTCATGCTGGCTCCTCTGGAGTGCCAAGCCCTATTCCCGGCACCTCGGTAACTACAGGCTCCCATGCCGGTTCTTCTGCAGTGCCAGGCCCCCTTCCCGGCACCTCAGCAAATGCAGGCCCCCATCCTAGCTCCTCAGCACCACCAGATTCTGACTCTTCCGCAGCGGCGCAAGATTTGCAGCCTCCTTCCGATCCTGCTTCGGCGGCCCAAGGTCTTCAGCTGTCCTCTTACTCTGCTCTGGTGGCGCAAGGCCTTCGGATGCCCTCTGACTCTGTTCCGGCGGTACAACCTCTGCGGCTGCCCTTGAATTCTGTTACGATGGTGCAAGGCCTTCGGCTTCTCTCTGATTCTGCTCCAGTGGCGCAAGGCCTTCGGCTGCCCTTTGACTCTGTTCTGGTGGCACAACCTCTGCTGTTGCCCTTTGATTCTGCTACGACGGCTCTGGCAGCTCAATTTCTGCAGCTGCCCTTTGATTCTGCTCCGGCGGCACATGGCCTTTGGCTGCCCTTTGATTCTGCTCCAGCGGCACAAGGCCTTCAGCTTCCCTCTGACTCCGCTCTGGCGGCGCAACCTCTGCGGCTGCTCTTGGATTCTGCTGCACCCGCGCAAGGCCTGAGGCTGCCTTCATTCCCTGTGTGATCCCTTGGACGCCCACCGGACTGGCCCCAAGACATTCTCGTTTGGCCTCCTGGATGACCACCGGACTGGCCCCGCGAAAAACCTCTTGTCTGGCCTTCGGGAGGGCCACTTGCTTGTCCCCGCCATGACCCTCTCGCCTGGTCTCTGGGTCGCCCACCAGACTGGTCCTGCCAAGACCTTCTCGTCTGGTCTCCTGGACGCCCGCCGGACTGGCCCTACCATGACCCTCTCGTCAGGCCTCCTGGACGTCCACCGGACTGGCCCCGCGAAAAACCTCTTGTTTGGCCTTCGGGAGGGCCACTTGCTTGTCCCCGCCATGACCCTCTCGCCTGGTCTCTGGGTTGCCCACCAGACTGGTCCTGCCAAGACGTTTTTGTCTGGTCTCCTGGACGCCCGCCGGACTGGCCCCGCCAAGACCCTCTCGTCTGGTCTCCGGGTCGCCCGCCAGACTGGTTCTGGCTCTTGTCTGGCCTTCTTCGAGCTGTTCTTGATTTTGTTTTTGCTTTAGAATTTCATGTTTTCATCATGATTCTTTTGTGTCTGTTTAGTTACTTTAATTCTAGTTGTTTTAAACTTAAATGTAATTGTTTTTTTGTTTTTGTTTTTGTTTTTTTGTTTTTTTACCGTGTTTCCGATTCTTGAAGGGGGGTTACTGTTATGATTGGTTGTTTACGTGTTGTATCAGTTGCTCTGCAGATGTTATGGTCCATTTATTCTTTGTCCGTTATTATGTCATATAGACCTGAAGTCTTACAGTTTAAAAGTTAGAGTTACACGCTGACACATTGTCAGTACAATGTGAGTGTCTTTGAGTGAGGATGCAAACTCTCTTCCAGTCTTGATCTCTGTTGTCACTTTGTATTTTTGTTGATAAATACTTTTTACTCTTCAACTTGTGTGTCATATCTGTGTATGGGTCCAAATCCCGATCCTCACATGACACAGGGGGCCTATTGGCGATTAGCAGGAGTCTTAAACATAGGTGGCATCAAATTAAACTGCACTAATAAACTCCTTTGTTCATGTATAGCCTAATTGTTTTTTAAAATAAATAATTTGATTACATGCTGCACTTGTGCCTTGACTCCCTGAAGATGCAAAGACGCACATTATTGGTCTGTCCCAAGCCCGTCTCCCCGGCTCCGTCCATCCCCAAATGCATGCAGTGCATATTTGGTATGACTTGTAAAAAAAAAAAAAAAAAAAAAAAAAAAAAAAAAAAATTTGGATATATTATTCATATTATGTTGAATGCGAAAAACTGTGAAGAACCATCAAAACCTTTTTATTTTCTTTATGTGGCCAAATGCATTTCAGAAATAAGCCTTAGAAATTGGTCGTTGGTTCAGCATAGTAACCATGAGCCAGTGAAATCAAGTCATTCTGGTATCAAGTACTGCCCCAAACAGAACAGACACTCAGCAAAATATGTATATTCAAACTAAAATAATCAAGGAATGACACAAACATGGATTGATTATTTAATTTGAAGACCTACATTTGTCACCATTTAGTAGCTAGAACACTTCCGCACAAGATACATCAGACGTTCCTCCATTTAAATTAGCCAGTGGAACCTCCAAGATGCTCGATCCTTGCACCTTGATACGCGTTTAACGTAACCTATCATGTACCAATTATGATAACCTACATTGGGATTTTTGGGGGGGATTCATTCATGTATGAGAGAGCAACTTTTGAAAAGCTGTCCACTGTGGTGACCACTGTCCCGGAAAGGGTTAACTTAATTTTCAAGACACTCCCCTGATCCCACTTGAATTTCTGTCCTCACACACTAAAAAACAACAGACAGTACAAATGGTGAGTAGAAACAATGAAGAAGTGAAATTTGTCCTGGCAATTTGAAAATTGGTACAGATCCAATTTCTCCAAATTAAATACAATGAACAGCAAAATAGCCACAACTGATATAACCTTCATCTATTTAGGTTTTAATTAAAAAAAATAAAATTGTATGTGTGTACCTTTAGGTCCCAGTAACTGAGCTTCCGTAGCTTGTCTTCCATCTCCACACCGTGCGTCATCAAATGGCGGACATTGTTCACCAGTACCAGCCACAACCTCCCCATTACCTTAAAACACACACGTGAACACGGCGGACAAGTTATCTGACTTGTCAGAATAATTAATACCTTTTGTCATTATGTTATGTTTCTTATTACTGAACTTAAACTAAAGACAAATTATTTTGAAGAGCATCCCAATAGATGTGTATATAAACAGCACTCTGTCAGGAGCCAAGTAGAATAAGGACTTACTGATAAGGTCCCGAGCACCACTGAGGTTCTTTGGTCTGTAGATCCGTCGTGAGTTGGTGTCCGACACATAAAGCTGTCCTGTCACTGGATCAGTAGCCAGATAATACCGATGAGCGGGGTTGTTGCTAAGAGGGAGCATAAAGAAATTGAAAATAATATAAAAACAACAAAGATTTGGTTTAGGATCACTGCTGCATAGTGTCCGTGGACTCCTTCCTTTATCTTGTGCAATGATATTTTAAGGGGAGTAAGTATGTGCAGAGGAACACTGGTAGGCATGAACTCAGCAACCAAACAAAACACTTGTCCATTTAGTGTATGTTCAGAGGCTTCTACTGTACATAAATCTGGTTGCTTACAGAGAGAAAATATGTTTGATTTCAGTATGTTTGGTATCCAACGAAAACTTGTTGTATTATGGCTATTTTGTTGTTTGTATGTAAAGTGCTTTGTTACAGCTCTAGCTGTTGTGAAATGCGCTATACAAATAAAATTGTATTGTACACTCTAAAAACAGTTGGGTTATTTCATTAACCCAATTTTTGCACAGATGCCCCATTTCACCAGGTTCTACTGGGGCAAAGTCTAGAAAAATACCAAAAGAAAGAAAACTCCACCCATGTGCTAAGTTACACTGCACTTTGCACCCGGCACAAAAATAGGGTCCCATGTCTCCTAGCTGGCCTGGGAACACCTCGGCATCCCCCTGGAAGACCTGGATGAAGGAGCTGGGGACAGGGACGTCTGGGCTTCATGCTAAGTTGCTGCACCCACAACCAGACCCCGTTAAATAGAAGAAAATTGATGGATGGATAATTCACTAACACCAGCGCTAATAGCCACACGAGTGAAGAAAAATAAGACCTTTAGAAAGCTGGTGTGAACTTGGCACTCTTCTGTGAACTTCGGGAAACTATCAAAACAATTGCCACTGTATTTTGAATTTTATGGTCAGTATAACGTCGTCTTCTAAATAGACGCTCACTACATCTTCATGTCGCTTAACAAGGAAAATGCTTTTGTCCATGAATTCCAAAATAATGAAGCAATTGTTGATATTTTCAGAGATGTATGCAGGCATGATCAGAAATGTGTACGTGTATTTTTGTAAGGACTGATAACAGTTTTTTGACAGTCCCGTTTGCACCTCCTTGGTCAACACCCCAGTGAGTGTTCTTAAAATTTCTTTATTCACTCCTGAATTATCATTATTCTGCCACATTCTTGGCACAAAACCAGCATTTATATTTTGCCATGTGTGGCTTATTGCAATCAGGGGTCAATTTAGGGAAAACTGCACTCTGCTGCCCAACTTTGTGGGCGTGCTTGCCCTAGTATATAATAAGCGGACTATCCTTTGTGAATAGGACGTTAAGATGGAGCAAATTCCCAGTTAAGTGCAATTGAAGGTGCTATCAGCAGTTCATTCTTTGTGAACTTGACCCTCGGTATTAAGAGCTTGTCTTAACACTGTAACTAATATCTATTGATAATTGATAAAATACATGTTAAATGATCATGTTCAGGTTTTAAAAGTGTAATGAAGTTGTAAACCACTCTTGAGAAGCATCCATCCATCCATTATCCATACCGCTTATCCTCACAAGGGTCGCGGGGCGCGCTGGAGCCTATCCCAGCTGTCAACGGGCAGTAGGCGGGGGACACCCTGAATTGGTTGTCTTGAGAGGCATGTTGATGGCAAATTGTTGACTAAGTTAGACTTGTGTTTTTAATCAAAGCCAGGCAGAAGCTAGCAATTCCGTCGAGCGCCAGCTCGCCAGCTAGCTGCTTCACTGGAGCGGCATTGAAGCAGCATCTAAACATCGTTTGGCTGACTCGGACCGACTGGGACCCCATGGGTCGATTAAATATGCAGACGGGAAACAAGCAATGCCCAGCTCTGCCTTTTGCATATACTCAAACAGATTTAAAGGTTGTAAAGCAGACTATAACATTTTAACATTTTTTGTGATATTGTTAATATTCAATATACAAATCACAATATTCAAATTGGACACGCTAAAAAAATACATGGTGACAATAGTAGTTCTCTCGAGTGGGTGTGCGTGTGGGCGCTTGTGTTTTGGCAGGAGTCCGGGCACCAAAAAAATTGCACCAGGGCCTATCAACAAGCTCTTACGCCTCTGCTGCATTTTTGGCCTAGTACTACTTTTTTGTGAACAGAGCCAGCGACCGGCCTTGACTTTCTCACATGCATTATAAATATGAACCTCCAAAGCAGTATGTATAGTGAATACCGCTAGGATGAAATTAAGACAAATATGCCACAAATGGAATTCCAAAAATGAAATTACATTATCAGCAAAAAACAGCAACTGATCTTTTCTTCTTTCAATGTTTATATAAAGCGTAATATAATTGCATGCTATAGCAATATGAATTATATGAAATAGCATGTTAATAGATGAGTAATATATTGTAAACGGGACATAATATTGTGAGCAGTCTTTTAAATTATTTGCACGCAAATGCTTTCTTTGTCCAGGATGGTTTCATTATTTGTTTTTGTTTGTTTTGCTTTTAAAAGTGCCTATTGGACCATGAAAAACTGATGCCTGATTTGACTTTTTAATTATGATTTATTTCGTATAATTATTACTGTGTGCTTGTAATTGTGTGCATGTCATCATTTTGGAGAGCTAAAACCCAAACATTTAAAAGTGTCTCTCAAAGTTGGATTTTAAAAGCACCGTATCATTCCCATGTCATTTATTCATGATTGGCAGAACAGGGTTGTGTGTTGTGCTCAAAATAATTAATTTGGCATGCTTGTTCCAGCAAAGTGTACATTTATTGTGACTGGCAAAGAAACTTTACTCCCATAAGTCAAATTCACTGATCAGTACTGATCAGTAAGATTATGATTATAATATAATATATTGTTGTTATTGCTATTAATATTGTAATTTTTATACATCAAATAAAGTGTATTTCCAAGTCTGGCAAATGACTGCCACTTCAAATTTTACAGTTAACGTGGTAACATTTATTACCTCATGAACAAAGTTTCATTAATTCAAAGTCCTCATTAGGATTGCCTTTTTATATGTAAGTATGCGGAATATCGAGATTATTTTGACAATATTATGGACAGATGAAATTTCTGCTTTAAATAAATTGGGATTGTATTTATTTATTTTATTTATTTATTAGGACAGGCTGTTCAATGCTTTGTTGAATGAATGAATGTTTTCGTTAACTACATTAATCAAGACAGTGGGAATAAAGCCGTTATAAAGACAATAAATATGTCAGAAAAGAAAGAAAATTAACCACACCCAGCACTATCTATAGCATGCTCTCTCTCCTTTCTTTATTCTGTGTCTCTCTTTAGCGCCCCTGGATTCAGGCTGCTCTAGTGATGACTGTGCCATTCATCTGAGCTGACAACACAAAAATAGTCTCTTTATCTGCAACACTTGTCAAGATTTAAAATGGACAGAAAAAAAGACAAAGGAGGACAAAACATAAAACCCATAAAACTGCAACATGGAGTGTTGTCATTGTTGGTTCCCCAAATTCAGATTATGTGGGATTACAGAGATGGCCATTCCATCCCAGGGAAGGAACGGTCTGTCCGTCCGCCCAATTTGGGGACAGAGGACAATACATGTTTTTAAAAGGACAGCCGAAGCAAGAATGGAAGTGCGTTTTCGTCCATCCCTGTAATCATCCCTAACTGGGTCAACTACCGACTGACATGTTGTGTTGGGTTCTTTTAAAAAGAAAGACCACTGTTCTCTTCTGCGATACCACGGATTCACCTTTATTAACGGCCTGCAACACTTTAGAGTCTTTTTTTCTTTTCTTGTGAGTTTGTTGCAGTAACATTGTACTTGCAGGCATAGTCTGCCCTCTAGTGGTTCAATGCATGGATTATACCACAGGATGCTCATTTCACTGACGAAGGAAAAGCTGGATGGCAATTTTGTTTGGGTAACTAACTGTTAACATTTAGTACATACTTTATCCCTTTGCATGCTAAGTATGTCCTGGTCTGGGACATCTGTATCGTGTAAAAATCTCTTCAAACCATCATTCATGTTCACGCCAGCGCCGCTGTACACTTAAAGCTACAACCCGGAAGTGGAATTATTTTGTTCTCCTCCTAAAATAACATTGCAATATTTTGCAATAAATATTTTAGTGCAAAATAACACAATAAAACGGAAATCTTATTTTGCTATAATGCAAACATTTTGCAATAAAACGCAATTCTACTGCATAATAACGCAATCTTAAATATTCTTGTGTCGCCCCCTGGCGGGCTCCGTAGTCTGGTGACCGACGGTAATTGTGTTGACAGCAGTTCACAGATGGCGGACAGACCGGCAAAATAGGGTAAAGTGCCCATATCTATGGAGTTAATGCATTTTCCCCAAATGCAGCATGATTGCATTTTAAAGAAACTGATGGACTTAATTTGATTAATGGTATTTCTTCACATAGGGACTCATACTGTAACTGGGTAAGGTGCTTGTAAGGGAGTTTGGGTGTGCTTAGTTTATTTGTATTTTATACATTTGTATATGCATTTTAATTGTATACTGTTCGTAGATTTTATGTAGATTTTTTTTTTACTAGTAAATTCCAGTTTAAAAAAACATGAACAATATATGCCAGTAAAAGTGTCATTTAAAATGAAATGGAATGTTAAGCCTGAATCTCAGTGAGCTGCGAATGCTTGCAGACACAGTGAATTTTGGTTTCATCAGGGTTTGTAAAAGGTTACAAACATGTTCGCAAATAGTTTTACTTGTCGCAAACAGTTTTTGCTCTCACAAGGAAATTTTGAACAAAATTGAGAATTCATTGTTTCACTAACAGCGGCAATTGTTTGCAAAGCAGTCATTAAGCAATTGTAAACTGTCGTAAGTCGTGTTGCAAAAGTTCTGTTATTCGCCAATGCTAGAGACCACACTAAGAAATAACATTTTTTGTGTTAATATTTAAGTAGCTCATGAAGATTAACCCCAAAAATGCCGTTATATACATCTTCTACGGTGGACAGCAGAAAACTGAATGCTGTAGGAGGTACGTGCACCTTTTCATTGGGTTGGGTCCGTACGCTGCTACTCCAGGAGTTGACAAACGGTCCCCAAACAGTGGCAAAGGAGCGACAAATAGTTGCTAATCTTCACAATACTGTCCCAAATGTCCGCTAATCTTCACCGTCTGTTTTTCACAAACACTTTCCCAAATGTTTGCGCATTGTTTCTAATCATCGCTAAAGGTCGATAAATGTTGTTAATGACCGAGGCGACGCCCCTTTTTTTGTTCAACATTCGTCAGAAAAGTTGACGAATCCAACATTCACTACCTTTGCAAGCATTCGCTCCTCAGTGAAATACCACCTTTATGAAGAAAAGCAGGGAATTGAACAGAGCAGCACTCTCTGCACCCTAGTTTCATGCCCAGCACAAGCGTAAAGCGTGCAAACTGTCTAACTCTGCAGTTTTCTTTCTTTTGGTATTTTTGTAGATGGCCCAGGTAGAAGTGGGCGTTTTGCAACCTTGTGAGAGGGAACACAGCCAACATGTTTTACATCTAATGAAAGCAGCTCTCCTCATTCCTTTTAAATTCAGCGCATGAGAGGTGAATGGTCTATATGGTGGAAGGACTCGCCGGAGTTCATCCATGAGATGGCCGCACGTAAAGTATATTTAATAGGAACTGCAAGAAGACCTCCATTAGCAGATGATGTGAAGTTGGCTGCTGTGGAGTGGGCAGCTGGAGACCACCTTTCACTGCCCATTGAGCGTCAATGTATGACAACCCAACCACAACACCCTCCACCGCTCTCCCTTCTTGGTGAAAATGACTCCCATCACGACCCACAGCCGTACCACTCCCGTTTTGGAGGTCAGCTACATTCAAAAAATGAAATAAAAATCCCCAAACTCTACTTGCATTTTATTTATTTATTGAACAGTGTGTCACCCCCTTTCTCCTCGTGAACTCTGAGCTTTTTTTTTCTCTGAATGGATAAATGGTAAAATGGTGAATGGACTTTTATTTGTATAGCACTTTTCTACCTTTGGTAGTCAAAGCGCCTAACACTGTTACCACATTCACCTTCTGATGATGCAGCATCATGAACAACTGGGGGTTCAGTATCTTGCTCAAGGACACTTCGAAATTGTCACAATGGCCAGGGATTAAACCCACAACCTCTGAGTTGGAGATGACCACTCCACCACTGAGCCATGCCGCCTGCTCCTGTGAACTTTTTATCCTGTACAGTCACAATCCTGTGATTAAAGGTAAAGTGGACTCCCTTTCCGTGGGAATCCCGAAAAAATGTTAGTATCTAGTCTACATGGGATGCAGATGGAGGAGATTGGCCCACGCAAAGTACATTTAAATGGAACTGCAAGAAGATCTCCACTGCAGTTGTTTGGGCAAGGTAGGCTTCTTACTGTGTGTCGCCTAGAAAGGTCATTATGTCCTCTTTTCTTTTGTCCATCAACTTGCCCTGCAACATGAGGTAACGTGATCTCCTTTTTTTGGTTAATGTATGAACAAATAGTCCAACTGGGCTAAATAAACTGCAGTTTGTTTGAACAATTAACATTTTGTCTAATCCGAGCACGTAAACGCGGTTTTCTGCCTCTGGTCTATTTTGCTCCACTAGACGAATTTGAAACGTTACACTGAGTAGTTTCTAGCTGAGGTCAAATGAGTTCAGCGGTTCACATTCACGTGTGAATGTGTGTGAAGCATAGTACCCATGCAATGCAAGAATTGTAGTTACTACCCTTTTCACCAGGGGAATCTATTTGGAGAGAGGCATTTATTTGTCCAAAAGTACAACATACTAAGTAAACTAAAAGACAGCACCTTGAAAAGAAGGGGCCACAAGTTGAAGAACTGCATTGTGTTGAATGCTTGCAGGAATGAAAACATGATTGTTGGCGTCAGAAAAAAAGGATAAAAGGAGGAGTCTGCTTTTTTTACTAGAATAATTGTGATTAATCACACTTACCTATGTCGGAAATCTTTATTTCTTATTATTGTGTGAGCAAAGAAAGAGAAGAGAGGAAACAGGAGTTAGAGAACAGATGGTTAATGTTTGGTATCACTCACACAAACACGTACGTATGAATATCAGAAACTTATAGTGGAACTCAACCCAAACATATTTTTTTCAAGAATATGTTCCCAGCAGACCCAATGGTTGAAACACGACAATCTGATTAATACTGCGTTTGTGGAATAAGTTAAGCAGGAAAATCCACCACTTTTTAGGGCTCAGGTAACGGCCAATCATGGCTCAGCTTCAGAAAACAGGTGAGCCGTGATTGGTCATTGCCTGAGCCATGAGCAACGGTGATGTCATTTTCACTCGACAGAAGTGACAAAAATTGGTCGCCCCGAGTGATGGTTAAAAACAGGTGGATTAACTCCTATTCTACAAATGCAATATTTATCAGAATGCCATGTTTAGACTAGTGAAGACACAGAGAACATATTATTGCAAATAATTTTGGGGGGTTGATGTCCACTTTATGAGCACTATGGCTTATCATTAGCACAAAACTAAAAGTAAAAGTTGAATGCAGAAAAGACAGAAGACAACCACACTATAACCACATAATTTCGATCATTTTGAAAATGTGAAGTTTTCTTCAAATCAAATCACAATTACAACAAAGAATAAAAGCACATATGAAATAATTCTGAAAAATCTGTAATCTTACCGAGGATTGGCAAGAGTTTAATGATCGAACAATAGTCATAAGAAAATTTCCAGCAGTAACATAAGAAAAACATAAGCAAATGTTAACTTTTACCCCAAATACAATGAAAACTAAAAATTCTGCACACCCCTGTTCAAATGTCAAGTTTTGTGATGATACAAAAATAAAATAAATTATTTCAAAACATTTTCCGCCATTAGTGGGACGGCCCCCATCAAAAAACCCACCAAATCTTTTCAGGAGGGGAAGTAAAAATTAACAACTGAGATAATGCGGTACAAAGAGTGCACACCCTTTAAGAAGTCGAAATGTGGTTGTTTTCAGAGTTAACCAATCACACTCACACCCACGTTAAATGAGATTCAGCACACAATTGGCACAATTTAAAGAAAGGCTTCATTAATTTTATAAGTGTGGCTTCATTGGAAGTAATTAATTAGTTTAGCTTGGGAAAACCCATAAGGGCTGAAAAATACACCTCGATATTGATATATTTCACTTTTATGGCAACATTTTCAACACATGAGTACATCCATGATGGGTCCAACGAGACGTAAAGTGTGTAATTTACTGTTGGACAATAGACACTCATTGGACAATGAGGAGGGCAAAAGAAAAACAATGCCATAATGCATAGCGAAGATTTGCAAGGGGTCAACCAACAAAAAAGGTGCACACTGGCATGTTATTCCACAATTTTTACAAAAACTGTACTTACACATGTTTTGTTGAGCACCCGTTTGCACAAGCACAGTCAGGCACTTGTGTGTGTGCAGTGAACATTTTGGGGACAAGAAGTGATTTACAGTTAGAGATGAGACACGCCAAGCAGCTGACATTGATAACAAGCACCGTGACGAGTACTTTTAACAAGCAAGAAGTGGAAGACAAGCTTGTCCCATGATGCATTTGCTTTCTCTCAAACCTTCGGCCATTCCCGGCGGCGTTGTGACCATTATGTCCATAATGCGAGCCGAGTGCGCACTCATAAATTAAAAGCCGCTGCGACCCCGGACCAAAGCAGCACTCTGATCATCATGCGTCTATGGCAGGAGGACATGTTAATTAAAGCATTGTCCATGCGTGTCTAGCGAGTTAACGACATGGCAGACATTGTGCTGACTGCTGCACCTGGTCCACTCGTTCTCCAGAGTTTATTTTGTGCCATCAAAAGATCATCAGGCGCTGCATCTTTCACATCAAAATTGGAATCTCACTTAGTGGATTTATTTCATAGCATTGGCTGGAAATGATATGGCTTCATTCTTTCAGGATTAATGCTATAGCTGCAGCGAAGCTGTGTGTGTATATCATTGTGCAGTCTAGTATAAAGTTGACACGTGACGGTTGTCTAGTGACATGTTCAATGGACATGGTGGCCAGCTACCTGTATATTAATTTTTAAATTGTTAAGTTATTAGATGTAAATGAAAAATAATGGTCATCAAAATAATTATAGACAAAATATTATCTTTTTACTGCTGCAAACAGGGTGCATATGGGAATTATGCCTTTATAATGCTTCTATCCATCCATCCATTATCTATACCGCTTATCTTCACAAGGGTCGCAGGAGTGCTGAAGCCTATCCCAGCTGCCAACGGGCTTCTAATTAACCCCAAATCAAAGCCAGCTCTTCTATTGGGCCTTTCCTGACATGTTTGCTTTCTAATAGAAGTCTGAGGGTTTTGTGTTACCACTGACTGTTATTTTCAACTGTTCCAAATTCCCTCAACCTTCACTAAGTCACAAATTCCCCCATGCCAAACATAGTGATTTTAGGCTTGTTTTTTTGTTGGTTTTCAGCAGATTTTGGAATGCTAACATTTACTGTATGTTGAAAACTTCTACATCTGACTGGTGTCAGTGGCAGGGGATGAGCTTATTTCCCCATAGTAGTATGTGTGTCTCCTCCCACTCAGTCTGTTATTTTTATGCCATATTAACAATTTTGAAGTGGTGACAATGTCTGTTCTTGTTGTGGTCATGTTTTCTTTTTGTTGTTCCCGGTTGCTCCAGTTGGGGCAGTAGGTGGATCCTCTGCTTGCTCGTGACCATAGCACCAAGTATTGAATTTTCTAGATGTCCTCTCATGTTTTCGCCATGTATTTTGCTCCTTTTGTTGCCTCAGGTTTTTCACCATAGTAAGCATTGTATCTTGTATTATTAAAGCTACCCTCGGTTGAACTTTTTGGAATTGGTGTGATCTTGTCTTTTTACGACAAGCAATTTTCGTTATTTCTTTCCTTGGCTTTTGCAAGCGTTTTTGGTCGTTCTCGTTTTCCTGGTTTTGTCATACTAGCGCCTTTAGTTGCACTTTGTCGGTCTTGCGTATTTTTTGTCTAATTAACCCTTTTTGCTCAAAACACCATCTGAGTCCATGCTTTTAGAGTCTGCTTTGGTTCCGGGTCCACTCGGAACCCTGACAGATAATAAATTGTAAGTTCTGTTCTATGCAGGCCCACTAGTTGAAACAAGGTATTCTGATTAATATTGTGCTCGTGGAAAATCGACGGCTTTGAAACAGAATAGAGAACGGTAATTACCACTCGATTTAAAAACAACAACAACAAAAAGTGCTTATCTTGCAATGACCAGTGTTAATGTTGACAAGATATTTTAATTTAATTTTAGTTATAGTCTTTTGACCAAAATTAAAATTTTAGTCCAATTTTAGTTGATGACAATTTCATCTGTTTTGCAGAAAGTATAGCACAGCTATTTGTAACTGTAGTTTAACACCAAGACACATTTAACACAACTGTGTCACTATTAAACTGTTTCAATGAAAAATGTTGAAATAAATAAGTGTTAAAAAAAAGGGTTTGGGAAGCTAGCATTGTCAATAGATCCAATGCTAATGGTGTCAAACTGCTGTAATTTACCACAGCATAATAGGGAATCAGCCACAATGTGCTTCCTTTTCAGATGCACGTTTGTCACGGCCGTGCTGCCTTGAAAGGGATGTTTGCATTTTATTAAGGATTTTGGGTGAAGTCTGTTGCCAACACGGGAAAAAAACATGACACAATGCAGTTAACATTACTACATTACTATTAATATTACTACTGTGCAAGTGTGTCACAGAAAAGCCATACAGCCAGCGGGAAAAGAGCGAGGCGAGGCAGTTTCGTGAGAAAGATAAAAAGCGCTAAATAAATAAATACATAAATAAAGGGCTCATTGACTATTAGATTAATTATTGACTATTAGATTAATTGCCAACGATTTTGATAGTTAAAGTCGTCGTGGCAGCTCTAAAGGGAACATTCTACTGCTCAATTTGTGTTTGCTGATATTACTGTAGAAGGTTTGTGCCATATATATGCTCAAAATGCCAGAAAAAACAAAAACAACTACAAAAAAAAAACCAACACTCTCACGCATACAGGCACAAATATACCGTCTATCAAATGACACGTTAAAAACAGCTATGCCACAGTGGACATTTTAAGGTAAAAAAAACAACAACAAAAACATATGGCTTAGCATGAAGTGTTGTTGGTGGCGAGTGTGGACACTTTTCTACATGTGAAGTGTCCTTTCATACCGTTTATTTTCAGGTTAAAAGTTTGTCATGAAAAGGCTACACTGCAGTGGTTGTTGGGGGCACTGGGACACCGTAACTCGTGGAGGCGGAGGGTGCCGTAAATGGCCCCAATGACACTGACACTAATTTTAACTTGCATGTATAGACTTTTTATATCCACTACATACCCTTGGATCAGATATTTTGTAAAACCTAGTATTCTTAAAAGTAAAAAGAACATACTGATTTGATCTTAGGTCAAATCATCTCAATCGTGACTTGTGTGCATTGACATGGAACTGGTTTGATTGAGATTTTAAGCTTTTTTTTTTTTTTTTACCTGAGCTCCATCACACTGGTAACATTCCCGGAGGGGAAGATCCTCCTGATATAGTTGAAGTCTCCAACATACACACTGCCATCAGATCCACACGCCAGAGCAAGGGGTGCCAACAGCTTATTACCCTCTGCTTGCCCATTGCAGCTGGGGCAAGAGATGCTGCGGCGACGTCCATTTCCTACAAGAATATGTTGGTGTTAGAGGTGAAATGAGTTCTCAAGTAATTTGTGTACCTCGAAAAAATAGACGGTCCAGTCCGTCACATATAGGCGGAATGCCCAGCTATGTTGTTTACGTCACTAGAACATTATTATTAATATGAATTATTATTATAAATTGCCATTTTTAGTGAAAAGCAAAGCTTTTTCTTTTTTTTAAAATGAGAGACTCCACACAGACGTTTGTCATAGTTGTACGAGTAAACACACTTTCTTACCCATAATGCTGCTGATGGCAGGAGGTTGTTGGGAAACAAATATGTTCTCACCGTTGCCTTTGTACAGGATACCTAGAGTAAAGATAACACATTAAAAAGAAAACAGGGCATAAGAGGGGTTAACCTGAATAAAGTGAATGCAATGTACCTGTATATAGTTTGGCAGTGCCAGTGCCATTAAGATATAGGGGTACCTAAAATCAGGAGTTGTCACAATGTTATGTGCATCCCGAGGAGTGTGAATGTATGTGTAAATACTTTTTACGACGGACCAGGACTTCACATGAGCCTGCAGTAGCCTTTCTTGTTCTATTTCTCTCTTGCACTTCGTAGTACTCATATGACTCCTTCAGTATTTCGGGTTTCCCAAATAAAAACAATTAGAAGAGGATTTTTTTTGCCTCCGGTGACAGTTTATTTGGTTTGTGCGCGCCGTCATTTAGACATGTTAAGGAAGCTACAAACATACTCATAACGTAATATGCCACCAAAGGCAAACTTCAAAATACAAGCTTACCAAATAATACATTGACGCCAAAGCAATAGCCTTAGTAGGCTTTTATTTTGAAATTTACCCATAAGGTGGTGTGATGGCTAGCTTGACTTATATATATATATATATATATATATATATATATATATATATATATATATATATATAATATATATATGTATACACACACATATATATTAGTGCTGACAAGCTTTTCATATTTTTAAACTAATTATTCGCCAAATTTTCCATAATTTAATTGCGATTAATCGGATTTTTCAACCACAATTTTTTACCAAACTTGGAACCGATATTTACTTGAGTATAGAGCTGTCCCGACTAGTCGACGTGGCCCATGACGTAAATACGTCGGCACACACAACATACCGTCGACGTCACATGTCGATGGCACGTACACACAGTCGAGAGTTCAAATGTTTCTATCCTTGCCACTGCCCTTAACCCCAGGTTTGTGTATTTTTCCTTTTTTTGCGTAATTGCCTTGCGTCTGTTTACTGTTTACTTTTTATTACTACGTAACTGCTGCTTGTTTTCCTGTCTCCTTTTTTACTTTTTGTGTTTTGTCTATGTTTATGGAAACTGGAAAGTGCCATCCATCCATTATCTCCCGCTTATCCGAAGTCGGGTCGCGGAGGCAGCAGCTTCAGCAGGGAAGCCCAGACTTCCCTCTCCCCAGCAACATCCTCCAGCTCTTCCGGAAGGATCCCAAGGCGTTCCCAGGCAAGCCGGGAGACATAGTCTCTCCAGCGTGTTCTGGGTCGTCCTCGGGGTCTCCTGCCGGTGGGACATGCCCGGAACACCTCACCAGGGAGGCGTCCAGGAGGCATCCTAATCAGATGCCCGAGCCACCTCAACTGACTCCTCTCGACGCGGAGGAGCAGCGGCTCGATGCGCGAAACTGGAAAGTGGTTTTAGCATATTTGCTAACGTGTTTTTTATTGAAGGTACTGCAAGCTCAGTTTCCTGTCATCCAGAGAGATACAAAAAGTGCAAGCTGCACTTCTGGGAAGAAAGGAAGAAGGACGAAGGAATGACCTCAGGCAGGTATGGAGCAGGGTGCTTTAGGCTCAGCCAGTGACCAACCTGGAGGAAATGTGGGTAATAAGGGTAAATAAGGGTAATAAGTAGGGATGGGATGAGATCTCGTGCTACGAGATTACGGATTAGAACGCCACGAGATTTCTCGTCCCTGCACAGCACGACTATTTTGTTTTGACAGTGTTTTGGAGTCCGGGTGAATATAGCAGATGTCTTAAAAGGAGCTGTCACCGAATTTGACACTTCCGAGGTCAAATCACGGAGTCGCAGTTGTGACCGACAACGCTCGCAACATGGATGTGGGGATACGTGAGGCTGCCTTTCAGCCACACATTAAGTGCTTATTGTGCAGGCAATGAACGCAACGCTAGTGCAGCTGGTCCAAAATTGGCCGCGTATCATGTTTGTTTAGACGTGTCAAGCGTAAATTTCCTTTTTTCACCGAGGCTCAACAGCAGCAGCACTTTTGACGTCTAAACAAAGACAGCTTGAGCTGCCCGCGCACAAACTAATTATGGACATAATCACGCGCTGGAACAACTCTTTGGACATGATGGCTTGCGATCTAGAGCAGCGGATGCCGTATCTGCAGCTCTGAGGAGCCCAGAACTACGACGAGTTGCAGAAATCTTGACACAGACGCAATGACATTCCTCTTGTTGAAGATCGACTGCGAAACAAGTTAAACTCTACAATACAATACAATTTTATTTACATAGCGCATTTCATAATAGCTAGAGCTGTAACAAAGCACTTTAAAAACAATACAATAAATAAAAAAACAATAAGAGGCAGTGATACATCTATTAATAAATATATCAGTAAATATTAACAAATATATAAAATATAAATACAAATATAAATAAATAAAGCCAATAAATTAACATAAATCACTGTATACAATTGAGGAACTGCCCCACGAGCACAGTTGGATTTTGTCAAAGTATTCAGTAAGAGGAAAGATCTCAGCTTTAGCTGTTATTGCATCTCGTGGGATTTTTGTCTCGTCCCATCCCTAGTAATAAGTCTCTATTGGACACACTAATGGACTCTGACTCAGATGACAGCAGCAATGACAATGAAGATGACCAAGAACATGAGGGTGAAGGAGGTACAAATGTACTTTGAACAACAGTCACTTAAAAAGAATAAGAGCGTCAGCCCAGGGGGCTTGCTACCCCGTACTCACGAAGCACCCCCACAGAACTCCCCGAGGGACACGGTCGTCGCCTTCTCCAGGTCCACAAAACACAGTTAGACTGGGCGAACTCCCATGCACCCTCGAGGACCCTGCTGACGGTGAAGAGCTGGTCCACTGTTCCACGGCCGGGACGAAAACCACATTGCTCCTCCTGAATCCGAGATTCGACCTCTCAACCGACCCTCCTCTCCATCACTCCTGAATAGACCTTAACACGGAGGCTGAGGAGTGTGATTCCTCTGTAATTGGAACACACCCTCCAGTCCCCTTTCTTAAAAAGGGGGACCACCGCCCTGGTCTGCCAATCCAGAGGCACTGTCCCCGATGTCAACGCGATGTTGTAGAGGTAGACAGCCCCACAACATCCAGAGCCTTTAGGAACTCCGGGTGGATCTCATCCTCCCCCGGGGCTTTGCCACTGAGGAGCTTTTTAACTTCCTCAGTTACTTCAACCCCAGAGATAGGAGAGCCCACCTCGGAGTCTCCAGGCTCTGCTTTCTCAGTGGAAGTCGTGTCGGTGGAATTGAGGAGGTCTTCGAAGTATTCTCCCCACCGACCCACAACGTCTCGGGTCGAGGTCAGCAGCACCCCATCCCCACTATATACAGTGTTGATGGTGCACTGCTTTCCTCTCCTGAGACGTGGGATGGTTGACCAGAATTTCTTCGAAGCCGTCCGGAAGTCATTTTCCATGGCCTAACCAAACTCCTCCCACACCTGAGTTTTTGCCTCAGTAACCGCCAAAGCTGCATCCGGCTTGGGCAGTCGGGTCAGCTGCCTCCGGAGTCCCGCAGGCCAAAAAGGCACGATAGGACTCTTTCAGCTGGACAGAATCCCTTATCACTGGTGTCCACCAGCAGGATCGGGGATTACCGCCACGACAAGCACCGACCAACTTGCGGCCACAGCTTTGATTGGCCGCTCAACAATGGAGGCACGAAACATGGTCCACTCGGGCTCAATGTCCCCCGACCCCCCCGGGATGTGGGCAAAGTTCTGCCGGAGGTGGGAGTTGAAACTCCTTCTGACATGGGATTCTGCCAGACGTTCCCAGCAAACCCTCACAATACGTTTGGGTCTGCCAGGTCAGACTGGCATCTTCCCCCCCATCGGCGCCAACCCACACCACCAGATGGTGATCAGTTGATAGCTCTACCTCTCTCTTCACCAGAGTGTCCAAAAGATGCGGCCGCAAATCCGATGATACAACTACAAAGTCGATAATCGAACTGCGGCCTAGGGTGTCCTGGTGCCAAGTGCACATATGGACACCCTTATGTTTGAACATGGTGTTCGTTATGGACTATCCATGACGAGCACATAAGTCCAGTAACAGAACACCACTTGGGTACAGATCAGGGGGGCCGTTCTCCCAATCACGCCCTTCCACGTCTCACTGTCATTGCCCACATGAGCCTTGAAGTCCCCCAGCAGAACGATGGAGTCCCCAGGTGGAGCACAAACAACAGTCAACCCGTCCCCCCACCCTATGTGTGGAGGTGAGCCTAGGTCGGAACTTCTCAGCCTCACACACAAGCTCAGGCTCCTTTCCTCCCAGAGAGATGATATTCCATGTCCCAAGAGCTAGTTTTGTTGCTGGGGATTGGACCACCAAGGTCCCTGCCTTCAGCCGCTATCCAGCTCACAAGGCACCCGACCCCTTTGGCCCCTCCCACAGGTGGTGAGCCCATGGGAAGGGGGACCCACGTTTCCTTTTCGGGCTGAGCCCGGCCGGGCCCCATGGGTGCAGCCCCGGCCACGAGGTGCTCGCCAATGAGCCCCACCTCCAGGCCTGGCTCCAGAACTATATATATATATATATATATATATATATATATATATATATATATATATATATATATATATATATATATATATATACACATTTATATACATACATACAGTGGTTTCCTCGAACGTCTCTTCATACGAAATTTTCATACGAAATTTTCAAGTTACGAAACGCCTCGACAGGAAAATATGCCTCTAGCTACGAAAGAAATTCCAGGATAAGAAAGGTAAAAGTATGGGGTGATACTCGCAGTATGGAGTGCTAGTCGGAACTCCGGAGTTTCCTGAACGCAACATACTCATAGCTGCTCTGCCATTGGCTAGCCTAGCATCTTCCTGGCATCCCATTGGCTAAGAGGGACCTCTTCCATATGTCTCTATGTGTGTGGATAGACGGGTAAATAGATAGATAGATGAAGCGTCCTCGTCATTCACCTCTCGGGCCATGAGGTCTTCCGATAGTTTTACGTGAATTAGAAGCGAGGAAAACAAAAAAAAAAGGACAAAATTGTTTATTTGTCCATACAAACAAAGCAAGAGATAATAGAAAAGTATGAAAGGGGGATGCGTATGGTTGATCTCGCCAAAGAATATGACCATAATGTATCGACAGTGGGTGGCACGGTGGTCGACTGGTTAGCACGTCCGCCTCACAGTTCAGAGGTTGCGGGTTCGATCCCGGCCCCGGCCTACCTGTGTGGAGTTTGCATGTTCTCCCCGTGCCTGCGTGGGTTTTCTCCGGGCACTCCGGTTTCCTCCCACATTCCAAAAACATGCATGGTAAGTTGATTGGATACTCTAAATTGCCCCTAGGTGTGATTGTGAGTGCGGATGTTTGTCTCTGTGTGCCCTGCGATTGGCTGGCAACCAGTTCAGGGTGTCCCCCGCCTACTGCCCAAAGACAGCTGGGATAGGCTCCAGCACGCCCCGCGACCCTTGTGAGGAGAAGCGGTACAGATAATGGATGGATGGATGTATCGACAGTCGGCACGTTATTAAATCAGTTGTTTACAAAACGCCAGGCAAAAACCACTTCTGAGAGAGAATATGAACCAAAGAGGGCAAAAATCAGGCACACGAACGTGATTGGCTCATGAGTGTTATGCTGTGCTATGCTGTAGGTGGTATCAGCACGTCATGTGTTTCTCCTTTAAAGTGACTTTACTAACATGAAACAAGATAGCCCCCTACTCATTCACATTTCTGAGATTTAAAGCTGCCCTCTTTCGAAATGCTTCTTTATATTCTTAGAGTGGTCCCTAAAGTGCACACGAATGTGACTGGCTCATGAGTGTTATGCTCTGTTCTACTATGAGTGAGAAACAATACAGTTATCAGCACGTCGTGTCTTCCTCCATTAAACTGACGTTATTATCACAAAACAAGACAGCCCTCTTCTCTACTCATCCTCAGTCGCTGAGGCCAATTTATTCACATGTCTGAGATTTAAAGCTGCCTTCTTCTTTCGAAATGCCCCTTTATACGACCTGCGGCAGGGGCGTTCCTGTAAGGACATAAGAACGCCCACTGGGTGTTCCTGTACGCGTTTTGTCGACCAATGAGAAGGATCCAGTAATAGCCGGGGTGTTCCCAACACGACACAGGCTGAGGGACGCGCAGTGGGTCCTCACGAATTCCATCAAACTATATCAACAATTACTAAAAATGTGGTGAATCGACAAAGCATCATGTCAGTAAGTAAATAATTATTTATTTCGACAACACTGACTGTAAAGCATTGTATTCACATAATATGCCTGTCTTGTCATCTTAAATGTATTCAAATACAATATAAATAAGCAAAAAGAAAGTCGCATATTGGACTGTTTCTGTAACGTCTTCGCTAGTATTGCAATATGCATGAAATGGCTAACAGGCTGCGCAGTTTCCAATGTAGACAAAGTACAACTCGCTGTTGTATACATATTTTATATTGTACATATGGGTCACTATAAGATAAGATAAGATAAGAATGCCATTATTGATCCCACAGTGGGGAAATTTTCATTGTTACAGCAGCAGAGATATAGGTCACACAGGGACTGCGGCATAATGTAGCCATTAATGTATAACATTGACGGCAAACATTCGGGATCAAACCTATGTAAATATACGCAGTAACATGTGTATATACACATGTATATACACACCAACATATGTCTACATAAAAAGTATGAGGAATACTCATTTTGGCCTGTACATAGTACAAAGGAAAAATACTCTAAGTGACAGTGCTGCAGTGCTGTAGTGAAATGTAAGGAACAGCATTGGATAAAAATAAAACTAGACTAATAGTAGTGGGGAATGTTGAGTATTGCACGGTATTACAGTAGTGGGGAATATTGGGTATTGCACGATATGAGCTCAGGTGCAGGACTGCACAATTGCACTAATGTCCGCCAGTTTGAAGAGACTACACAATGTTCTTGTTAAAGAGTCTGACAGCAGCAGGCAAGAAGGAACGGCGGAATCTCTCCTTTGCACAGCGAGGGTGTAACAGTCTGTCACTGAAGGTGCTGTGGAGTGCTGTTAGGGTGCCCTGGAGGGGGTGGTCCGGGTTGCCCAGCATTGATGACAGCTTGGCCAACATCCTCCTGTCCACCACCGAGTCCACAGAGTCCAGGGAGCAGCCCAGGACAGAGCCGGCCCTCCTGACCAGTTTGTCCATCCGCTTCTTGTCCCGGGCCGAGACGCCGCCTGCCCAGGTGACCACTCCCTGGATGACCGATGCAACCACCGAGTCATAAAAGTTCCTGAGGAGTGTCCCCTGAACCCCAAAAGACCTCAGTCTCCTGAGTAGGAAGAGTCTGCTCTGACTCTTCCTTGTTCAGATGAGCACCCAGGTACCTGTAAGTTGAGACTCTCTCAACATCTGTTCCCCGGATATTCACTGGTGCAGGTAAAGAGTGCTGGCGCCTACCGAAATCCACCACCATTTCTTTGGATTTCCCCGCATTGATCAGGAGGCGGTTCTGCTGGCACCAGTCCACAAAACCCTGAGTAAGTTCTCTGTACTCCCGATCATCTCCGCCTGTGATGAGGCCGACAATCGCCGAGTCGTCAGAGAACTTCTGCAGGTGACAGGTAGGGGTGTTGTAGTTGAAGTCCGAGGTGTAGAGGGTGAACAGGAAGGGAGCCAAGACAGTTCCCTGTGGGGCCCCCGTGCTACAGAGGAGCACGTCAGACACACAGTCCTGTGTCCTCACATACTGTGGCCGGTTTGTGAGGTAGTCCTGGATCCATGTGGTGAGGTGGTGCGCCACCCCCGCCCGCCCGCTCCAGCTTGTCTCCTAGTAGGGTGGGCTGGATGGTGTTGAAAGCACTGGAGCCAAAGACCATGATCCTCACAGTGCTCCCTGCCTTCTCCAGGTGGGAGAGTGAAATGTGGAGGAGGTAGATGATGGCATCATCCACACTGATGCCAGGCTGATATGCGAACTGGAGTGGGTCCATTGAGGAGCTCACCGGGGGCCCAGGTGGACAAGGACCAGTCTCTCCAGGGTCTTCATCAGGTGAGATGTCAGCGCCACTGGTCTGAAGCTGTTGAGCTCCTTCGGGTGGGGGGTCTTTGGCACCGGGACCAGGCAGGATGTTTTCCATAGCTGGGGGACCCTGCACAGCTTCAGGCTCGGGTTGAACATGTGCTGGACAATTCCACACAGCTGGTCTGCGCAGGATTTGAGGAGCTGGGGGCTGATGCCATCTGGACCCGCTGCTTTCCTCGCCTTCATCTTCTTCAGCTGGTTCCTCACCTGAGATGTTGTGAAGGCCAAGGCTGGGCAGGAGGGAGTGGTGGCTATCTGGTGTAGCTGGGAGCTGGAGACTGTGGAGAAAAGGGGGGAGGGGGTGACACGCCCAGCAGGAGGAGTAGGTGTAGGCTGCAGCAGGAGAGACTGAGTGGAGGCAGGCATCTGATCGAACCTATTGAAAAAGAGGTTCAGCTCATTTACCCACTGCAGGTCCCCCCCCAGTCCGGGTCTTGGGTTGTCCGTGGCCTGAGATGGTCTTCAGGCCCCTCCAGATTCCCCTGGCGTTATTCTGCAGCAGCTGCTCCTCCATCCTCTTCCTGTAGGACCTTTTCCCCTCTGATCCTCCTCCTCAGCTGGCGCTGCACAGTCTTCCGCTCCTCTATGTTGCCTGACGCAAAAGCCCTCCTCTTCTCCTTCAGGAGAGCTTTTATGTCTGGTGTGATCCAGGGTTTGTTGTTGGAGAAACACCTTACTGTCCTGGTGGGTATGGTGTTCTCCATGCAGAAATTTATATAGTCTGTAACAGTGTCCGTTAGACTACTAATGTCTTCCCCGTGAGCATTGCTGAATACTTCCCACACAGTTGTGCTGAAGCAGTCCTTTAAGGCCTCCTCGGCCTCTCCAGACCATCTTTGAACCGTGCGGGTCACAGCTGGCTGCCTGCGGACCAGAGGTTTGTACACAGACTGGAAAGCCACCAGGTTGTGATCAGCTTTGCCCAGCGGGGGGAGGGGCAGTGAAGTGTATGCCTCCTTGGTGTTGGCATAGAAAAAGTCCAGTGTTTTATTGTCTCTGGTGTGGCAGGTGACATACTGTGTGAATGAAGGCAGAGAGGAGGAAGGGCAGGCATGATTGAAGTCACCAGAGATGAGTATCAGAGCATTTGGGTGCTGTGTTTGTAGCCTACTCACTGCTGCAGTCAAGACATCACAGGCTGTGTCGCTGCTGGCAGCTGGTGGGACGTAGACGGTCACCGCGATCACATGACTAAACTCTCGCGGGATGTAGAATGGCCTCATGCCAACAGCTAGCAGCTCAATATCCCTGCTGCAAAGCTGCTCCTTAATCGTGATGTGCCCAGGATTACACCATGTATGTTTCACAAACACAGCCAGCCCTCCTCCTTTCCTCTTTCCACTCTCCAGCGTCCTGTCCGCACGTATGATTTGGAAGCCGTCCAATTCTACGACCGCGTTCGGCGTTAGCGCTGTTAGCCACGACTCCGTGAATAGCATCAGGCTAGCCTCCCGGAAGTCCCTCTCATGCCGGGTAAGCGCCGCTAGCTCGTCCATCTTGTTGGGGAGCGATCTAACATTCCCCATGATAACAGACGGGAGGACGGGATGGTATCGTCTCCTCCTTTCCCGGCGTTTAACCCCCGCACGAGATCCCCGTCTCTTCCTCCTCAGCTCACGGGGGATATCGGGTCTCGCCCCGGGAGCCGGCGCAGGGTTAGCACGGAGTGCTAACAGCTGATTCCGGCTGTAGACAATGGGGGCGCGGCTCCGAGCCAAGTCGCCGGACACGATCGCGCAAAAAATAGCCATCCGCAGCAGCAAGAATACCGCAGTTTGGGTGTCCATTGCTACGCAAGTTACGACTATCAACTATATGAAAAAGGTATGATGTAGAGTAATATTAAGGAACAAAAACCCACGAAAAGGCTCACCGATGAGCCGGAGCTACTGTAGTGGGCTGCCACTCACGCGGCGCCGGAACCGGAAACATAGCAATAATATGCTACCTCTTCTCGGCTCGCCCATCTCTAGTTACTGTGTTTGATGCATTTTAAGAAGCATGAGATAGAGTCAACGTTCGGGTTTGGAGGGTGAGGAAAAGTGAGTAAATATTGGTTAATGTTCTCCTTTTCTCCATTCTGCAGCTTCATCTGTCAATTTTGCCAAGCGGCCACAAGCCAAAGGCCACATGATGTGCAGAAAAGGGATGCCAGTTTCTCCACTGCCCAATTTGTCCTACTTATGAAGGTGATTATTCAAAAGTGGCAACACATTTACAGTCGCAAGGAAAAGTGGTGGTGTAGATTTAGAACATTTGTTATGAGGATATGAAGAAGACGAGGCCCATAATATTTGTCAGTAAAGGTATGTGTTTAGACCATTTGTTAAAGCCTGTATTTATTTATTTTATTTTTTACTTTCAGGATTTGTGATGTATGCTTGCAAACATGGGTGCAGAAAGCACTGCCACTACCACTGCTGTGCATGAAGGAAAGCACAGCTGGTTTGGTTTCACACCTCAGCACCTGCTACGCTCAGCTACACTGCACTGCACATTCTAAATTCAAGAAATAAGTACTTGCCCTTTTAAATAGTAGGGCATAACACTGTATACTTTGCATATGGTTTGTGTTTGAGTGGATTATTGATGTTTCTTTATGTTGACTGCTGGCTGTAAAAGAAATTGCCCGGTGTGTGCCCAGAGAAAACCCACGCAGGCACAGGGAGAACATGCAAACTCCACACAGGAAGGCCCGGGCTGGATTCGAACCCACAACCTCTGCACTGTGAGGTAGACGTGCTAACCACTTACCATGCCACCCTGGAGCACATCACAACAAACAGTGTTAAGTGTGTTGATAACGAAGTGTGTTGATATTGGTACAAGTTACAACCAATTACTAGGAGATTCTTCAAACAAGTTTTTACAGCTAAATGTTCTCTGAAAACATAAGCTATAGCATCAAACTGAGACTCTGACAGTAATTTATCTTATTTTGCAAGTAAATGAAATAATTTTAGGCTCTACAAAACAAGTAAGGAATAAAAGACAAATAATCTTAAAACAATATTTATAATGTTACAAATTATGCCCTTGCATAGCATATTATTCTCTAAAGATCAAAAAGGCTTAAGATTTTTGCAGTGAGGCCCCATCCACCCTCACCCAGCAGAAGGCCCGGCGCACCCTTTTACACCTCAAGCCATAATGGACCACCTGACCCCTCTCGAGGCCACACTACACACGCACACTACACACACACCTGGGTCCAAATGACAACATGCCTCCTGTGCACCAAACGTTTTTTAAAGTTGCTTTTCTGAAACGCTTTGGCCATCATATGGTGAAGCTAAAAGGATATACCGTATTTTCCGGACTATAAGCCACAACTTTTTTCCTAGATTTTGAGCCATGCGGTTTATAGTCCAGTGCGGCTATTCTGTGGATTTCTCTTCCACCGCTCGGGGCACTCTAACCGGAATGACAGTACAATTCAATACAATACATTTCCCATTAACTGAATGTGACTGCAGGTGGAGGAGTTCAACAGGTGAGGGCGCCATAGACTAGGTTATTGCATCAGGTGCTGTAATGCTTTGATTCTATGTTTTCCTAGTGATGCCTGAAGTGCACATGAATGCGATTGGCTGATGTTACGTCTGTTCTGTTGTTTCGATGTGAAATGCTATTGTTGATTTAGCACTTTGTGTGTTAGATTGGCTGACTTTATTAACATAAAACAAGACAGGTGCATATGTAGAATGTAGTAGAACAATAGATGGTGGAGTCTGGTGGACATTAGCTGACAAACTGGAGCGGCAGTACTGTTTATTTTCTCTTGGTTTTCTTCTGTTTTAATCAGCAACGTTGCTGCAGTGTTAAAAGGCACTGTTAGGAAAGAATCTCTTCAGGTACATACATACATGCACATTTACAGTTCATAATCGTTCTGTAAATGCAGTAAATATAAAAGTTTTCAACATAGATAGGTGCGGCTTTATAAAGGTGCGGCTTATTTAAGTTTTTTTCCAAAATGTTCTACAAATAGATTGGGTGCACCTTATATAACAGTGCGGCTTATAGCCCGGAAAATACGGTATAAGTTCACCATCACTAACTCTCAACACGTGAACTGTATCTAAAAAACTTAAGCGTTTTGGAAATTTAATACTGGAGAACAGGCGTCTTCCTGCCAGTGACATCGCCCTTGAGGTGAGGGGGCGTTCCCGTTCTCAGAACGGGGCGTTTCCGCAAAAAACGCGAACGCTCATTTGTGGCCGCAGCTGGACCATATTGCTTTATACTCCCACGGGCGACACGTATCCGCTCTGCTGCTCACTGCACTTTAGTGGGATTACGCAGCGGCGGTCATTCTGCGCATGCGTTAAATGCGTCAAATATTTTGACGCGATCAATTACAAAATTTAATTACCGCCCGTTAACGCGGTAAATTTGACAGCACTAATAGATATATGTTATTTCAAGTAAGACAAAAGAGTAATCTGCTGTAATGAATTGAACGGCAGCCACTTGGATTATACTTCTGACTTTCATATTTTCTTCCTCAATCGGTTTGTTCCCTTAGTTGTTTTTATCTCAACTTGTACTTCTTCATTTGCTGTTTTATTACTGCTCCCCATTCCCCTTCCTTTCACATTGCTTTCCTAGCTGTTTCCTTCCCCCTTGATTCTATTCCACTCCCCATCTTTATTACTATATTTCTTCCTGTCTGGTCAACTTTTTATATAGTGACTTTGTCTTATGGTCTTGATATCCAGCATCGGCCTAGATAGAGCAATCCGACGTTGGCCAACAGTGAAAGATGCTTACCCCCTGTGGCGTCCGGCCACCTGTCGGCCCTTCACGCTGGACAAACACACCGCAACGACAGACAGCGATGCTGACCATTAAAGTACCTTCTGCGCATGCATAAGATGTAATACCTTTCCATACCACCGGCGGCGGTAGTCACTATTTCTCATTGTTAGAAGAATCCAACCGGAAAGCTATTGGCCGGGGGCGGATTATAAAAATGTAAACAATGCATTCAGCTATATTCTTCGCTCACGCAAAGTAAACCCTCACGTTCTTGACACTACTATTATTATTGTCATGTCATGTCATCTTCCAAACCGCTTATCCTATATAGGGTCGCGGTGAGTTGCTGGAGCCTATCCCAGCCGTCAATGGGCGAAGGCAGACTACACCCCGAACTGGTCGCCAGCCAGTCGCAGGGCACACATAGACACTGTCACTGAGCGGGAATTGATCCCACGCTGCCCGCACACAACTCAGGCGTGTGTACCACTACACTATCAGCGGACTATTATTATTGTATAAAACTTAAATCGACAACTCTCGCTCTTGTACTTGTAAGAAGATTAAGGCAGCAAAGGCGTGCTCACTGTTTATGCACATTTGTCACTTCCCGTTGGTGATTTGCTAGCTAACAGCCAATCAGAGTGACCAAATGTCACGGCTGGTGACGTCCATTCAACATGCGTAAACGCCCACCAGAAGCTTCGGGTTACGACACTACAACGGTTGTCACTACACCAATCGGAGGGCGCTTAAAGACGCCACAACCTCCGACGTCGGTTTGGTCTATCTAGGCCAAACATTACTCCTAATCCCGTGGGGCCACCTCTGTACACTCCCCTACTCTTCCCTGCTTCTCTTTCATCCCTCCTTCCATTAGGAGGTGTTGATTGATCAATATAGGCACAGCTGACAAGGTTGCACCCATGCTGTGCTGTGGTGCACAATGGCATCAACAACTCAACTGACTACCAAAAAGGCATGCACGTGTGTTTGTGGCGAGCATGTGTTTATGTGGGTAAGATGAGGAACTAAAGCAGTGCTCAAATAGAAAAGCGCTCCAGCTGTGTTAAGTGAGGGCAATGCAGTTTTCACTGCACTCTGAGTGACTGTGTTTATAAATGAGTGCATTTGACCTTGATTTCAAACTCCCAATCTAAAAACCTAAATTCAAATGCACTCACACAGTGAACTGGATGACAAGGTGTTGAAAGCCCCTGAGGGCAAGTGGTGAGAGAGGGATGAATAGTAACATGACATGATGGATGAGGTGACAGAAAGAGGGAGCATATACACCAAGGGTACTCGAATACAAATCCCCAAAGGGCCGCAGAGGGTGATAATACGGTAATATCCCAATCAAAATGTCCTTTACATTCAAAACAACAAACATACAAATTAAAACTAAATGACACTTGCATTTATACATAAATTAATCAAATAATTAGCTGAGTAAAACAAAACATGACCTCATCATAAATAGGGTTATGTTCAATGTTATTTTACAGTTATAAAGACAAAGAAACACAAGAAGTAAGGGTGCAATGATCATAATTTTTCAGCCAATCACTGATCACCGATCTTTAAAAAGCTTGACCAGTCCACCACGATTTTTGCCGATCCCGATTTTGTCATAACCAACAGCATACACCTTCAATATTCCAATCTTGTTTTCTTGTAAAACATTGAACATTACCTGGGAAACAATACAAACGGGTTGTTTTAACTGCCCATGGATTAGTTCTTTAAATAAAAATGAATAGCGTATTAGTCATGCTGCAAGCCACCCTGACACCACTGCGCATGTAGAATTTTAGTTAATTGGTATGCTTGAATAACACGAATAAAAACAAACCTAATACATGTTTAAGACAACTAAATTATAGAGATGAAGATATGTTCCATCACAAAGACTGTGGGGTTGTCTCTACAGGCGCTCTGTGTGTCGTCTGCATGGAGACAAGTACCCGCATAGACGTGCTGACGCAAATGAAACACTCAGTGAAGGAAAACATTTTTCAATTAGGGTGCGCCTGGCACATGGTGCAGGCGCAGACCTCGTGCACGCAAGCCTCATATACTGTCAGGTTCACACCTGATAATAAAATACATTATTATTCTTACATTTACGCAATGAATTGGCTTGTCTACTGTGACCTGAGCGTGGCTTGCGCTATACTACTCTGCCCGAGCTCTGAGCTTGGAAATAGTGTTAAGAGTTTGGGGGCCACAATTAGGCAGCTGGCAGGCCGGAAGTGAACGATGCGTTTTTTAAAATAAGGATTGATTTCTTCTGCAAACACAAAATGAAGGCTATCTGACAAAAATACATGAAGTGACTTTCCATGTTTGCTTTAAGGTAGTCAAAGTGAAGCACAACCTTTGACATTAAATAAGGAATGTTTTTAAGAAACCATGCATGTAGTTGACCCATTTGCAGCAACCCAAATTTCCCAAAAGCCTACACAACTATCATGCCATCAAATGGTCAACATTTTTTTTTTAAACTGAGGTTTTATTTTAACATAATTAGAATCCTTATCGTCAGTGGTTACCTATTTATACCTTTATGAGATTTAGGATTGATGAAATGTTAGTAAAGACGCTGCTTGTGCAATTTTTAAGGTTTTGTCATGGTAACTGGTTCGAGTTGATTTTTTTTCCCTGCTAATTATGAACACAAGTTCCACGGTATGGTATTTTCTCCCTGTGACTGCCCAATGATGTGCTTGTCACATAGCATCTATCAGACCAGCTTCATTGCATTATTCATTTCAGCAAGTGTGACAAACCAATGGTGCTTGCTATTAATATTTCAGTTTCCACCACAATGAACTTTCTTGAGGATGTCTTTCATTGATTCCTTATTTGAGTAGAGAGCCATGCTGGGACACTGAAGCACAGTGTGTGATTACATTTGATTTTCAGCACGTCACAAGCCTACATTTTATTTACAGTACAGGGATCCATTTCACAAAGCAGATTTGTCTGCTAACTCTGAATGAGAGAAACTCAGACTTTTCCGTTTCTCAAAGGAAGATAACTCAAACCAGTGAAAGAGGAGTAACTCTAGCCAGTTTCAGAGGGAGAGGTAATTTAAGCTCTCCGTCAGTTGGCGCAGTAAGAGACTCTCTGAACCTAACCTGGTCGGGAGCAGGTATATCTCAGTGAACCTCGAGTTTCGCTCTGACTCAGCCCTCTTTCTGAGCAACATGCTCCTTTTCATTTCCTCATTCCTTCAGTTTGCCCAGGCGAGTTTTGTTGTAGCGTAATTCTGCCATCTGTCAAAAAAAATCGGAGTCAGCCCCTTTCACACCACAAGAACAAATTCGGGAACTAATTTATACTCATGTTCACACACAAAAAAGGTTCTCGGGGGGACAGTTCCACCAGGAACTATCTGAGTCCCACCTAGCCACTAGGTACTTGGTCTACCTAACTGTAACCTTTTGAGTGGGCGCGATGTGCTGACGAACGCTGATTGGTCGGTTGAACTTGGGGGTGTGTTGTTTTGGTCACGCACAACTATAACCGCCATTAGGCAACTCAGCGTTAGTGTGTGTGTGTAGCAGGTTTCAGTTTCACTGTCGCCACTCATAATATACTGCAAGAATTGAAGGAGGGAAAAATTGGATCGGTGGATGGAGGATGAGGTACAGTCCCTCATAAACATTTATGGGGATGAGGACATCCAAAGAAAACTTTGAATCTGCCAAGAGGAATGATGAAGTTCATCAGACGAAGCTGGCTGAGATGAATATTAATCACACAACAAAATGAGTCAGTGCAAAGCTGGAGAAGCTAAATCAAGAGTACGAAAAACTCAAGGACCACAGTAGCCACAGTGGGAACGGTAGAAATGTTTACAAATGGTACGAGCGACTCAACGCCATCCTTCGCACCAATAGAGGTGGGAACGATAATCGTTTTTTCGATGCATCATTCGTTTTATTAAAAAGATTCTGCATCGATTCAGAGGTGTTAATAATCTATGTTTAAAGCATAAATAAAAAAAATAAAAATAAAAAGATGTGCAAGCGATTTCGTGCGTTTGTACGTCAGACGTCTGTGCCGCTTACGTGACAAGATGGCGGGACAAACAAAACCTGACATGAGCGGTGCAATCCTTTTTAAAAGCATCGGTTTGGAGACATTTAGTTTCTTTATGAAGTGTGAGACGCTGATAAAAATATTTCGGGAATCCAACAAAGATGACACGTCGGAGATGATACACAACCGCCTTACTCTGCCAGGTGCTCTTCCACCAAACTCCGAAAGAGTAAGAAAATTACCAAATCCATTGCAGAGTACATTGCATCAGATTTGCGCCCTAATCGGTTATGTTAGCCGTCGGGTCATGCTGCAGACAGTGACACTATCTACGCTATAAAATTCCTGTCGCGTAGTACAATAATACCAGTGCATGTAGATCACTTCTTTCCTCACACAAAAACCTAGGATATGCACACCTTCTGCAAGTCTGTTATTTATTGTTACAAAATATGCTGCCTTATATTTGGAATAATAATGCTGTTGGTGACACAATGTTCAACACTGCTCTCTGCTGTAATCACGTCAGTATCACGTCCAACATAAAACTACATGTGAAATAAAGGATGGGGTACACCCTGAACTGGTTGCCAGCCAATCGCAGGGCAAATTGCAATATAATTTAAAAGAAAATATACCACATCGGGTGCTACATTAGGTTAAATAAAAGCAACGTTCATTGCTAAGTTACACAGTAGTATCAATCAGATGATGCACATTGCACTTTAAAGTATCAAAATACAGGTTACACTAAATCACATTACATTTGTTCACATTTAAATATGTTTTTATATTTTTTTGTTATAGGAGAAGTTAAAGACATTTGTTACAACAAATGCTGCCATTGATACTTGAAATTTGTGTTGACACACGGAAACAAGGTTGCCTCAAGTGTGAAATATAAATCCTTGCTCTTCCTTGAGTTATGCAATCGTTTTAAAAAAGGTACCAGTGTTTTGGATTAGCTATAAAATGTAAGCCATTGTCGTGATGATCGAATCGAATCAAATCGTAGGCCTCTGAATCGGAAATCAGTCGAATCATGGGCCTCTGAATCGGAATCGAATCGTGAGGTACCCATAGATTCCCACCCCTAGCCACCAATATACAATACACCGTATGTGGGACAAAGGACTCAGCAACCGCAAACTGGAAGCCATGTGCGACGATTCGGCGGTAATAGATGAAGGTAAATTCCAAAATAACCCTTTAAATACTTATTTAGGTCATTGCCTATTGTAGCGCTTCCCCTTTTTGTGGCATTTTTTTTTTTTTTTTGACCGACAACTTCCTGCTGGCGTTACTTTACTGAACGACACATTGTTTTTTTTAAAATATATATACAGTCTATATATATGTGCAGTATTTTATGATGTATACAGGTAAGGGTCTGTCCACATCGGAACTAAAATGTTTACCTGCTTTGTCTCATCACATAAGTAGTCATATAAACAAGTTATACGGAGTATCAGGAAACAAAACATAACCAAATATTGATTAGATGAAAATGCATTGCATGATGAATAAAAATTGCAGATTAAAAAAATGTTAATATAATTTTTCAAGATGAAATACATTGCATTGATTATATCACTGGTCAATATCATCTAACCTTTTGTCTACATGTGTTTACTTCATAGCTGGATCAATTAATCATTCGCTATTACTCATTAGATGGACATGTTGTGACAGTTTCACAAGAGGAGATCAGTGAGAACTTTCCATCCAAAAGTCAAAGCAGCACTTCTCACCCAGCATCTCCTGCCCTCCATGCTCGTCCCGGTAAATGACCAATAAAATCAGACTTTACAAAATTGTGTATTATTTAGCAGTTGTTGCTAGTGATTTGCTGTTGCTCATTGTGCATTCATATGCCTAAAGGTAAGCGGAAGAGGGACAGGGAGAACCTCTTCATGGATGCCTTAGAATGAATGGAAGAAAGAAGCCATGTTCATGGAGGAAAATGGCCATGCGCAGGCTCCACGTCCACGAGGAGGCCAAAAGGCACAAGCTCCGCAGTTTGGAGGAGAGCGGCAGACTGGAGCGAGAGATGATTTGGGAGAGTAGAGTGCAAAACAAGGACTTGGCGAGAACCAATAATTTATTCATTCATTCATTATCCATACCGCTTATCCTCACAAGGGTTGCAGGCGTGCTGGAGCCTATCCCAGCTGTCTTCGGGCAGTAGGCGGGGGACCCCCTGAATTGGTTGCCAGCCAATCGCAGGGCACACAGAGACAAACAAACATCCACACTCACAATCACACCTAGGGGCAATTTAGAGTGTCCAATTAACCTACCAAGCATGTTTTTGGAATGTGGGAGGAAACCGGAGTACCCGGGGAGAACATGCAAACTCCACACAGGGAGGCCGTGGCCGGGATTGAACCCACGACCTCTGAACTGTGAGGTGGACGTGCTAACCAGTCGACCACCGTGCCCGCCCCTTAAGAACTTCATAATAGCTAGGACTTCATAATTACTCCCCTCCCCTACTGACTGTCGTTATCAGTCCAATTTGAATAAACCATCTTGCCCACTGTCGCGCTGTGTGAACGCAAACTTCAAAACTTCTGTTTCTTTGTTGTTCTCTGTTGTTGTTAGCTTTTAGCTCCAGTGTTTCCTCATGGGGGGGCCTCCGCGTTGGGGGGTGGCTGCCCTTCCCGCGGGGGCCGTCAACGCAGGGGCTTCTTGGGTCCGGGTGACCGGTGACACCCCTGTGGCCGTGGGCTGTCATTCCCCTCAGCGTGGATGAACTCCCCTTGGGTAGCCTTTCCTCATATGGTTTCTCTGCGTCTTGTCATGTTTTTCTAACACAGCTTCTCAGGTTGTGTGCTTTGTGTGTGTGTGTGGGTGTGTGTGTGAGTGCTGATGTATGTAGATGATATATGTCTTTGGGTTTGTTGGGAGGGAGGGCGACAACGGGTCTTCTTTTTATGTTGTGTTTTGGATGTTTTACAGCACTTTGAGTTGCATTTTTAGCTATGAAAAGTACTATATAAATAATATATAAATAAAATGTGATTGATTGATTGATTGACTAGTGGGCCACACACAAGTCCTTACTACAAGGAGCGCCTGCTACCAGGAACTCAAAGTTTAGCGGCTGGTTCGTCTGAAAGGGGCTATAAGCTATAGGGGCTATATTTAGGCACAGTGGAGACAAACGGGACATGTCCTTTTGATAATGATCCCGTACGTGGATGAAGGTGCAGCATTACTACGCAGAGAATTTAATATTCGTCTGGAGATCAGACCGCGCAGTGATGTTTTAGCATTTCCAGAAAATTAACCTTTTGAGCGGTACCGTTTCACGTGGCAGCCCATCATCTACACTTAATTAACTCAATTTTATTTCTTCAACGTGGTTGCACGAAATATAATCATCTGAATCAGATAATTAAGTAGACTCTACTTAAAAAATGTATATGGCTCTAGATGATTTCATTTTGTGCAACCACTCTAACGAAATATAATTGAGTAAATTCAACCATCATTGTTTTCAGTGTACCCCCATGAGATTATGCCGAGGTCTTAACTGTTTGAACAACATTTTTATATGTCATCAGCTGTTAAGTGTGCTTCCCCCGCGAGATTGCACCTAAATTAATAAGCAGAAGCAAGTAGTTTTCCTCTGTTATATTCAGTGTTGGGTGTAACGCGTTACAAAAGTAACGCAGTACAGTAATATGTTACATTTAGGCAGTAACGACGTAATGTAACTTGTTACTCCAATTTTTTTTGTAATATTATTACAGTTACTGAGACTGGTAACGCATTACAAAATTCAGGACCATAATACACGTTGACATCATTTAGCAAGTAGGGCAGTCCATAACATCATTTAATTGTAAGCTATAACTTCCAGCAATGCTCAAATAAAAAGTTCTTGTCGCACTTGGAGCCTCACGCAGCAACGTAAGTGCGCGGGTAAACTCTCTGCCAAGTAATTCATTTGTCTTTACACCATTGACAACAATTAAAAGGGTTGAGAAGTTATTGTTTGTGACAATAATCACTGTCACGGTTTCATAAAATAAAATGCAAATCATAGACACAAAATACAAGCAGGAACAAACCTAAGAAAAACGAAGCGAATAAACTGCAAAAAAGTAAGCCATTGTGCGTTTTAGATATGATTTGTAGAACTTAGTGCCATCAATTGCCATAGGTAAAACGTAGTGATTCTGATTGGCTGTTCGCAATCAAAATGCAAATCATCTGCCGGTGACAAATGATGTCACGCTACGGCACCATCAATCGGACAAACTACAATAGACGCCATTATCAGAGTCTGATGCGCTCGTTTCTTATTTACCTTTTTTTTTTCAAATCACCTCGACACTTTGTCTCCTTAGAACTAACTAAACTTTCAATTATTATAAATAGAAAAAAAAATAATGAAAAAGGAAAAAAAAAAAAAAAGTATTAATCTATTTTGAAAGAATTTTAAAGAACCAGACTGCACAATGTGACAAGTGGCACATGGTTTGCCGTTTGTATGGAAGCAGTTTAATAGACAATAAACAGATGATTAAAGTATGTATTTATTTTTGTATAAAAATCTGCATATAAGATGTTACAGTAACTACGACAAATCTAAGAAATTAGGATAACAGATGAGCACCAAAAACTAAAAAATAAAGAACAGACACGATCAAGCGAACGAAGATATCAAGAGGGGCAAGAAAGAAAGGCAGGTAAAGGTCTGAAACATGAGAAATACCACAGGACAGATGGAAATAATCCAAGAGGGAACAAATTACTCTCTGTCTCTCAGTCTCTCTCTCTCACTCACCCCTCCCCCCACACACACACACACACACGCACACACACTTTTTTTAATATCGCTCCTACGCTCCGTTGAATAAAGCCTGTGCAAAAACAATCAGTTTGACAACTGCTAGGATTAAAATTCTTTTAAACTGCAATTAAATTCATCCTCTTATTCTTGCATGCTAGATTAAACAGTTAATGACATTTACGTTTTTTTTTCTGACTGGAAAGTAATTTAAGTGATTGTCACGACAACTTGTTGCCACTGAAATACAAAGTAGCGCTAAAAAAACAGCTTTGCAGCAGTGACGAATTTAAAAAAGAAAATAATCTTTTTTAAATTAATTGACAATTCTTTTGATCCTGACACATAATTGTGTTTAGCTGCACATGTATTTATTTTACATGCATCACACCACAGACAGAAATAGAGCACACATACAGGCAGGTAAGTGTGCAAATGAGTGATGTCAGAGTGACATCAGAGAGATGATTTTGAAAGCTTTCTGGTGCCTTGCTCTTGCTCACCATGACTATAATCTCTCCTCAAGTGGTTGTATTTTCCACATACTGCATACATTATTTTCATCCACAGCAGGGTTTGTAACCCTGGCCCTCCAATCCCAAATAAAGTACCAACAGATTAAATCACTGCTACCCTAAAAGTATGTGAATAAATGTACGTGTCGAATGTACACCAGATGAATTTGATTCTTGTGATGTGATTTATGTCTAGTGTTGATTCCAATCAAGCTTCCTACCGTTTTGTACATCCAGAATGTGATGTTTATCCAGAGTCCATCCCCCAATGTTGGAAGCATCCATCTCGTAGCCTTGCAAGACGGCTGTTCTCTTCTCCCACAGGATCAGGTCCAGGCAAGACTCATATTCAAACCCCACTGACACTAAGAGACAAACCAAGTTCAGGGTGAGTTATTCAGTTGTTTCATGGAGCTGTGCTCCCACCAAATAAAAAGTGTGATCCTGTGATTGAAAGGAAAGCAAACATCAATGGTTTAAAAACACTGAGAAAAACGGTGTTAACCTTTATCTATCTGTTTTTATAGCATCTACTGACTCCTGCGCCTTCCCGCACACACATATCTTGCACACACTTATACACGCACACACACACACACACACGCATACGCACAAACACAAACAGAGTTTGATGAGACTTTTTCTCAGAGTTGTCTGCTGTTGCTACAATACTGTAATGTAATGTCAGGGTGGGACACCTGCCAAGTCAATGTGCAAACTGTCATATACAATCACATACACACATGCAATACTGAACTTTCATGAAGCTGCCAGCTACTTATCCTGCAATTTCTATCGTGTGAAAAGACAGCTGCAACATTTTAGATTTAAATGAAGTGAGCTATTCAAAAAGAGGAAAGGATGGAATTTTTTTTTTCACATTAGCAAAGTAACTATTTAATTATTTGGAGATTAATTGCTAATTTAAGTAAATATTTAAAACAAAATAATGTTGTAATCCTACATCAAATACATCAGTATCGTAATTAAGATGTCTCTTAACACTATATAATATCCATCTTTGTAATGCTGAATGATTTTAGAGTTTTATACTCATTTACTCATAATAGTAATTAAAATGCATTATGTATTCTCAATAGGAAAAATTAATAGCCCTGTTTTTGTGTGACTTGCATATAAATGCAGTAAATGCAACTATAATTAGTGAATATGGTCAGAAAAAAACATCAACATCTTAAACTGATGTGTAATCTTTCTGCATTAGTAGATACCTACAGACATACCGATAGACAGCAATATAGCCCCCCGATTTGCTGCTATCCTTTATTATCAGGGAGAATAATATGAAATGAATAAAGATTCAAAACATATCGATTAAGTGTAAATGCCTTGAAATTCAGGTCAAAAACGTTGTTCTTTTCCCTTATGTATGATTAATGTCAGGCGGCACGGTGGTCGACTAGATAGCACGTCCGCCTCACAATTCAGAGGTCATGGGTTTGATCCCGGCTCCGGCCTACCTGTGTGGAGTTTGCATGTTCTCCCTCTGCCTGCGTGGATTTTCTCCGGGTACTCCGGTTTCCTCCCACATTCCAAAAACATGCTTGGTAGGTTGATTGGACACTCTAAATTGCCCCTAGGTGTGATTGTGAGTGCGGGTGTTTGTCTCTGTGTGCCCTGCGATTGGCTGGCAACCAATTCAGGGTGTCCCCCGCCTACTGCACGAAGACAGCTGGGATAGGCTCCAGCATGCCCGCGACCCCTTGTGAGGATGTGTGTTTCTAGAGAGGAAAATTGTGTTTCAGTATGCAAAGCTTCAATTTAAGTATAAAATGTTAATTATTTAAAAACATAAACCAATTTACCCAAAAACTTTGTTATTCAAGGGATTTTACAGTATGTGTTTTCACGTGTGAGCATAAATTTGACAGGAATTACAAGAAAGTCATATGTGCTGTTTATGTTAAATGAAATAAGCCACGCAATTGAATGTGCTAACTTGCTGGAGGGCATGGCAGCAGCATATTTTTTTTTTTTTTGCTAGACTCATAAAGTTGTCTGAAGGTTAAAAGGCCCATAATGTTACAGCCATTTCCCTGGCTGTGTGCTGCTATACTGCATATTGTCACTGTATATCATGAACCTTGTGTGCAGAAAATAAAACTGTACAAGTAGTGCAAACAATCCCCAATCGTAACCTTAGCTTTTGTGCTAAAGGTGATAGTTGCAGAGGTAGTCAAAAATTTTTAGAGCAATGACAGAGGTGCGTAATATTTTCCACCATATTTTAAGCAATTTTCCCACCAAATATATATTTTTAAGTGGCACTTGGTCGGGCTGAACATTGACACTTATATAATAGGCCTTCATGTAAAAATTACATCAGCTAAACTTAAACTAAACTAAACTAAAATTCACCCCCCTAAAACCATCTGTCGTGATTCAAGGGCTTTTTTGGGATGAGATTTATGACAAATTGGCACGCCCCCTTTTGGAGCTCGGCTTTTTATCGTCTCAGTTCACGTCACAGCCGGGAGGCAAGCATTGTAATATTGATTGGTTTGTCACGTTATGTTTGACACGGTGACCAATTGCCACCGAAATTCAAATGCACATTACTACTCTTGTCGGCAGCCAAGCATGGATTTTGCCCCCCACTCCTAACAGTAGCCGCTGTGGTGGTGTTAAAAACAACAGCATTGCTCAAGGAAGCAATTAGCTTTCGGCCGCTAAACAGATGAGGTTAGTAGAACAAAATCAGCTTCCTATTGTCCTCGGTTGCCGTGCCTTGGTAATATTTCAAAGTTCGACTGAAAAATCCAGCAGGCCCGCGCATGACCTTAATGATGATAGGCAGTGCGGAAAATGAATGGATGGATGGATGGACAGACTTTGAAAAATTCAGAGCACGAAAGCTCTCGCAACAGCCAAGTGTGGCCGTGTTGGACATGTCATTTTCAGATGATTAGTTCAGGCGTACTCCTTGAGTGGCCTTGGTAAAAAAAAATACCTCAAATACGTCAACTAACGCTCATGGATTCAAATATAATACCTACAGACAATTAACCTCACAAAATGCCTCTCAGAACGCATTGTGTTTGCCTGTCTTGGTGACTTAATAAAGGAAAACAGACAAGACATGACAGAAATGGCACGCATGCTGCTCATTTCCTTATTCTCCTTTAAGTCACCATGGAAAGGCTAATCGTTTTGTGATGATTTCAGAGGTTGACGTGTCCACAGGCATTTTGGGGCCGGTTGGTCCCCGTTATTTTGACATTATTAGAGGCGTATTTACAATGACTTTGAATGGACAAATTGTGATCAGTCCCTAGCGTGACTCCCATCAAGACATGGAGGGAGGGGAGGGGGGCGTGGCCATATTCCTCATTGCTTGTGGGCTTTTTTAAGGTTGTTAGTTTTGTTTTGATTCCCTCAAAACAAATTGGTAAAATTGAAAATCATTTTCCTGATAGAAAAATACAAAAATTGAGCTTGTTACTGAAAAATGAAAAATTATTTTTGAGCTAGTCAATCCCTCAATCCAATATAGGTTATTTGATCTACTCATTTTAATAATATACATATGTGATTCTTGGGCACAAAGCTGTGTGTACAGTGTATATGAACCCATTTGGACCTGATGATATGCGGTAGAGTCAAGAGAAGTCTTCTAGATATACAAAGCATTTTCAGCCCGCATATCTGACCACCTAACTCAACTGCCTCTGGGTGGATAGATAGGTGGGGCACATTTTTACACATGTTGATTATAATGACAAACATTTGATTTTTGCACATTTGGTCCTGACTCATAATATCTCACATACACTTTTGCTTTCTTTGGTTTTCTTTTTCAGCCTGTGACAAACATGGTGGAGCATTTATCTTAATGAGGCCAACACATTGAGACACTACCCTGACCACCAATACCCAAAGCGATGTCAACACGTGGGAATTTATAAAACAAACAGTTGTCTACAAAATGCTAGGAGTGTCCAAAGTTACAAGATTTCTTAATAGTTGAATATGTGCCTGTAAATTGAGTTGACATCTGTAGTGTTTGCAGGCTCTTAGCGCACCTTAATGTTACTGTTACCAAAATTAATGGACTATAAAACACACCTGATTAAAAAACGCAACAGCTAAATATAGCCATAAAAACAAATTTGTACATATATTGGCCGCTTTGTATTAATAGCTGCGGATCTCCATGTAATCAAGGGACCACTCAGAGTGTGGGTGTTGGCTAGTTGCCAATTCCATGATCAAGGCACTCTAAGGATGAAGCAAAAAACTAAAACGTGTATCAATAAACTTACCAACTGCCTCTGATAGTCCATAAACACGTTGGCCATAAGCATCTGTCTTGTCCCAAATGAAGGTGTAAGAAAGATTTGGCTGAGCTGGGAACCATTTTTGGAAGAGACGCCCCACCACGGCCACCATCAAATGTACCTAGAGAAAGGAATAGGTCATTTATGTTTTAACATAACATGACATAGCTTCATTAATTTTATTTCATATATCACCTTCATCAGGTTAAAAGGTATTGATGACTGTGTCATGGTGACTTTGAGGACTGGCTTATATCCTGCAGCTCTTGAACTCAGGTAGATCAGGTTGAGATAACTTCCAGGGATTGTGGTTTCTTCTTGTAAAACCTGTCGATTAAAGTACAAGAAACAAGATTAGCACTATGCATGAATAGGAGGGACTCTAAATTGTGGGTAAAAAATGGACCGATCCAAAACTTGGGTCATTTTGACCAAATGAGCCGGTCAAATTGACCCATGTACATTTGTTTGTACAGTTCAACTATGACCTTATCATGAGTCTGATTATGATGGCTGTGTATAAGAAGTTAAAATACCTTCACTCATTATGCACGCTGCAATTAGCTAGCGACCAGCCCAGGGTCTACCCCACCTCTTGCCCAAAGTCAGGTGGGATAGGCTCAAGATCACCCAGGACTCGAATGAGGATACACAATACAGAAAATGAATGGATGGATGGATGGATGGATGATCTCAATTCTAATCAGACAATGAGTGGAGTTGACTCAAGACTAGAAGAATAATACTTGATGATCTGCTATGGATTTAAAATAGTGAGAGGTAGCCACGTTTGGTTAATTTTTGGTTGAAAACACGGTCAAATCTGTTTGGTAATGAAATCTGGCTGCACTTGAAACATCCTTTCAAGTAATGTCTCCTAAACAGCAGGGGAGAGTCCTCACCTGTGCTACATCTTTGAACGCATGTTCAAATACATACTGTATTTTATCAGGTGCACCTGCAGGTGGAGGACAAGCAGGGGGGCTGCTTTGATTTAGATCATGACACACACAGCATACCAAACCCTCGTTGACCTGTTGATGTTCACAGTGACTTTCATATCCATTAGTTTTGCTACATTTTCATTGCACACCGACTTGTGACTTCTTCCATTTTTTACTCAATGCTCTAAAAGATGCAGGCTATGCAAAATGATATGTGTTTAGTGTGAATGTGCGTATTAGCATATGTTTAAGCATTAAATTAACTCTTTTACTGCATGCGTGGGTTTTATTGACAGTAACACCAACTGCATGAGTTGAACGTGACCTTGTGTTGAACCTGAAGGGTGTAAGCAGTTGGGTCGGGTGCCTCTACTCAACTGGCAGGTAAATGATCTCGTTTCCCTACCGGTTGAGCAGAAGCACTTGTGGCTAAAGCCAAACTGTGGCAGGGATTTGTCTTTTGGGACCTGGATTTGCCACCTCTTGTTGGCAGCCAGAGTAAAAAGGAGCAAATAGGGATCTTAATACAAGTGGGACAAATCAGAGCTGTTGGAGAGTCAGGGCAACAATCTAACAATGCCACTGAGAAAGTGAGGAACAATTAAAAAAATACATGCAGTAAACAGCAGCAGCACAACTGAAAAGGCTTTGAAATGGAGGGTCACTGTTTGAGCCTCGCTGGGAAATTCGGGAATTTGTCTGATGTCACACATACTGTACGTTGCCAGATTAAAAACATCAGCCAGAATGAGACATGCTAACAACAATGCAGTAGGATTATGGTGCTTTTCATCATTTGAACTGTGTCACATTGTCATTTAAAAGATTAATTCGCTACACATTTATTATGGTCAATTTTATCATCTTTTGATTGTCTTGCTCACACTATCACCAGCGAGCACTTTCTATTTAGAGAAGGCAGCGCTTCTTCAGAGTAGAAGCGCCTGCTTCTGGCATTTGTGATGGGGTGAATGTATTGTATGTGAAGGTGGAATTTTCCACCTTGCGACCGCATGTGTGGATGGCTCGTTTGACATGACTACACTGACATTAACAGTTTGCTGCTTAATTAAAGAGACACTACAATTCAATAAATAACATATACACTGCACATAGTATTTTCGGACTATTTTCGGGCTTCTATTATATTCTATCATGTCAATTATTTGTGATTGGATGATCGAGGATGCAGAATTTCATATGCAATGAATTTTCGCGGCGCGAGACAAAGCAAAGCATAGATCTATACCCTGCGATTGGCTGGCAAGCAGCTAGACTCCAGCACGCCCGCAACCCTTGTGAGGATGAGCGGTTCAGATGACAGATGACTGGATATACAGTATTCTATCTATCTATCTATCTATCTATCTATCTATCTATCTATCCATCCATCCATCCATCCATCCATCCATCCATCCATCCATCCATCCATCCATCCATCCATCCATCCATCCATCCATCCATCCATCCATCCATCCATCCATCCATCCATCCATCTATCTATCTATCTATCTATCTATCTATCTATCTATCCATCCATCCATCCATCCATCTATCTACAGTGGTACCTCTACTTACAATATTAATTGGTTCTGGAAGAAATTTCTTAAGTAGAACATTTTGTACGTAGAGACGTGTTTTCCATGTAAATGCCCTAATATGTTCCAAGCCGGTTTCCCCCGGTTTCCTCCCACATTATCTTATTCCAAAAACATGCATGGTAAGTTGATTGGACACTCTAAATTGCCCGTAAATGTGATTGTGAGTGCGGATGTTTGTTTGTCAGAATGTTTCAGAAATCGTAATTTTGACTTTAACACGAATATTGACTTCATGTAAACGTAGTCACTATGGTGCTGGGGACAAAATGGAGGAGGCACGGGCGTCGTAAAGTAGAAACGTCATAGGTCGCATACGTCCTAATTTGAGGACTTCCTGTATATGTAATATTAATGCTTCAAAGAATAAATCACTCAGAATTATTTACTTTATTATTATTTACTTATTACTTAACAATGACCTTACAATAATGCATATTGCACATACCTGCGCACACGTATTTTAAAATAAATGCAGGACTCTATTTGAGTGTGAATGGTCATTTTCATGTGACGGCATTCTCAAGGCCCCAAATGTAAGATGAAAAATATCGCTCACCATACCTGCACTTCCAACGAGCCATGGCTGTTCCAACCAGTATTAAAGGGACGGTGGGGCCAGGATGGCCATGTTTTCACTAACAAGTTCATTTTATATATTTTTTGATCAGAAAAATGAAAAGAGTTGTCATTTTCTATTTTATCAATACATTTGGGAGTAAAAAGTGACTCCATGAATGACGCCCCTTGTTAATGAGGAGAATGGCCGCACCCCCTATCCCGGTTCGGCCAGAGTCACGGGAGTAACCGATTCCAAACTCTCCATTGGAAATCATTGTACTTTCATTGCTTATAATGTCCACAAACGGCAATCAATTGGCACCAAAATGTATGTGGACATCTCTAATAATGCCCACTTCAACATATCAAAAGGATTAACCTCTCTGCTGATTTATATGAGAATGGGGAACTCTGGAAGTGAGCAGAGCTACATAGGCTGGATCCAGTGCACAATGCTTCTTTGCTTAAAAAAAAGAAAATAATTAATTAAAAAAAAAAAAAAAATTGGAACGTAAACAGCCGAAAAAGTACACACAATGCGGCCACACTCGGTTGTGGAGTCAGCCTCGCTGGACCTTTTTGTTCGCTGAACTTTGACGCTTGTTCGATGAGGGCTTAACTCTCTGGCGGCTCTCTGTCTGACAACGCACGTGACTGCTTGGGAGGCAGCCCCGCGACTTAAAGATCGGCGCAGGCTGGACACGGAGTAAGGAGCTAATGTTGTTGTGCTAACACCTTTTGTTTTAACGACCTGAAGCTAGTTGTTGCTATTAGCCGTCCCATTATCCTACCTTTGGGCAGGGAGGGAAGTTGACACGAGTTTAGCGTCGCTGAATGTCCGAAGTATAACCAGTAGGGGTTCGTGTGCGCATTAATGCTCTTGTCCGCTTCAGCTTGTGAAAGTGGAGGAGCAATCGCCACGGTATTTTTGATTTTGTGGAGGTGAACATGGTGAGATATCTTTTTATGTCAATAAATCCAAACTATTGTGCAGAACACTTTTACACTTTCACAGGTTGAAGTAGACAAGAGTAGTAATGTGCATTTGGTAGCGATCGGTCACCGTTTTAGACAACAGAACTGACAAAGTGAGCAATATTACCACGCTTGGCTTCCTCCAGTGACGTGGACAGCTGAGACCGAAAACATAAACCATGCCCCAAAAAGGGTAAGGAAATTTGCCGTAAACCTAATCACAAAAAACACCCTTAAATCACTACAGTCTTTTGAGGGGGGCATTTTAGTACAGTAAGTATTCTCTAGTAAGGAATCATATTTGCATTGTCCAATCTTTCATTATAACGGAATTTCCTTATGTGGGAAACGACGACGGTACATGTCCTGTATAAATGTGCAAGTACTGTATATTAACAAAATACATGTGTAACAAGTTAACAACACAAGTAATATAGTAATAATAAAAATTGTATTAAACAAAAACTGAAAAAATACAGTACAGTATAACAAAAATGGTCCAAATACTGTTGAAAAAAATACTGTAACACCAATGCAGTACAGTACTGTACTTAACTAGAGTAAACTGTACTGTATTTTAATTTTGACTTTTCTCAGACTTAGGAAAAAAATAGTCTATTTTGAGTTGTTGTGTTGGCTTCATTCTTTTCTGTATGAAAATGTTTGTCTGCGTATCATACAATTTTGTTGCTAATTGCAAGTAACTGTCCCTTTGATCATCACTGATGTCTGGTGATTCTTGTGCATACAAAAGGACATGTTCATATATTTACGCCACTGTACTTCGTCCGTCGAGCTGCAAGCAATTTCCTTTGAGCAGGCAAACTGCTGGAATCGTACTAAGCCAGAATCGATTCCTTGTTTTTAAAAGTCTCGTAGATTTGAGTTTTTCCGACTCCAAGTGTCTCCTGGATGTTTTTTACTTTGTGTCCAGCTTCGCTTAATGCTTTGCACTCTTTCTTCCACGGTCATTACCGTTCTTCTTCGTTTGGACGCCATGAGCTACAGACGAAAATGTAAATTAATACATTATAAATCTTTTGCAATTTCAGCAAAACGCATGCCAAAGAATTAACTTACATGTCGCCATTCTGGATCCGATGATGGCGGAGCGGTCAAAGTTTTTCCATAGTATCGAGTGGGAACTGCTTGAGTTTGCGCGACTGCGGGCTTCGGTATTGGTTCCAGGTTCCGGATACCGGAACTTCCGTTGTCAGGAATCGATCGTTAATGCAATATAGGAGTAGAAAATTTAATGCATACGTTGTTTTTCCGGGTGAGGGAATTTCCGTTTGACAGAGGTTCGTTGGTGGGAATACTTACTGTACTAATGTCATTTTTACATGCAAACCTATTATATAAGTGCCAATGTTAAGATCACCCAAGTGTCCCTTTGATGACTTGATGACTGGAATGACTCAGTCTTTGCGATCCATCCATCCATTTTCTGAAGCACTTAACCTCGCCAGGGTCATAAGCGCGCAATACAGTCATCGTTTGTTGTAGTCTGCGCAATACTGGACATCATAAGCTGACAATGCAAAGTTCACTTTGTGCTGCGGTTAGCCTCAAGCACAGTTGCATTGAAGCATGGAGAATCTGAGCAGGTAGCCAGGTTTAACTGATGAATACAATTTCACAATATCGAACATAACTAATTCTTGTTCCAAATCACCCATAGAAGCTCGACAGCAGAGACTTGCGTAGATATCATAGCTCCGTAGTCTCGCTTTTGTTTATATGACCTCTGCCACTTAAAATAGTCTGCCAGACCCGGCAGCAATCTTCACACTATCTTCTCCGGGAAAGTGCTCTTCAACTCGTCAATTTGTATTGTACCGGTAATCCAATAACGATTAAGGCCACACAATTATAATATCCAGCAGCGAAAGTATAAGTACAGGAAGTCCTCGGGTTATGACGTACTCGACCTACGGCGTTTCGACTTTACGACGCCCGTGCCTCTTCCGCCATTTTGTCCCCAGCACCATTGTGTTTCTGCTTAGCTAGTGCCATAGTGCTTGTGTGCCGGGAGTATCCTTCTCTCTCTATCCCTCAGCAGTAATAGTTAGTACAGCATTTTTATTTTAATGTATTTTAGTTTTTTATATAAAGTATTTTGACATAAATTTGAACTTTAACGATAAAATCCGACTTAACGCAGAAATGTGGGTTACATCGCCAGTGTAGGAACGGAACTCGTTTGTAAATCGAGGACTTCCTATACAGTTAAGAAGGAAAAGGCACAGCTCGGTTGTCCTCAGTCTCCTGCTTCTGACCCCTCCAGCGGCCCGGCTGCCTGAAGCCTCCACCCCCGAGGTGGACCCACCATCATCATGGTACCGCCGAGGGAGCCTCGGCTACAGCTCTCATTCAAGCGCTCTCAATACACGCGCTCATGATTTTTTTTTTTTTTTTAATTAAGCTTCAATATTTATTAAAAAAATGCATATATGTTTTTTTAGCGTCAAGAAGACTTCAGCTCTCGACTTTGGCTGGTTGTAATGTACAACCTATAATTATTTTCAATGGCCACATTGTGAAATCATCTTCTTTAGCTCCTTCACAGGAGGAGTGGTTGTTTTGATCATGTGGGCTTGGCATGCTAGATTCAAACTCTGATGGATACAAGACCGGGAGTGCATTCTGGAATGGACTGCTTTGCTAATATCGGAGGTTTTGGATGTAGACCGATACAATCCGATATTGTTTTTTTGGGGGGGCTGATATTGACCCGATATCCGATACAAATATCGGATCGGGACACCTCTAATATTTTTTTTATGATCTTTACTGTCATTGATTATGGTTATCATTACATCATTCAAGTAGAATGTTATGTTGTGGCATTTGAGTTGAAGGGCCTAAGTGAAAGTTGTTTTCAATCCTTCACTGCACCCCTACATGCTCACAATCTGGCCATTGGTGTATAGCTAAAACATGTGTGGACCTCACCATCATCAAAGTTGCCCTTCCTTGATCTATTTTGATTACATCTGTTTCTACTGCACTACTGCCTTTTCATTTGCCACACATTTGGTGTGTATTGCCGATCCATTACATCCCGTTCTAGACAGGCCTTTTCATCATCCTCTTCTCCTCTAATTGATCTAGGTCCACCAAAGCTAAGCAGCAGGTTTCCATGTGCTTTTGATCAACAATCTTTTCATACATTTTTCCATTTCATTTCAAGTTCATTCTGCTCCAACTTCACACAGGCACTGATATAAGCCCATGCATGTCAAATACAAATGATTATAGAGCTTTAGATGGCCTTTGCATGTTTTTCCTGTGCTTGCTTGCATGGTTTTGTCTGGGTACCTAGGCTATCTCCAACATTCCAAAAACATGGACGCTAAATGAGGGGTGCTCAAGTCCGGTCCTCAAGAGCCCCTTTCTAGCCTGTTTTCCCATATCTCCCTACCTGCAAAACACCTACTGTATTTTCCAGACTATAAGTTGAACTTTTTTTTATAGTTTGGCCGGGGGTGCGACTTATACTCTGGAGCGACTTATGTGTGAAATTATTAACACATTACTGTCATGGATTGTTAGTGCTGACTTGTGACTTATGTTTTGCCTCCCTCTGCGGGCGCTTTGGCGCTAAAGCGCCTGCAGAGGGAGACAAAACATCATAAATACAAGTCAGCACTAACAAGCCATGACAATTACTTCTATATCATTTCACATGTTATTGTAACCAACATAAAGAAACATAAGGTACATCCTAAAAGCTATTAAAATGCATGAATAATTTAAGCGGTTAAAGTCTAATGTTTTGTTAAACAAACAGGCCTTGCTAGTCGAGGAAGCCAGCTTATCTAAACAGCTAAACTCCACTGACTCCAGGTGAGCAGCGAAGTTGCCTGTTTGTAATGTGAAACTGCACAAGAAACAGAAAATACTATCAATCTATGCATTACATACACATGTATTTTCATAGACATGAACAAGATGAGCCTATGGTAACGATTAGCGATCACGATTAGCATTAGCGATAGTGATTAGTATGTTGAGTCAACAACTTACAATCATCCAAAATTCAGCTCGTATATAAATGTCATTACACACAATTGTCTAAGTTAATTTCAGACGATGGTTGAACAAGAATAAACCACAAACAGGCAGACATGCTAACGATTAGCAACCGCAATTAGCATTAGCGATAGCGATTAGTATGTTCAGTCAACAACACAGTACAATCAGCCACAATTCAGCTCCTATATATATGTTTCATGGTCATTGCCGGTACACACAATTGCCTAAGTTACTTACAGACGATGGTTGAATAAGAACGAACCACAAACAGGCAGTTGCCTGCCTCTGGCTGGGGTATTGCATCATGCAGCCACACACGTAAGGAGGAGCACACTCAGCAGAGAGGAGAGGAAGACATAATTACGACCGAATACATAAATACTCTTGGACACTTGGAAACATTCTACATGGTCGGGGATGAATAAAAGACTTATTTAAGCGATCTACAATTGTTTTGGTGAGTTTAAAGTTATCTTTCTGTAACTTTCTTGTATGCTACATGAAGCATTGTAGCTCGGTGGAAATTATGTGTACTAAGCGCTAATTTCCTCCAAAAATGCGATTTATAATCCAGTGCGATTTATATATGTCTTTTTCCTCTTGATTATGCATTTTACGGCTGGTGCGGCTTGTACTCCGGAGCGACTTGTAGTCCGGAAAACACGGTAATTTAAATGATCCACTCATCAGCAAGCTTTGCACAAGCCTGATAACAATCGTGATCATTTGAATCAGGTGTGATGCAGGCAGCAAGAGATGAAAAACAAACTAGAAAGGTGGTCTCTGTCCATGTATGTATGTGTTAGTGTATATGAATACTTTCCAATAAGATCAACCACTTGAAAGCCATAAATCTTCAGCTGGTGTAACCGTGTGTGCGTGTTTGTGTGTGTGCCTACCACTCCGGAACCAAGCTCGTTACATTTAACAGATCAATTAAGGAGAGTTTTTCCACCAACTTAATCTAGACAGGGAAAATGAATTCTATTTAATGCAGAAACCTTCCTATTTAATGGAGTATTACAATCGAAATGTTTGTATTTACATTTATGAATTCATATTACATGGGAGCAATGCAATGCTCATCTAGTCAAACGCAAGGTAAAACACAATGTTCCATCATTACTAGATTGTCTTTGTGTGAGAAGTGATAATTTGCTAAAAAAAAACAAAAAAAAGCTGCTCTGAATAGTTTTTGTTGAATGCCAGTGAAAATGCATGTAGAAATCATCTTAGTCCCTCTAAAGAGAAGGAAATCAGTAATAACGCTTATAAAAAACAACACAGATGACAGATGTCTTCAGTGAATCTTTTTCACAATAAGAACATAACCTTGAGCTGCTCTGAGCCTGTTTTTTCCTTTTTGAATATTCATTGATAAGTCAACACCATATGCTGAAAAAACAATAAATGTCATCATGTTTATGCACTGTTGGGCATGCAAGCATGATGGATGAAGCTAATTTGTTGCTCTTCATTAAGTTTTAAATTTGATCACTTTAAAATGCCAGATTTGTGCACAGAGCAAACCCAACACCATATTCTTGCCCCACATGTCCATCTAGCCTAGCCCCCTATTTAATATTTCTGACCTGAGTTTCTGGTATGATGGGGCTATCCTCAGGTGAACTTCTGTAGAACATTGATAGCGGGGATGCGACAATGACAGGACTGGGTCTGACAAAACCACTCAGGTCACAGCTGGGAATGTCATTCTCCTCCTGAAACAGAAGTTGTCAGTCAGATTTTTCCATTACCAATTGTCACTTCACTGACGATGCAAAAATGACATGATAATGACAAGGTGTAGACAGTATGAGGTGTGTCAGCAAAGTTACATGAGATTCATCTCAGAATTTCAAATCCAAATGTTCCCATTTGAAGTACAGTGATCCCCCCAAAATCTACTGTAATGCTCATCCCCAGCCTTCTCTGTCACATCTTAACGCAACACAAATGCTGTCCTATCAGGTTAAGAACAATAATACAGTTAATGCAATTGTCTTGCTGTCATGGTTTTTGCATGTGCCATTTTATTGGGCAACTTTTTCTATTAGGCTGTCCGTTGTATTGTTTGCATTATAGACAAAAAGCAGTGTACAGTGTGAATAGAAAGAATAGTTGTAAAGCTTATTTTGTACTTGGCAAGCATCTGTGCCTGAGCCAGTAATGAACACGGACACAGCTCACCTTCTTCATGGCCAGTGTGTCCATCACATAGAATACATTCCAAGGAACCCACACGGTTCGGTACTGGGTCAAGAACGGAGCACGTTCAAAACTTAATGTCAGGGATGCTCCACCATTGGCCAGTAAATCGAACCTGCAGCACATTGAATATGAATATAATTGAAATGTCAAACATTTAGGAAAAATATGTCTTTTAGCTGAGTTTGAAAATATTAAACCCTATTCAAAATATTAAAAGGTGGAGCTTTCAACTGGTTAAATATCAAAAATAGGTGAGTGATAGCATATCAAAAATAAATAAATTCTAAGGGTGGGTCAGATTTTTCATGCATTTCATTCTGTTTACACTTTGCATGCATTTCATTATAAAACCATATGATTTTGAGTGCATGTGAGTAGGGCTGAATGATCCTGAAAAATAATGTAATTGCAATCCCCCCAATCGTGCAATTTAATATGCAATTTATTTTGGGGCAAGGTCCTCTTTCCATGTTTTTTTTTTAACAAACACAAGCCATAAATAAAAATACAAGCAATAAATACAATTATTTATCTACTTTGTACTTGAAACAGTGTTGCTAACACTTGCAGTCTTTTAAGTGTTGACTACAACAGCGTCTCAAAATTCTACCATACAAGTGTGGTGTAAAATATAAATCAGAAAATCATAAACTAGATTACAACAATAGTACAAACAAATTTATGGCTTTATAACTTCAACTTTTCATGTTTCATGAAAGAACAATCTGTAAACATATAGACTACATTTCTTAAGCATTGAACTTATATTGACACTATATGAATAAACAGAGCTGGGCATTCCGTCCGAGGGATGGAATGGTCCATCCATCTGAGATGGCCCATTTTATGGACGGATGGACAGAGGACGAAAAATATTTTAAATAGGATGGACTAAGCAAGGACGAAGTGGGTTTTTGCTAAGGAAACCATAATCAAGCGATAAAAAAATTGACGGCGTCAAAAGGGGGTTGGATTAATGCCGAGAATAACGCGCTAAACTGACAGCCCTAATATATATATATATATATATATATATATATATATATATATATATATATCAAATCATACAACAATATTCTGTGGGTCTTGAAAATCAATAAAATGCTCAAAAGCAGCTGGCAAAATGGTGTGTGCTGTGCAAAAATGACTGGCAGTGAATGACTGGCAGTGAATGAGTTCAGGTATAGCTCCACTGTACATATGAAATCACTTTCATTAATTTGAAGATTAATATATGCAGTGTATTATGTGCTTATATACGTACATGCCGTCTTTGCGTGTAATAGTGTATCCATGTTCAGGGTAGTGGACAAATGACACATTGACTCCAATCAGGGGTGTTCCATCTGCTGTCAAAACTTGACCCCGGATAATTGACACCAAGCTGGAAAAGGAGAAATCAAGACATTGTTATTTGGTAAACCTGAACTTAGATTGCAAGATAAGGCTGATTTGTTAGTTTTCATATTCCTCAAAGGAATCCACTTCCTCCTTGGTGCATGAAACTTGTTGTATTTTAGAAAAACATACCTTTTGCATTATGTATTCAATCCACCTCTTCTCAATTTCAAAATGGACATGATTAATGAAAATTATATAGAGAGCTTGCATCTTAAGAAATTTAAGAATACAGTGATAAAAAAAAAGGTCATTATTTGCTCCTTCAATCCATCCATCCATTTTCTACCAATGATCCTGATGCTATTCCTCCTGGCATTTTTACCTGAATGCCGCCTAAAAAGGTGCACCCAAAGTAAATTTGAAGCTGTACTTGAACCATTTGGAGTATCATAGTTTTGGTCTCTTTTTGATGATAACACTTCTCCTCAACTATCAGAAAGAAGAAGGCGGATTTTATGTCGGCCTATTTTTTGTTTTTCCCCAAATCTGCCTGGAAAAATTATGGAGTACGGTGGTGGACTAAATAACACAACAGGACTATAGCTCAAAGTCTCCTCCAATTTCATTTCAAATTTGACAATAATATGACAGAAAATGAGCATTTTACACAAGTTTTACTAAGGAGATGTCCAGGCGAACCAAAAGTGTGCCATTTGGGTGACCCAATTGCAACCATGTTCACATACGTAGGGGAAAAGGCTGTTATTCTGGAAGGCTTCAACATACAAAAATTATCATGAGTTCTAATAAATACTATGACTTAGAGCGATCTTATCCTACATCCAGATTTTTTTTAAAAATGCAAAAAAATCAAAGGTGATTGCCGTCGCTGCCGGCGGCTTTGAAAGTGTGTTACGCAAGTTGCGCACAGTGGTTGTTTTTTGTTCAAAAGAGTTTCCATGTTTTTTTTTAAGAATTTCATTGGCCGTAGAATGCATCAATCACCAACAAGTTTAGCAAGTTTGGTTGTGACTGCAAACACAAATGATGAATCGTCGATATGCAGGGGTGGTACTATATACTTACACACGATATGTTCATTGGCTGTTGTAGACCGAAAAAGACAGGAAACATTACTTTATTGGTTAAAGTAAGCAAGCAATCAAACAATAAGATCCAGCCTATGTTTTGAAATCTTGTGTAGCTAAATCCGTCGAAGCTAACTCAATCTACGATGGAAAATATGTACAAACATGTGTATCTGATGGCAACATGTAACGGTTGCAGCAGCTAATAACATGGCTTCATGGATGTCAGGCTTGTTGTGGACTAACTATATTACTGGAATATTTTACTGGATCCTTGTCGACGTAATATTATTATTAAATTGTGTCGGACATTTATGAGGCTGAAATGCGAGTATTTTTTGTGTGTTCGCAATTGTTTGACTTAAATGCTCGCCGAGCCTGCAGATATGATTGTATCTTATAATGTTTGGTATCATTCGAATCTGGGGAAACTCAGTTTTATAACCATATATAACATGCCCGGGAATGCTTTGAAATTGTTCTATATATAGTGAATGTCCCGCGGGCCCGACGCGAAAACCCACCCGTGGGCCGATAGAATTGCAACAGGGTCGGGGCGCGGGGGCAGCAGCTTCATCAGAGAAGCCCAGACTTCGCTCTCCACAGCTACTTCTTCCAACTCTTACGGGGGGATCAAAGCCAGTCGGTTGATACAGTCTCTCCAGTGTATCCTGGGCTGTCCCAGTGGCCTCTTGCTGCTGGGACAGGCCCAAACACCTCACCAGGGAGCCAAAGGCATCCTAACTAGACTGTTTGAGCCACCTCAGCTGGCTCAACATGGGAGGAGCAGCGGCTTGACTCTGAGTCCCTCCCGGATAAACGAGCTTCTCATCCTATCTCTAAGGGAGAGCCCAGGAAACTCATTTCATCCGCTTATTATCCAGGATCTTCTTTTGGTCACGAGCCACAGCTCATGACAATAGGTGAGGGTAGGAGCATAAAACGACCGGTTAATCGAGAGTTTTGCCTGTCAGCTGAGCTCCTTCTTCGCCACGGCATACAGAGTCTGTATCACAGCAGAAGCTGCAATTTATCAGCCTGTTGATCTTACGTTCCATCCTGCCCTCACTTGTGAACAAGACCCCAAGATCCTTAAACTCCTCCACTTGAGGTAGGATCTCATCCCCAACCCTGGGGAATGCACTCCACTCTTTTCCAACAGAGAACCATGGTCTCAGATTTGGAGGTGCCGATTTTCATCCCAAACGCTTAACACTTGGCTGCGAACCGCTGCAGTGAGAGTTGGAGATCGCGGCTTGAAGAAGCCAACAGTACCACATCATTTGCAAAAAGCACAGTTGCCATACTGAGGCCACCAAACCGGACCCCCTCAATGCCTCGACTGCGCCTAAAAATTATTTCTATATGTCACGTGAGGATCGGGATTTGGACCCATACGCAGATATGACACGGAAGTTGAAGAGTAAAAAGTCTTTATCAACAAAAATACAAAGTAACAACAGACATCAGGATTGGAAGAGAGTTTGCATCCTCACTCAAAGGTTTGACGTACTGACAATGTGTCACTGTCTAACTCAAACTTTTAAACTGTCAGACTTCAGGCCTATATGACATCATAAAGAACAAAGCATAAAAGGATCATAGCAACTGTAGAGCAACTGATACATCACGTATACAACCAGTCATAACAGTATACAGGTTATGAGCAGAATTGGTGAGCAAGGGCAGCCTTGATGCAGTATAACCTTAACTTGAAACAAATCAGAATTACTGTCAGCAATGCAAACCAAACTCTGACACTGATTGTCCGGGGACCAACAGCCACAGTATTAGGGAATTCGTATCCATTCAAACACCCCCACCACCCCCTCACCCATACCCCAAAGGCTGAGGGAGTCTGCCCTCTCGTCCATTGGGGTGAACCCCAACATACAAGCACCAAACCGGGGGGCAATAAGTATACCCACACCTGCTCTGCACCTCTCACTGTGGGCAACTCCAGAAGAAGAGAGAGAGTCCAACCTCTCGAGGGGACTAGTACCAGAGCCCAAGCTGTGTGTGGAGGCGACTTGTGTGGAACTTCTCTGCCTTGGACACCAGTTTGGACTCCTTCTCTGTCAGAGAGATGACATTCCACGTTCCTGAAGCTAGCTTCTGAAACCAGGGATCGGACTATTAAGGACGCCGCCCAGCTCACAGGGCACCTGACCGCTTTGGTCCCGCCCACAGGTAATGTTACCTTTTCGGGCTGTGCCTGGGAGGGCCCCATGGGTGCAGCCCACCAGGAATCCGGGCATCAACCCCCACCTCCAGGCTTGGCTGCAGAGGCGGGCCACAATAACCCGCATCGGGCAAGGGAAAACTGAGTCCAACATTTTTATTCATCATAAGGTGTCTGTTATCCATTGTTTGTTTGATCCCTCACCTTGGTCCCGTTTGCCCTGGGGGACCCTGCCAGGAGCATAAAGCCCCAGACAACTTTGCTCTTAAGATCATTGGGACACATACAGCCCTCCACCACGTTAAGGTAATGGCTCATGGAGGGGCCGATTATATCCTCAAAATTACAAATTGTTATGGCAGCTGAGAATAATTGTCTTTGTTTTCGGGGCCCATTCAGCTGTCCATTTGTTCTACTAATATAACTAACATGTTCTGAACCAAGCTCTTTGCAGGAATATGTTAACTAACTGAGAACTGATAAATTGAGTGAAAATTGCTTTTTAACTGATCTGTTTGAAAAAGTTTTTGGCGAACGCATGTAGAAGCCCCCCCAAAAACATCGCACATTGAACATCGCAACTTCAATACCACTGTCTAGAACAGGGGTGGGCAATTCTGGCCCTCGAGGGCCGGTATCCTGCATGTTTTATGTGTCACACTGGTGCAACCCACCTGATTCAAATGATCATGGTCGTTATCCATCTTCTGCAGACCTTGCTGATTATATAATAGTTTGAAACAGGTGTGTTGCAGCAGGGACAGATGGAAAACAGGCAGAACACCAGCCCTCGAGGGCCCACCCCTGATCTAGAAGCTCTAGTGCTTGTTGGACTTTGCTGAATCATGTGTACACACAATTGCATATGCTGTATTACACCACGGCACTGTGCAATGCCTATAGTTTTCATACTGGGCATGGAACAGGTCATCATTATTTAGAACACAGATTGAAAAACTGAATTAGCACTGGTGAAATGACTTTCGTATTGTATTTTTTGGACCATGTGCACTGTATTATTAGGCGCAATATCACTCAACGGGTCTATTTAAAAACATGTTCATACACAAGGTGCACCGGGCTAAAAGGCGCACTATCTATGTGAAGCATTCTGTGTTAAATAGTTAATTATTGCTGTACGGTATGTTTATTTGATAGATTTAGCGCTATTATGCTAGGTTCAGACTGGTATTGCCACGTGTCTTTCTTGTTTTTGTTTGCTGTGCAGCTACGTGCACAGAGGTAGCTTTGAGCACAGAAGAGGAGGTGAACATCTAACAACTGAAAAAAAAAAGGTTGAACATTGCCAGTCAATCTGGTCACAGGTGGTTGTTTTATTACTTTGGCGAATGCAAAATGTTATCTTGGTGACAGTTCAATAGCTGTAAACAAGTCAATGCACTCACCATTATCCACATTTTCTGCTCAGTCCCAGCAGCTTTTGGAAGTTGAATGTGTCATTTAACTTGTGATGCCACATTGTAGGCTAGTAGGACTACATTTCCCATGATTCTTAGACACAGAAGCAGGTAGTAGTAGAAGTAGTTCTAGTTGCGATATGACGAAAATATGAACGCTTCTTGTGACTAGATGCGCATGACAATGAGAATGCAAATGTTATAAGAAGGATTTTGAATTAAAGATGGCGAACTGAAAAGCTGCATCCATACATACATAAGGCGCAAAAGATTAAAAGGCGTACCTTATTTTTGAGAAAATGTAAGGTTTTTAAGTGTGCCTTATGGTCTGAAAAATACGTTACATTTATTGTGGCACTACAACTATACTATGCATCGTCAAATATGGCCGCAGCACACAGTCAAGTGTTTTACAAATGAACCTTCTCAGCCAATCTTTCATGGACTACTCATAGAGAAAGTGCAGATTCATTGCTACAGTGTAGACATACAAATAAATTAGAACAATGTAAAATGTGATTCTGATCTGCCTGATTTTTCCAACAGTGCAACAGTGCTATATGGTCAATGAAATAGAACATTCTTTCTAAAAGAAAGGAATTTACTGAGATAATGATATGCTACAACTATATGAATATCCAGATTCTTACCTTTTATTGAATGGACTGTCACCGGATATGACATGTGTTGACTCTGGACCAAGGAGGAAGTGGATGCGCTGGTAGAAAGACCTGGCAGCCTGAAAAAAGGATGAATATCAATGACAACCCATGAACAAAAACAACACATGAAAGAAACATTAATGTTTCCCGTCTTTAATGTGAATTACATGATGTTCAATTATTTTCAATTAGTATTCAACTTTATGCGTGGCTGTCCAAACCTGCTGAGGAGCCAGTGAAGATGGGGACTGGCTGAGTACTGCCACTGGGTCAGGCGATCCTTTGCAGTACAACTGGTTCTGACAGGACGGCTGCAGACAGCAATCTGGATCCATACAATCAGCCAAACCATCTGAAACACCAAAAACAAGTTATTTCACAAACCCAGAGGACAGTTTTGGACTTGGGAATTATTAGCTGAAGTAAAGGGAGATGTCAGACAAAAGTTTGAGTTAGTTAAAGGGGAAAAGACTTAGGAGGAAGAAGAGGAAAATAAGCAATAAGAAGTAAATAATGGCAATGGAAATAATTGGAATAATTAGCAATCCAGCAAGAACAAAGGAATGGGAATCCGGACGAAGGAGTAGCTGACATGGAGCAGATGAAGAGTACAGAGATGAATGGACGGATAGGAAGAGCTATATCAGTTCATTACATTTGGACTGCTATTTTGTCCCTGTGAGTTTATAAAAGCGAAGTGTGCATCTGGTGACTACCATTAAGATTACATACACACGCTCACAAAAACACCCAACTTCTCCCAGCCTCATCTCTCTTTTCACTCTTCTGTTACCTTCAAGATGTTTCAGCAGCTCTTAAAATATCTGCTACATTCCCATCCAACAAAGTCATGGCTTTTGGCTTTAATGCTGTCGTTTAAAGCAGCATCTGCTGCTGCTTGTTTCCATTCATTTCAGTAGAGATTGCTGTCAAGTCTTTATTTATGACTAAATACTTTCTTTGAGATAACTGTGTTTTCACAAGTCCATCTGCCTTGCAAGGTTACTACATGCCCAAACCAATATTGTTTCACAGGCTAGTCCCATCCTGACGAATGGTCTTCCGAACATAGAATGTTTCAGCACCTTCGGGGTTTTTCATTGGAATACGTTGAACTCATGCTATAAACTACAATATGTCCAGTTCAAATTTACAATCCCAGCAATTTATCCCTGTACTATTGGGAGCAAACTACTAGGACTTTAATATGTGTCCTGCCTTCTGCAACATATCTCCAATTCAATTAGTCTACAAATATATTTCATCCATTTGAGTTTGTATGTGAACATACCTCCTTCATTGTCCTTGCCATCAGTGCAAAGGGTTTCCATGGCTACATGACATCCTGCTCCTCTCCATCCTGACTGACAGATGCAGTGCCAGCCACTGGCCTCTAGGGTACATCTCCCATTGTTGTTGCAGAGACCTGGACAACCCTCTGAGCAGGGCATAAAACACATTTCCAGAGTTAGGGCAGCGTGAGTGGGATGGGATCACCGGTGGCCAGTAGGGTGTGAAATAGGCTTCAACCAATATACATTTTGGAAAGTTGGTGGAAATGGTAAATCACAATGTGAAAAATGAGAGTTTTTCATTCACCCCAGCAAAGCCTGAGAAACCGCACTAAGGCCATCATAAGAAAATAAAATTAATTCAAAAAAAGAGCCCAAGGTGAGTTGGCAGCTCCTTGAAGTATTATGGGCACACTGAAGATGTTTCACATAGTGTTGGGTCAAATTCTCCAATTATTAGATGCAGAAATGTGCAATTATTTATGCAAACAGATTAGTCCAATAATCATGGTAGAGGAAGGTTCTGTATATAACAAAGATTATAGTACAACCTCAGACGCAATCCATTCCATGATCTGGGTTGGTTTAACAATTCTGTTTTGCATAACATATAGACAACATGTAGGGTGACATGAATTCACCTATTCTATAGGCACACACTCTCGTCACCTTTTGATGTTTACCGTATTTTCCGGACTATAAGTCACAGTTTTTTTTCATAGTTTGGCCAGGGGTGCGATTTATACTCTGGAGCGACTTATATGTGAAATTATTAACACATTATATTGTAGAGTGGTACCTCTACTTATGAAATTAATTGGTTCTGGAAGAAATTTCTTAAGTAGAACATTTTGTAAGTAGAGACGTGTTTTCCATGTAAATGCCCTAATACGTTCCAAGCCCACAAATATTCAGACATAAATGTTTTATAAAGCATAAAAATGCATCAAAACATGTAACAAATACATGTTACAATTAGATTATTGCACAATAAACGAGAGTTGTGCATAATGTAAAAAAAACAAAGAATAGAGTAAAGAATAAAAATGATGGTCGTTTACCTTTTAATTGCTGTCCTCATCGCTTTTTGCCCTCTTTGGTTCATGTTTGCTCTCAGAAGTGTTTTTTGCTTGGCGTTTTGTAAAGAACTGATTTAATAACGTGGCGACTGTCATATTCTTTGGCGAGATCAACCAAACGCATCCCTTTTTCATACTTTTCTATTATCTCTTGCTTCGTTTGTATGGACAAACAAAACGATTTTCTGCTTTTTTCTTTTCCTCGTTTCTAATTCACATCAAACTTTCGGAACACCTCATGGCCCAAGGGGCGAAGGACGAGGACGCTGCATAGACATATCTATCACATATCTATCTACCTGCCTATCTGCACACAAAGACACATACGGTAGAGGTCCCTCTTAGCCAATGGGATGCCAGGAAGATGCTAGGCTAGCCAATGGCTGAGCAGCTATGAGTATGTTGCGTTCAGGAAACTCCGGAGCTGCGACTGGCAGCCCATAATGTATTTTTTACCTTTCGTATCTTGAAATTTCTTTCGTAACACGAGGCAATATTTTCCTGCTGAGGCGTTTCGTAACTTGAAAATTTCAGGAAACTCCGGAGCTGCGAGTGGCAGCCCATAATGTATTTTTTACCTTTCGTATCTTGAAATTTCTTTCGTAACAAAAGGCAATATTTTCCTGCTGAGGCGTTTCGTAACTTGAAAATTTCGTATTTAGAGATGTTCGTAAGTAGAGGTACCACTGTATCTCTTTCCTTTTCAACGTCAGCAAACAATACACCAAACAACCACAGGAGGCCATTCTAAGGCTGCATATAAACCTGCATTACATACAGACTTTTCAATGGGCAGAATAACATGTATAGTGTATATCATTTCACATCTTATTGTAACCCACATAAAGAAACATAAAGTTAAATCCTAAAAGCTATTAAAATGCATGAATAATTTAAACGGTTAAAATCTAACATTTTGATAAATAGTTAATTAAAATAGTATGATAAAGACAATTTGACTGTCTATCAATATACATCTATACAAAATAGCAGAGCTGGGCACTTGACCGTATTTTGCCGGTCCGGTCGCGACCCTCCACCCTTGATCTGGGTACCCTTCCGGCCCCGCCCTGTTCCGCACATTAAAAAAAAAAGTGTCCGTGATTGACGTCGCCGCGGGAGAGATGCTAACGGCAGAATCTTTTTAAGGATCATTAGCTACCCAACTGCGTGTGCTGACTTCCATTGAGAGCCCCGGGGTTGGTTTTGTCATATTGTATAATTATTTAGGTCCAACAGACGGTCAGAAGTCGCATTCAACAAGTTATTTATTTTCCACACTTCCCGGCCACTTCACAGCCTTCAAAATAAAAGCATTACAGCAAACCACTATACACAGCAGGTTTGCTAATGCGTATTTCTGGAAGTAGAAGACGCCAGAAGAAGTTCATGAACTCCACCTTGATGTAGCAGCGTTATGCTTGAGTGCTGCTATATAATAATACTCCCGGACACAAGTTGTTTTGAAACAGTTAAGTTCCAAGTCGGGGGGCGTCGCTTCAAGAAGACAGCGACAACAATGGATATCGTACCTGTTACAACCATAAAGGGACTGATATGACTAGACTATACATGTAATTTTATTGCCAAACTAGTTTGCTTTTGCAAAAGCAACGAGCTGCGTGCTCCATCCTCTCCTCCGTGTGGGAAACTGTATGTCATCGCAACATGTGACATAATGGACCGATCAGAGCAGCAACAATTCCTGACGTGTGCTTGGCATGTGTTGCAGACCTGTCGCCAACAGCACAATGCGTCGGTCACGTGAATCAATGCGGCAGTTGTCACTTACGCCGACGCGGGAGTAGAAAGAAGCCTAAAAAGAAGCGTTTCACTGTTGTTTACAAAACGAAAAAAAAAAAAAAAAAAACAGACATCTTTGATGGCATGTTTGAGTAGGCCTAAGTGCAATTTGGTCAATTGTCAGTAGGCTGAGATGAAATTTGGCCGCCTCGCAACCACATCAAACGCATGAGGGCCGATTAGTGGGCCGGACTAAAATCCACATGCTTTGTCCAGCCATTTTTAAAAATTTGTCACCCCACGACCGCCCGCCCCAGAAATGGGCATCCAGCTGGGCTGGAGGGTCTGACTGGTCCGGCCGAGGGACGGACTGCCCAGCTCTGCAAAATAGTGTACTGTTGCTTTAAGACACTGGCTGGCTTCTTGCATCAGCCACACGCACAGAGCTGAGAGCGGGGAAGAGAACAAAGAGATAATTACGACCGAATACATAGATACTTTTGGAGACTTGGAAACATTCTACATGGTCGGGGATAAATAAAATACTTATTCAATCGATCTACGACCATTTTGGTGAGTTTAAAGTTATCTTACCGTAACTTTTGTGTATGCTACATGTGTGAATGTTAGCTAAATTTTACCATCGTAGCTCGGTGGAAATGAAGTGTACTAAGAGCACAATTAATTTCTTCCAAAAATGCGACTTATACTCCAGTGCTACTTATATATGTTTTTTTATTTTTTATTTTGCATTTTATGGCTGGTGGAACTTGTAGTCCGGCAAATACGGTATACAGCATACATTAATTTTAATTTTATACTTTGTGCAGTTTAGTTGTGAAAACAACACAATGCAAGTTTTATTTCAAGTTTTTATTTTGTGAGTTAAAGTCTGACATCATCAGTCTTGTGTGACGCCACACTGAATGACGTTTCAGCCTCTGGCACTATTGTGGCACATTTTTACTGACAATTTTGGACTCCAATTTGTGCCATTTTTGGGTGTTCAACTGGACTTGGTGGATTAATTGTAATAGTTGTGAAAGCTTAACCATTTAGGCGCCATAGTATTCTGAATAAAATATTCAATTTTAATGTCACTGTTTGCTTGAAAATGTTTAAAGACATAGGCATACTGTAAATGTTGCTTTGTGCAACTTTGCTGCTTTGACTTTGATTTAAAAGGTTAATCAAAAACTGGCTCTATATATGTATTATACTGTAATAGCTCCAATACATTCCAGTTATGTAGATATTCTGATTATTGATCGTTCCTAATGTTACGCATGAATAATTGTAGCACAAAAATGTTAAAAATATATAAATTTTCATTTTATTTATTTCTCAATAAGAAGCCCATATACTGCGATGTGGCAGTTATTAAAAAAAACAACAACCAAAAAACACCTGTCTTCAAAAACCCATATTGATTCAAGCCCAATGTGTGAAAAAAAAAAAAAGTTTCAATGTAAACTAACAAATGAGCTGTCAGTCTGATGATTTAATGACAAAGGAGACAAATCAATTAAAACACAAAGACTGAAATGTTGTAGTTTCACATGAACCACTTGGATATCATGCAGCCAAATTTTATATGCACTGTTTAACTTAAAAACAACTTACTCTTCAAATGATTATTAAATTATATTATCCTACATGGCTATAAAATACAATATGGCAATGGGGCACTGAATAACATAAAAAACTGTTTTAAGAATGTTACAGCAAAACATCCAAATAATGGATATAATCAATACCTAGCAAAAACAGTTAAACAATTAACCTTTCTTCAAGATGAAGCTCATTTGCTTCATCAACTCTGTTTTCTTTAAACCAATAACACTGGTCTGCATTCAAAAAAAAAAAAAAAAGATGTGCGTCAACAAACTAGCCACCTACATTTTGTAGGGCGATTTCGGATGTGGAATCCAAATATCTCATTAGTTTTTCTCAATATTTTCCGCTTTTTTTTGTAATTTGTGTACAGCGCAAGAAACATTTTTCTAGAGTCGTAAAGCATGTTAAAGCAGTGTAGGGGTATAAAAGAGTACTTGTATTTACTTGGCATACAATGATGAAGATAACGGATCACTTTATTACTTGATGAAAGGGTGCATGGACATTTACTCACAGTTTTTCAAGTTTTCATGTAAATGGATAGATTGTTCATGCACTTCATACATGCAGTATATATAATATACATCTACTAATGCTAAGAAAAGTAATATCAACTACTCCTGGAAAGCTCGCTGTATTGATTTCCTCTGATGTTTAAGTGCATCAGCAGCCACGTGAGGTGAAATCCCTTCTTTGACTGGTTTCATAGATATCAAATGTTCTATGAATCCCTTGGATGTTGAGGTACTATTCTTGAAACCTAGCTTAAAAGTTAGCAGTGTGCAGTGTTCCCTAGTAGCCAGACCTGGGCACTTGACAGTTTTTTGCCGGGCCGTCCTCCGTCCGCGACCTGGGTACTCTTTCGGCCTCGTCCCTCCGACCTTATCCATGAAAATTATCATCCTCTGAGCACCCAACCCCGCCAACCCCCACCCCCGTCCTCGTCCTTTTAAAGCGGTTACATCCTTACGTCCGCCCCCACCCAAAAAACGGGCCAGACTGTCCAGCTCTGTCAGTAGCTACCTAATAGCCTACCAAAACGGCCCAAATAAATAAATGAATAAAAATAGCATAAAACATGTAGGTGAAAAACTGGAGCATAGGCAGGTAAAATGAATGGTACCGCTGTCTTCAGTGTGAAAAAACGATCTAGAAAATATTTGTCATTCTTGTTTAGTTTTTGATGCAGACCAGTGTAATTTATGCCAGTGGGGGGGACAAATCACAGGTTTGAATCCATGTGAAAACACAACCAGCAAAGAGAACCACATAAAATCTGAGGATGGTCATATGGTTGGGACTGCATGCTATAAAGACTCCACTTGATGCTTCTGTGAAGCATTCCATTACCGCTGACTACTCAGAAACATTTTCAGAATTAAGAACTTTAAAAACAAAGCAAAGACTTGCTGAAGAGACAGAAATGACGAATGGATCTTTAGGTGAAGAAGGGTGGAGGCACAGGACAGGGCAGCGTGAAGAGAATCAGAAGACAGGGGGACACCAAGTGGCTAAATCAACACAAACACAAAGATTCCCGAGTGCATGACAGCAACAGGGGCACATTCTCGACTGTCTGTGCTGGGTGTGTGAGTCGTAGAAAGCACCATTCCTAACCAGTAAAATAAGGACCATAGGCATTAAACTATTATTAAAAGACAATAACAAAAATAAATACATATAACACGAAGAACACCAAAATGGTGAAGCAAAAAACAAAACAAATACAATTACATTGAAGAGAAAAACTAAACAAACAAACAGCGTTTGAAGTGTTTGGGACATTCAAGCCTGAAAATAAGCCTTTGACATTAATATATTACCTTTATATCCTGAGAAAAGGAGAGGGCACGAGGAAGAGAGGGAGGAAAATTAGGGAAAAACGTAAATTGAACAAAAGCAGTAAATACACTCGGCAATGAACAGATAGATGGAATCTGCAGCCAAAAGAAGAGGGCAGTAGGAAGAGCTGGGATCATGGGAGTGCAGCGAAGGTAAGACTGACAGAGAAAGATGAACAGTCACCATTTCGGATGTAGGCATTCATACACCAAAAAACAACAACACAGCACTTTTAATTTTGCTTCCATTTTTCATACGCTCAGCTCAAAAATCTAAGACTATGTACACAAAAGGCCTATTGCTCTAAAATGGGTGTCAAACTCATTTTTGTCACGGGCCACATCATAGTTAGGAGTCCCACGGACGGCCGTTATGACTGTGAACCCATATCAGCTCTGCTTCAGAAGACAGGTGAGCCGTGATTGGTCATCACCATCTGAGCCCTGAGCAACTTCAATGACACCTTTAGTCGACAAAAGTGACAAAATGGCCGCCCCCTGAGAAGCTAAAAGTGGGTGCATTTTCCTGCTTAAATTATATTCCACAAGCACAATATTAATCATAATGCTATATTTCAACTAGTGGGCCAGCATAGAACATATTCTGAAAAAAAATGTTTTTGGGTTGACTTTGACTTTAATAAAGAAGAGTGTTGAGCATCATTCTAGTTCTCTATTTGTGGTCGTGAAAATAGTATTTTTCTGTCTTAAGGTTTACTCTTGATTTCATCTGGAATTGGTCTTGGACTTTCGACCTCTGTCACTTGTCCTTGAATTTGACTCAATAAAGGTGGGCTTGTCGACAGCCCTGATAACATGATTCAAATACTGCCACAGCATGGTGAGTCAATCTTATACAAAGAGAACATCACGAAACACAAAAACGAAGTACTACAAATGATTTGTATGAATAAATAAATAAATAAATGTGAGTGGCAGCTTTTGCAGCAAAACCAACTGTTTCGGTGTGATTAGCCTTGTTGAAACCCATTCACACAGACGTGGGCGAAGAGCAGAGCATAACAACATAAGAAGGACAGAAGGGTAAAGCTTAGAGCAAAAACAAAACACAATCGCAGGGCTAAGATTTCATTCAGTATATCAGAAAGTTAATAGTTTTGTTAGAGAGCTTGTCTGAATAAGGAAAATATTTGCCATGACTACCCCAGGCTACTGTGAATAAATATTACAATGCCCAACATAATACATCTAGACAATTTTCCATTTCAATTAAGGCAGAGTGACAACAAATATTGTAGTGTGATTAAATCTTTCACAACCCTTTAAAAAGGGAGGGGGAAATGATAATTCAAGGTCACCATTCTAAAAATGAAAATCATTTTATAGCTACTGATGGGCTGGGTTTTAAGGTGATCGCAAGGATACAAAAATTAGTCACTACCAAGGAACTACTGTTTGGAGAGAGAAACAAATTAAAGCCAACTGTCAAAAAAAAAATCCAAATACATTACTGTATGCTGTAAACAGCATGGATCACATTAAATTTGTAAAAAAAAGTGTGGCTAGCGTAAGATATTAAATGTATGATACATTTTGTCTCAAGACCATATTGAAATCCTGAAACGCTAAAAGTTGTACATTTCAACTGAAACCTGCCTCTGCTCCTGGAGTAGTGCAAAGCAGAGTGTTTACAACTCTTCAGAAACAACAACTCAATAATGTGTGGCGGCTAATGCCCAACCCCGCTAGCCAGAGCTCACCAGACACCACCGGAATTGCCACACTTTCCATTCCTAATAGCACAATAACTTGCACTAATTACTTTGTTGGAAGATATGCTGATGGCTACTTGAGAGAAACTAAAAAGATATGTATCTGTATGTGTAGAATAATATACAAAGGTGGGAGGGACGGAGCAAATGCTGCTGTGTAAGAAAAAGCACAGCCTATGGTTCCATGTTAATGTTGAGTGTTCTCCAACTGCAGCAGAGTTCATGAACAGACTGAAAATCCATCCATTATCTGTACCGCTTCTCCTCACAAGGGTCGCGGGCGTGCTGGAGCCTATCCCAGCTGTCTTCGGGCAGTAGGCGAGGGACACCCTGAATTGGTTGCCAGACAATCGCAGGGCACAGACTAAAAATTCACCTGAAAATGTTGTTCAAAAATAAATTTGTTCTCGAACAGGGGCATTCATGAACCGAGGTTCCACTGTATCTACTGTATCACTGAGTGAAAAAAAAAAAGTGTTTTAATAAAGCACCTAATGGGAAGGTAGATTTACAAGTTGTGAAGTGGCAAAATAAAAATGAGAGTATTTCCATTTCAGGTGCATTTTTCCCACAAAATCAAATTATCTGTAAGCCATGTATTTTTAGGGGTAATTACAGATGAATTTGAAATTATTCGGGGTGGGGGTCTATTACTTGGGTATTTTTGTTATTCACATTTTGGATTGGTCATTTTATTCCGAACCCAGAATACTAGAAATTATTGCACCACTTTAAAACCCCAGTCAAACACGATATAAAAAAAAAAGATATTACAATGTTCATGATGTGGATTTGGTGATGGTTGCATTATATAATACTGTATTTATTTAGCAATTTAGTAATTGGCAACAGATGCATGCTGAAAAAAAGAAGTCACAGCAGTATGATGGGAAAAGCAAAGAGTGAGGAAGGAACGACCGGTGGGAGAAGGAAAAAGAGTACAGTACCTTTTACTCTAATATCCGGATTGTGAGCTTTTTAACGGCAAGACATAGAAAGGAAGAAAGAAAGAAAGAAAGAAAGAAAGAAAGAAAGAAGGAAAGAAAGAAAGAAAGAAAGAAAGAAAGAAAGAAAGAAAGAAAGAAAGAAAGAAAGGAAAGAAGAAAATAAAGTCTTTAGTGGAGAATATTGGCTAGTTGGAAAAAAATACCACCATTGCATAGGATATTAATTTGGTTACTCAGCAAAGTTTGTTACTTACTTTTTAGTTACTCAGCAAAGACACAAAGTTTGAGAAAACAAAAGTATGCTAATTAGTAGGGGTGTAACGGTACATGTGTGTGTATAAATAAGTTTCGGTATGGCATGTTCGGTTCGGTCCACTTATTAGCGCGAGCTTACGCACGGGAGCTATTGACTGTTGCATGCGGGAGAGGAGAGTGGCGGCACAACAGTGAAAGCCAAAAAAGGGCCAGAGCTCTTACTCCATCTTATGTTTTCTAATAAAATCTATAAACTAACTGTGCTCTTCATTACAAATGCACATTGCACATGTATTTGTATTATGTTGTAATTTCTTAAAATATCAGACGAATGGTTCGCTTTTATTTATTTTTTGAAAAAAAGTACAGTTTACTTGTCATCTTTTCAAAATAAACATTAAAAAAAACCAAAAAAAAAATTGTACCGAATTATACCGAACCGAACCAAACGTGATTTAGCGTACTGTTACACCCCTACTAATTAGTGTCCGACTGAAACATATCCTAACCAAGACATGAAGTTAATTCCGGTTCGGAATACCTAACATCTCTGCGAGTCGTACTCTAATTGTGAACATATGAGCGAACTGGCTTTAGGAAAACAGATCAAAAGGACAATAAGTGACTGGGGGAAACCATTCCACAGTGAGGTCACAAATTCCCAAAGTCTCTGCGATGTGTGTGTAATGCTTGGAGATGGAAGGATTCAAGAAGAACAAATCTTGTCAGTTTTATATGAAGCCGCTCGTCAGCTTCAGTGTGCAATCCCTCCGAACAAACAGAGGACTTGTCGGCTAAGCGCTTAAATTGATTTCTCCTCATCTCGTTGTTGTTCTCTCGCAGCATCCTGCACCCTGTGAGTCACTTTGAATGTGTGTGCCTAAGTGATAATAACTGAAGCCAATTTGCAGCTATTTGACAGTGAAACTGTTGCTGTCAGTCTGTTTGACAACAATAGCATTTTAAGTGATGGGTTCGATGATGCAGCCCCAAATGTTTAAGCTCGTTAACTGGTGGTTTTGCCCAGCAATAAACCCTTGTCTGTTACTGTATGAATTTATTCTTGCATTTACACTGTCAGAAGTGTTAGGAGTACAATGCCACTTTTTTAAAGCCCTTCTACTGCAGTAACAACCATGTTGTGGTAATTACAAGTTGAGGTCGATACACTGCAGTCCGTAGTATGAGTCTGGTTGAGAGAAATGGGAAGAACAGCCAATGTGCTTTACTCAAACAAAGCTGGCTTCTGACCACAAAGAGAATGAAAACAAAATGCTTAATGAAATCCAATTACTGGGCCATATTCCTTCTTTGTTATTACACATTATTAGTGTGTTGAACTAGTATGATGTCATGCCTGATCACGGCAACAAGCGAGATCTGTGCTTATTGTTATCTGTACAGATGATGACATTTCATCTGAAATAAGGGTGCTCATAAAAAGCTGCAGTCTGTACCATAGGCACCCAGCACACATAAAAATGAGATCATGTGGGATTTACAGTAGAGAATAGAATAGAACAGAATAGAATAGAATAGAATAGAATAGAATAGAATGACCTTAATGACATGAAACAACATAAAATTGGATTCTCTTGTGTGCAAAATAGATGTTTTTAAAGGGGAGGTCAACCCAAACATGTATGTTCTATGCAGGCCCACTAGCTGAAACAAGGTATTCTGATTAATATTGTGTTTGTGAAATATGAGTTAAGCAGCAAGTTTTTAGCCATCTCAGGCGGCAGCCATTTTGTCACTTCCATCGACTGAAAATGACATCACAGTTGCTCAGGGCTCAGGTAACGACCAATCACAGCTCACCTGTTTTCTGACGCTGAGCCATGATTGGTCGTTATCTAAGCCCTGAGCAACTGTAATGTCATTTTCAGTTGACAGAAGTGACAAAACGGCCACACCCTGAGATGGCTATAAACGGCTGGATTTTGCTGCTTAACTCATATTCCATAAACACAGTATGAATCAGAATGCCTTGTTTCAACTCGTGGGCCTGCATAGAACATATCCTTGAAAAAAATGTTTGGGTTGACTTCCCACTTTAAAGTATTCTTGAGGCAGCACGGATTAAAGTCCTGCTATGGACAAAAATGTAAAAAAAATAAAATAAATAAATCAAAAAAAATAAAAAAAGGACACCATTCCCACCCCCAGCTCAAGTGGTGCTGCTCCGTTGGCGCGCCTTTTCACTCTGAATCTCTCCTTGCCTGCCTGCATGTGCTTAATCTGGTTGTTTGTGTCATATACATCATAAATACACAGCAGAGTGTAAATTGAATTTCATTTGCCCTATTTTGAGTTCAATGAATTATTATTATTGTTTTTTAAATAAAGCATCACACTGTTCTAGTCTTTCCGCTCAACTGTATTTTGTTTGTATTCATGCGATTGTGGGTGTTGTACGTGCGTGTGCATGTGTGTGCATACGCGAGAAACTTACCGATATTGCAATGCTCCCCAGTCCAGCCCTGGTCACACTCACACTTGCCCTCCTTACACACACCATTCTTGCTACACAATGGGTGGCAGGCCTTCTGATCACACACAGTTCCAGTCCATCCCTCCTCGCAACGACACAAACCACCATAACAAATGCCACGACTTCCACAGTCCACTTCGCACACCTCTGTTGAGAGAATGAATATTGATGACATGATTTATGCAAAATATATGCATTAACATGCGACACAACATCAGGAGCAACAGTGGTTTAACACTCTTTGATGTAGTTGTGGTACAGCGAGACTACTACATATTAGTGCTGTCAAATTTACCGCGTTAAGGGGCAGTAATTAAATTTTGTAATTGATCGCGTCAATATATTTGACGCATTTAACGCATGCGCAGAATGACCGCCGATGCGTAATCCCACTCAGAAGTGCACAGTGAGCAGCAGAGCAGACGCGTGTCGCCGTGGGACTATAAAGAAGCATTTCGAAATAAGAGGGCAGCTTTAAATCTCAGAAATGTGAATAAATTGTTTTGCCTCAGCAACTGAGGATGAGTAGAGAAGAGGGTTCTCTTGTTTTGTGTTCATAAAGTCAGTTTAAAGGAGGACCACACGACGTGCTGATAACTGTACTGTGTCTCACTCTCATAGTAGAACAGAGCATAACACTCATGAGCCAATCACATTTGTGTGCACTTCAGGGACCACTCGGAAAACATAAACTCTAAGAATATAAAGAAGCATTTCGAAAGAAGAGGGCAGCTTTAAATCTCAGAAATGTGAATAAGTTGGTTTGCCTCAGTGACTGAGGATGAGTAGAGAAGAGGGGTGTCTTGTTTTGTGTTAATAAAGTCAGTTTAAAGGAGGAACACATGACGTGCTGACACCACCTACAGCATAGCACAGCATAACATCAGCCAATCACGTTCGTGTGCACTTCAGGGACCACTCGGAAAACAAACCCTAAGAATATTACAAGTGCCACATATAAATGTGTACATTAGACACACATGCACACACTTTGTTTGCACACATTTGAAATATTTCTGTCACTGTTCTGAGGCCCTTTTGCGTTTTTGTTTTTGTAGTGAATGAAAATACTGTCTACTACAGAAAGAATGTTGATAACATTCATTAAAAAATGTAAATTTTCATCTCATGAGGATTTGATGTTGTGATAAAAAAAATACATTACATATGAACAGTATATTGAATGTATACATTCGTCTTGTGTTTTATCTTTCCGTTTCAACAATTTACAGAAAAATTGGGCATATTTTGGAGATATTCGAATAGTTTGAATTGTGATTAATTCCGATCAATTATTTTTTAAGCTGTGATTAACTCGATTAAAATTTTCAATCGTTTGACAGCCCTAATATATATATATATATATATATATATATATATATATATGTATACGGTACCATGTTTGTAACCGCACGAGCCAAACACTTATACTTATGGTCAATGTATTACACAGTACACACCTAAGGAGCAATCTGGTCCAGTCCAATTCTGGTCACAGGTACATGTACTGGTTTCTGTGTCATGTGTGCCATGACCTGAACACTGGTCTGGACACATAGCCTTGGCAATTTCACAGCTGGCTCCACCCCAGCCTGGCTGACAGTGACACTCGCCATGAATGCACACCCCGTGGGCTGAACAACTGGGATCTATGCAATCCACTGGAGGCAAACAAATAAAGTGATACACTTAAAAAGAAGCTTGAGTATGATACCGACTGTTCCATAAAGTTGCCATAGCAGTAGGAAGGTACATTATGCACATTACACAGAACATACAGAAGATGAGCAAAAATTCACAGAAATTCACAGTATCATCTTTTCCGGCGATATTTTCCTCCCTCACTCTCTCCTGTCTTGTTAACTCACACAGTCACAAAGGATTAGCTAAACAGAGGATTGGATTAATGTGAAACTAATCTAGTTAAGGTCTCTAGTGAGTGTGTACATTGAACAGGTGTGCATGTGTAAAACAACTAGTATCCAAGTCTTTGTTGGCCATTGTACATAAACCTCAGAGTAGATCAAGGTTATTTCAATTAGTGAAAATTAAACCCCCCCAAAAAAACTGCAAAAAACTAAAATTGAAAAAAACTTGTTAACAGAATAAAAAAAAAAAAACATTTTTAAAAAGAAACTATGACAACCAAAACATCATATTATGTTTTAAAAAACTATTTAAAATGAACTTTAACTGTTGAGAAGATTTATTTTTATATTTTTGTCAATTTAATACAAAGGTGTTTGGGATTCATTTCAAATGTAACATATTTTTGGGACTATAACTCAAACTTTTTGTCATAGTTTAGCTGGTCCTGTGACTTATGCTTGGTTCAAACAGGACACAAAATATTGCGTCGCCCAGCGTGTCTTGCGTGCTTCTGTTCGCCAGGCAACTACACGGCAGTTTCTTTGAGCGGAGAAGAAGAGGAGCTCCTCCCAAAGACGAATACAATGTAACTTTATTTACACAGAAAATATCATAACAGCGACAGCTGTAAAAAGCACTTTACATTACAATAACAAAATAGCAACAATATAACAAGTGAAAGCAGTTAATTAAAACACAAATTACTGTATACAGTAGACACAGGAAAACAGCAGAAAACTGTCATTCTCACTTCGGATCAAAAGCCAAAGAATAGAAATATGTCTTCAAACGGGTTTTAAAAATGGACACAGAGGAGGCTTGCCTAACATTTAAAAGAAGGTCCTCTCAGGCCTCGGCACCAAGTAGCGCCTGGTCCGGAGACCTGAGGCACCGGGATGGTACGTAGGAGTGGAGGAGCTCAGAGAGGTAGGGTCGAGGCCATTTAAATACTTGTAAATAAATAGAAGAATCTTAAATTGAACCCGAAAGTGTACTGGGAGCCAGTGAAGGGAGGCCAGAATTGGTTTTATGTGCTCCATCTTCCGGGCTCCAGGTAGGAGGCGAGCAGCAGCATTTTGGACCAACTGGAGACGTTTGAGAGAGGACTGGCCGACTCCAAAATAAAGTGCATTACAGTAATCCAAGATTTAACAAAGGCATGGATGACTGTTTCTAAGTGCTGACGAGAAAGGAGACACCTTAGCCAGCTGTCTGAGATGAAAGAAGCTAGACCCAACAACAGTGCTGATTTACCGAGTCCAAGTTAAGATCACCACCAATACTGCAATAAGAGTTAATCCACCCGTTTTTAGCTATCTCTGGGGGATGCCATTTTGTCACTTCTGTCAATTGAAATGACGTCAGAGTGTCTCAGGCCTGAGGTAACGACCAATCACCGCTCACCTGTTTTTGGAAGCTGAGCCATGATTGGTTGTTATCTGAGCCCTGAGACATTGTGATGTCATTTTCAGTAAGCAGAAGTGACAAAATGGCTGCCCCCTGAGATGGCTAAAAAGTGATGGATTTTGCTGCTTAACTCATATTCCACAAACGCAATATTAATTAGAATGCCTTGTCTCATCTAGTGGGCCTGCACAGAACATATTCTAGAAAAACGTGTGTTTGGGTCGACTTCCCCTTTAAACATGTACTTCTGGTCCAATTGAAACATGACATATTAGTGGCAATTAAATATATTTTTAACTTATTGCATATTGGTGAAAATAAATGCTCACTGAACTTTAAGATGTAAAAACAGGTCAATAAGTCACAGTTTCCTTGCAAATGAGGCAGACACTGTTGTTGCGTATTTCATTGAAAAAATTGTTCAATTGCCATCTTTCCTTAAATTGTCAGCCCTTGCTGTCAAGTATTCTGTTTTTCATCATTGTCGCCATTTTAGAAACTGTCTGGAAAGGGTTACCCGGGGTTATGGCGTTGTACTGAGTGCTGCTGCCCTCTTGTGTGTAAATGTAAAATTGCATTTACAGTGTATTTTATACGCTTGTACACGGGGCTACGTTCCAGACGTTATTCATTTTATGAGAGAGGCTGCTGGCCGGATAAAACTTGACCACGAGCCGCATTTGGCCCCAGACTTTGGAGATGTCTGCAAAAGAAGTACCAGCATTTGAAAACACATATCTAAATATTAGCAGAGCAGTAAGACCAAATTGTCCATATACAGGTAATTACTTCTTGTCAAAATTAAAGTCTGGCGGAATCAACAGTCCTCCACACACGAGGCGCCGTTGGCATAGCTGCTTAAAGTTGCATTGATCACGGGTTGGGATCATGCGACCATTCAAGATGGTGACCCCCAAGTCAGATTCAAGTGATTTCGAAGACGAAGAGATATTGCCTTGTCCAATTTGTCCTTGTCCTTTTATTCTGGGGACGTGACATCGTAAAGGTGTGTGTAATTTTACCAAAGATCAACTAATTTATCCTCCAGGAGAGCCTCCGAAAATATTTTGACAGACCGCCGCCATATTTGGTGCATGAAGAACGCATGTGCCGTGCATAATAGCCATGTGCGGTCGGCTCCTGTGCCCCCCGATGACGCCTGAGCGCCGAAATGATCAAACATGTTTGATACTTTCATGTTTGAAATATTGAGAGCAGATGTGCGCCTGGCTTAAACCATTTTAAATTTACTCATTGAAGGTGGTTAACATTTTTTCACTAGTGTGACAATTAAGATTGGATAAAAAGTGGGATGATTCATAATAGTTAAGAAGAGTTTTGTGATCTTACTATTAAAAGTGGTTAACCTATTTTCGCACGTGTGACACTTAGCAATGTTAAAATGTTACTTAACTTAACAGTCTCTCTAAAACTTCAGGGTTACTTTAGAATCACCCTATAAAACCTGAGGCTTTCCCGGAAATCAGCACATGTAGGAGATAGAATAATCATTTCAAAAGAATTTGAGAGCTTAGACGTGACATTCACACAGGCCTGAGGTAATTATTATTCACTGTTTCAATCAAAAATTAAAAAATAAAGTGTCAGTGCAAGATAAGCATTATTTTTTATTTTAAAAATCGAATGGTAATTTCAAAGCCTAGGTATCGTCATTGTCTGTAAACAAATGTTTTAACCATCTATCACAATCGACTGGTGCAAAGTCCACAAACGCGTCGTCTATATCAGTGATCCCTAACCTTTTTTATGCCACGGACCGGTTCATACAAGTCCATACCCTTCGCAGCCCTGTAACTGTTCAACGTCGAGGGCGGGGTTCTGGGCGTTTTGAGTGTATGTGTGCGTAGGGGTGTGCGTGTGGGTGTGTGTGTGTGTGTGCGTGTGTGTGCACGTGGGTTCTGTGCGTTTGTGTAAGTGCGTGTGTGTGCGTGGATGTGTGTGCGGGAGTGCAACACTACAATAAGCGCAAATACATAAGATTGTTTTCCACCAATATTGAATGACTTTTTAGCCTTAGCAATGCGGTTTGCCACCAAGTATGAAGCTCTCAAGGCACCTACATTCCTTGACGAATCAATTTTGAAGTCTGCATTGATTGCGCATATTGTGCAGACTGCAGAGCGCGCGTGGGAATTACTTTTTGCCGTAAATCCATATTTCAAGTAGGTCTTCTGGTATTGTGCGAAATGTACCTTTCTTTTTCTTCTTGGGCATAGACTCTTGTGTTGATTCTCACTGGGCCTTCTCCCCATTGCAAAGAAACTTTCCAAATGTGTCTGTTTATTTTACTCATTTTACTAGCTTGCATTTATTAATAAGAATTACACGATTTAGACAACTAGACATGCATTAACTCATTCACTGCCAAATAACGTTTTTATATGTCTTTTCACAGTCCAGTCATTCAATGCCAGGAACTTAATTATATTTTTTTTAACTTTTTTCAAACGTTAAGGTAAAAGAGGGTCTGAAAATGTCTGGCAGTTGAGTTAAGAGGCAGTCATAGATGGATGTTACAGAGAGAAGTCGGTCACTTTTCAAAATAAAATATTTTTCATCCTCGGATAATAAATAAACCGGAAGTACTGTAATTATTATTAAATTTTTTTTCATCAGTGCGGCCCAGACCAAAGTGGCCTGGTGGTTTGGGACCACTGGTCTATATGACTACCGTCACTTAATTCAGTGCTCCCTGCATCCGCCATTACTGCTCGAAAAAATTCCGGGATATCCTATTAGGGCTCATGACACCGACACGTGTATATTGTGATGCATTTCATTGGCTAAGAGACCGAGAAAAATGACGTATCCGCTTTCCCGGCTGTAAAGGTAGAAATACGCAACAGTGGTCACAGCTCTAGTGGTGCGAAAGCGGAAATGTGCTCCCGGCCTAAATGAGTTAAAATATTGCCTGTGCAGTTTTATGACGTGGACACTGGCCCTAGCACAGATATTTTTTATCCCCATTATTTCTTGGAAATGATTTAAGAGTCAGTCTTTGAATTGCTGTATTTATGTATTTACCTTCTTCACAGTTGTCTCCCTGATAACCAGTATTGCAGATGCAGGCGCCCATAATGCAAATGCCATGTCCTCCACAATGGATGTCAATACATTGGTTGTGGGGTACATCGCACTCTGTGCCTTTCCACCCGCTGTAGCACTGGCAACGTCCACGGGAATACTGGCCATTCCCACTGCACAGCACAGGACAGGTAGCTGTACAGAACACAAATATAAACTACTATGATTTCTTAATAGGATAACTCTTCTCAATACTGCAATAGAGCAATTACGTTATTACATTAATGGTCATAGTCCTACTTCAGCAGCAGGTGACAGCACACTGTTGACGCGCACGACAATAATACAAAGGAGCAAACAGACCATAATCTTCATTTGTTTTGTATCCAACACAACCTTGTGTTTTCATACCTCCACACACTGGCCAGAAAGATATGAGCCTCCTAACAAGTGCACAATCGATGAAACATTACATTTTCCATTAAAATAATAATTCTCAGTTTGGTTTTAAAGTTTCCGAGAGGTATTATTTTTAACAAAATGCCTATCACGTACTAGAGGCTGTTTGTACTATATGAGCAGTTCAGTGATGTCCAGTACTTTACTGTAATGCAAACTAAAACTACAATAGTAATAGTAATATGTTAATGATGTTAATGATGCTACTAAAGTGGATATCTTTAGAATGTGCATTTGTAATGAAGAGGACAGTTAGTTTATAGATTTTATTAGAAAACATAAGCTGGACTAAGTAAAACAATTTGATATGTATACATTTGAGGAGGGTTTATTTTCAAGAATAGAAAAAAACTATAATTATATACATACGGTAGGGGTGTAACGGTACGCTAAATCACGTTTCGGTTCGTTTTTTTTGAAAACTTCGGTTCGGTATATTTTCGGTACAAAAAAACTGATGGTTTTTTTTTATATGTTTATTTTGAAAAGATGGCAAGTAAACTGCCCTTTTTTTAAAAAAATAAAAATAAAAGCGAACCATTCTTGTAAAGAAATTAAACCTGAATAAAAAATACACTAACAATAAAGATCTCTTAATTTTGTAAATTATTAAGACACTGAAATCTTGAATCCAAAAGCAGCAACAGCCTATGACACATCTAAGTATTCAAGTTAAAGCCAAGTTGTCATTACAGTACATGTATACACTTATTGTGATGAAAAAAATACATACAATAACGGTTACAATTATTGCTAACTATATTAAAACTATTTTTATGATGAAAAAAATACAGTAACTTAAAAAGTATTTATGAATTTGTATACTTTGTTTAAGCATTGAAATCTTTGAATGTTCAACAGCACATTGTAACGAATTGGGTTATCTGTGTTGTGGTCGGATTTGTTGTTGCTGAGTTGTGATGTTTCCGAGGTTCATGAATGCATCATCGTACGGCAAGTGAGTGGAGCAGCGGAGAAAGAAGAGCGCGGGCAGTTGTACTTGGATTAATAAAAAACGTGATAATAAAATACGTCTGATGGCGTGTTCCTGGAAAACGCTACAATATGATGAATCTTGCTATTTAAGTTTGACGTTTTTGCTCCCTCGTCTAAGAAACATTCACGGTTGGATGATGCCGTGCATGTTAGACGTGCTACCTGCCGCCCATCTCATGTAGCAATGTCGGCACACAACTTTCGGACTTGTACACGTACCTTTCCCCATCTGCAATTTTAACAGGACAGCCAGAATGTTCCCAAACAGGAGACCGCAGTGTACGGGGGACCTTCGAGCTCTGGCTCTTTTCTGGCACTCACTTTTGTGCCGCCACTCTCCTCTACCGCACGCAGTCAATAGCTCCCGTGCGTAAACTCGCGCTAATAAGTGTACCGAACCGAACGCAATTGGACCGAACCGAACATGCCATACCGAAACGTATTAATACACCCATGTATAGCGCTACACCCCTAACATATGGTATATAATGGATGGGATGGGTAGTAGAGTGGGCTGGGGTTGTGGGAGGTGTTGCACCGGAGGCACTGAAGTGTTGAGGAGGATTTGTGGCTGTGGCCCGGCAAATGTCAAAACTTGTCAAGTAATATAGCTTTGAATCCTTCGTCCACGGAAATCAAATTTATTCACTAGCATTTATTCAGCACGTGCGGGCCACACTCACTACTCAGATAAAAGCCTCAACAGCAATTACCATTCTTATGGGAGGCAGACTGTGTGTGTGTACCTCGAGAGCAGTCGGGCCCCAGAAATCCAGGAAAACAATGGCATTTTCCTGAGAGACAATCTCCGTTTCCAAGACAATTCCGGGGACACTCCATAATCGACTCTGATGTAGACAGAAGCAAAGAGGTGGTGCAAGGTGCAAGTTAATTGGGTAAGCAGGATATGGAACTATATAAAGCACACATTGAAAGACCTGTCTGCTATGGTTGCTATAGTTACAGCCAGTCAGTCCAATCAACAGCTTCTAACAGCCAATTATCCTGCTTCCTTGCCCATTCTCACCATCACAGACCATTTTTGTCGCTCTGCTGTGTGTCACACTAAACACTAGTGTTTGTAAAACAAATTGCAATATGTATTTTGGTCTTTTATGAGATGCAAACTGTTTTTTGCGTCACTGGTGAACAGGTTGAAGTGTGAGGTATCTTATTCTACGAATCACTCTCTTTGGCCTTGTGGTTAAGAGTTATACTGTATATAATGCAGTTCCCTTGACTCAACAGCAAATGTCTTTTCATGTCGGCATTTTTTATTTAAATACACTACCTTAATATTTTCTAAGTACATATTAATGTGTTGACCATTTTATGTGGGCTGTGACATTACCTCCAGCTAAGACTTACCGATGAGGAGAGTATTATAAGACACTTGTTCTATATTGCGGCCATCGTTGTAAAATGCCAGATGCCAAATGCCTGTGTCCAGGTACTGGATGAAGCCAGCCTCATGTATGTTCACCGATCGTCTGTGACGGATCTTTCCTCCAGGGTCCTTTTCAAAGCCACCAAGTGAATGTACATGTGTCATGTCCATGTCACTCAGGGATCGCTTGTCTTTGGAAATTAGCCGACTTCCATCAAGCAGCTCCACAAAGTCATACTGGAAGATAAGCGTGAACCATCAATGTGAGCAAATCTTATTAACTTATCACATATTTTCAAACAAAAGAGTCACCAATATTAACTTTTAGCTAATATTGCTCTTCCCTACTTCTTCCTTCCTTATATACAACACTGAGGATGTTTGACACCGTGACTTTTCCACAGAATTATTGTGAGAATTTTGAAACCGAGACACCGCAATAGTTTCCTCACAAGCTGAGAACTACTGACACAAATGCATTGCCTATTGCAGATGGTCAATCAAGCTGTTTCTATACCTATACCTAATCTATTTTATTGCATTTGCAGAGCTGCCAACCGATAAAAATTCATTTCCTGAACAATTTGTCAAAATTTGCACATTGTTTAATATACACACACGCACATTGTGTGTACTGACCTCACTAAAATCAAGGCATTGCAATTGCACAAATTAATATTGTTTTATTGAATAAGCCAGTCACAAAATAAAAATTTCTTGTCTTTGTAGTGACATTCCAGCAATGCACATTCCACACACATACACATATATATATATATATATATATATATATATATATATATATATATATATATATATATATATATATATATATATATATATATATGTATATATATATATATACATACATACATACATACATACACATATACACCCCCCCACACACACACACTTTTATTAATTTAGTTATTTTGAAATGAAAGCAACTGTCCCCAAACTTTTAGTGCCACTGGTCACCTGTCGTAATCTCCCAATGAAGTTTCACTTTGTGCCGCTGTCATTGTTTCTCGCCGCTCATAGGAATCATTAAAACTACTGCATCGTAAACGTTCACCAAGTTTTGATCCTGAGGATTTTTTAACTGATAGAGCTTTTCCCTGGCATCGGGCATTCTGTACCACTAAAATCATTTCATTTCAAACCATAAAATGTTTGTTAAACCATTAATATTGCATCATCAAAGAGACCAAACCATTTTCAACAATTTAGATTGGTCAATAATTTGTAAAAAAAAAAAAAAAGAAATTGCACGTGTATACTGACCAATTGTATAGATTTGTGGAAAAAATATGAAATTTAGCGAATGGTGACATAAGAGGTTTTGGCCCCACACCCCCTAAAGATTAGGGCCGCTGCATGCTGACCAATGCGGGCGAACTTGACTGAACTCTCGTGCAGTGTGCAGGTTTCTGCAACTACTTTTCATGATTGCTCGAGAGTTAGCAATTGCACAACGTGGCGACATGGCAAATTACAAACAATCAAAACGCACAAAAGCTTTCACTGAACACATCTCGGCGTTAAGCAACCGGGACCAAGCAATACAAAAAATATATAAAGAGCACATATACTCTGTTTTACATCAATATCAGTTTCATATTTAACTGTTGATAAGATAGCGAAGAAGCTTGTGCTAAAAACGTATGTGAGCGTTACATACTGTGCAGGGTCCATTCAAGTAAGTAGGAGCGAGACCTGCCTTTCAATATAGCCCCGTTTTTGTCTTTACTCGAATCTGCATCGCCTTTCTGTAACAACCTGTGTCTCCCTTGACTGACAGTCTTGGCTTTAAAAAAAAGTGGTACAGTACAACATACTGAATCCTTTGGGGAGCCTTCAAACCTGATTCAAGCTCGTGCAGTTCAAGTCGCAGGGCGTCCCTATATCAAATCGCCCAATATGCGTAGCCAACTGTCTTTTTTTGCGATGGGGTTAATTTCACAAAGCAGGTTCATCAAACTCTGAGTCTAATCCTGAAGCCTGAGTTGATCTACTCTGAGATAGGAAACATAGGAAAGAGTTTTCGGTTCCAGAATAGCTGCTTTGAATCAGTTTACTCAACTCGAAGTACTTTCACCTGGACTTAAGCGTGTGCACCACAACTAGGAAAAGACAGCATGAATGGAGCCCGATTTACCGAGTCACCACGTAATGGGAGAACATTGCTGTTCGGGTCAATATATGTAGAAGTTTCAAGTCGCTTTGCAATTACAATAATATAACAGAGGAAAACTGCTTGCTTCCACCTATTAATTTATTTCATTTAGGGGGAGAAGCGCACTTAACAGCTGATGAAATATAAAAACATTGTTCAAACAGCTAAGACCTAGGCATTCTGGGGGCACAATGAAAAAAATTATGGTTGAATTTACTCAAATATATTTCGTCTGGTTGTTACACAAAATAAAATGTGGAGCCAGATACATTTTTAAGTAGATGTATAGTCTACTTAAAAAATGCATCTGGATTCAGATGATGATATTTCGTGTTACCACGAAGAAATAAAATTGAGTAAATTCAACAGAAACTTATTTCAGTGTATGTAGATAATGGGCTGTCACGTGAAACGGTACTGCTCAAAAAGATAATTTTCGGGAAATGCTCAAAACATCACTGCGCAGCCTGATCTTCCAACGAATATTTAATTCTCTGCGTAGTAATGCTGCACCTTCAACCACATACGGATCATTATCATAAGGACATGTCACATTTGTCTCCACTTACACTGAAAAAAATTGTGTGTTGAATTTACTTACTTTTATTTCATCAAGTGGTTGCACGAAATAAAATCATCTGGATCCAGATACATTTATTTAGTAGATGTGTCCTCTACTTAAAAAATGTATAGTATATGGACTTCTCATATACAGACTCCGTTTTTTGTTTTAATGACAGACGGAAAAACTACGCCACGACAAAACTCACCTGAGACAACTGAAGGGATGAGGAAATGAAAAGAAGTGTGTGGCTCAGAAAGAGGGCGGAGACAGAGCAAAACTTGAGGTTCACTGAGATAAACCTGCTTCTGACCAGGTTAGTTTGAGAGAGTCTGTTACTGCAGTAAGTGAACGGCATCTTAAGTTACCTCTCTTTCTGAAACCGGCTAGAGTTACCCCACTTTCTCTGGTTTGAGATACCTCCCTCTTGAAACGGAAAAGTCAGAGTTTCCCTCATTTCAGGGCTAGTAGACTCTTGAGTTTTCACTAAACCTGCTTTATGAAACGGACCCTCGGTCTGGTCCAACACAGGTTGGAAAATATTGCGCAGTGTGCCGCAGCCCCTAGAGTGGGTGTAATAAGCATTCCTTCGTTGGACAGGGCAATTTGACAGTTTCAATGACAATAGCTTTGTTGAAACTTATCTCATTGACTTTAATGATCCATCTACTTGTTATTGATGGTTTGTGCCCTATTGAAATTACATTGAAATCCTACAAAAACGTATTAACATACTTTGTAGCTTTAGGATTGTACACACAAATGCATTTTCTCCTCAGTAAGGGTAGGTAAAAATACATGTTAAAAGAATATCTTTGATTGATTAGGGTTATGACAAGGACAGACATCTGTGTCTATTATCTTAACAGCTAACATTGAGCTGTGTGATAGGGATAACATTGCAAGAATGTGTCTTTACAGATAAATGGATTAGTTTCTTTACACAAAATGTGATTTATCACAAAGAGATGTGAGTGTGCTGATTAATGAAATGACTTAGATTGTAAGGGGCTTATCTGCTCATTATGAACAATGAATCCATAAAGCACTTGACCAAGATCAACTCTCAAAGTTACCAAAGGGCACCCGGTTTGGTGAATGGCAATGGAGAATTAGTCGATACTTTCTGTTTGCTAAAGTGTCAACGTCTCAAAGAAGAGTCATATACTGTCACCTCATTTTTTTTTTTTTTGCTTTGAGTTTTAGTCTTGAACTGGTTGTACCTGTGTGTGCGAGGGTGGTAATCCTTTGCGTCCATACACTCCAACAAGAGCATCTTTCTGCACTGAGATGTTAAATTTCAAGAACTGTGGTTGGTCAATGTAAAGCTGTGACCTCCAAAAGACACCTACAAAGAGAGCAAAATAAATAAAGCATGCACGTCTGTATCACTGCTTTACAGTGATGTGGTTACATGACATTTACACAGGCTGTTTGAGTGCATGTGAGGGAGTAATTAACCTGGTGGGACATCTTGAATTGCTCTTCTACCCACATCCACTTCGCCTGTGTCTATAGTGTTATTTTCTAGAAGAATTTTACCTGCAGAGAGGGAAACAAACATTATTATACCTGCAACACGTAGATAAAATTGGACAAGATTCATATAGTGCAATATATTGTTAACATATTGATCTTGACAGTGAGAAATTAAACCACACGTTAGTGTGTGATGTCTGCACCCTGGTGTGGTGTGACTTTTAAGAGACTGCATTAAACAAATGAGACAGGCTTTGTTAAGACTGCCAGTCAAAATCAGAATTTTAGCTCATCCAGATTGAAACTGGTCATGGACGATGGGAGGGTGCGGGGGTGGTTGGGTGGATTGGCATACGGCGAACTACGAAGCGATGACGTCAAACACAACACATCCTGAACGACGCATCCGTTCCGACATCGTTGCTACAGCAACCTGTCAGATAGGTCAGGAATCCATTTGGAATCAGATATGCCCGCAGTTTGAACGCAGCCACCCAGTACTGTACTTCATTTGATGTGAATACCTTGGTAAACAAAATCCGTTCGTACACTGTTGACTTAATGGTAAAACCAAATAGATGGCACTCTTATTTAACACAAGGACTACAACAGTGGCCATTTTGACTTTTTTTCAAACTTTTATGTGTTATTAGTCTGTATATAACTGCACATAAGATTACTTTGCGTATAAGATGCTCCTGGCCTCTTGGCTTTTCCTAATTCTGTAGATATTTCATTACCATGGTGCACTGTTATGGGGTTAAACAATATAAAAATAGTTCAGAGTCATTATTCCCCGTGAATTTGACGGCTCTACTTAATCTTATGCATGTTGAGCTGGGATGGCGCTGCCGGGTTTCTATAGTAACCAGAGGTTGCATTGATAAATGCTGCTGGTCTATAAAAAAAATCTTATAGAGTAGAGGATGCGTTACATCTGCTTCAAAATATTGACGAGTCTGAGAATGAATTGCTCAACTCACACACAACAAGACCGAGTAAAAATGTCACCTTGCCCTGGCCAGGAGGAGCCATGTCGCTTTTATAAAATGGGCTGTTAGATGTGATAGTCATGACATTGTGAGCACTACATGCCAGACAGTCGAAATAAATAAATTAATGGGCTTATGTGGTGATTGTTGACATATATCCCCCCTGGAAAAAAAGAGTTCCGGGGTGCAATTAGGATGGAGTTGTTTTGGGTGCCATACTTCCTATTTACTTCTTCGAAGCGAAGTGCAGTAAAGTCTTTCGCGACACACATCTCCTTTCTTTCGGCATCAAACTAATATATTTTATAACACCTGACACGCAGTCGCACGGGACAATAGAGGTGCTCCACCAAGTGTTTCTCATTGATTTATATGACATAATTTACATTAATATATACTCACAACAGAATTTTAATAAACAAAATACCTTTATTACACACTCGAGCAGCAAGTAATCACTTTAGTCGATGATGTCATTGTCGGAGCACAAGAAAGCACAATCCGTCAAAATGACTGCTCTCGTAGTTCTCACTGTTTCAAAATCCTGGTAGTCATAGTGTCAATTGTGTATCTAATGATAATTTTGGGCATTACAGAGATGGGCATTTTACAAAGTTTTGCTGGTCCGTTATTCGTCATTAGTCAGCCGCCAGGGTACCCGTCCATCATTTGTCAGTTTGTCATGTTTCGTGACGAACTGAATTGCAATTCAGTCTGTCAAGTTAAGTCTGTCAGTTAGTTCATCAGAAGTCCGTTGATTCGTCAGTCGGCCCCCCCAAAAAACATCAGAAAAACGTCCGTCAGTGACGGTCGGTCAGTCCATCATTGCTTAATGACAATTACACTTACGGATGAAAACTCACTTCCACCATTCATCAGTCCGTCATTTTTAAAAGGTGTCCCATCATTCGTATAGAGAACAAGAAAAAAGGAACTAATGTCAGTTTTCAGAGTACCATTTAGCAATTAACTTTAACAGTTAAAAACATCTGGTTAATAAACCCTCATAGAGTGAAATATCTGCCGAATCTTTATCCCAGTCTAGAATCAGCACATGACCGTGACATTAATTTAAACTGTGACTCATAACAAATCCCAATTCTGTATTGGATTATTTGATTTAAGTATATGGTAATGGTCTTCTCATAAAAATCTTGTTACATCGAACTGACAGGCATACACACACCAATAAATATGAGAGCCAGGGTTAGTTTTGCTTTTACAACATCCAATATATGTCCTGTTTCTCCACTTTTATGGTGTCAGCATGCACTGTTCTCTCTTGTTTTCCTTGACAAAAAAACAAAAAAACAGGTATGGTTTTCTTTAAACTAGCATAATGCAAGTATATAGTCAAAAGGAGTCATTCTGTGACAATTACAAAACAATATGCAATAAGCCATTTCTTCAGATTTCAGTTTGAAATTATAAGAGCAGTGAAACAAACCAATTTGCATTGTTTTGTTTTGTTTTTTTTCTATTTATAGATACTCGCCATTGTCTGTGGATACCATAAAGGTGTTAGGAGTCGTATCTCTTCCCACACCTCCATTTTCAAACGCTCCATATCCCTCACTCTCCTGGAGTTGCCAGTTCAGACCAAACAGGTGCATCGCTGCAGCAAGAGGAGGAAAGTGAGAAAGTGACAACAAAGAGCAGGAGTGAGTGAACTGCAAAATGAATAGCAAGCAATTGTGGAAAGACTGAAAATATGGAAGGCGTAAGGCCCAAAAAAAAAACAGGAATCAGGAAATCTAGAGAGAGAAGTTTTTATTCATTTTGGTCACTAGAAGAAAGAACAAAATTTGGTAATATTCATATACGCACACCTTTCTAGCTTCATAGTACTACTACAAATAGAATGTGCTCTTTCATTCCCACAATGATGGCATAAACAGCCATGGATAACAAAGAAGCAGCTAACTCACACATTGACATTGATATAACAGCATTTTGTGGTTCAGTTCAAGAATACCTACTGTAAACAAGAGTGAGAGGCAACTACTTGTCGGTGTCAACTGAGAATCGCCACTCATACGATATACGTGCATCATACTGTATGTGTGTTTATGTGGGCAAGTTTGTATACTTTGGGCTGTGCTTTAAGCCTATTAAACGCGATGGTATGTGTTTTCAAACAGGGACAGGTGTTCAAAATAAGTCAGCACAAATGCGAGCAAACAATACAAAATGCTCACATAAGATACAAAAAGACCATCAAAAAGTGTGTCAGTTAATCTAAAAAGGATACCACCTGCTTCTTCTGTGAGGTCCCTTTTTTGGGGGGTAGAAATTATTGCTATTATTATTATATATATTATTATTATTATTATTATTATTATTATTATTATTATTATTATTATTGCGCTTTGATATTATTCTGCAAATGAATCATGTTTTTGGCGACTAAGTGTGAAGTGAATTTGGCCACCCATCTTTTGAGTAATACTAAGGGAAAAACTATTTTAAGCATACTTTCGTTTTTATGACGCAACCGACCCAGGTTCATAATTAGACCCATAGCAACAACGAAAATGCAAATGTTCGTCAATCTCAGGTCATTTTTGGCGAGTGACGTCATTTGAAGAGATTGAGTCGCCAGTCACAGATTGTACTGCATTGTCGATTGTCCCGTTAACTGCTCTTGTTATTGCGTTTTGCGGCAAAAAGCATCGGCGTTGTGTGGCGATGCATTGTTAACATTCAGGCCAACAGTTGTTTGAGTGGCCAAAAGATAAGAATTGGGCACGTAAATGGACCAGTTTTGTTTTCGCAAAGCAAATGGATTTCACACTGGTGTGACAGTTCAACTGGCTTCCAAATCAACTGACTCCGGATTCCAGCTGTGGCCGTTTTTAGTTTTTCCTGTCTGCAGATTAGTCACAAGCAACATCGAAAATGTTCAATTGCATACCTGTTCAATTCTTCATTAAACACTTGAAACAAAATGTCTTGTTTATATCCCCACTGGCTGCAAGAAATTGTAAACATAGTAAAAATAAAAGTAGAGAGCGGTATTTCAACCTGTGACACAAAGGGGAAAAAAAGCAGCAGCACGATGGGGGCGAACGCTCTACCTCCTACACCATGAGCTGGCACGAACGACTGTTGAGGAATGAACATGCCACGCCCTTTTGGGAAACTGCCAAGTCAATCTTACTATAAATTCACTTGCATTTTATGATTTATTAAATATACCTCAGTTGTGCCAAGTAGTACTATCAGAATGTGACAAGAAATAACGCTCATTTGACAATGTGGGACACCAACTCACTATAACGTGTGCTCTCAGTGCTAGAAGAATAAATGGACCAAGCAAGTTATCTCATCATGTGTAATTCACAGCACGGCACAGCATCGAATGTCAAACAATAATGCTTGGCTTAATAACCGTAGCCTAAGCCTATATATACCATTCTTCCAAATCAGAGTCTCGTCTCCACTCCATGTCTGGTTGTTTGGGCACAACACTTTCCTTGCCTGAGCATCTGGCTCGTACATTTACGGTCCCAGTTCAACAGACAGCATGTCAACAACCTCCTCTTCCTCCAAATCATTAAGCACCTGGATCACCTCAGATAAGTTTAAAATATTTCTTTCAAAGTTGATTTCTGATTGGCTTTGTAGACGTTCCACGTTACGCACTGTCGTCGTCTTCCTGACGTGACGTTTCACTTCCGGGTTGTCACTCACCAGGATCTCACTTCGGAAAAATGATTACTTTGTTGAATATACGAAATAGAAATTATTTGTTTTCATGCTTATTTTTTGTATGATGTTTAACTGCTTTACTTAGACTTCATTTGGCATTTTCTGAAATGACTTCACACTTGAGCTTTATAGATTGATATTGTGTTTGTGGAATATGAGCTAAGTAGTAAAAGCCACAAAGGAGGCGGCCATTTTATCACTTTGCTGTCAACTGAAAATGACATCACAGTTGCTCAGGCCTCAGGTAACAACCAGTCATGGCTCAGCTTCAGAAAACAGGTCAGCAACTCATGTCGGACGCCGAAATAGGTCACTGGGTGCTGTTTTAGCCACACCCCAAAAAAATTGGGACAAAAGACTTTGGCAAAAAAAACACCAACAAAAAAAACGCTATATCTCCCCAATTCAGTACCATATTGTTCTCAGTCTATATAAAAGTGTTTAAATAATCAACGGCTACATTTACATAGACACATTTATTCAGATTAAATGCCTGATCGGAATATAAATGCTTCATGCTTCATGTAAAAACCCCATTCGGAATATTCAAGATTTTATTCCGAACGAGAGAGGTAGTTCATGTCGATTGTTAATTCGATCGGCGTGCACGAAAACACTTGTTCCGACATTTCAGCGTTTTGGCCTTTACCACACGTCTGTGATGTTGGTATGCGTGTTTCTGTTATTCCCGGAAGCTAGAGCGAGCAAACCATTAAGAAGTGTTAACTCGACGTAACAGTGCAAATGGGAAAAATATGCGAAATAACGCTAACGTTTGAAGTAGAACTGGACGGAGCAATGTTTTGTTGACACGGAAGTTGGTACTGCTTCTTCTAATAACTTATCCATGCGTCTCTAGTAGACTAGATTCCTGTCATGGCCTTTAACAGAACTTTCCAAAAAGAGCATTAAACAGCTACAGCTCATCCAGAACATCCAGCTGCTAGAGTTTTAACCAGGACTAAAGGCCTAGATACACCAATCTGACATCGGATTGGTGTAGTGATCACCGTCACAACCTGTCAGGAAGCGTGGGCTTTTGAGCATGTTGAATTGGCGCTGTGAGTCGTGACATTGTATCACTCTGATTGGCTCTTAGCTAGCAAATCAGGACTCAGAGCACGAATGGGAGGTGACAAATACGGATAAACAGTGCGCACGCCTTTGCTGCCTTAATCTTCTTAGAAGTACAAGAGCGAGGGTTGACAATGTAAGTATTTCACGATACCGTGTCAAGAACGTGAGTGTTAACTTCGCGTGGGAGTTCATCGTGAGGGAAGAATATAGCTGAATGCAGTGTTTATGTTTTTATAATCTGCCCCCGGCCAATCGCTTTCCGGTTGGATTGTTCTAACCATGCGAAATAGTAACTACCGCCGCCGATGGTATGTAAGGGTATTACATCTCACGCGTGCGCAGAAGATACTTTAATGGTCAGCGTCGCTGTGTGTCATTGCAGTGTATTTTTCCAGCGTGACGTGCCGACAGCCGGCCCTGCGCCACGGCGTCTGTCACAGTTGGCCAACGTCGGATTGGATCGGATCTAGGCCTTAACAGATCTGAACACAAATCACACCAGTTTAAAAGTCTCTACACTGGATTCCTGTCACTTACAGAATATATTTTAAAACTCTTCTGATTATGAACAGATCCCAGAGAGGTTTAGGCCCAGAATACATGTTAGGTGTACAGGCAGTCCTCAAATTACAACGTACGCGACCTACGACGTTTCGACTTTACGACGCCCGGGCCTCCTTTATTTTGTCCCCAGCACCATAGTGACTACGTTTACATGCAGTCAATATTCGGGTTTAAGTCAAAATTCCGATTTCTGAAACATTCTGGATATCCCGTTTACATGACTGAGCGGACAGAGTTGCTCCGGCAGTACGGAAACACACGGCATCATGACTCAAACCGGACGTTATTTCCATTTGTTACTTTCAACTGTCAATAAAACACTTGATATTCATGTCACTTACCACATGAATGAAGCAGCCGGTTGCCTCCTCACTCCAAAAGTGTGCTTTTGTGCTGAGTCTCTGAGCTTGTTTACATCTGCTTGTGTATTGCGATGGGTTTCGCGCCAAACAACGCACTTCCACATACAAGCACTTTCTGTACTACAAAGACCAGCATTCCTTGCGGAGTGAGCAATGAGCATGTGCAAAGTCTCTCGATCGTGTCTTCGCGCGCCAGCAGTATCTTTGCCTCTTTTGCCCTCCGCTCCTCTTTCTCGAGTCACTTGTCAGCAGTAATGTGCCTTTTATTTTAATGTATTTACGTTTTTTTTTTTACAAAGTATTTTTATGTAAATTTCGACTTTAGCTGAAATTCGACATACGCGGAAATTCGGGTTACATCACCAGTGTAGGAACGGAACTCCTTCGTAAAATGAGGACTCCCTGTAATACATATAATACATATCTGATATGTTCAAAGAATATAAACCCAGCAGGGCAATCAGATCCAAGGACTCAGGTCAGCTAGTCCAGACCAGAGTCCAGACTAAACATGGGGAGAAAGCCTTTAGCTGTTATGCTGCAAAAAAGTGTAACAAACTGCCAGCGGAGATTAAAATTTCACCAAATGCAGACACTTTTGAATCCAGGTTAAAAACATGTTTTTCTGTTCTCATGCGCCTATACATGAAATCTGCACGGTATTTTTTATTTTATTTTTTACTTATCTTGCTTTTAATCATCCATCCATCCATCCATTATCTATACCGCTTATCCTCACAAGGGTCGCGGGCGTGCTGGAGCCTATCCCAGCTGTCTTCGGGCAGTAGGCGGGGTACACCCTGAACTGGTTGCCAGCCAATCGCAGGGCACACAGAGACAAACATCCGCACTCACAATCACACCTTGGGGCAATTTAGAGAGTCCAATCAACTTACCATGCACGTTTTTGGAATGTGGGAGGAAACCGGAGGACCCGGAGAAAACCCACACAGGCACGGGGAGAACATGCAAACTCCACACAGGTAGGCCGGAGCCGGGATGGAACCCACGACCTCTGAACTGTGAGGCGGACGTGCTAACCAGTCGACCACCGTGCCACCCTGCTTTTAATCATTTTAATCTAATTATTCTACATGATTTAGATTTTTGTAATTCGTAATATTTTATTTCTCTTTCTGTAATGCTTTTGATGTTTTATGTAAAGCACTTTGAATTGTCTTGTGCACGAAACGTGCAATACAAATAAACTTGCATTGCCTTGCCTTGCCTGACTACTACTTCCAGTATATTTGGTCAAATCTGCGCATGTTAAAATTATTTGTTACGCTATTTGTTTGTTAAGTGTGAGGCATGAACACACAAATCCTAATCGGATCAATATTTTTAGTGTCAAGGAAAACAATCATAATTTTCATTCGAACTCTGATCGGATTAAATATTTTTTGTCTGTAAATGTAGCCAATGACTTCACTTTACAGGACCTTAAAGAAAAAACATTACTTTTTCCCAGTGTTTTTTTCTCAGTCATGTTATTTACCAGCGGAGAGATGATAGACATTTCTGTAATTATTCGAAAAAAATCTGGTATCATGAAACAACAAATGATCAAGACGCAGGATTTAGTTTTACTAATTAGCTAACCCTAAAATACACACAGAGCACCATAGGACAGAAGGGAACACACACAATGAACCAATTACTTTCCTTTTAAGAGAGGTTTGATGAGGAACATGTGACGAGGCCTATATCCCATGAGACAATACTATACAGAGGGATACAACAAAGATTAGACAAAGTAACACATTTCAGTTTATTCAAAATAGAAGGAGATTATAGAGATCTTGGATTGGACTCACATGGCATATTAAAGTAAGAGTTATGTCAAGGACCAATTACTGATGCAACATGGGAATATTTTACAAGAGAAAACCCTGCTGCCCCCCAACAAACCCCCCCCACACACACACACACCCATGCACACACACACACACACCCACGCACACGCACACCCCCCTACACACATTTCTGCTTACACACCTCTCTGCCTCATTAAATTAGAGCCATGCTGTGCCAGTCTGTTACCCACAACACCTCCTGGTGAGGACAGGAGCAAAGGGTCATGGGAGAGTGCTGTCTAATCGACAGGAGCTTTGTGCATGTAAGTGTATATTTCTCTGTGTGTTTTTGTGACAAGATAAGATTATTCCTAGTGGTAGTAACAATCAAACAATGCTGGATCTTTCAACACAGAGCCTTTTGAGGAATTTCGGAAAGGAACCAAAAAATAAAGTCCAAAGTGAATTTGAAAACTTGACCTAATCATACTAATAGACCCAGCAAAGTAATAAATATTTCACTTGAGGATCAGGATGGGGACCCATACGCATACATAACATGGAAGTTGTAGAGTAAAAAGTCTTTATCAACAAAAATACAAAGTAACAACAGAGATCTGAAACGGGAAGAGAGTTTGCATCCTCACTCAAAGAAGGTTTGATGTACTGACGTGTCACTGAGTAACTCAAGCTTATAAACTGTCAGACATCAGGCCAATATGACATACTAAAGGACAATGCATAAAAGGACCATAGCAACTGATGCATCACATAATAATCAGTCATAACACCAATTCTTCCATTCTTAAAAACCAACAAAAATGTTGCTGCTGTATATTGCCACGATGGTTGCTCAGTGACCATAAAATTGGGGCCCGACACATATGGATTTTTTGAGGCCAATGCCAATTTTTGACTAATAATAATGAATCGGCAGATTCATTTCAACATTTATAATGCATAAAATAACTTGTTTTCCCACCAATACATTTCAGTGGGTGTCAATTATACGTAGATTTTCGCTAGGGATGCTCCGATCGATCGGGCACCGATCATGATCGGCCGATTTTTGTGAAAAATTACGTGATCAGAATATTCGATCAAAGCCTTTTATTGCCGATCAAAACATCTGATCACTCGCAGCTCATGCTTGGCTGCTGCGAGACGAAACGGCAAACAAGTTGATTTGTTTAATACGCGACAACGTCCCTCCGTCCAAAAGCATCACTCGCGCCGCCCTGCACGCAGCCGCGCCCGCCTGCGCAAGCTACATTGACTCCAATTGAAACGTGCCGCCAGAAAGGCTCCCTAACGCAGCCGCGCCTCCGCTGCAAGCAGAGGGGAGGGCCGCAACCAAGGCTCCGAAGCATGAGCTGCGGGTGATCGGATGTTCTGATCGGCAATAAAAGGCTTTGATATATGAATATATATATGAAAATTTCCAGGCTATGACTAATTTCTCTGACCTTTTTTCAATTGAACCCACTGAGAGGAACTATAAAATGATCATGTCATCTTTCAAAGTTCAGATGTTATTACTATCATGCCAAAATAAATTTCAGTGTCCACTGGTACTTAAAGTTTGTAAATCATGCATCAGTACATGTTTATCAAAAAGGGGCATGCATGTTAAAGCAGCAGAAGGATATGATCATAGTTGTTGAGTGATTTATAAATGTATTGGATTACAAAGACTACAGAGGACATCATCACTGTATCAACTGTTCAATTGCCAACACTTTTTTTTTAAAGTGAAAATCAACCCAAATATTTTTTTTTCAAGAATATATTCCCAGCGGGCCCACTTTTTGAAACACGGCATTCTGATTAATAATGTGTTTGTGGAATATGAGTTAAGCAGCAAAATCCACCCCTTTTTAGCCATCTCAGAGGGCTGCCATTTTGTCACTTCTGTTGACTGAAGATTACATCACAACTGCTCAGGGAATGACCAATCGCGGCTCAGTTTCAGAAAACAGGTCAGCCGAGATTGGTAGTTACCTGAGCCCTGAGCAGTTGTGATGTCATTTTCAGTCGACAGAAGTGACAAAGTGACTGGCCACCCCCAGAGATGGCTAAAAACGGATGGAGTAACTTTTATTCCACAAACGCAATATTTATCAGAATGCCTTGTTTCAACTAGTGGGCTTGCATAGAACATATTCTTGAAAACAATTTTGGTTTGACTTCCGCTTTAAAGGTTTTTGTTAATATGTAATCCAGCTACAGTATATTACATATAGTACTCAGCACAAAAATGTTACAAGCCAAGACTGCCATTAAATACTCTAACATTAAAATAATGCAAGGAGTAATTGTTAGGCCCATGTTCCATGACTCACACATCCAAAACATCTATAATTCAGTAAAAGAAGAAGACACGGAAAAAGGAAAACATTGGCATTGAGGTTATGTGATGGGCTGATACCAGTGGGAAAACAAAGTACAAACAACAGCTAAACAATGAGGAAAAAGGAAATGTATAGATGCATAACTTAGGAGAGACATAACGAAAAGTAAGCAATCGTGTAACCGAAGTTAAATTTTTCATTCTGTGATCGACCTGCCCCCGAGTGTGCTGTGAGTGCAGATGAGGTCTTACCTATGCAGTAACAGAGCAGGATAGAGAGCAGTACAGACAGTCCGACTGCGCTGAGGGCTGTACACCTAAAAGGGGACACATCATATTGGTGTGTGAGCTTTGTGAATGTTTTGGTTTGACTTTTGACTTTACTTTTCCAAAGTTATTTTCAGACACGGTTGTCTGAAATGTGTTTCCTAGCTCCGTGGTATTTACGGAGAAGTCCGTTTACATCCGCTCAGGGGAAAAAAAAAGCTATTGCCTGAAATTGATTTACACAAGTCTATTATGCATGTAAAAATTGATCTGACCGTTTAAACGCAGAGGATTAACACACGCTGACTATTGGATTAGAAAATAAATTCCTTTTGCAAGTATAGACTTAAATTGGTCACTAACCTAATCTAGCTTTTTGTGCACGCTCCAGTCTCTGCGGCACACTTCTCTGGGACATTAACATTTAAGTCAGAAGAGCTCTACACTAATTTTTGCACTGGCAGCACTGGTGCTAACAACATTTTCAGTTGCATGCACCACAGAGGATTGGTCGCACTCTTTTTTGGGGGTGGTACAGCATGATCATATTTACTGTTACTGATGTATAGTCGTCTCAATTGGAATACTGTAGTTTTGTCTGATGTAAAGATTGACAGTGACGGAAGATATACTTGTAAAATATTTACTGTAATAATATTATAATTTATTTGCAACAAGCAGCGGCCCACAAAACAGCTCACAAAACAGTTATTTTATAGAATTCTATAAATAAAAAAACTCTGAACATCAGTAAAAAGCAAGTATTATATTTTACTTGAATTAGTTCAACAAAATATGACTTTGTATAAGTTTACTAATTAGAATGCTTTTGATAAGATTAAAAAATGCATTTTGAACATTTAACACTTAAGAACAATTGAACATGATAAAAACCATTTTTACACACTGCTTTCTATTTATATTCAGGTCCTTACAAAAGCCTTAGGGCACTAAAAGATTTGTTGAGTATTATTTCAGCCTTTGGGGAATATAAAATCTCATTGAATATTTTTAGGTATTGTAACATACAGTAAGTGAGGAGATGGAGATGGACTGTAATTCATGAGGAAGGCAACCCAAAAACTTGACTAAACACGGCTTTCTGATTAATATTGTTTTTGTGGAATATGATTTAAGCAGTGAAATCCATCCGTTTTTATCCATCTCAGGGGGCGGCCATTTCATAGCTTGCTGTCGACTGAAATGGACATCACATTTGCTCAGGGCTCAGGTAACAACCAATCATGGCTCATCTTCAGAAAACAGATGAGGCCATGATTGGTTGTAACCTGAGCCCTGAGCAACTGTTATATTCTTTTCAGTCGACAGCAAGTGACAAAATGGCCGCCGCCCGAGATGGATAAAAACGGGTGGATTTTGCTGCTTACTTCGTGTTCCACAAACACAATATTAATCAAAATATCAATTTTAGACTAGTGGGGCTGCAGAGAACATATTATTGTAAAGAAAATGTTCGGGTTTAATATGTTGATTGGGTCAAACTAATTTAAATGTTGACTGTTACATACTAGTACGCAATCTATACAATACTTCTAAATTACAGTGGGCCATATATGAACTGTATTACAATATAATGACCAATAATATGTTTGCAAATTGCATTTGAAGCTATTTGAAACAAAATGAACACAAAAAATTTGACTTCATATTATAGACTACACAAGAAATTTAACTTAAGTCACAGTAATAATGTTTAGCATGGTTTCTATTATTGTGCTAGTAAAAGTAGTGTATATTTGCAGGATATGTTATTTAAAATAAATCCCTCGTGACGATTGCGAAGTGGAGTCTGTGCCCTAAACATTTGGAATCCTTGTCCGGGCAATAGATTCTGTTATCTTTTTGTGTCTCTCCGATGTCGATGTGTGGGGGTTGCTGCGTACAGTGTTTTAACGACTTGCTTTGGTGTATCATAACATCATCGTAAACCAAACAATGGTTGAATAGATTCGTTGTGTTCCCGGTGGATGCAGAGACAACTTGCACTTTATACGTCTTTGCTCGCCGTCTTCCACGGCAAACCCAAAATGTAACCAAATAAGCGATTTTGACTTGCGTTGCTTGTTTACAAGTTGTTCCTGTGGCGGGTCTTGTGCCATTTTTAGGTCTGTTACTCTGTTAAAACGTTGAGTAGGAGCGTGTGCAGTGTGACTTGCGGGGTGCTGGCTGGCTGGCTGGCTGGCTAGCTAGCTAGCTTGGATAGGGCGGCGCGGTGGAATAACTCGTGTGCGCATGCCTCAAAACAACACAAAATTAGTATTAATAATCGTTTTTTTTTTACGATTATGCCAATTTTGTAATCATGGAGTGTAATAATCAAAATCGTAATTGAATTTTGATTAATTGCACAGCCCTAGTACATGTATACACTTTTTGTGATGAAAAAAATACATACCGTATTTTACGGACTATAAGTCGCTCCGGAGTACAAATCGCACCAGCCATAAAATGCATAATAAAGTAGAAACAAACATATATAAGTCGCTCTGGAGTATAAGTCGCATTTTTTAAGGAAATTTATTTGATAACATCCAACACCAAGACCAGCCATGTCATTTCAAATTTAAATAACGAACAATCTAAAATAAAAATAGAGACAACAACAGGCTGAATGGTATGCTTACGTTACGTTACACAACGCCCCCCCTCCACCACCCGGAAGCCAAGTCGCGTAACGCTGATAAATGTGTCCATATAAATTAAAATAATAAAATTGTGTGCTTAGTACACATTTCCACTGAGCTACGAGGGTAACATTTATCTTACATTCACACATGTAGAATTACAAGAAAGTTAGGACTGTATGTGAATTTGGGGGGATTCACCGAAGCGCCTCATCCAAACAGTCACTCAAATCATAGAGCATGACCGGACACAGTGATCGGGAACAATGTGGCTTCAGTAGTACTCCAATCCATTCCACAGAGCTCAACAACTCGCTCAATCCCGGCACGTACGCGACCACGAAGACGGCGCGCATCTGCCGCAAGCCGTTAACGGCTAACAGACTCCAAACGTCTCTCGTTAGGACTCCTTAGCTGTCCAACAATATGCCTGACATAGAGCCCGAAAACATGTCTGGTGTAAAACACACAAGTTAAACAGTAAACCAATGCCTGTATAAACGAAGCACTAATGAGGAATTTACAACAGGTATGTCAGAAAGACTGGGGGGAACCAAAGTTTAGTTCCGCCTTGGTGCGTTTATTCCATGTCTCCTCCTGATTCTCTGACCAGAATGGTCTATACTACCCGCTTCAGTCAGTGTAAATTCTCTAAATTAATGTGGACAACACTACAAGGTAAGATAACTTTAAACTCACCAAAACGGTCGTAGATCGATTAAATAAATCTTTTATTTATCGCCGACCATGTAGAATGTTTCCAAGTCTCCAAAAGTATTTATGTATTTGGTCGTAATTATCTTTTTGTTGTTTCCGCACCGTACGTGTGTGTAAGACCACAGGCACGGCAAGTAGATGTATTGATAGTCAAAGTGCCTTTTTAATCATACTACCGTGTTTTCCGGGCTATAAGTCGCACCAGCCATGAAATGCATAATTGAGTGGAAAAAAACATATATACGTCGCACTGGAGTATAAGTCGCATTTAGGGAGGAAATTGTGCGCTTAGTACACATCATTTCCACCGAGCTACGATGGTAACATTTAGCTAACATTCACACATGTAGCATACAAAAAAGTTACTGTAAGATAACTTTAAACTCACCAAAACGGTTGTAGATTGATTAAATAAGTCTTTTATTTATACCTGACCATGTAAAAGTATTCATGTATCGGGTCGGAATTATGTCTTCGTCTCCTCTATGCTCGGCTTCTTGTACGTGTGTGGCAGCATGATGCAATACCCCAGCCAGTGGCAGGCAACTGCCTGTTTGTGGTTCATTCTTGTTCAACCATCGTCTGTAAGTAACTTAGACAATTGTGTGTAATGGCATTTATATACGAGCTGAATTGTGGATGATTGTAGGTTGTTGACTCAACATACTAATCGCTATCGCTAATGCTAATCGTGATCACTAATCGTTAGCAATGCCTCATCTTGTTCATGTCTATGAAAACACGTGTATGTAATGCATCGATTGATAGTATTTTCTGTTACTTGTGCAGTTTCACAACACAAACAGGCAACTTCGCTGCACACCTGGAGTCAGTGGAGTTTGTTTGTGAATGTTTAGCTGTTTGGATAAACTGGCTTCCTCGACTAGCAAGGCCTTGAGAGTCAAATGTCTTTTTATCATACCATTTTAATTACAAAACATTAGACTTTAACCGTTTAAATTATTCATGCATTTTAATAGCTTTTAGGATGTATCTTATGTTTCTTTATGTGGGTTACAATAACGTGAAATGATATAGAAGTAATTGTAATTGTAATTGCAATTGTAATGCCATCCATTATCTGTACCGCTTCTCCTCACAAGGGTCGCGGGGCGTGCTGGAGCCTATCCCAGCTGTCTTTGAGCAGTAGGCGGGGGACACCCTGAACTGGTTGCCAGCCAATCGCAGGGCACACAGAGACAAACATCCGCACTCACAATCACACCTAGGGGCAATTTAGAGTATCCAATCAACTTACCATGCATGTTTTTGGAATGTGGGAGGAAACCGGAGTGCCCGGAGAAAACCCACGCAGGCACGGGGAGAACATGCAAACTCCACACAGGGAGGCCGGAGCTGGGATCGAACCCACGACCTCTGAACTATGAGGCGGACGTGCGAACCAGTCGACCACCGTGCCGCCGCAATTGTAATAATTTGTTAATAATTTCACACATAAATCGCTCCAGAGTATAAGCCGCACTACGAAAAAAAAGGTGACTTATAGTCCGGAAAATACGGTATTTTAATTACTTACTTAACAAAATATTAGGATTTAACTGTTTAAATTATCCATGCATTTTAATAGCGTTAAGGATTTATCTTTAGGTTCTTTATGTGAAAAGGTATACAGGTCTGCCCAGCTCTGCACTACAGGTTATTCTGCCCGTTGTAAAGTCAATATGTAATGCAGGTTTATATGCAGCCTTAGAATGCCCTCCTGTGGTTGTTTGGTGTATTGTTTGCTGACCTTGAAAAGGAAAGGGATACGATATAATGTGTTAATAATTTCACACATAAGTCGCTCCGTAGTATAAGTCCCCAGCCAAGCTATGAAAAAAAAAGATGACTTATAGTCCGGAAAATACCTTACAATAACAGTTACAATTATTGCTAACTATATTAAAACTGTTTTTATAATGAAAAAAATACAGTAACTTTAAAAGTCTTTATGAAATTGCATACACCTTTTAGGCATTGAAATCTTTGAATGTTCAACAGCATATTGTAAGGAATTGGGTTAACTGTGTTGTGGTCGGATTTGTGTGTTGCCCGAGTTGTGATGTTTCCGAGGTTCATGAATGCATCGTAGAGAGAGTGGAGCAGCGGAGAAAGAAGAACGCGAGCAGTTGTACTTGGATTAATAAAAACCTGATAATTAAACTACGTCTGATGGCGTGTTCCTGGAAGACGCTACAATATGATAAATTTCACTATTTAAGTTTGACGTTTTTGCTCCCTCGTCTAAGAAACTTTCACAGTCGGATGATGCCGTGCATGTTAGACGTGCTACCTGCCGCCCATCTCATGTAGCAATGTCGGCACACAAGTTTTGGACTTGTACACGTAACTTCCGCCATTGCCGATTTTAACAGGACAGCCAGAATGTTCCAAAACTGGAGACCGCAGTGTACGGGGGACCTTCGAGCTCTGGCTCTTTCCTGGCTCTCATTGTTGTGCCGCCACTCTCCTCTCCCGCATGCAACAGTCAATAGCGCACGTCTGTAAGCTTGCGCTAATAAGTGGACTGAACCGAACGCAAGTGGACCGAACCGAACATGCCATACCGAAATGTAGTAATACACCCACACGTACGTTACACCCCTAGTCGTTATTATTGTTTATTACACTGAGGAACTTTTTTCTGTTTGATTTTTAAATGTGCGGTCGCATTTGAATGCACCTCGTGTCTCGCAGAATGCAAGAGGTGCACATTGTTTAATTTTATGTTTTAATTATAACACTAAGCGATTGAAGCACAAAAGTTGTGTGTTTTACAAATGATAAAACAAGTATCAATCTGCCTGTTTCATGGTACAAGTGATCAGCCCGCAACACACACAATACATGTTTTAAACTAGGGACCGCTTGATATTTGGGGACCCAACTGACCACGTACATATTTTTTTTTTACAATAGTAGCTAACAGTGTGTCTAATTCAACATGGAACACTGGATGACAAGCGCGCAGTCTCTGATACCAAAATACGGCGCGGGTCGTGAGTGCCTCATTGAATGGGAAGCTGTTTAGATTTAACATGTGCGGCACGGTAGTCGACTGGTTAGCACGTCCACCTCACAGTTCAGAGGGCGTGGGTTTGATCCCGGTTCCGGCCTCCCTGTGTGGGGTTTGCATCTTCTCCCCGTGCCTGCGTGAGTTTTCTACGGGTACTCCGGTTTCCTCCCACATTCCAAAAACATACATGGTAAGTTGATTGGACACCCTAAATTGCCCCTAGGTGTGATTGTGAGTGCGGTTGTTTGTCTCTGTGTGCCTTGCGATTGGCTGGCAACCAATTCAGGGTGTCCCCCCGCCTACTGCCCGAAGACAGCTGGGATAGGCTCCAGCATGCCCCGCGGCCCTTGTGAGGATAAGTGGTATCGATAATGGATGGATGGATGGATTTAACATGTCGCGCGTCACAAATGGGCTTGTGCCTTGTGTGCACAGTCAGTCCAATAGAGTTGGACCGCCTACACCCCACTCCGAAGTACTTGTCTCTTATTTGTTAATCTGGTCAATTGTGGTGGAAAAATATATTTCATAGGATATTTGAAGAAAGAAACACATGGCATGTCATGTTGCGCTATGTATTACTGTAAACCATTGTATTGTACATTAATTTATACCGCTAGATTCAGACTTACCTCCATGAGCAATATCTGGAGGATTTCCTAAACTTGAAGGCAGAACGAGACAAGGTGTTTCTTGGCAAAGGTCTAGTAGGAGGGGAGTACACTGAGCCGGTTGCCATCGTGTACCCGGGTGTTGCTGTGGAGAAGAGGGGGGTGGTACCTGTACCTGTCTTAAAAAGAAAGTGCCTGCAGGATGAGGGAGAAAAAGAAGAAAAAAATATGTTACGCGTCCACGGACTCCACAACTTCAAAATTGTCAAAACTGTTGGTACCCTTTCATTGAAGACTCACAAAGGTCCCTGAAATAACTTGAAATTGATGCATATTGACAAGCCACAATGCTTCTGTGAGAATTGCCATGGATTAAGTTTGCGTCTGTTGAACCCAAAAGCTCCATCCGGTGGATATAGTCAGACATGTTTACTTGCATGACTGGCACATGTATGTGATGTAAACGCCTACGCAGATCTGAGTGGAGTTCTCATTTTGGGCCGTGTATATGGGAATGTAACGGTGGAGCATATTCAACTTTGGTCTCAAATGTTTGTGTTTTCAAGCCCCCAAAATGCTGTCTAAACGAAAAGCACTTCCTATAGAATATTTGGGTGTTTTTATCGTCAAGTGTACTCGTATAAACAGGCTCGATACATTGCTACTCAGAAAGTGAATACTGTTTTTTTTTGTTTGTTTGATTTTGGAACTAAAATAACATTTAAAAAGTACTTATGTACCCGTCAACTTTGTGTTAGATTTAATTGATGTGTCCATTAGTTTCAATCAATACAATAGTTATTATTTCCATTTACAGGAAGAATTTAGAGGACCCACAGTGATGACAATCACAGCAAAATGCATGTACAGTAATTATCAAGGTCACCGTGTCTAATTAATGACAGAGCTTCAGCTAATGAGCCTCTGCAATTACAATTACGAGTTCTCTCTAACAAGGCAGTGTGATTAACAATTATGGCCGATTCTAACAAGGGCTCTGTAATTAATACCTGCCTCTAGGCAAGATGTGCAGAGAGATAAAGGGGCAAGAAAGTTGGGAGACCACAGTGAATGGTTTGAAACAGAAAGAAGAGGACGCATAACAGAGGCAATACAGCAAACAATGCGCTGAGCATTTGCATTATGTTGTGTGCGTTCTAGCAGTTTAATTTAAAGAGCAGACTGTAGGATTTAGCAGCCTCTTGCCATGACTCATGAGCCTTTAGACTGCTGCCAAACTCACGCCTATATGATCTAAACACACAGTGTTATCTATGGTGACCTTTACCAAGAGAATTTCCAGTGATATTTTCCACTTCGGTTTTTGCTCTAGTTATGGCAGGTAGGTTCTTTTATTAGAATATGCATAAGTTACCCCACATCATAGTCAGTAGTCAAAAGTAAAAAGTCAAAATCCTCAGCAAATGCACATGTTGGCTTTTTAGCTCTAATGATGGAACCCTGGTCAGAAGAAGGATGATTAATGGTATTGCAGTCGCAGTGAATGGAATTTAACTTCTTCACATGGAGCTATCTCTGTGTTATGTAACGTATCAAGCCGCCTGTGTCTAACAGAATGAAGAGAGTCTAAGACGTGTCTCAATAGTTATATCAGGACCAATTAAAGAATGGGAAACGTGATGGGATGACCATAACCTTACACTGCTGCTTGCCTTTACAGTTTACAGTATTGGATAACAATCCTTACTGCTACCCATTGAAGCACAAGGAGAAAAAGAAGAATCTTTATTTGTCGTATACAACATTTTAACTCTGCATTTGACCCATCATAGTCACACTGTAGCATTGGGTTACTTAAACACAGAGATGGGCGCTCCGTTCTGAACAGATGCCCATTTTGCGAGAGGAGGATGGAGGACAAGAAGTTTTTTTTTAAAAAAGGACAGACTAACAAGGGCGGAAGTGGGTTTTCGTCCACTCTTGTAATCGTCCGGGTCAAGTACCGAATGACGTGTTGTGTGCTTTTTTAAAAAGAAGAACCACTGTTCTCCTCTGCGATACCCTCTGCGTTCCCTCCATGCAGTATTGTTCTCACAGGCATAGTCTGCCCTCAAGTGGACGCTCATTTCACTGACGAGGAAAAAGGTGGATAGAAATTTTATTTTTTTAACTAACTGTTGACATTTAGAAGATACATTATCCCTTTGCATGCAAAGTGTATCCTTGTCTGGGTTATCTCTATAGCGTAAAAATCTTTCCAAACCGTCATTCATGCTCATGCCAATGCCGCCATACACTTAAAGCTACACCCCAAAAGTGGAAGTCTTTCATTCTCCTCCTAAAATAATGTTGCGTTAGTGTGCAATAATTATTTTATTGCGAAATAACACAATAAAAACTGAAAACGTATTGCGTTATAACGCAAAGGTTTTGCAATATAACGCAATATTAACGGAATCTTAAATAGTCTTGTGATTCGTCCTTGCTAAACGTTATCTTGGGCGACACTATACAGTTGTAAACAATTCAATCCACTCACGATACTCCCAGCTGCTAAGTGGATGTGAATAGGAAATTAGCCAGCTAATGAGCTTTAAATAATGTTTATGAACTGGGAAACCTCTCCCATTAACATCTCTCCCACAGCGTCATGCAGAGTCCCCCCTTTATTTTTCAGAGGGAAGAACTGATGGAATTTAAGGACGGAAGCACTTTAAAAGGATGAGGACGGATAGGGTTGGAGGACAATTATTTTTATGAATAAGGACAGACGGACAATGACGGAAGGGTGCCCAGGATGGAAGATGGACCGGAAAAACAGGTTTAAGTGCCCATCTCTACTTAAGCACCCAGGGAGCAGTTTGAGGTATCTGTGTCTTGCTCAAGGACACCATCCAGGTGTCCGGGGGATGTTTGGTTGGATGATCTTCAACAGGGGGTCGCCAAAGTGGAAGGCGATGATCTGAACAACTTTCCACCCAAAAGGTATGACAGCAGCCATGGCAAACCAAAGTCAGGGTGGTTTCAGATGTACTTCAATTACTATTGCAATTCTTCAAGGTGGTCTAACTTTATTTCCCCATGCTTTTCTTTTGCAAAGTAGATTTGTAATCTAGGGTTGCTGGGATGAGGCATCTTACTTGCAGTTGCTATTTTTGGCTTGTCTCGGGAATCGTCACAGAGAGTCACTCACATGAACTACTTGGTGAAGTTTTCACACCATATGCCCACCCTGACTCAACCTAACTATTTATCTGGGCTTGGGACCGGGGTAGGTTATACCTGTAGAAGCATCAAAGCCAATGGCAGCAACATGTACCCCAACACCAGCAGTGCACTTACTTTTGCTTATTACTGTATTTAATTATGCATGCTTCCTTTACTATGTGGCCTATTCTAATTTTTCCTGTAAAGTGAGGCAATACAGATAAAAAATGAACTTACATAACTAAATTTAAAAACAAGCAAATTATATGCAAGCGGCTAAGCAAGATGCAATTGAATCAATCCAACTATCTTTCACAGTATTGTGTGCTCTGCAGAGAGTACTTGTTGTGGGGTTTGAGTCATGGGGATCTTTTCAGGGCAGCAAAAGGACACATAAAAGGATTTCAAATTGACAAATGTGTGCTGTATGCTGGGATAGCTTTATGTAGCGGACTACCCATTCACTGTGTTAGTGCAAACTAATGACAGCAGACAACCAGAGATTGCTGGGATAATAGAGTGTAAAATGAGTGTGACCACAGTGAGCGGCAAGCATAACTAATATGGGAGCCTCTTAAAGGTAATGGTGCTTCAAATCTCTTTTCTGAAACCTGCATTTTAGGAATTATTCACACTAGATGTCTTTATTAATCGGGGCAACACAAGAATGTCGGAGCTGCCACCATTGTTTTGTGTGTGTATTTGGATGTGACCATAACTAACAGTCATAGCTATGTCCCACTTAACAAAGCAAAAGAACTGTAGAAAATAAATGGAATGTACTTAGATTCAACCTATTTTAAACTGCAGTTTCTGTGAAGCAAGATTGATAGGATGAACAAAAACATTTAATTTTTTGTTGTTGTTTTTTTTACAAATGCAACAAAGAACATGATGATTTGTTTTTTGGGGCTTGTTCTCCTTCAAAATGAAAAATGTGAAACTCACACAGAACTATATAAATGCAAGCAAAACATTTTGAGGCAAACAGCAACACTTTCGTGACAGTGTTGATTTTGTGTTCTTTTTATGCAACTTTTTTACTACGGCCATTGTGGAGGGTGCAATTCATAGTGCTTTTTCAATTCAACTCAACTTTATTTATAGAGCGCTTTAAAACACAACTACACAAGCATAGAAAGGGCTGTATATAAAATAAAAAAAATCGGACGTAAAAACATAGACAGTTTAAACAATAAATTTAAAACATGATAACTGAAAAATTCAATAAAACACCAAAACAATGCCAAAACTCATGCTGAGTCAAAAGCAGAAGAATACAAATGTGTCTTAAGATGGGGTTTAAAAATAGACAGAGATGGGGGTTGCCTAACATTTAACGGAAGGTCATTCCAAAGGGAGATCCCCTCTGAGCCTAAACATAATCACTTGGCTTGACTAGGATGGCTCTGGCGCTAATGACTACATTAGCCGGTGCCAATTGTGTTGTAGGAGAGCTGCCGGTGAGATCGTTATCTCCATGTCACTGTGCTGCGGCTCCAACGGTTCATCAAAATACCTTGCAGTCCGTGGTGCTAAAAAAGATTGGGCGCTGGACTGCTGTCCTACAGATGTGTGCTACGATAGCTAGTTGATTACACGGTCCCATACTGCATGCCAGGGGTGGGCAATCAATTTTTCGAACGGGCCTTGCAACTCAATTGTGTTAATTATAAATTACATAATTTTCATTTTTATGAAACAGTTAATTATTATTGTTGTAATAATGTCATTGTTTAGCTCTGTTATGTTGTTTTAATCAGAGCTGGGCATCGCCAAATCGCCACCGCGTTCCCGTCTACATATTTAAATGATGCACGTGGTCCCCGTCAGTCCAAGACAGTCAAATGCCGTCGAGAACAGACTTAACCTGTACCACATCACACGCAGGTGCCGCACTCCTGACACGCAGACAAGTATGGAAAAAACCCATCCATTATCGATACCGCTTATCCTCACAAGGGTCGCGGGCGTGCTGGAGCCTATCCCAGCTGTCTTCGGGCAGTAGGCGGGGGACACCCTGAACTGGTTGCCAGCCAATCGCAGGGCACACAGAGACAAACATCGGCACTCACAATCACACCTAGGGGCAATTTAGAGAGTCCAATCAATTTACCATGCACGTTTTTGGAATGTGGGAGGAAACCGGAGTACCCGCAGAAAACCCACGCAGGCACAGGGAGAACATGCAAACTCCACACAGGGAGGCCGGAGCCGGGATGGAACCCACGACCTCTGAACTGTGAGGCGGACGTGCTAACCAGTTGCGGTCCCACAGACGCAATGACTTGTGCCCCAAATTGTTTTTTCTTTCACCGATCACCACGCTGTGCGTGTGTGTCAGTTGTTTTTGTTGGATATTTTTTGTTTGTCTGGCGGCACGAGTGACGTGAAGATTACGTTCTCGACGCCGTTTGGCTGTCGCCGACGAGGGACAGACTGGTCTAAATAGATTTAAATATGCAGACGGGATCTCGGTGGCGGTTTGGCGATGCCCAGCTCTGGTTATAATTAGTAAATAAAAAGTGAAAACATAAGAACGTTTATTCAGTTATATTTAAATGACGAATTAACACATACAGTATTAATTATAAACCTTGCCAGGATGTGCCGCAAGTCTTTAAGTTCATCCATGAGGTGGGTGGTTCGGGAAAAAAATGAGCACCAATCGACAACCTCTGGTGCTCATTTGAGGACTACGCCAAAATTTGTATGAGCACCCCTGATAATGGCTTCCTTCACAGGGCTGTTATGACATGTACATTTATAATCGCCTAATCTTATTACGGATACACAAATTGATGGAGAACTAGTTTTAACCATTTAAAACTATTCATTTTATTTAAGGGGGACTGGTAACAAAAATGCTTGCAATTGTCAATTTTATTGCATGAAAAGACAATTTGCAATTTTGGTATTTTATCAGGAAACATGAATTTGGTGTGTATGATTTGCTTTCGCGGGCGACATCTGGAATGTTTTGGGAAATATATGTATAATAAGCAATTGAGTGGAATGGCCTACAGTATATGGAAAAGTCCAATTGCTTTGGATCTTTCTTTCGAACAGCGCATACTGCGCTATTCTTCGTATCTATACTCAAAATCTGGTTCTATGCAGTGCAGGCTGTGTGTTTCAAAATTCCTACATGACACACTTCCAGGTTTTTCTGGAATGAACCCAGTTTGAACGTTCTCAAAACTAAACTCTGAACTTTTTATTACTAAAATAAATCCAAACCTGAGACATAGTCCCAATGGTATAAACATTCTCCAGATCATACAGGAACAAAGCCAAAATGCTGGAGGTTGTAAAGATCATAGAGACCGATATTCTCCCCTCAATCAATCGCCAACCACATTTTTCTCCCAGGGAATGATCAAAAAGGGGGAGAGCGATGGGAAAAACTTAGAGTTGACTATAAATCAGTTGGTGAAATAAAGGTCAAAGTTAACATTATCTACACATTGTGATGAACTCAAGCAGTGCATGACGCATTGCATAATTACTGAAAATACATTCCTGAAAATAAAATAGAAATACAAATACTATTCCTCATACACGCAGCGTTCTGAAATGCTTGCTGGGCTATGTTGCAGTACTTGACAATTAAAACATAATTGCTTTGAGTTGTTCAGTTTTAGTCACAAAACTAAACTGTTAATTTTAATAAAACATTGTGTGCATGATGCATTTTTATTATAAACTTCTACTGCCTGTTCATACAACAGGCCTTTATTCGTCTTGGAATCGGACGAGGCAACGCCTGGCCACATATTGACCAATTTATCCTCTAATAAATGGTGGGCAAGGAGGGGCCCTGACCGCCACAGACCAGGGTCACAGTCTGTGCATAGACATGCTGGTACACTGGCAGCTGTGCCCGGTGAAGTAACAGATTGCCTCAGCCCACGTGGCAAAGCTATATATAATGAAAAGTCTTGATGTGCTCTGAACTAGCCACATTGCTTTGCCATTAGTTAAATCCCAGTCACATGATTTATGAGGTTGTTAACCTGCATCTTCATCATCATCATATTATTGCTTATTTTTTGACCTTTTGTAAGAGGAGTTTTTGTGTTTTTTGGCAAAATGGTTAGCTGTGTTCCACTTGTTGACGATATAGTGCTGTCAAACGTTTAAAATTTTGTAACTAATTAATCGTGAAATTGTCCAACAAACTACAGTTTCTTACAAAGCCTGGAACCGATATTTATTTGAGTCAAATCTTAGACTTAATATGTAAAAAAAATCACAAGTATGTTTTGATTCAAAGACTTCTAATATCTTTTTTGATCCTTGAATACGATTCTTTTCCTGTAATATATAACAGTTGAATGATACACCAAAGACGTAAAACTAATATGGTATTTGAATTTTGCTTTGTAAAGTGCGCAAATTATTTTGGATTTCTCCAACCAGCCATCGAGCAGAGCCGCACCGGACAATCTCAGCGGTCCACATTGGTAAAAATGTCTGCTCTTGTCGTTCTGAATCCAAGCGGCGCTTGAGCAACAAGTCGCCCTCAAGAACAAATAAATATACCTGTCAGAACAACACCAATGTAAATGATTGTGTGTGTGGGGGGGGGGGGGGGGGGGGGTTGCGTGTGTGTGCGTGGGCGTGGGCGTGTCTGTGTGTGTGTCGTTGTGCGTGCGCGTGTGTGTGTGTGTAAGTTTGAAAAGGCCAAGGAGCTGTTTGTGTGAGTTGAATCAATTGCTTTTTTTTTCAATTGAAGAGGAAGTCAACCCAAACATTTTTTTCAAGAATATATGTTTCATGCAGGCCCCCTAATTGAAACAAGGCATTCAGATGATATGAAATATGTAGCAACAATGGTAAAGCCGCACACTTTTCAGCATGTTTTGACAACAGTAAGTCATTGGTTCTTATGAACCAGGGTTTGGAGTCTCAGGGGTTTAGTGGGGCTCAAGACACGCACATGTTGTCTGTGTGTATGTGTGTCCCCACTCAACTCTTCAGAACAACAATGCACTTTGTTGTTGTTGTTATTATATTTATATTAAATTATTTGGACTTTATTGCATTCCTTAAATACCAGTTGTACTACCAAATATTTTGAATGGTATTTAATAGGGGTGTAACGGTACGCTAAATCACATTTCGGTTCCGTTCGGTTTCTTAGAAATTTCGCTTCTGTATATTTTTGGTATATGTTTATTTTGAAAAGATGACAAGTAAATGGTACATTTAAAAAAAAAAAAGAAATAAGTTGTCATTACAGTACATATATACACTTTTTGTGATTAAAAAAATACATACAATAATAGTTACAACTATTGCTAACTGTATTAGAACTATCTTTATAATGAACCACAGTAACTTTAAAGTCTTTATGAAATTATTTACACTTTTTAGGCATTGAAATCTGTGAATCTTCAACAGCACATTGTAACGAATTGGGTTATCTGTGTTGTGGTCGGATTTATGTTTTGCTGAGTTGTGATGTTTCCGAGGTTCATGAATGCATCGTACGGCTAGCGAGAGAAGCAGTAGAGAACGAAAAACAGAGCTGTTGTACTTTGTTTTTGGCTAGAAATACTGCTTGCTTCCTCATCTAAGAAACATTCAAAGTCGGATGATGTCGTTTTAAGTGCTATTATGTTCGACGTGCTAGCTACAGCATAGCCGCCGATCTCATGTAGCAATGTCGGCACACAACTTTGGGACTTATACACGGAGCTTTCCCCATCGGCGATTTTAACAGGAACGCTAGAATGTTCCCAAACAGGGGACTAGTGTACGGGGGACTTTCGAGCTCTGGCTTGTTTGCGTATGACAGTATAATGCTATTTATCCATGCATTTCTGATTTATCACGGCTTCTGGCGTCCTGGTTCCGCTTTAGTGCCGCCGCCCTCTGCTGCGTGCAACGGTCAATAGCGCCCGTGCTTAAACCCGCGCTAATAAATGGACCGAACCGAACGCAAGTGGACCGAACCAAACATGCCATACCGAAACATATTAATACACCCACGTGTCCCGTTACACCCCTAGTATTTAATATATTTTACTCATTGTGTGGTGTTCTCCAAGGGTTGATTAGGACTTCTGCTTATCAATCTGATACTTTAACAGTTTTCTTATTGATACTTTTTTTGGTTTACTTATTGATCCTTTTTTTGGTTTAGAAAAACACCAAAACAAATATTGGGATTAACATGGCTTTTTAAATTAATTGTTTTAAAAATAAATTGTCTTGCAACTATGATGACATGAAAGTCAAATAAATAAAAACAATTGACAGAAAAAGAAATAGTTTGAACAAATCACTATTGTAGTGTTAAACATGACATTACATGACTTGGTCTAAAATAGTATCGAGCAACAAAGTGCATGCAGTTGGGCTGCAAAAAGCACTTCCGTGAGGTGAGATGTACATTTTCCAAGTGTGTGTTAGGCTTACTTGTCTTTCCCCTTAGCGTTTTAATGATTGATTGCACTCATGGCAAACGTGCATTGTCACCATCAACCTTTGAGATATGTAACCACACTTCTGACCATTTCAATCTCTCCACCATGATTGTCAATCACGAGGAGCACCATCAGCGGTGGTGAGCCTAATGAGACATTCGTGCATGAGCTACTTATTTATATCATCCACTGAAAACTTGTGCCATCACCTGATGGCAGAAAGTACTGAATTTGGCAAAATAAAAGATGAAACCAGCAACATCCCTCTGTCCCACTCCAGGAATGACCACTCAAACCAAAAATAACCAAATGTTTACATTTGTGCATTGAGTACAAATCAATTAGTCATGCCAAGAAAGTTAAATTCTCTGATGCTACGTAGTGTAGCTACAGAGCTAACCCAATGTGAGGTCCGCCACCTTACACTGCGTAGGTGTACATTAGTAAAACCTCGCTCCTCGGAGCATTCTGAGCTGCTGACTCGGCAGCCCGGGCTCGCAAGCCAGTGAAGCCCGAATAAGTGAGGCTCGGAGAGTAGAGTCGCCGCCACTGTTACACCAATACAGAATCCACACATCAAAATAACAGCAAATAAACTGTAAGGCTGTATGACACAATGGACCTTTTTGTATAGTGCTACGTGTCATATCATATTATGATGGCACAGCACTGCACAGGAAGGAGTCACAGGTGCCTCTCGTGCATGACGCTGCAGTGGCGAGAGATGGCTCAACTCTGATTGTGACGAACATATTCATTTTATTGCTAGTTAAAAATCAAATCAGAGAGATAGAAGGGGTAAAATTAATGTTCATATAGATGAAATAAACTGAAATTTCAGTAATTTCTCCAAGACTGTGAAGGGTGGGGCTTGTCGATACTCCAATTTTTAAAAATTCAGCATCGGAGCCAATTTAGTTCCGGGGCTCAGTGCCCATTGGTAGTGTTCTCTATAGAATAGATGTTTTTACAGCTGCGATTGTCTCCAGCATGCCAACAATCCTAGTAAGAATAAGTGATTCAGAGAATGAATGAATGAATGAATGAATGAATGGAGAAATGATAACAGAAAACTGCCATTTCGTTCATGTACCGATAATTCTTTATAAAGTTACTTATATCGGGATATAAAATGTTGTCTAGATCACATAGTTTTAACTGCAATCTGTGTTTGAACCAAATATAATTTACCTTGTTTCCAGAGGCACATTGCTACCCAGCACCCAGCTGTCTTGCAGCGGGACGCTCTCTGGTGGTGTGGTCTGCAGCTCGGCAGGTGATTGGCCAGCCACAGGGGCCGGGATTCCAGTGGAAGGAGTTAGTGTAGAATTCAGAGATTGGCCAGCGTGATGTGCAGAGCCCAGCGACTGGTTGAGAGCTGTTACTGAGGGCTGCTGACGATATGGCGGTGCCACAGGAGGCAGAGTAGAGCTGCAGTGATTGGATGCTTGCTCTGTAAATATTAGAAATAAAGCATGACTACAGGGATGTGCCCGAGTTTTAATGCGCAGTCAAATTTCATCATGAATCATCATTTCATTTCAAACAAAATAGAGACAGGCATTCACAAGTCGACATGAAAAATAAAAAGGTCCCCGAGAAGAAATGTATCAAAAACCTCTTATTTTACTTACATACCGTATTTTCCGGATTATAATCCGCAACTTTTTTTGTAGGTTTTGAACCATGCGTGTTATATAAAGGTGTGGCTATTCTGTGGGTTTTTCTTCCACCGCTAAGGGCGATCTAACCGGAATTACAATACAATACAATTGTCATTAACAGGATGTGACTGCAGGTGGATGAGTTCAACAGGCAAGGGCGCTATGCACTAGGTTATGAATTAGGTGGTATGCGGAAGTAGACAAACTGGAGTGGCAGCAGGCAGTGAAATGAAGATAAGTACTTTAGGAAAGAATCTCAGGCCCATAGATGTACATTTACAGTTCAAAATCGTTCTGTAAATGCAGTAAATATCATGTATATATATATATATATATATATATATTGTGCTCACCCTGATGTTGCTGTAATTGTAATTTGTGCATTTGTTTTATCATTATTATCAAAAATGTTGCAGCTATAATGTATGAACGAGAATGGCAGTTGACTACGTTCACTCACTGAATCGTTGGTGAACGGGAAATGGCAGCATGTTCGCTCACTGACTTGTTTGTTCACGAAGGACCGAAGGAATCAGTGACATAACTTGGAAGTTATGTCACTGATTCCTTCGTGAACGCCAATAGTGTGGCAGTAGGTTCATAAAATCCCTCCTCCATCTGACGCCGGCTGCTGATTGGTTGTTTGCAAAGATTCACTACATGCGCGTGGCTGAGCTCAAATGAAAAGAAAAAAGAACGAATCACTCTGTTCTGTACTTGTTCTTTGCTTGAATATAGATAGATTAAAAAAAAGAACAAATCACTTGAGGAAGGGATCCATTCACTCACATTCACTGAAAATGTTCGTTCTTTTTGAACGAATCATTCGATTACGACCCAACGCTATTTTGAATCTAATTTAAGACGCACATGAGGCACAATTTTGGCTAGACTAGCCTTGAGAACATGACGCCAAATGCTAGTGTGGCTCATTATTTTCCTATGTAAAAAATTTGCTAAATTATGACTTGGTTTCAACTTTTCAAAGCTGTTTTTCTCCACGGATCTGTTTGTCTTACCAGGGTGGTTGAGAAAATGAATGGCAATGCTGGTATATGACTTCCATAAAGAGCATCATGTCTCCATTTTTCAATCCTGCTGTTATTTATTATCATTGAAAAAAAGCAAAGAAAAATAGAGGGCACGTGGAAGCAAATGCATGCACACACAAACACCTGTTCTTGATGGGTGTTTCAACAATACACATGGGAGGATTCTATCCTCAACATTATAGAATACTATCAATCACTGTTAGTGAGTACTTGGAATGTCACTTTGTGAGGATAAGCGGATTGGATAATGGATGGATGGATGGATGGATAATAAGTCACTTTTTTTTTCAGTTTGGCAGGTCCTACAATTTAAACTCAGGTGTGACTTGTATATTGCATATTAAAATTAGAGATTACCCAACATCCCTGTTCCCTAATTGTGTCTTAATAACTCATCTGGCCAGAAGGACGCGGTCATCACTAGAGAACCTTTGAACGACTCATAGCAACCTTGATTATATGTTTCATTTTGCCACCAATTGTGATTGGACGATTTCCGTGGGAAAGTATGGCATCGGCATATTTTGATCAATGCCTTTCATAGACGATCACAAAAACGGATCACCCACAGCTCTTGCTTCGCAGCCCGCATGTTTGTGCATTTTCAATTTGAAATAATGTCCTGTATTTGTATCACAAAAGGATGGAAATTTTGACAGAATGCTTTTTAAAATCTGATTCATCAACTAATCGAAAAAATAATAATTAAAAGATTAATCCATCCATCCAGCATCCGGGCAGTAGGCGGGGTACACCCTGAATTGGTTGCCAGCCAATCACAGGGCACACAAAGACAAACAAACATTCACACTCTCAATAATACCTAGGGACAATTTAAGATGTTACATTAACCTACCATGCATGTTTTTGGAATGCGGGAGGAAACCATAGTATCTGGAGAAAACCCCCGCAAGGCACCGGGACAACATGCAAACCCCACACAAGAAGGCCGGAGCACTGTGAGGCGGATGTGCTAACCACCAAGTCACCCTGACAGATTAATCCATTATTGAATTAATCATTTGTGTGCAGTTATAACATTGAAAAATGTGGCGCTAATTCATGTGATTGGTACAGACATATCTCACTTATGGATGATTGACTGCAGAATCGGCAGCAGAAAAGTCAGATCAGAAAATCCTTACCATCTATCTATCCATCCATCCATCCATCCATCCATCTTCCTGCCTGCCTGTCTGTCTGTCTACTGTATCTGTAAAAAAAACGATTTGAATAGGAAAATCGGTTCTGATTTAAAAGATGTGAGTGCATGGGTTCACAAACTGATGAAATCAATATACAGTACTGTAGCTTGAATTGGTCAAAAAATGATCAAAAGTATTATATCAGTATAAATGGTTTGATGTTGCTGATGATTTGTTTGAACTGGGGCTGCACGATATTGGAAAAACATGCGATATGCAAAAAGGAAAAATTACTGCGATATTTAACATGTACCTAAAGAAATTACACTTTTATTGTTTAATGAATGAAATAATATTTTTTTCATGTGGCAAAATAAGCAAGCTGAATGTGTTCTTAGCTAATGAATTGTAGTTCCCCTATATAATGTCCAACTATTAGGTGGCGATGCACATCTTTGTTTGCATCTGACTGGTCAAATTTAGATAAAGGCATATAATTCACTAAGAAAATTATTGCATGTCTTTGCGATATGCATATTGCATAGGCCATTATCGCGATAGATACTTTTTTGGGATGGATGGATGGATGATTGGATATTGTGCAGCCCTAGTTTGAATTTAATTTATTTGAAAGGTTTTGGGTTTGGAGCACTTTTAGAAGTTGTTAAAAAACATGACAAAGCTACAGACAATTAATATTGCAAAATGATAGTCTACTTTCAACAACAAACTCATTCCATCATTACCCTCTCAAAATGAGTCGTACCATACTGAATTAAATGATCTCAGTGAATCGAACCGAATCGAATTGTTCCACTTTAAATTAAATTGTATCGCACCCCCAGGTATCAAGATATGTATTGAATTGTTTTCTATTGGAGAGATGTGCAACCCTATTATCTACCTGTCTAGCTGTGCATCTACTGTATCTACTAGTTAATTATTAACATAGTCCTTTGTGTATGTATTTACAGTATACACACACACATGGTAACAAAACAACCTGAAAGAAAGGAGTAATGTAGTTCTTGTATAATATTATCATGTTCCAATCCTTCCTCTAGCAGTCACTCTAAGGCTAGGTTCACATCGCAGGCAAATGCGACCCAGATTGGATTTTTTTGCCCATATGTGACATGTATCTGATTTTTTTATGACAGTCTGAACGGCTCAATTCCAATTTTTTTCAAATGCGTCCTGGGTCGCTTTCATATGTGGTCCTAGATCGGATTCTTTTCCAATGCGTTCGCGGTCTGAACTGCCAGGTATATATATCCGACATTGACGTCATCCGGAGCCCAAAATGTGCTCCGCGCAGGCAGAGGGAAAGTGCTGGCAGCAAGGGATCAAATCAGCAAAGTTGTTTGGAGTAAGACTATTGACTTTATATTTTACTTTACTTTAATCCACCTTGAAATATGAAGCATAAAGTGGACATTTATGGCCATCGTAGTAATTCAGCCACAGCTCAGATAGATTCATTTTTTACGCACGGTTAAGATGTGACACCATCGTTAGTGATCCTCCATGAAATGAGATATTAAAGCCTCGCCTCATAATTTCCCCCAAATTCTGTATTTATTTCTACCTGCTACCTAATCACCATGGACCACATGTACTTCCGCAAACACAACGTCGGGTGTGACGGCGTCTGTGTTCATACAGCAGACAAGACCGAGGTCGCATTTATAATGTTTTTTTATTATGCTCATAAAATACAGGAGGCTCGAAACATGCATGCACACACCATTTTACTATTAAACATTTTGTAGCATTTAAAGTGTATCCTGGTAAGTGTCCAATGATGAGGAGTAAAAACATGCTAACAATGTAAGCTAATTCCCAATCAGTCACATTCTCACAGTAATAAGAGAAAATTTAAGTGGGAAATATGCCCCCTCCAAGATGCCATCATGCTTTTTTAATAATGCATGTGGTCGCGAGGCTCCGTGGGTTGGGTTGCCAAATAAGGTCCTTATCCCTCTAGTATGAAGGCTCTTAACGTGTGTTTAGCCATTTTTTTTCCCTGGAAGAACAAAACCTGGCACTCTTGAGAAAAATACAAACTGTTGTTCAAAAACCATTCACAGGTGCCACGATTAGCGCGTTCGGAAAAACGTTCATCAGGCAGAAAAACACAACGTTTAGTTCACGTTTGGCCAAAAGATGAAGGAATTGCGGAACTTTCATTCATTGAACTCGTTCAGGTACAAGACAGTCTGATGATAATAGAGTATTGAATCAGACCAAAACCTTTTCAATCAGCCAATAGTTCCTCTTGTTATGTTCTTGACTGTTTGATTTTAGATTTATGCTGATTGAAATGAAATGAACTGAACATAATAAACCTTTGTCAGTTACAAATGTGGATAAAATGTCCCCTTTTCTTGAACGTTCTAACAAGTTAATTCTCAAAGCCCATGACTGACAGCGGCGCGCGAAAATACTATATTTGATTAGTGTTTTTGATGGGGAGAGACACAAAATTAGGGATGGACCGATTATCGGCCGGGCCGATTATCGGGGCCAATATTTGGCTTTTTGGCGATTATCTGCATTTCTTTTTTCATTTTAAGGCCGATAAATTAAAAACTGCTTTATTAGCGTGCTTCTCTCTCTCTGTTTGCTTCACGACTGGCCCTGCCTCCATAGGCAGATTGGCCCGCCCAAATCACCATCTGATTGTTCCTTGTGCAGTGCGTAACAGCCAATCAGCGTAAAGCTGCGTGCTTGCCTCTCGCTATAATCGTAGTTTAAATGGACTAACAATATGTTGGTAGTTGGTCGGATTATTCCTCTGCTTGATCCTTCTATACGCACCAAGTATTGAATTTTCTAGATGTTTTCCCTGTTCACACTGCGCGTTTTGATCTCCTTGCTTTGATGCCTTCTTCGCCATTATAAGGATTTGTCTTTTGGTTGTAAAAATATTTTTGCTTGCACTTGTTTTGGAATTGGATTTATCTTGGCTTTTTATGACAAGCACCCTTCATTCGAGTTTTTGTTCACGCAAAATTGGGTTTTTGTTCTTGTCTTGGCATGACAAGCAAGTTGAGTATTTTCATCCTTGCCTCTTGCAAGTATCTTTTTGTTAACCTCGTTTTCCAGTTTTTTTTTTTTTCCATTACCTACGCTCTTATTTGGACTTTGTCGGTTAGGGTTTTTGTACAATTGCCAATAAATTGTTTGTTACAATCTGAGTTTCCTGTTTGAGTCCTGCCTGATTTTGGATAAATCATGAATCCTGTAATGTTTCCATACCGTTAGATGTGAATCAGGATTTCACAGCCGTTTCACAGTATGTTAGCACCCCCTACTGGGGAACGTTCAAGACGACAGTCAGTTAACAACAGACCTGTTACATGTAAGCATGTATGTAAGCTAGTTAAGAGGATTGCCATCCGATGTCCGGTCACTGATGTTATTGAAAGCAACAAACATCACATTGGTGACGAGGATTAACCTGATTAATCTTAAAAAGACAAGAACAGTAAAGAAAAACGAAGGAAAAGCACTCGACGAACGGACGAAGCGAGGTGCTATGTTAAACTAAACTAAGCTAACCTAAGAGGACACGAGCTAACTCCCGAAGCACCGCCGACATGTCGCTTTCCAGTACCGTCGCTCTTTCTCCTTTTGATACCGAAAGTGATCCCAGTTCTGTCTGGACTAAATGGCTACAAAGGTTCTAAAACTACACCACAGCCATGAACATTAATGGAGATGCTAGCCTAAAAGCATTGATGTTACACCTAGCAGGCGAACATGTGCACGATATCTACAACACTATGGCGGCAGAGACAGACAAGTACGCAGATACTAAGCACAAGCTTACGGGGTGTTTTCCACCCAAGAAGAATGTACAATATCAAGTGTACGTATTCAGAAAATCAGTGCAACAACCAGGAGAAGACTTGGACAACTACCACACCAGGCTACGCATGCTAGCAAAGAATTGTGAATTTGCTAACACGGATGCACAAATAAAAGATCAGCTAATACAAAGCTGCACATCATCCAAGCTACGCAGGAAAGCGTTGAGAGTACCAGACATAACATTACATGGACTTCTAGACCATGGGAGAACTCTTGAGCTGTCTGAAATGCAAGCTACAGGCATAGAACAAGGCACGGCTGCCACAGTAAATACATTACATCGACGAACTCAATACAAACCCTCAGATGGAAACAAATACACAAAGAGAGGCCAACGCAACAATCAATGCAGAAGCTGTGGAGGCAAATATCCGCATGAAGAAGACTGCCCAGCCAAAGGCTAAACATGCAGAACGTGTGGGAAGCACAACCATTTTGCAAAACAATAGCGTTTGACACTGAAATGTAGGGCTGGGCCGATAATTCGATATCGATATGTATCGCGATTGACACGTGATCGATACCAATAGAAAATGCCTTCGATAAAACTTTCAATAGAAAAAAGAAAAACAAACCCGATTGCAGCATGGTGCGTGATGTAGGCAGCGCTTCTGCATCCAAACATGAAGAAGAAGCGTTTAAACCAAAGAAGAAGCAGCTTTTAAACCAACAAGGAAGAAGCATTGAAACCAACAAGAAGCTGTTAACGCAACGGAGCATGCTCACGGGCCCGGCGCCCGTGCGCTACGCTCGCGGGCCCGGTGGCCCTGCACTACGCTCGCGGGCTCGGCGTCAGTGCGCTACTAACCACCAATCCACCGGGAAGGATTGAGAGATGGGGACTTCAACCATACAACTTCAGAGTGGAGTACAGAAAAGGGACTGAAAACCCAGCAGACTTCATCTCTCGTCATCCCTTGATCATACAGAGTGAAGTCAACACACGAGCAGCAAAAGTAGCTGAGGACTATGTGAACTTCTTTCACACCATGCTATACCCAAAGCATTGAGTCTTACAGTGAAGAGACATTAAAAGACCCAATCCTTCAAAAGTGGATTTGAAGCCATGAACGACTTCACGACTTGCCCTGCCTCAATAGGCAGATTAGCCCGCCCAAAACACTGCCTTGTGGAATAAGTGTTAATCCACTAATTTTTAGCCATCTCTGGGGGCGGCCATTTTGTCTTCTGTCGACTGAAAATGACATCACAACTGCTCACAACGACCAATCACGGCTCAGATTCAGAAAACAGGTCAGCATTTTGCTGCTTGAATTATATTCCACAAACGCAAAATTAATCAGAATGCCGTGTTTGAACTAGTGGGCCTGCTGGGAACATATTCTTGAAAAAAATATGTTTGGGTTGACTTCCGCTTTAAGCCATCAAGTTAGCAGTTGTGGGGCTGACTGAGTGCTGGCCTGTGGCTTTATTAAACAATGCCATGAAAAACTGCTAATTAAAGGGGTACACACACTATTATGGCAGAAATGTACAACCATTTGATAAAAGTGTGTATTCAAGGTAGCTTCACAACATTGGGAACTTGTAAACACATCACGCCGTTCTGCACATGAATTGTTTTTGTTCGAGTATTATGTTTGAAAGATTGAGAAAAGCCAAAATGGAAATCCCAATTTCAATTTCGATTAATCATCTTGGTCAGTGTTGCGGGTGAACTTGAGAAGGTACCCTTCAAACCTGAAACACCTGGAGCTGATTTAATTTGAAAATTTTAATTGGTAAGCAGTCTGAGCTAAATGATGTGTAAAGAATGGAGCACCAGCACAATAGGAGATTGTCACACAAGACAGCAACACACCTTTGATTATGGAATGCTGACACGGGGAGGCATTACGCCAGCCTCATTTGACCGAGTCTAAACATCTATAGCACTTTGGTGGATACTCCCCCAATGGTGTTCTTTCTTTCTTCTCACTGAAATAACTTTTTTTTAATGCTTGTATGTGAATTGCTTTGCTACACATCTTATCTCAAAGTACCAAATCTGAATGCATGTTACAGAATAAGAGTCACAGAGTTAGTCAAAGAAAAAAAAAAGCAAATTAACTGGAGGATGTAATTTATCTTGAATATGCGTGTGGATGCCAAATGAAATGTGCAATTTGTGGAATTAATTTAATTGTTGAAATGTAGACTAAAATACTTGAAGTTGAATGGTTGGAACCAGTCAAGAAATGTGGAAGGAGAAGGTAAATATCTCTTTACTGGGGAATTTTATTGCAGGAACATGATATATAGTAGACTGTCCACAGATATGATCGGTTTTATCAGATCGGCCGATATTTTGCGTCTTATGCAAATTTTGTGATTGTTTTATTTCACCGATTGGATTATTTCCCAAATCAATAATGTCATTGAACAGATCTGTGAATGATGGCATCACTGCCGCAATGTTTCCCACATGTACTACTATTTACTTGTGGTGAGAAGCCACAAATGAATTTTGGCCAGCACTAATAGATTTGGGAACCTGTCAATATGTAACGATGTATTAACTTGCTTTTGCTGTGCGGAGATGCCCCTCTGCTACTTGTGTGTATCTTCTAATTGATACCCCCACTTTTCTTCTGGTGTGTGACTGAAAATACAGTATGTACCTCAAATGACTGAAGCAGGGCTGGGCCGATAATTCGATAAACGATAAAACGTTGGATCGAAAAAAAAAAAGAAAACAAACCCGATCGCAACATGGTGCGTGATGTAGGCAAAGCGCTTCCGCCTCCAAACATGAAGAAGAAGTGTTTAAACCAACGAGGAAAAAGCATTTAAACCAACAAGAAGAAGCTGTTAGCTCAATAGAGCATGCTCGTGGGCCTGGCAGCCGTGCGCTATGCTCGCGGGCCCGGCGGCCGTGCGCTATGCTCGCGGGCCCGGCGGCCGTGCATTGGATGAACATTGAATGAAGGCTAATATACAGTATGTGTCAACAACTGCTTTGGGATAGACCTACCGTATTTTCCGGAATATATAAGTCGCTCCGCAGTACAAGTCGCACCAGCCATAAAATGCAAGATAAAGTGGAAAACAACATATATAAGTCGCACTGGAGTATAAGTCGCATTTTGGGAGGAAATTGTACGGTTACATGTAGCATACAAGAAAGTTATGGTAGGATAACTTTAAACTCACCAAAACGATTGTAGATCGCTTAAATAAGTCTTTTATTCATCCCCGACCATGTAGAATGTTTCCAAGTCTCCAAAAGTATTTATGTATTTGTTTGTAATTATGTCTTCCTCCCCTCTCTGCTGAGTGTCCTCCTCCTTACGTGTGTGGCTGCATGATGCAATACCCCAGCCAGAGGTTTGTGGTTCGTTCTTATTCAACCATCGTCTGTAAGTAACTTAGACAATTGTGTGTACCGGTAATGACCATGCAACATTTATATAGGAGCTGAATTGTGGCTGATTGTACTGTGTTGTTGACTTAACATAATAATCGCCCTCGCTAATGGTAATAGCGTTTGCTAATCGTTAGCATGTCTGCCTATTTGTGGTTTATTCTTGTTCAACCATCGTCTGAAACTAACTTAGACAATTGTGTGTAATGACATTTATATACGAGCTGAATTGTGGCTGATTGTACTGTGTTGTTGACTGAACATAATAATCACCATCGCTATTGCTAATCGCGATTGCTAATCGTTAGCATAGGCTCATCTTGTTCATGTCTATGAAAATACAAGTGTATGTAATGCATAGATTGATAGTATTTTCTGTTTCTTGTGCAGTTTCACAATATAAACAGGCAACTTCGCTGCACACCTGGAGTCAGTGGAGTTTGTTTGTGAATGTTTAGCTGTTTGGATAAGCTGCCTTCCTCGACTAGCAAGGACTGTTAGTTTAACAAAACATTAGACTTTAACCGTTTGAATTATTCATGCATTTTAATAGCTTTTAGGATGTATCTTATGTTTCTTTATGTTGGTTACAATAACATGTGAAATGATATAGAAGTAATTGTCATGGCTTGTTAGTGCTGACTTGTATTTATGATGTTTTGTCCCTCTGCAGGCGCTTTAGGGCTAAAGTGCCTGCAGAGTGAGGCAAAACAAAAGTCACAAGTCAGCACTAACAATCCATGACAGTAATGTGTTAATAATTTCACACTTAAGTCGCTCCAGAGTATAAGTCGCACCCCCAACAATGAAAAAACGTGCGACTTATAGTCCGGAAAATACGGTAATGCAAATAAACATTTACAATGCACTGATGGAGGACAAACTGCACATTGCACTACATAAGGATGTACAAAAAACAGTTAACTGTTGTTTAAAGAAAAGGTTTAAAACAAAATTAATCATGATCAATATGGACTGATATGAAATGCAGTTTTTCAAACATTTCTCAGCCCTTCTAAGCACATTATCTATAAAACAGAATTTATTTACTGTATTTTCCGGACTATAAGCCGCAACTTTTTCCCTAGATTTTGAGCCATGCGGCTTATTGCCCAGTGCGGCTTTTCTGTGGATTTTTCTTCCACCGCTCAGGGCGCTCCAACCGGAATGACAGTACAATACAATACATTTCCCTTTAACTGGATGTGACTGCAGGTGGAGGAGTTCAACAGGCGAGGGCGCCATAGACTAGGTTATTGCATTAGGTGCTGTAATGCTTTGATTTTATGTTTTTCCTAGAGGTCCCTGAAGTGCACATAAATGCGATTGGCTGATGTTACGTCTGTTCTGTTGTTTTGATGTGAAATGCTATTGTTGATTTAGCACGTTGTGTGTTAGATTGGCAGACTTTATTAACATAAAAGAAGACAGGTGCATATGTAGAATGTAGTAGAACAATAGATGGTGGAGTCTGGTGGACATTAGCTGACAAACTGAAGCGGCAGTCGGCAGTGAAATCAAGATAAGTACTGTTTATTTTCTCATTGTTCTTTTCTGTTTTAATCAGCAACGTTGCTGCAGTGTTAAAAGGCACTGTTAGGAAAGAATCCGCTCAGGTACATACATGTACATTTACAGTTCATCATCTTTCTGTAAATGCAGTAAATATGGAAGTCTTCAACATTGATAGGTGCGGCTTATATAGGGGTGCAGCTTATTTAAGTTTTTTTCCAAAATGTTCTAAAAATGGAGTGGGTGCGGCTTATATAACAGTGCGGCTTATAGCCCGGAAAATACGGTAGCCTTTATATCGACCAGTTTATTTCACTCTTTCATAGTTACAGTGACCGCTTATTAAAGGTTAAGTATTATGTTAAAATAAAATAACCTAAATGTATTTTTCTTCGGATCATTATATTCAATAGTTTAAAAAAAGAAAAAAATATCTATATATATCGATACACCAATATGAAACACTTATATCGTTGTATACTTTTCAGTCATATCGCCCAGCCCTAGACTGAAGTAACAAAAGTATCGATATTTAAGTTTGAGAGTCTATCTTAGTGGTATCAGGGGCATCAATATTTCAGATGGTAACAATCACCAAGCCAGTCCAGCAGGCGTAATGGCTCTCTAGTGACAGCACACTTCTGCTCTACGTTTGTTGTATTTGTGTGTATTTTCACACGGAAACACCACTCCATGTTGGGCAAAGCCGACATACAGTTGTAAGGATCTTCAGAGTGCTGCAAAAAGACCAACGCTGCAGCGCCAGACCAAAGCAATTTTATTTTTCTCCCAAGGAAAGTATAGAGAGTAAAATTCCATTAACTCAATTGTCCACAATAACATAATTTTAAAGTTTTGTGAAATATATATATATATATATATATATATATATATATATATATATATATATATATATATATATATATATATATATATATATAACGTAAATGCACAGTAATAGCCTTAATTATACAGAGTATATGATTAAAAATGATGACGAGAAGACAAAAAAAGTTTAACGGCTGATTTTAAAAAAACTATGTAGTAAGTAGAAATTTGAAAGTACAGATGTTTCAGCACAGCTGATGGATAATCGAACAAGGAGAAGAGAAAGCATACAAAAAAACAGCAAGTGGCACAAGAAGTCAATTAAAAGTTTCCCGAGAGCAACAGCAATGGTCAAGCAAATTTTGAGAAGATGAAAAAGGCGCATAGCCGACAGAGCGAGAGCAAGAAGAGTAATGCAGAGAGAAATGGAATGATAGAAAGATTGGGAAGAAAAGGAGAAGATGAGCAGGAGAGGAGATCCAGGAAAAAGAACACTTGTACAGAGTGGAAGAGGTCAGTCTAAGAGTTAAGACTTGTGGGTTGTGAAGCGTGAAAACTCATTCCACCTCTGGTTCTTTCCAAAGGCAGAGGCTATCTTTACTGTTCATGTAGGTGGAATGCACCACTTTTGGATTGATGACCGCAAAGAATAGGGGGGAAAAAAGGAAATAAAAAAAGGGCATGAGAGAGTAGTGATTTTTAATTTAGGACATCTATATGAAGGAATGCTTTGTAGGAACACAAGGAGAGGACAATAGATTTCAAAAGTTTGACATTTTCAGAAATGCTGAAGAAATGGAGAAATAGTGGTCGAGCCGTTAGCTAGCATGCCCGCCTCACAGTAAGGAAGTTCACACTTCGAATCCGGGCTCCGGCCTTCCTGTTTGGTGTTTGCATATTCTCCCAGTGCCTGTGTGGGTTAACGCTGGCTACTCTGGATTTCTTTCCACATTCACAAAACTTTGCATGTTAGGTTAATTGAATTCTCTAAATTGTCTTGAAATGTGAATTTGACTGGTTGTTTGTCCTTGTTATTGGCTGATAACCAGTCCAGGTATGTACCCTGACTCTCGCCCAAAGTCAGCTGGACTACTCACCCACAAAGCTACGCAGTTAGGATCTATAAAATGGATGGATGAAGGATCTATAAAATGGATGGATGAATGCTGACTACAAAGGGATTAGTGGGAGAATATCAAATGCTGATTTACACATTGTTGAATCGAGATTTTCAAATATGTGAGAAAAAAGAGAGCTAAAGCTACAGAAGTGGAATGTTCTTTTCATCTCATAACATTACCTGACATAATTTCTGACCAAGAGCCCTTCCATTTGTTCTAATCAAACTAGTTCCTTTCACCCCTTAGTGTGATTCAATTGGACAGGTACAAACAGCAAAATAACTCTAGTGCAGACCAGATCCACTGGTCTGAGACCTTCTTCGAGCGGTGGTCTTGTTATGGTTCCAAATGCACTCTACCATGGATTGCATGTTGCGTCAAAACCAGCCAAGCTGGCTTCGCTACCCTAAACATCACTGGAGCTGGTTCCCCTTTTGTATTGTATGATGCAGCGTGTGCGCAGTTGCGCAACAACATTAGCATCAGCAGCTAACAGGATGAGGCAAGGTGTGATTTAAACCTGTAAATTCCCATCATCCTCGAACTGTATTAGGATGATGTATGCGTGTCATGTAAACTGATCAAGCAATTAACAGACATATCTTGGGTTTTGCATGTTGAAATTTCCACTCAAAGGTAAGTTGTTTGGATGTCAATTTCTTCATTTTATAATCAACTATCTGTAAACCCCAATTCCAATGAAGTTGGGGTGTTGTGTAAAACAAAAACAGAGGCAATGATTTGAAAATTCTTTTCAATCTATATTCAACTGAATACGCTACAAAGACAAGATATGTAATGTTCAAAATGATAAACATGATTACATTTTCTTTTGCAAATATTCTACCGATTTGAATGCGATGACTGCAACATGTTCCAAAAAAGCTTGCTCAGGGGCCACAAAAGACTGTGAAAGTTGAGTAATGCTAAAAAAAAAACACCTTCTTGGGGAACATTCCACAGGTGAACAGGTTAATTCGAAAAACAGGTTATGATTGGGTCTAATAGGAACATCCCCCGCAAGGCTCAGTTGTTCACAAGCAAGGATGGGATGAGGTTCACCACTTGGAAGAACTGCGTGAGTAAACAGTCCAACAGTGTAATTGCAAGGAATTTAGGGATTTCATCATCTAAGGTCCATAATATCGCCCAAAAATGTTGAGACTCTGAAAAATCTCTGCACATAAGGCTCAAAACCAAGATTTAATGGCTGTGACCAAGCTACCTGCATTAAAAACAGTCATCATTGCGATACGGATATTGCCACGTGGGTACAGAAACACTTCATAAAACCAATGTCAGTTAACAAAGTCGGTCGCTACATTTCCAAATTCAAATGCAAATCCAAAAGTTAAATCTCTACCATGCAAAGTGAAGGTCATACAGTATATCAACAACATCCAGAAACACCACTGGCTTCACTGGACCCAAACTCATTTGAGATGGACTGACATGTAAAAGAAAAAAAAAAGAAAAGTACAGTGGTCTGATGAGTCCATGTATTAAATTGTTTTAGGAAATCATGAGCATCATGTCCTCCAGGCCAAAGAGGGAAAGTACCATCCTGATTGTTATCAGCGCAAAGTTAAAAAGCAAGCCTTCTCAAAACAACTGTTCCTCTACTCCTCTGTAACGCTAACTTTGCCATGAATGGACTTTCCTCTTTCTTTACTCTGTCTTCATACCTCCATTTTCCCATACCCTCTCTGACACTCTTCACATATCTGACCTCCTCTATTACTTTCCAGTCCGTTCCTACATGCACTCCTTTATTGGAGGCAGCTGCATCCCTTTCAAAGGCTCTAATCAGTGTTTCACATTTTTCTCTGCTTATTGAAGCACCAGTGCACTGACCTCGCATACGCCCCCCCTTCCCACTGCATCTCTCACTCTCTCACCCTTGTTCTTTTTTTCATTTTCTCCTGCCAAGTCAGCTTTTGGTGCCTCATCTTGAAGAAGACCCTCCACCCCCCAGCTTTTTTCTCTTACTCTGGCAAAGTGGTTAGAATGGAGGACCATGCTCATTTTAGTGGGTTGTATCTAATTTTGGTCATCAGTCAGCAGGTAACCTATCCCTGAAATGTTACGTGCCTCACTGAGTTCAATCAATTACAAGCCATCACATTTTTTTATTTTTTTATTTGTCATTCAAAACATTAACGGTGGAACATGCAGCTATGTTTGAGTGTGTGGTAATCAAGTAAAGGATCTTGGTAACACATCTCCATCAATGTGTACATTTACTGCGGCCAGTGACTCCCAGAACAGAAATTACCACCACAAATATATTCCTTTTATGTACTATATAAAACTGGCAGCAGTAGATGTAGGAAGTGTGTCGTCTGCATAGCCGAAAGGTTGTGGATTTGAATCTATTCTCTCTGTGTTGAGTTTTCTCTCACATTCCAAAAACATGCATATAAGGTCAATTAAAGTCACGCAATAGCCAATAAGTGTGATTGTTTGTTTATATGTACCCTGTGATTGACTTCCGACAAGTCCAAGATAAGTGCTTGAAAATGGATGGATGGTAGAACGGAGATGGGAGTTGTAACTTGTAATGTGACAATGTTGGCAAGGAAAAAAGCAATTGGGTAGGCTGCCTACCTACGGAGCCCCTAAAGTGAGATGGGGAAAAAAAAACTTTGTGCTCCCTCGCAATTTTCGCATTCCCTTGCAAAGTTGTGTGTTCTCTCATAATCATTGCGAGATAATGCAACGTTTTTTTTTTTTTTTTTTTGTTTTTTGTTTTTTTGCAAGGGACTGCATTTTCCAAAGTGAGTGTTTGTGTACTTCTACTTTCGCTACTGTAACCTCTAATATGTGTCTTTTTTGCGAAACTGCACTTCGTCATAGACAGAATCATGGAGGAGGGCTTTGAATTGTTATTGAGGTAAAAAATGTTGCTCATGTGGACATTGTGTGCATAAAAAGAGAATGCTGCATCTTCACTGCTTTTGTTTACTAGCAAGATTACCCTGAAATACATAAATGCGCGTTAAAAAATATTTGTCACCTTGCAAAAAAATGTGTTTTATCGCAATCATTGCGGTTAGTTTTTCTTTTTTTCTTCGACATCGCCCTTGGGGGGATCCATACCCACCAGCAAAAGATGGCCAAGATAGTCTCCAGCACTCCCGCCACCTGAGTGTGGGAAGGTAAGTGGTTCAGAAAATGTATGGATGAACATTAGGATATGACTTTGTTTTATTTACCGGCACTTCCTTGTTCGTGACTCAGAGGGCTTCTTTGATTGGCTACATTCACGTCACAGTTTGCGGCGTCAACTAGCTCAGGAGACCTCGGCTTCCTCTCCACACACCAAGATTGTTGCTTATAAATATTGAATAGGTTCATTATTTAAGAATATCAGTCTTGACTGGTTCTGAAACCTATTACTGGGACAAATCCATTCTTAACACACCTCACACATGAGGATAATCTTATAAAACAATCTTATGAAACTAGACTAGAATTTTGGTTACGAATAAATCCCAGAGGTGGGCATTTTACTAAACTTTGCTGGTCCATCAATCGTCATCAATCAGCGACCATGGTACCCGTCTGTGATTCGTCAGTTTGTCATTTTTTGTGACTAACTCATTGTAGTTGTCTGTCCGCCAGAAGTCTCTTGGCCGGTTCCCCAAAAAGACGTCAGAAACACACGCATCCACCAGTGATGCACTAACGGTCTTCAGTGACGGACTGACGGAACGTCACTGACGGAGGCGGTTAGTGATGATTACACTGACGGATGAAAACCCACTTCCGTCATTCGTCAGTTTGTCTATTTTAAAATGTGTCCCGTCATTCATCAGTCATCAGCAAAACGGGCATCCGTCAGTGACGGACCGGTCCCTCAGTCTGACGGAATGCCCACATGTGCTAAATCCTATCAGACCAAAAGTACATATAATTCAATAAAAGTGCATACATACATGAGAAGGCTGTTTATTTAGGAGATGCCATCCTTGGGGCTAGCCTGTGGTTATTATCCACTTATCCACAAGGCAAAAGAAAAGGCAATTTTACCCTGGGGTGAAGCATTTTTAAATGTTCAGAACAGAAGAACTCATGAGAAAAAAAACAACTTATACATAAATGTTAATGAAGCAGCATTTTTTTAATTTGCCAATATGGATGTACAGTAAACATTGACAGTGGTAGTACTGTACCACACCAGTCCATATATTAAAGCATGCAACAGCATCTTTAGCAATTACCAACTTGATATACATGTGAGTCATTATGTATAGAAGCTCACACAAAACTGTTCCCTACTAGGCCTATGCCTGTTTGTGTGCCCTGCTTTCTCTCTCTAGTCTGCTACAACCTTAGTTTAGTACAATCAGACACGATTTGATGTATTTGCTGCCTTCCAGTTGTCAGGGGTTCATTAGTTTGAGCAATGATAAACCCCTCTTTCATTTTCTTCTGAGCAACTTTCCAAATATTTCTTTCAGTTTGAACTGATGCTGTATTGCACCGTCAATATGTACTGTAAAATTGATTCATCCGCATGTCTGGAAGGATCCTCTCTTTGTCTCTGAATCTTTTAATCCCATCACCCTCATTGATTAGGAGTGGCGTTGAAAAGAAATGTTTCCCCCCCTCTCACTCTGAAATGCTCCATCCTCTCTTTCATTCAATTGCTCATTGATTAGTTCTGGTGTTGAGGAGAATTGTCTACCTGTTCCTGTATTAAAAAACACTAAGTGTTATTTGTTGTCTCTGTCTGCCTTGGTATGACCTCCCTTTTACTTTTGGTATAGACAACATCAATAAGCTTTGCCGTCATCCTACCATTTGCAAAGAAACTCGCCTTTTTTCTGTTGCTTATTCTGCACTGAGCTGATGGCCTTGGCATCGCTGAGGCTTCAAAAGGCAGGGCTATGGAAGTTTTTGGGCATCTTTTCAAACTTACAAAATAAAAAACAGTGGTTGGTTTCAATAGTAGCAAACTACTTTTATTCACTTGCCTTAAAAAAAAGACCATTATTAATGCTTTTAACAAAGTTAATCTATTTAATACATACCTGTCAAGTTGGACACTTAAGGTGTACTGTAATTTATACAGGTGGAAACACCTTTTCAAACATGTACACCGTACATCGCTGAATTCCGTTGACGTGAGAACAGTCATTCCAAAATAATATGTAATGTGTAAGATTATATACAGATAAATATCTGCAAAGGAAAATTATAGCTTTCATAAGATCCAGTACACCGGTTGACAGTTATGTTAATAACTTTAAAAATGTGCATTGTTATAAATCTGAGGTTTCTGACCGGCCCTCACAGTCTTTATGAAGTATACTGTAAATATCAAGTAAAAGTGACTCTTTTAGTTTGAAATCAGTGCTCTGATATGTACGTGATTGGCGGCAAAGCGAGCAGGGGCACTGACTTTTTTTCTTCAGTGTTGACAACTTAGCAACAGTGTTACTATATTTAGCATTTTTTTCTGACACATCAGGGGACTATTTTTCTAAAACATTTTTAATTTGACTCTTTCAATTGAGTGTATTTCTAACCCATGGAAAATAGCGAGTGTTGGCAAAACTATGAGAAAGTCTGATAAACTATCAAATTAGTTCCTTCTTCAGAACAATATATCGTAAACATTTACTTTTCCCTTAAAAATTTCAGTTTGGTTTGAAGACCTGGGAATTAGTGTTAATTTTGTTAACGAAAAGTAGACAAAACTATTTTCGTCAACGCACATTTTTCACCAGACGAAAACTAGACTAAACCTGTGTTAATAAACACTAACTGGGACTCAAATCAATATGCAGAAGACCAGACGAAAATTTACTTAATTAAATAAAGACTGGGCTAAAATCTATAGACATTTAAGTTTACAAAGACAAGACGAAAAATAATATATGATTTCTTGGCATCGATTACCGATCTCTCTTGACCAAGTTCTCACGCAATTGATGTCCAAATAACATTTGGTGGCGCACAATTCACTGCAAAATAATGCTGGTTGGTCAACTCTTGCGCAATTCACTGAACAGTAACGCAAGGTCAGTAGGTGGGGAGTTGCTGGTCATGGGTAAATAACAGTGTAAAAGTAAATAATTAATAGTCATGCTTTTCACAGGGACTGGGAGAAAGAGAAGACGTGATATATGGCCACATTTTCGCCACATTGATGTAGTGGAGAAAAAACAACAACCTTTATGCTTGATTTTAGTCAAAGGGAAGCAATGTGGGCATACGGTAGCTGGGGAAAAAACAAAAATAGTTCACCACAAAGACATTGTGGTAAGTTAACAAAAAGTTTGGTGGCGGTTGTTTAAAACATAACATTAAACCAATGGCTATAATGCTGCAACAACAACGTTAAACCGATACTGGCTAACTTACTAGCTTTTAGCATGTAACGATAATAGACACTTGTTGATATAATTGTGTGTGAAGTAGGGATAGACCAATATGCTTTTTTCAGGGCCAATACCGATGCCGATTATTAGTGATCAAGTAGGCCGATAACCGATATTTGAAGCCAATATTCATTTGTAGAAAAAAGGGTGAAAATGGTGTCAAAATGTAGAAAATAAAAACTACAGCCTTTAACTAATGCCTTTAAGCATATGTATATTAAAAACACTTTAGTAATTTACAACATTTCAAATTTTTTTTAGATCTTAGAAAGTAGAAAATTTTGTTTTAAAAGTCTAACAAAAAGTGCCGGGAGCGCCCAGGCTCAGATGCATGTCTCATAGTTCAATGGAAAAAAACATCTCCTTAAAGTTTACTACAGTAAATAGTTTTCTAAAAATCCACTATAACTGAAATGTTTATCTTTCACACATCTTTGTTTTAAAGTTTAAAAACAGAAAAGTGCATCCTCAACGCAGCTACTAGCCAGAAAAATAATCGGATCAATAATCTTCTCTCCATTGCTTTTTGTGGGTGTTCTGTCATTCTTGTGTGTCGCATATGCAGCTGCCGTCTCAACCATACTGACTTTCTGTGGAAGCAGAAAAAGTGACACTTTTTGCTCTAAATGCATGTGACCAGACTTTCACATGGAGTACTTTGCCGTCAATTATTGCTATTATTTTGTGTGGAGCGGTGGATGTTTTAAAGTGCTCTATAAATAAAGTTGAATCGAGTTTAGCTTTTCATGACATGTGGGTTACACATAGACACGCACTCACTCACTTATTACTTTCATCAACATTTCTCTACCAGTAACTTCGCTGCTCTCCGGAGCCATGTCGTTCACAAAGCATTCACCTCTGCATTGTGATAGTGACGGAGCGGTTAGCTTCAAGGCAAGGCAGCTGACTGTGGCAAGCAGAACTGCCCCTTGTGTTTGTGAGACATAGAAGGGCTCATAGTAATGACAAGTTACAAGTGGTTGTCAGTTATAGTAGATTGACATTTATTAACATTTCCTCATAGTCTATTTAATAACTTGAATTTCTGACTCGACTTCTTCCGTGCGTGTTGCTCTTCTCTGATTAGCAAGAAAGCAGACAGACAGGTTTACGCTGATTGGCTGTTACCACTGCACAAGGAACCAATCAGATAACGCATTTTATTGGATGAAGACCGATCAGGCCCACGACTCGTAGGCACTGCATGGAGTACACACCACTGTTGACAAGATGACATGGAAGTGATAACAAAATAGTTTGGAGTAGTTTGGTTCAACTGACGATGTGCACTGGTGTGAGCGCAGGGGCAGCACACGTGGTTTTGTTTGCAGCTTTGTATACAAAAATTCAAAGTCACTTCCGGTAACAATATCAGATAGGTATCGCGATATTTGGTCCAGAATTACTTGGTATCGGATCGAATCCAAAATCACTGGTTTCGCCCATACCTACCTTCAACCTTCATGGCGTGATTTTTTTTTTAGCTCTTTTTTGTGGGTGAAACAATTATTAACTATTCAAACCTGAGTTGAATAAGATGCGTATTTTTGAATGATATGAACAAAAATTATTATCCAGAAATGTACTTGAATACAAACTAACAAAATTAACTTATCAAAATAAATATCTCTCAAACAGAAACCTTTCCTGCTTAACTTAAGAACATTCATCCTGTAACTTATGAACAGTTCAATGCCACATTATGTGGAGCTTATTTTTCCATTCATATTTCCTCAGAGATCTTGCTGCAGTGAGCAGCGGTTTGTCTTTGACAACTACAGAGTAAAACGCTGAGCAAGACATGTTAATCAGAATTAATCAGTTCAGTAAAACATTTCTTTCACACATTTATTCAATTCATCTTTGTAAAAGAGATGAATAAACATGTTTTTACTGTTTTTCTACTATGTTTATTATTATCTTTATAAAAATCTGTTTGAACTTGTAATTCATGTAAGGCTGTGTGTGTGTATTTTTAGCTGTTATTCATCGATGTCAATCAATCAATCAATCAATTACCTGTCTGTTTAATATACTTGTTAATCATTTGTACCGTATTTTCCGGACTATAAGCCGCGACTTTTTTCCTAGATTTTGAGCCATGCGGCTTATAGTCCGGTGCGGCTATTCTGTGGATTTTTCTTCCACCGCTCGGGGCGCTCTAACTGGAATGACAGTTCAATTCAATACAATACATTTCCCATTAACTGGATGTGACTGCAGGTGGAGGAGTTCAACAGGTGAGGGCGCCATAGGCTAGGTTATTGCATTAGGTGCTGTAATGCTTTGATTTTATGTTTTCCTAGTGGTCCATGAAGTGCACATGAATGCGATTGGCTGATGTTACGTCTGTTCTGTTGTTTTGATGTGAAATGCTATTGTTAATTTAGCACGTCGTGTGTTAGATTGGCTGACTTTATTAACATAAAACAAGACAGGTGCATATGTAGAATGTAGTAGAACAATAGATGGTGGAGTCTAGTGGGCATTAGCTGCCAAACTGGAGCGGCAGTCGGCAGTGAAATGAAGATAAGTACTGTTTATTTTCTCTTAGTTCTTTTCTGTTTTAATCAGCAACGTTGCTGCAGTGTTAAAAGGCACTGTTAGGAAAGAATCTGCTCAGGTACATACATTTACATTTACAGTTCATAATCGTTCTGTAAATGCAGTAAATATAAAAGGTTTCAACATGTGCTATATAAATAAAATTGTATTGTATAGATAGGTGTGGCTTATATAAAGGTGCGGCTTATTTAAGTTTTTTCCGACATGTTCTAAAAATATAGTGGGTGCGGCTTACATAGCGGTGCGGCTTATAGCCCGGAAAATACGGTACTTGTTTATTCCACCCCAAAAGTATTGTTTGTTTACACAATGCTGACATTCATTACACATTCCCATATTAACCTTGATCAGAGGGTTAAAAAAAATAATTACATACAATAACATAACGTATCTAGCTCTGGCGTTACCTGGTGGACAGCAAATTTGTCTAGGGTTCCCTAGTTTTGTTGTGCCTTCCGTATGTCTCCACCACTGAAAGCATGTTTCTTTGAGGTCAGTCAGTCCACCATGGACTATGGAAAAAGTGCGCTGGCAAACAGTGCTGTGCACTTGATAGATATTTTCTCTCACTTTTTTGACCCATGTTTTTTCTGCTTTGGAGTCCTTTGTATTTTTGCAATCATTCCTGCGGAGGAGTAGTTCTGTCGGTCGGATTGCTGCTCGAAGGTGCGTCACCGTGTCATTCATGCTGCTTTGTTTGTCTTCCGCTATCGAGTTTGGCGACATTACCTCGACCAAAAAGAAGCGGATTTGGTATCGTCATACCCGTGTATGAATATGCTGTCACCTCATGGGTCATAGAGCAGAGAAGGGCCTAGGACCATTACCGTAAGTTGTCGTATAAAGGCAACTGCTGTTCATTAATTCCATTGACATTTTACAGACTATTTTTGACTCTCACAATATTACGGGACAAAGTGCGTCCCTTTACAACTCAATACGGGACGCATACTATTTTCAAAAACGTGACGATTCCGTTTTTCAAGGGACAGTTGGTAACCCTACTTGAGGACTGCATTTGGACACACTTGATCTAAGCCCAGTATGATGAAATGAGTCGAAAATGCATACCAAGTCCTCAAAGGCACATTCCCAAAAGACAGAATACTGATTCTAAATCACAGTCATCAGCGTATTTCATGAATATGGATAGCATGCTTTGGCATTGACATAAAAAACTAAACCTCATGAAAATCAGTTGAGAAATAAGCAATTACGACTTAATTTAATTGTCCATGCATATTACATTTGATGAAAACGTCCCCAACATGGCCTCCTCAGAGGCACGGACCTCCTTAACATGGTGGCTACGCAGGCACGTCGTTTGCTGGCTTCTATGTATTTACTACTGTATCATATCCATGATAAATACGAAGAGGTAAAAAAGAAACCAGATATGTGCCGATGTTTTCTGAAGGCCATCATGTGTTGTAAAAATGCTAGTGGGGCAAATACTGATATTGTTTGTAGTCTGAAGAAGCCACTTTACACAAAACATGACATCAGGTAAGACGTGTTTGTTTCTATTTATGGCCATTTATTTACTTCTTTTTATGACAGGGACAATGCAGTCAAACGTCGTTACATGCTTGCAGTTGATGTGAGTCCATAAAGTTAATGAGCAATGAAAATTATGTTATTGTGGTGCCAAAGAAGACCATCAGATGTGGATTGCTTCGAGATACTTGGATTACTGGAGCAATTACAAAGGTCATGCGTAATTTACAGTTTACAGTAACTTCACGTTAATTCCATCAGAAAGCGAGTACACTTTCACAACATCCAAGAGTTGGATACTGTTTTTATGGCTAAAGTTAGCCTAGCGACCAGAAGTTAGCAACAGTTAGTCACTGTTCCCCAAATTGAGAAATGGTGCATGCTTGGAGTCCATTAAGTTATTGTAGAGCCGAAAAATGGAAGTGTAGTAGGTACTGTATATCACAGAGAACACTTTATTGAACATGCTTCTGAACAGGCTTGAAGGATAAACAAGTGCTGTAAAAAAAGTACTTTAACCCCCCAATTCCAGCTACACGTGTGGAACATACTAAGTGGTAGGGATGTTTTTTTCCAACGATACCAATAACCGATAACTTCCCACTACTCCAAACCGATACCTTTATTCTACAAATGTATATGTTGTTGCAGCTTAAAAGAATAAAACATTTCAGTACAATTCATTTCTAATGTATTGGGTTTGGTGGATGACAACGTAAAGTCGCATGTTTTGCTACTTTATGAACTCATTTCATTTCAGACAGTGAGGTGATGAGTAATCTGACAAGCTCTGATGCGTATCAGTGCCTATTAATTAAGTTGGTCGAGTTTTATCACCCTGACTAGTGTATTATATATTGTTGTTCTGTGGCAGAAAGCTCGTATGTCGAAAAAAAAGTTAGTTTTCCTTAGTGTACAAGAGCCATCTTGACCTTAAAGTGTTTCCCACACAATGGTAATACTTGGGCGGCCGCCCAAGACGTTTTCAAGAGAATTTAATACAAATATTAAAAAAATAAAAAATAAGAAAATCCGCCCTCCAAAAAAAAAAAAAAAAAAAAAAAAAAAAACGCGACCGTAGATACCACATGTAACGTTAATTCACATGTCACTCAAGCCTGGTTTATACCTCTGCGGCGCTTAGCAAAAATGTGACGAGTTGGCCAATTTGTCGCGCTCGCAAAGCGCTTCGCACCCACGCAGCCGCTTTGCCGCGCAACTCTCCAAAACTTTTTTTTTTCCAGCGCGATGTAGTTTGTGTGCCCCACACACCCAACAGATATGTCACTCTCCTCTCAGCAGCGAGCGAGGCAGAGACAGGGCGGTGACTTTGTCTTCATAGCTTGTTTGAAGCACGAGGCAAGCGAAAATGATACCCCTTAAATAAGTTTGCCTTGCCTGATGTAAAGAAGCCAGCCTTCTCGCAAACGGCATTGTCAAAGAGTTGAGACAGCTGACCGCGACGGACAGGTTAGCAATTGTGACAAGTCCAAACGACGTAACTTCAAATACAAGTTTAAGGACTGTAAATTAATTAATGACAAGCAAACTTGTTTACCATTGCATTTAACGAGGTCATAAATCAACAGCGTCGTTTGTAGTTGAGAGAAGTCACGCACGTACCTGGAGCTGCGTGGGCTATTCATTTCAGCCTGCACAAGCTTTATTAGCTGTATTGTTTACCAAAATGTGTCAAACTGAGAAATCCCTCATTCTATGGCAATGCTTATATGGGCCATTCAACCAAATTGGCTCCATTTGCATATCCAGGCAATAACATGAAAATATTTTTTTATAACGCGTCCAGCACATTGATATGTATTGTGTTTAATTTTACTATTCAATTTGTGTAAGTGTTATGGCTAAAACTGACATGCAAAAAACTGACATGATAAAACAAGTTCTGAGATGAAGCAATACACAATGAGTTGTTCAATATGTGTATCATTAAATTTTGTGCTTAAAAAAAAGAGGCAAAAAATATCAAACTGAGTTTATTTTGAGTATTACAAAAAGAAAGTGGCACTGATTTGATGGAATCGTCCATAAAATCTACATATATATAATGACATACACCATACACACATTGCTGTATTTATATTCCTATATTCAGAAAAATCGGATGCACACTCTTTTTTTTCTTAATGCATTGCTGACGTATCCGATCGGGACTCGGCAGATCACAGATCTCAAAATCAAAAGACTTGGACTCGGACCTGAAAAAACGTGATTGGGACAACCCTAATAATTTTTGTCACGTTCGATGAAGAGGTTGTGGTAGCCGTTCTACTACATGGTCATTCAAATTCTGTCCCCAGACTCTGTACACTTCGTGCTTACAAAGCACTTTGTGCTTTGGGATTGTGGATGAACATCTCAGACAACATGTTTAAAGGCTCAGTATGTTTGTTTTTCGCTGTCCCCATTCAGTTTGTTCTCTTACGATCCAATGACAGCCTTATTTTATTAACATTATTTTTTTTTTAATTTCAATACAAAATAAGTGCAAAAAATGTGGTATCGCTGAATAATGCAGTACCGATTTTTACTCAGAAAATTCACTAGAATGCACAATGTGAAGTGTAAAATAACAACAAAAAAAATTTGCCCCACCGCCGCCGGCGTCCATCCACCCAAGTAGATTTCAAATATGTGGGAAACACCGATCCCACTGAGGAGTGAACATTTTCCGACTGTTGGTAAAGGCAGAAAAATGTGCGTTCATGTCAGGGTTCATTCAAGGTCGCAAATGTACACCAAACGGTCGTCAGACGTTCGTCTGTACATTTCTTGTCGCAAGGGAATTTTGAATATGTTCAAAATGTCCTTGCGACAAGAAAAATCACTAAAACTGGTGGCGAAGTCTGGCGAACATTTTTCAAATATTTGCGACATTGAACGAACTCTGACGTGAACACAACATTAGCTGCCTTCGAAACACTTGCAATTTTTCGCCGCTCAGTGGAATAAGGGCTTTAGGAACTACCGTTATACAATTCTTTGCCTTATGTCAACACAAGGCATACTGCATATGAAATGGACAAAGCCTCTTTGCCTGTTTTTGTTCTTTGTTGTTCTTCATAGATCCTTATCCACAAACTTTCTAAATAAGTTAAAAAAATGAATTTCTGCATTTGACAGTATAATATTTAAAGGTGCTTCTTTAAAAATAGACCGACAAAATATGCAATGTAATTAAGAACCGGAGGAGGGCAAAGAAGAATATTAGTGAAAAGGGGAAAAAAGAACATAAGTGAAAGTGTTGACCACGGATATTTTCAATGTTTGGCTTAGAAGTGGAGGGTGATGTGAAGCTGGGATAACTTTGTGGAAAAGAAGACCACACACATCTGCAAAGACACACACACACAAACATGCACATGCGTTCAGTAATTTAGACCTACTTCAGAGCTGTTTCTGATTATGTTTAGATGGCAGTGTAAACATGCGCAGACGTCGTTCTGTCTGTTTCCATCATTCCATCCAGCTGTCAGCAGCACTTTTATTTTCTCACTCTGCTTCAGCCCAAATGTGCTCCCACTTTATTTTTTCCTTTCATGCGGGCCCCATTCCTGCTCCACTCTGTCTTCAATTGTGGTTGTCTTCGTTCCTCTCTTCTAACCATCATGGTCTGTTTCTCATCTAAATCTGCAATGACGGCTGCAGGGTCATGGGCTAACCAACATAACCTGATGGCAACCATAACAGATCTTGATGATACCAACTTCCATACCAAATTCTGTACTTTGATTCAAAATGTCTATTGTTTGTCATATATTGTACAGTATGTGGTGAATTCCTTTACATAAATTTGAAGTGTATGATTCTTAACGATATTAATGAAAACAAAGTTAGTTGGCAACTCCGTTGAGTGTAAATGCTGAAAAATTAATCTGATTCAAAGTCTCAGACCGAAGTGTGTGTTCATAATGGTGGAGACATTAGTCCTACTCTGCCCCCCTTTTCCAAACTAGAAGATTTTTTTTTGTATTAGTATCTTTATTGTTTCGAATAACATTGAAATGTGATTAGGTAAACTATCTTTTCATCTGACTCTCAAGATCAATGTTTTTGTTTAGGCTTTTGGTTTTAAGATAAAATATCCTTTATTAGTCCCAGAATGGGGAAATTTGGGAAAAAATGTTTGAAGCAGGTCATTTGTCGTTGGGTTTATCTGATGTTTTGTATCTTCTCTTTGTGCCTGTCTGTTCGTCTTTGTCTGTACCTGGTCTTGTCAGTTATTTTCCCCCATGTATCAACCAATCAGCTCTCTCCAGCCACTTGTCTCACTCTGTATTTACAGTAGTTTCCAATTTCAGTGTCCCTTGTTTGGTGTCTCCTCACCTGTCATCTTCGGTAGTGAAACAAAAATAAATCATTTTTTGATTAGCTCACCGTGCAGTCTCGCCTTGCCAAATTAGGCACCGCTTGTGCCTGCCCTGCACTCCACAATAAAACCCAACATGACAGTGACAGTACAGTTGAACTGTGGACAAGGTAGGGCTGGGCGATATATCGATATAAAAATTATATCGATATATCTTGAAATGGGATCTGGAATTAGACTATTTTGTTTATGCACAAAGGGGGAGGGGCCGGAAGAGACACTCCAGCACTCGTCAACAAGCATGCAGGAAGCAACAATGGTGGCAGAGATCGCAAGGAAGAATTGGTTTGTAAAAAAAAGAAGCAGCGGTTCAGTTTGGTTTTAAAGTATCAGATGGCAACACAATCACGTTATATGTAGGGAGTGTGATAGACAAGTTATAGCCAGGGGTGGAAGCACTACAAATCTTTTTGACCATCTAAAACAATACCACCACTGCAAGCTTCATTTTCTCACAGTGTGGCTTGTAAAAAGAAAAGTGAAAGGTGGTGCACTACGACGAAGGCTGAGTCCTATCATATTGCTAAAGACATGGTCCCCGTTGCAACCATGGAACACCTCGGCTTCCAAACGCTACTGAAAACTATGGAGCCGAGATATGAGCTTCCCAGCCGCAACTACTTTGCAAGAGAAGGACTGCCACAAATGTACACTTAAGTCAGGCGGAGCCTTGCTGACCAGCTCGCTAACATGACCCATTTTGAACAGTAACATGTGGTCATGCAGGACGTGTGAGCTGTTCAAGAGCGTGACAGTTCACTTCAATCAAGATTGGGAGCTGAAAACAGCATCTCCGAACAAGTTATTTCCCACAGGATCACACAGGTGAGCATATAGCTGAGGCCCTGCAGGACGCAATTGCAAGCTGGAAACACAGACAAACGCATCTGGTTGCTATAACAACTGACAACGGGAGCAACATCATTAAAGCCATTGAGCTGAGCGAGTGGCCGAGCATGCAGTGGTTCGGTCACAGACTGCACTCAGCTATTGGTGAATGCAGTGTTGTAAAAAGTATTCAGATATTTTACCTTTAAAAAAAACACATTTAAATGCTAGTTTTTCCTTACTTTCTTTGTGTGTCTGTCTGCAACTTTGTTTTTAATGGCGCTGTCTTGGCCAGTACTCTGCTGAAAATGTGATTGTTAAATACAATAAAAATGCATAAAGTTTTAAAAGTAAAATCATTTACAATAACGCATGGTACATTCCATAGCCATATTTAACCCATTTAGGCCAGGAGCGCATAGCGTGCTGTTGCGTCTTTCTACCTTGAGAGCCGGGAGCGCGTATACGTCATGTATGTTTTTATCCAATTCTCGGGCTCTTAGCCAATGAAATGCATCAGAATACACACGTGACAGTGTTGGGAGCACTCTGAAGATGTCCCGGATTTTTTTCGGGCAGTAATAGCGGACGCAGACGATCGTAGGACCTCTGAAATAAGTGACAGTTACTGATATAGATGACGCGCTTGTCGCCTTTGAAACAGTGGAAGCAGTCGAACATGATATATGGTTAAGATATGTTTGTAGACGATGACTATCGGCAGCTTTGTAACAGAATTGAGGATGATAATTACTGGGGCTGAACGATTACAGAAAATGATCTAATTACATTTTTTTTTTCAAATAATTGCGATTGCGATTTTTTGTCAAGGTTCTTTCTAATGTATTTTTCAACAATTAATCCTTATTACAACAAACAATATCAGATCCGTAATGCATTATAGAATACTGAGGTAAAGGCAAATGAGGCATTAATTAATATGAAAAACAGTTTATCTACTACAATTGGAGGTATAGTTACTAATTATTTTGATGTGCAGTTTGGTAAACGTTCACCACGACGTCATAATTCACCCACACAGGTGCGGTGTATATACTGATAAGTATATACTATACTGAAACTATACTATAAAGGCACAAACTCAAGTGCAGATTACAACAACAATGTAAACAAATCAGTAGTTTTTCCACCACACCTACGTATCACTTGTTTAATGAATCATGATGTAAACGTGTACTGCACTTATTAATCACTCAACCTCTTATATAGACCAAAAAATAAGAATTATTATTTTATTATTATTATTATTTATAATAATCCAGTGGGTCTACCACTTCCTACACTTCATTCCATAAAACTTGATTATGTAAACGGGGACTGCACTTAAATTACTCACTCAACTCAACATACAGACGGATAAATGTATCAAATTAAAGCTTACACGATCTCCATTAAGTAGCATCACACACACCACCCGGAAGGAAAAGTAAAATAATGCCTCCTTATGACGTAATAACAAGCGCCAGCGGGCATTACCACTCGGCGGTGTCCCAGCATCTTTTCGTCTGTCTTTTGTTCGAAACATATGGCCGAATTCATCCTCTTATATATATATATATATATACGTACACGGTGAGGTTTTTTTCCCACATGTGGCAAGGTTTAACAATGTAAGGTGAAAAGGATTAAGCGTGCTTTGGCGGTGTTAGCTTAGCATTTGCCTCTCCCTCCGCTGTCAATAAAGTAATGAACATTTAAACTGCAGCATTTGCGATTACAAAATCACGTTTTGTCAAATCACGATTAAATTGCAAAGGCAATTAATCATTCAGCCTGAGTAATTACCACTTGATTTTTTTTAAATTAAAAATAGTCCTTCTCTTGCACTGACACTTTATTTTTGCATTTTTGATTGAAACAGTGACTAATAATAAATTCAGGCCTGTGTGAAAGCCACGCATCTAAGATCTCAAATTCTTTTGGAATGATGTTTCTATCTGCGACAGGGACTGAGATAGCAATTATTTTGTAGGTGTTGAATTTCCGGGAAAACTTCAGGTTTTAAAGAGATGATTTGCCAGGCGCTTTAGGCCAAAATGGGTCAATGTTGCAGATGGTAAAGGTGAGGTAATTTTGACTAAAATGCTGGTTAGCCTGTTGCCCCACCTCACCTAATTCCTGTAGTGAGATTAATTCTGAGACTCAACACTGTTCTTTTGCTTTTTATTGATCTTTGTATTTTCGATGTTTCAAGGTAACATATTCATTCATTTGATTTTGCCACTGTTCACTGAAATAGCTGTTTTCAATAAACCTGCTCACTTTGTGAGCAAAATAGATAAACATCGGGGTAAAAAAAACTATATGGATACTAAGCCAAAATATATCTGGAAATGACTTTTGGTCCATATGCCCAAACCCTAGGACAATGTAACAGCATTCCAAAGGCTGTATCCCAATGAGCAGCAAAGGTAAGCGAGTGTTTGCGCCGGTAGCGAACGTTTTTTTTCCTTCAAGGTTTGTTCAATGTCGCAAACGTTCGCCAGTCATTCACAAACAGTTAATGGTCACATTCAAAATTTCTTGGCGACAGGAAAAACTGTTTGCGACCATTAAAACTGTTTGTGAATGTCTTTGTGAGGGTTTTCGACCTTGAACGAACCCCTGATGAAAAGAAATCAACATTCACTACGTCAGCAAAATCTCACAAACCTTCGCCGCTCAGTGGGATACAGGCTTAATACAGCTGAGCTGTTTCATTCCAGACCACGAAGCACGAATGAAGGAGCCTCTTGAATGTTTGACAAATAAAAGATTATAGTTAATTACCATGGTTTACAGGTAAGTACAATCGTGCAGTATAATCCACTCGCTCTGCCTCCTCTTCTTCTGGCTCAGCCGTGTCACTTAAACCTGGGTTGTCACGTAGACTGGCTGAATGGGGATGTGTTTGGTCAAAGACAGATGATGGACAGGAGGGAGAGGGCATGGGGAAACCTAAGAAAAAGAAAAGGCCCAAATGAAAATGAAAATGAAAATGAGGACTTTAATGAATAAACATGAGTTACAGTAACAACAGAAATGATGATGATGGTGTTATCGTAAACAGTTGGAATTTTTTTATTTCAAGATTAATCATTGTTCAATCAAGTTTTCAACAACAATGCCTTCTCACTATGTTTCCATACTTTTTACAAGCCATTCTACTAACTGCACTCTTACAGTGTCCAAGTCTTGCTATTGAAAATGAAAGGGTTAAACTGTGCTAAACATTGAAAGTGTTAGAATGATGTTTCAAGTTATCAGTACTATTGTATCAAGCGTAATGTGCACCGCTGTGTCCGTGCCCCTTTAAGGTCAGGAGGGCGAGCGCATGAGTGAGTAAGGGAGGCAGAGAGTTGATGTTGCAAACTTGGGCTACATTTACAAGTTTTCTCACGGTCTACCGTGGTATCTGTGGTGGGACATGGGGGGAAGAGGCGGCTGAATCCCGGAGGCTAAAAAGTGCCCAACAGATTTGCCTGCGCGGACTGTGATAGATGCCAGTACATTCCCTCCTGATCCGTCAAGGTCTGATGGGATGAAAGGTGGATGCCATAAAGCTCTGAAGCACGTTTGTGGCCCCGCCAGAGTCGAATGAATGTTACTGTAGTAATCTTTCGGAGTCCTTATTTTTCAAAAGCACAACTAGCAACAAATCGAGTTACTTTGCAGCTCAACACCCACAAACAACAAAGACCTCTCAACCACACCACCCCTAACTTTCAACAACTAGAAGCGGAAGTCAACCCAAACAAATTTTTTTTCAAGAATATGTTCTATGCAAGTGCACTAGTTGAAACACAGCATTCTGATAAATTTTTGTTTGTGGAATAAGTGTTAATCCACTCGTTTTTAGCCATCTCTGGGGGCAGCCATTTTGTCTTCTGTCGACTGAAAATGACATCACAAATGCTCATAACGACCGATCACGGCTCAGATTCAGAAAACAGGTCAGCCGTGATTGGTCGTTGCGAGCAGTTGTGATGTCACTTTCAGTCGACAGAAGACAAAATGGCCGCCCCCAGAGATGGCTAAAAATGAGTGAATTTTGCTGCTTAATTTATATTCCACAAATGCAAAATTAATCAGAATGCCGTGTTTCAACTAGTGGGCCTGCTGGGAACATATTCTTGAAAAAAATATGTTTGGGTTGACTTCCGCTTTAAGTCTGGTCATAATTGGGTGTATCTTATAATCACTGACCAATTTAACTGTTTTGTTTATGTTCACTCTTATGCATTTTTATTGACCAAAAACGATTTTGGAAAAATATTGTTATAGTGTAATTTTTAAATCTGATTTAAATGAGATTATTTTTAATAAATTAAAATTATTGTTATAATTAGGGCTGCATGATTAACACAGGACCCTAAATTGGCAATGTACTGCTTCTATTGTGTGTGCCTTGTTTATTGTGCTGTTCCTGCTGTGCACGCCTTTGCCTCTTAGGGGCGCTGTGGATGACACCTTCTTTCGTAAAAAGACCAGATGAAGAAAGTTGCGATTGAACTGCATTAGTATTATTTTTCCACACAGTATGAAGGATATATGTCATGTCATGTCATCTTCCAAACCGCTTATCCTATACAGGGTCGCGGGGAGTTGCTGGAGCCTATCCCAGCCGTCAATGGGCGAAGGCAGACTACAGCCTGAACTGGTCGCCAGCCAGTCGCAGGGCACACATAGACACTGTCACTGAGCGGGAATCGATCCCACACTGCCCGCACACAACTCAGGCGTGTGTACCACTACACTATCAGTGGACTTGAAGGATATATGCTTGTTATCTATTATCTATTGTCTGTAGGAGTCCCTACAGCATTTGTGTGTGTTGTTGTTATTTGAAGGAACCGTGACTTGCAAACACATTTGGCCATTTGAACCTTTTGGCCTTTTGCAATATTTTAAGCTTCAAGGGGCACTGGCACTAGTTCCGCCAGTGTTTGGCTCCGTCCATCTTTTCATCTATTTTAACCATCTTTCCTGTCCGTGCTGAAGAAAAGCAGCTCCAGACCATGATGCTGCCACCACCATGTTTGACAGTAGGGATAATGTGTTCAGGGTGATGTGCAGTTTTACTTTTATACCAAAAAGGTTTTAGGTTTCACCTGCCCAGAGTACATTCGTCCGCATGTTTGGTGTGTCTCACAGGTGTCTTATGGCAAACTTCAAATGTGACTTTTTAATGGTTTTCTTTGAGAAATGGCTTTCTTCTTGCCACTCTTTCATAAAGGCCAAATTTGTGCAGTGTGCAACTAATAGGTGTCCCACTGACCTGCTGTCTTACTTCCCCCACCTCAGCTGTGGATCTCAACAGTTCATCCAAAGTGAGCATGAGCCTCTTGGCTGCATTGCTGATCAGTGATCTCCTTGTTTGGGCTAAGAGTTTCTAGAGGCGGCTGGGTCTTGGGTTACGGTTATCTTATACTCTTTCCATATCAATATGAATGCTTGAACAGTAGGGATGTCACAATATCAGCAATATCGTGATATCACGATATCAACATTGCTAAGATATAGCCGTCGTCATGTCACAATATTAATAGCAGCAAATATGTTTAAAAGCCCAAGTATGTGCCGTTCGAGCACCCTCTGGTGGTTAGTTTATTAGTGCAGTTTAATTTGATGTACGTTGCACGCAAGTGCCTCAATATTAGGTGTTCGGTCATTGTAGGTCATCTATATACATTGATGTTAATGTTAACGTTACTATTTGACCTACTGTATATGTATAAATAGGACCACAGCTAATTAGCATTATGTAGAGACATTTACATGCAACTGCTCATGTTTATTTTATTTGTATTTGTATTTCGTGTTCTACAGAAACCATGCACACATCCACATAACCAAATTAAACAGAACATAAACAGATTATTGCTCACATGAACATAAAATTATGTTCTAACCAATAAAAGGTTGCATAAATCATACCAGCAAATATTTTTCAACATCTCCATCGGCCCGCATCAGACGAACACAGCATTGTGAACTACATAGACTATCATACTTTGCGCTGCTGAGCCAGTAGCGCATGACTGGCTAAGCCTATTTCTTTGTGAATGCTGTTATTGTTGTACAATGTTATGTGTTATGTACAAAACCAGAATATTCGAATGTTTTTTTTTTGTTATCTGACCTTTTTTTTTACAGTATCGTGAGCTTTTTATATATCGCCAACCTCCCCAAATATAAGTATGGTATCGTGATGTTCATATTGTGATATCATATCGTGACATTTGGATATTGTGGATATTGTATCCCTAGTTTTTTTGTTGTTTTTTTTTAAAAATGAGAAAGAAGTGTACAGACATCTTTTTTTGTGTTAAGTGGTCCAAACTGTTTCAAAATTAATAAAATTGTGTGGTGTTGCCCTTCTAATCAGTTTTCAAACTGACGGTTCTAAAATAGCAGTGACAAAATGTAATTTAGCGATGAACGAAGCGCGTTAAAAAATAATGACGACTCAGTCACGGACTGATGGACTGGGCCGGCCTGAAATAATAATGACTGACCATGACAGATTCCAGGTCCGTTGCTGGCGAATGACGGAAGTTCACCGATGCGCCCATCACTGGTTGTTACTGTATTTCTAAACCTCATAGTTTGAAAAATAAAATAAAATTTCAATTACTAAAATCATTTGCAGGAAAATAAAATGTTGACAAATTCATATTTTTCTTTCTGTCTCTCTCTCTCAACATACACATACAGTACTGGATATCTCCCTGAAAAAAAAAGGTAAAATCCTCCTATGTTGTGTCCTTTTTCTGTACCAATAGCCAATACAGAGATTACAATTAGACAGATAGGTAGCTAGCTGCTTCAGCTATGGGAATTCAGAACATACATCTACATAGGGGTGGGCGATATGGGCAAAATAAAAAATATCTCGATATTTTTTTCAAAAAACTCACTAACGATAATTTGACGATATTCTACAAAAGATATTTTAAATCTACACTTGCTTGACAGACCAATTGTGGACAGGCAGCGTTTGTGAGCAACATCTCTTTTAAATTGCTAAATACAGCTTCTGCAAAACATAATGATATTCTATGACAATATTTAACAATAAAGAACAAAAAATTATGTATAGACATACATTGATTTTTGGGAATATTTATGTCATTTAAGTGTCTCTGCTGTTATTCCATAATGATGTGACAGTTTGAGCTGCAGTAAGTACTGGTGTACCACTGCCAACTACGAGAGCAATCAGAATGAGAAAAAGGTGTTAACTACAGCAATCATAATGAGAAAAAATGTATTTGATATGTGACGTGTGACGAAGTGTCACCCAGTGAGACAAAAAAAGAGGTCGTCATGACAACACCCATTCTCATACATTGGCCACCGTATTCAGAATAAAGTTGAATAATAAAACTGCAATTTACTGAAAAGTTTATTTTCCCACTTATTAATCGCTGTGATATGTAGACTTGTGACTTTATTCCTGTTTGGGTGTATACTGGCGTCACACTAATAAACCGCCACAATTTGTGCAACATGCCTCGGGAATACAGGCTAGTTATGAATGATGCGGACTACAACCGTGTAAACTGAATGTTAACCGATCATCCAGGATGTCACGTTTGACTTGCTCGCTAAAGTACTGAGTGTGTGAGTGCGTGCATGCGTTTATATTTGTTGGTTCAACTCGGCGACTGTTTTCTGAGTGTGTGCTGAGCTCAAGCTTTTGTTTAGCGTGCTTGCGCGGTTGACAAATTTTCCTCTCGACACGCCATGTTTGAAAAGGCTCGTCTGCGGTGCGGACAGCGACACGTGACCGGGTCCTGCCCGCTGATTCGGCGAATGATTATCACTTCCTCCTCTGCCGTCCATGCACAGTGGCTTTCAGCATTTCCTCATGCTTTGCGGCCGTCGGCTAACACGAGACGTTATGCTTAAGAGGCAGTATTAATACTCGATAATGTAAAATTACACATCGTGAAAACAAGATTGACGATGATATCGATGGCGATACATATCGCCCACCTCTACACGTACAGTTTTTTTTTCCAAAATACAAAATTACTCAGTTGGAAAATCTGAGAAAGAAAGATGGATTAAAATGGCAGATACCATGATAGTGATGTAACTGTTCCATAAAACTGGCACACTGACTTTAGGGCATATAAACTGACATTATATAGAAGGGCAACAATTCAGAGGATGATAAATGGCTCGCAGCACGGTGGTCGACTGGTTAGCACGTCCGCCTCACAGTTCAGAGGTCGTGGGTTCGATCCCGGCTCCGGCCTCCCTGTGTGGAGTTTGCATGTTCTCCCCGTGCCTGCGTGGGTTTTCTCCGGGCACTCCGGTTTCCTCCCACATTCCAAAAACATGCATGGTAAGTTGATTGGATACTCTAAATTGGCCCTAGGTGTGATTGTGAGTGCGGATGTTTGTCTCTGTGTGCCCTGCGATTAGCTGGCAACCAGTTCAGGGTGTCCCCCGCCTACTGCCCAAAGACAGCTGGGATAGGCTCCAGCACGCCCCGCGACCCTTGTGAGGAGAAGCGGTACAGATAATGGATGGATGGATGGATAAATGGCTCACACTCTCCTATGACTCATTTACAGACTTTAAGCAGCCCTTTTTATGTGTAAGCCGGAGAATGTGAGAAGAATCTTATACTGTATAGCCATCATAATATTAACAAGGTAAAAAATTGCAGCGCAAAAATCTCAATAGTGACATTATAGTGACTGGCACATATGTTCCATCACACAAGCACATACTCTGTTGTTTGCAAACAAGTGCTTTTTAATGTGCTTGACCTTGCACGCGTTTCATCTGTGCACATTCCCCCGTCCAGCTTTCTGACACCCATTGCACGTAAACTGTGAATAAACATGGAAACACCAAAAAAGCTGAGGCTGGCTTCAAATCATGGAACAATGGATTTTCTTTGTGAGACTTAGCAATGTCATTTAAATCTGAGAAAAAGAACAAGCACACAAAAACTATTTGAAGATACCCGAATCCTGCGGATGTGGAGTCAGCCAGTCGAAACGGTTGGACCACTCCAACTGGCGGCAACAGTAACACTTTAAAGGAGAGCATGTTTTTTTTGTTTTGTTTTTTTCTAATGAGGCCAATAAAAGTAAATACATAAAAATACCGTGATTATGACTCAATGCATGTTTGGAGGTCTACCAGTAAAAGAAAAAAAAAAGTGTGTGCCCAACACTGTGCTCTAGCTTAGATCAGCCATGCCCAACCTTTTTAAATATGAGACTCACCAAACCGTGATCATAATGAAAGTAGTTGTTTTAAAAGTGGGAGTCCTGCACTTTTGCACAGAAAAAAGTCTGATGTTATCCTCAAAAAAATATTGCTGCTAAAACACTGTTGACTCACAGTGCCTCTTTGATGAGCTCAAGAAAACACATGTTTCCGTCTAAAACCATTTGATAGCTTTCTGGAAGTGTCTTGCAAAGTCTGATGGTTTATGTTGTAAAACTTGAGGTTCATTATCATGTCTCAGCTTCCTGGGGCGCTGGACAATAAAGCGGAGTTGAAAATGTATGGATGGTTAATGCATTATTGTTGATTATATAATTGTAATAGATAATAAATGTACAGAACTTTCATCTTATCTAAAACATACAATTTACTGCTTTATATAAATACATAAATTAATATGGAACACAGTTGAGATTATCATGTTGATGTGGCCCTAAGCAACCATTACAGTTTATCATTTAGCCCCTTGAAAATCTTAATTGCCCACTCGTAGTTTCGAGCAATAGTGCTTTTGTTGTTGTTGTTATTTTTAAACCATTGTTGACTTAGTAACACTATGGTGTGAACATAAGTGGAGCAGGCAGTTCTAACAAATTCTAACAAACATGGCAACACCACTGGAACAAAATCCTATGAGCAGCACTAAGAGTGACTCATTATACACCTTTCAAAAGATAAAATTCTTTAATGAATTCCACTTAGGATAAGTGGTATAGAAAGTGGATGGATCCCTGGATAAGCGGCAGTTGCTCATCCAAGCAAAAGATATTGCAACTAGTTGGTGAGAAGCTAGATTAATCCTGTTGTCCCTGAAAATCAGCACGGCATGCTGTCACACTGACATCACTCCTTGCATGGCTGCATGTGTGTGCGTCTGCTCCTCTGCGTGGTGGGCAACAAAAATATAGCCCAAATTGAAATTGTCCTTGATTGATCATAGCGTGTATAATCCAAAAATATCATAATAAATACACCCAGGCAATATATGACATAATCATAAAACACAACAGCCCCCCCCCCACCCCCATTTGTACTACTGTTATAAGATGTATTTGACATCTTTTCAGCTTGAGTTAGTTACGTGTTAACAATGGGACATGTTTATTTTTTGTTTGTTTAATAAAAGATCGTCCAGTCCGCTCGATAGTGCAGATGACTAGTGAGCAAAATTATCACATAATCAGTATTATCATGATCTATTTTAATTTGAATACAAAAAATATCAAATCTCCAATATTGTACCCCTTTGTGCTATGGGAAGTTGTCAACAGCAACCACCAAAATCAATTTTCATGCATGCAAAACCCTACAAACTATACTTTAAGTTGGGTTGACAGTGATAGTGATGACGGAGTCTGATAAGATTGAAGTGTTGCCTTCCTTCTTGACAATCTTTTCATAAATACTACATTAAGCATAATTATTGTGAAATAGTTTTAATTAAGACACACTAAATGCATTTGAAATTTGATATGGTGATACAAATGGGTTAATATTTATCACAATTTCTTGGTAAAACGTAAACTGGTTAATGTCTAGGGACTGATGGCTCAAGGCGATACACATTTATTTGATCAGCGTACTAAAATAACTTTCCAATGAAATATTGACTGTCAAATGACGAGGTACCTACTAGTCACTTTGCATGATGCCCGAGGGAATAAGGTAATGCTGCATTCACATGGAGAGACTCATGTCAGCCATACACAACACGAAATACAATATAGTATGGAAGACTGCGCTATATACATGAAGTAAGCAGAGGACTGTATTGGAAAAATCCCATTTTAGGCTTTTCACACAAACAAAAAACAATGCATCCTCACCTACAACCCAATTTTTGTGTGTTAGAGCAAGTCCTCAACACATTGTGCCTGGGGGGTGTGGGGGGTTGGCTGGAGATGAAGAGACAGTAGAGTGAACAGGAGCCAGGAAACCATAATGAGATGAGAAATAAAGGAAGAGGGCAGGACAACGGGCCGAGAAAGGCAAACCCAGGGGAGAGTAGTGGAGAGCAGGGGTTACAGGGCTTCTCCACAAGAAACCACACTCTGGAGAGACTCCAGGAAAATGAGAAAAGCCATCTTAAAGTCTTGTTAAATTGTAACGAAAGATGACAGCAATACTGTTGGAATATATGGAACTGGGAAAAACAAAAGCCTGACCTAATGGTTTAATCAATTCAACTCAAACTATACTAGTAGTAGTATCTCAGTCAATCAACCATCAATCTGCGTAGCATTCTGAAACAGCTTTACACTGTAAATAAGTCATTGCTGTGTTTAATCGTTCGTAAGGAGAACTCAAAGCAAATGCCGTCGTTGTTAAGCAACTTCTTTGTGGTGTCTGATAGTTGAGAAGCCTCGACCTATAACCCACTATGTACGCTATGTTCTTGTTTATAAACCGTACATGCAATTTTTATTTTGCATCTTGTTCTTTTACTTTACCAAGTGTGATTTGAACCATGACCACTCGACCGTTAGTTCTGACATACTGTTACACTTTTCTTCAGTTCTTGCACATATTAATTGGGTTACTGACGCTAGGTGCTTCTGTTGCGTGTTACAGCTCGTTTAGCTGTGGGGAGTCAACAAGGAAGATGGAGAATCAAAGGCAATGAAAAAAATCTCAGATGCTCCTGAAGTGTATATTTGATACTTTCCTACAAAGGTTCTCATGGAAACGCAAGATCAAAACCAGACACGCTTGAAGAGAGGGGATTGAATTGATTCTGATTGCTTGAAATTTTTCATAGTATTTGAAAACCAACTTACTTGTGCCAGCCATTACAGGCCTTCTTACATGACTAAATAAAGTTTGATTGGACAGAAAGACTACTGTAGCCTACCGGTACTTAAAAAAGAAAAAAAAAATCTAGGCACATTTCTAGAGTGGCTTTCATTAGCGCAGCAAGAGACACATTTGAAGACAGTTACTTTGTAAATGTTAGTTTAGTGGCGTGATGTTTTAATTAGGTTGTGTATGTATATGTGGCTTTCTTCAGACAGCAAGCAAATCCAATCGGTTGATAAAATAAGCTCTACTGTCCGGAGAAATTGACTATCCGATTTCAAATTATCTTCCCATGCGGTTTGGGATCCATCTTGCTCAAATCAAGCTTGCTGTTAAGACATGGTAAAGTCAAGCTGGATACAATGTGGATATGGCAAAAATCGCTGTTAGCAACACCTATGTGCTGTGATTGACTGGCAATCAGTCCATGCTGTTATCTGCCTTTTTTCCAATTTCTTTGGGATAGATTCCAGCTTTCCACTATCCAGGAAAAAATGGATGAATGTCTTCATTGTCATGGACTAACAAAATACAGACATAATGTTTTTAGTATGCTGTTATTAAAATGTGACTTGATAAATGGCTTTAAAAGCTATTTTGGTACATGGATTTGCAGATTTAGTCGTTCATTGTCTCACAGATTAAACCTGACATTTTTAGAAATGTTCTGCCACAGGTATGTTTTCCTTCCATCCATAAATAAAAATATGAAATTAGTGGAGTAGATGTATCGTCTGTGTATTTTCTTGTCTGAACAAACACACCCCATCTCCCTCACTCTCGCTTGGTTTTCTTCTCTTGGTACCACCACAGATCGGAGCATGTGCAAAACGTTGACTGAGGAGTTTGCTTTCCTGTTGAAGAGTGAGTGTGTTAATCCAACTTTTAAAGAGTCAAGCAGAGTAGGACTAAGGTGTTTACTTGAATCTCAAAAGTCTCTACACAAAGGTTAAAATCGATACGTTGCAATGATTTGGTTGTCTTTAGTGCGTGTTAATGCACTGCATGAACTGAGAATTATCTGATAGTGTGAAAGAATTTGTTTTTAGAGCACCTTCACAGCTTGACCATTATTCATCCCTGCTTGGCTTTGTTCTGGCTGACACACGGATGCTCGCACACACACACAGGCGCCCACAACATCTGTTTGCTGGTGTGCTGAGCTTTCTCTGTTTTTTTTTTTTATCTGTTTTTCTAGCCTGTTGTCTATACTTTTAATCTGCGCAGTTGTGTTCTATGAGCTGTCAACTACACAGCTGTGTGACTCAGTAGGTTTCCTCTACGTCATAAATGCAGGATAAATAAACAAAGACGATTCTCAGACTAAAGGTTTAAACCCTAATATACACCAAATTATGACCTTTAATATCTTCTTCAACTCACCTTACAACATTACTCTTTAACAATCAAACTTTGCAGAGTTTGTCAGTGTTGAAATAATCAAAACAGCACATGAAATCACAACTACCTCAAAGAGAAACTTTATTTTGTGTTATTTTCCAATCTGTTTCCCCATCTACTCTATGCACCTGTCAAGATGATAATTTGGCTTTTGCCGAGTAGATGGTTTTAGCATGTCTCTTCACCACTATGGTTGTTACTGTTATTATCCCCTGGGGGCACTTTGGCTATACGCTAGCTTATAGTGCAGTAGAACAAAAGGCCAACAAAAGGCCAACATGATCTCACAGCCTCATAAAAGAGAAGGAGAGATAATAAAGAAGACCTAATGAAGCAGACAGACTCAGAGTCCATATTCTGCTGGTCTTGAATTTCTTTCCATTTTCTTCCCTCCGCCACCAATCTCTGTCCATGCAATTGTTTGGGAAGTGCAAAAAAATCCCATGGTTTGAAAGAAAGGAAGAATGGTGGATGGTGCTTGTCACATTTGGAATCCTCCTCATTACTTTCCGTTTGTCATTCAACCAAAATTATATGTTGACAGGGTGCACGATATGTGTAACAATTATTATGTATGCCCAGGCTCAAGTGGCCAAATGTCCAACCATATGAATGAACGTGTATTTTTCGTATGAAGGGAAGGAAAAAAGGTATCCCTCATCCAATTAACATGTACTGTACTGTGAAAGATAGTCTGGCTTGATGTCTCATTTATGGCTTCTGAAATACTTTCACACATATGAAAGGTGGCGCATTGGGTGGCAACGACTCTCAGTGCATAAGGATTTATTCTGTGGAACATGAACATTATGATCTGTGTCTTGCTGAAAAGAAATATGTTGTACTTCTTGATTTTAAGCGTGGAAAACTTTAAGCACAATGAAATTGATCACAAGCCAATTGTTGAATAACAGAGTGCAAGTAAATGTATACAGTATATGTTAACAGGACAAGTTGACTTAAAAGTGTCATTTAGTGTTCTCCATCCATCCATCCATTATCTCCCGCTTATCCGAAGTCGGGTCGCGGAGGCAGCAGCTTCAGCAGGGAAGCCCAGACTTCCCTCTCCCAGCAACATCTTCCAGCTCTTCCGGAAGGATCCCAAGGCGTTCCCAGGCAAGCCGGGAGACATATTCTCTCCAGTGTGTTCTGGGTCGTCCTCGGGGTCTCCTGCCGGTCGGACATGCCCGGAACACCTCACCAGGGAGGCGTCCAGGAGGCATCCTAATCAGATGCCCGAGCCACCTCAACTGGCTCCTCTCAACGCGGAGGAGCAGCGGCTCGACTCTGAGTCCCTCCCGGATGGCCGAACTTCTCACCCTATCTATAAGGGAGAGCCCGGACACCCTGCGAAGGAAACCCATTTCGGCCGCTTGTATCCGAAATCTTGTTCTTTCGGTCATGACCCACAGCTCATGACCATAGGTGAGAGTAGGAACGTAGATCGACCGGTAAATTGAGAGGTTCGCCTTTCGGCTGAGCTCCTTCTTCACCACGACAGACCGATACAGGGTCCGCATCACAGCAGACGCTGCACCGATCCGCCTGTCGATCTCCCGTTCCATCTTACCCTCACTCGTGAACAAGACCCCAAGATACTTGAACTCCTCCACTTGGGGCAGAATCCCATCCGCGACCCGGAGAGGGCACGCCACCCTTTTCCGACTGAGGACCATGGTCTCAGATTTGGAGGTGCTGATTTTCATTCCGACATTCATTTCACACTCGGCTGCGAACCGCTCCAGCGAGAGTTGGAGATCACGGCTTGAAGAAGCCAACAGTACCACATCATCTGCAAAAAGCAGAGATGCAATACTGAGGCCACCAAACCGGACCCTCTCGACACCTCGGCTGCGCCTAGAAATTCTGTCCATAAAAGTTATGAACAGAATCGGTGACAAAGGGCAGCCTTGGCGGAGTCCAACCCTCACTGGAAACGGATCCGACTTACTGCCGGCAATGCGGACCAAACTCTGACATCAGTGGTACAGGGACCGGACAGCCCTTATCAGGGGGCTAGGTACCCCCGTACTCCCGAAGCACCCCCCACAGAACTCCCCGAGGGACACGGTCAAACGCCTTCTCCAAGTCCACAAAACACATGTAGACTGGTTGGGCGAACTCCCATCCCGAGATTCGACCTTCCGACGGACCCTCCTCTCCAGCACCCCTGAATAGACCTTGCCGGGGAGGCTGAGGAGTGTGCTCCCTCTGTAATTGGAGCACACCCTCCGGTCCCCCTTCTTAAAAAGGGGGACCACCACCCCCGTCTGCCAATCCAGAGGCACCGTCCCCGATGTCCACGCGATTTTGTAGAGACGTGTCAACCATGACAGCCCCTCAACATCCAGAGCCTTTATGAACTCCGGGCGGATCTCATCGGCTTTGCCACCGAGGAGCTTTTTGACTACCTCAGTTAGTGTTCTGCTCTCATCAATTGCCTGCAACGTACTGTAAGGTTTTTGAGAATGTCTTTGTAGCTTATTCCCAGCCCAAAAGAAAATTCAATCTGACGATATCCCATCCACTGTTTTTAGCGCCAGCCTCTACCGCTAATTTACCATTTCCATAAAAGGAGCTCTCGATTTATTAACCCAACTGTTTAGTAGGAAGCTATGAATTTGTCCTGAATGGCCACAAATTAGCATTTTGTGCACACATTATATTTATATAATTTCTACAATAATAATATTGTAAAAAGTTCCATGTGGCCCCTTTTCAACTTTGAGCACCTGTCGGTCCAAAGGTCTCTTCACGCCAATGATCACGACCTATTGAACACACAATGGTATTTAACACACAAGGTAATATGAGCCCTGACACCAATTGTTGTATGCCCATTAGAGAAGTGATTTGATCTTATAGTGTGGGATACATTACGAGTCTTTTGTAAAGGGCAAAAAAACAACAGAACACAATTGATTAGACTCTTTTTCAACAGCCACACATGGTGAGCCTTTTGAAAAGTGTAAAAGAGCACCAAGGAAAAAAAAGTACTCCGAAACTTAGACTAAAATGAGCACAATACTGTCATGGCAATATTGAGCTTTTACTTGACCAAATTGAATGAACAACGCATCTTCACCTTTGCTGGAAAAAAATAATGTAATTAAAAAATGACATTAGAAATTTGTGGGGATTTCCTGAAATCAGCAGAGGGGGGATTATACATTGTGGGTGATAGATACACAGTACATGCATCCAAGGCGATTATTTAAAAAAAAAGCCTTAACTTCACAAGGCCTTTTCACCCCTTGTTAGTGATGGTGATTGGCAACAGCTGGCCGCTTGTCTGTGCCAACATTTACAGCACTCAGTGGACTGACCAACAGATTAAAGACAAGAGAGTAAAACTCTGACCACAACTGTACAGTCAAGAGGTTTTGAGAGAGAGACCGGGAACTTCACTCTCTAGGTGAAATAACAATTAATTGATTATTATTATTATTATTATTATTATTATCCATCTATCCATTAGCCCAACCGCTCTGCCTCACGAGGGTCGCAGACGTGCTGGATCTTATACCAGTTGTCTTCAGGCAGTAGACGGGGGGCACCCTGAACTGGTTGGCAGTCAATTGCAGTGAACATATTATCATTATTATTATTATTATTGTTTTTGTTGTTGTTGTTGTTGTTATTATTATTATTGTCATGGTCTGTTCTTGTTGTGGTCATGTTTTGTTTTTGTTGTTCCCAGTTGCTCCAGCAGGGGCAGTAGGTGGATCCCCTGCAGCGCACCTGTTCGTAATTTTAATCAATGGACTATTTAAGGACTGCCAAGAAGACAACACCTTGTCGGATTATTCCTCTGCTTGCTCATGATCATAGCACCAAGTATTGAATTTTCTAGATGTCCTCTCATGTTTTCGCCATGTATTTTGCTCCTTTTGTTGACTCAGGTTTTTCGCCATAGTAAGTATTGTATCTTGTGTTATTAAAGCTACCCTCGGTTGAACTTTTTGGAATTGGTGTGATTTTGTCCTTTTACGACAAGCAATTTTCGTTATTTCTTTCCTTGTTTTTTGCAAGCGTTTTGGGTTGTTCTCGTTTTCCTGGTTTTGTCATACCAGCGCCTTTAGTTGCACTTTGTCAGTCTTCCGTATTTTTTCTAATAAACCCTTTTTGCTCAAAACACCATCTGAGTCCACGCTTTTAGAGTCTGCTTTGGTTCCGGGTCCTCCCAGAACCCTGACAATTATTAGTGAGCCATTTATAATATACAATGGACCCCCGCATACTTGCAGAGCGGGTCACGCCAGGCTTCAGTGGATGGGGGCAATCAAAGAAGCCGGGTCAAAATGTCGACAGACCATAAAAAGCAAATAGTACTAGTTAAGTTAGATGGCTGTGAAAGTACACATCCATGCTCGGATTGGTATTTATCGTGTTCAAGCCATTCCTAACAGGAAGGAATTAACCTGACACACGTCACACACATGCTTCCGTCTTCTGACGCAGAGTTGGAGTGCTTTTGGAGCGCGTTTTATCCACGTACAGAGGAACCTCAAGTTGGTTCCGTAACGTGAAACATTCATAAATCGATGTTATGTTTCCTATTGAAATGAATGGAAATGCAATTAATACCTTACAATGCCAAAACCAAGTTATACTTACTTTTTTTTAACTAGTGTGTGATTAAAAATAAATGCAATATAGAAATAAGTGAAAACACAAAATTACAAGCATTTGGACAATTTTTAATTAAATAAGGTGTCCAAATAATTCATAGATTATCAGAAGTAATTATCGATACATTTTATAACTGATTAGTTGCTAAGTAATCAATTAATCGTTTCACCTCTAAAACTAAGTTTTGGGAGTCAACTTCCATACTTTGAAACAAGCAAATCTGTGTCTTAGCTGCAAATCTCTTCCGGTAGAAAAGAGATTTAATTTTGGTCATTTGACCATTACACATCATTTGCTCTTACACAGTCTGTGACAGCGACTGGGAGAGGAAAAAAAAAAAATGCGACATGCCCGTATGAGACCTTGACTTGGTCCGGACTCGGACGGCGGTCTGCCATTTGAAGATTATGGGTATATACTGTGACTTGCACGAAGCATGTGCTTAAATGCCCGTCACGGGTCACATCATGTTTCTCTTCTGCCAAGAGCAAAGCACAGAGTTGAACAAAATTCATCTTTATAAGCAAGCGGGCACCTGAGTAGCCACCACTTTTCAAGTCTGACCAGAGCATAAATGAGGCGCAAAGAGAGTTCATTTTTTTGAGGCAGGCTTTTGTGAATACTTCAATGGCATTATTTTCTAAAACATATTGTCAAGTCTGGCGTAAGCCTGCTCAAAATGTATTTATGTCCCTGATGGAAACAGAACTACAGTACTATATATCCATAGTTATCATGCATACATGGTTGTGTGACCTGCAAGTAACAGTTCCTGTCATAGAGATGTCGACTGAAAATACTGTCACGTTGATAAACCAGGCCAGACAAGCCAGTAAGTGTGCGCACATACACACACGCACGCGCACACACTCACTCTCTCTCTCTCTCTCTCTCTAAGATACTTGCTCATTGTATTCTGAGTGACTGCTCAACTTTTGCCGGAGGGCTGACAGTGACCTCCAAGTTGCGTCCCTCTCACTATACAGTGTGTGTGTGTGTGTATGCGTGTGTGGGTTTGTGTGTGTGTGTGTGTGTGTGTGCCAGTGCGTATGTGTGTGTGTCTCATCTGCTGACCTGACAAGAGCTCCACGTCTGCCCCTGGACAATGTCTACCTTTCTTGTCATATGATTGCCAGTGAGAGTAGAATACAAAATGTTACTGTGTGCAGCTGGCATTATTAACTGAGAGATGGAATCATATTGACAAAGAAGTAAATATCCAATAAACGTTTGAAGTCAATAGTAGAACAGTGTTTAAGACACCCCGTATGTCCCCTCTGAACTCACGGTAAAAGTGTTCGCTGCCAATATCTGTGAAGGGTAACTGCACACTGACATTTCATTAAATTATATTGAGACGAAAAAAAAAATCGTTAAGTTAAATTAAAGAACTATGCATTTCTAGATAAAAAAAATAATAAACTAAAATAAAAAAAAGGAATCAATTCATTTGATCAAGTTTTATTATCCTATTTGTTTGCATTGAGGCAAATCAAATCATTGAGGCAAATCAAATCTCAAAGCAGATTTGGATTATTTCGTAAATTAACTAAATGAAAGTAAGTTTTGTAGGGTGTGTGTAAATGCGTGTGGGTGTGTCTGTACGGCATTTGTCAGAGCTGAACTGTTCTGGACTGTCCCAGGGACAGAACAGTCCATCCCAGACGGATGCCCATTTTGTGGACGGTCAGACGGAGGACGAGAAGTCTTTTAAAAAGGACGGATAAGCAGGTACCGACTGAGTGTTGGGTTCTTTTAAAAAGAAAGACCACTGCATGTTCTTTTCTACGGAGCCGCCTTCATTAATTGCCTACACAACGCTTTTCATGTGCTTGCCAGTAGTCACATTGCTCATGCATATTCTTCCCTCTAGTGGTTCAACACATGTAATACCATTGGATAATGCCACAGAGGAGTCAGGACGCCATTTAGAAACAGGCCCAGCCTGTCTTGTGTGTGTTATCCAGGATAGCAATTTTGTTTTGTTAACTGTTAACATTTAGTACCTTATCCCTTTGCATACGAAGTACAGGAAGTCCTCAAATTAGGACGTAGGCAACCTACGACGTTTCAACTTTACGATGCCCGTGCCTCCTCCGCCATTTTGTGCCCAGCACCATAATGACTACTTTTACATGCAGTCAATATTCAGGTTAAGATAAAAATTCTAATTTTGGAAACATTCTGAATAACCCGTTGACATGAATGAGCGGACAGAGGTGCTCCGGCATTTGAATAAGCCACTGTGTACAGCGATGCACAGTGTCACGACTCAAATGGACGTCATTGCTGCTTGTTACTTTCAACTGTCAATAAAACACTTGATATTCATGTCAGTCAGCACATGAATGAAGCAGCAGATTTTCTCCTCGCTCTAAAAGTGTGCTTTTGCGCTGCGTCTCCGAGCTTGTTTACCTCTGCTTGTGTATTTGCGATGGGTTTCGCGCCGAACAACGCACTTCGGCATACAAGCACTTCCTGTACTGCAAAGACCAGCATTCCTTGCGGTTGAGCATGAGTATGCGCAGTGTCTCGATCGTGTCTTTGAGCGCCTGCAGTATCTTTGACTTTTTCGCCCTTCTCTCCTCTTTCTCCATCCATTTTTCAGCAGTAATGCTAAGTACAGCATTGTATGGTTTTTATTTTGATGTATTTTGGGTTTTTTTTGTGCAGTATTAGTATTTTGACGTAGATTCCGACTTTTCGACTTTACAAATCCTCATGAGATGAAAATTAAATTTTTAAATCAAATTAATAACATTCTTTCTGTTGTAGACAGTAACTTTATTCACTACAAAAACCAAAACGCAAAAGGGCCTCAGAACAGTGACAAAAACTTTTCGAATCTGTGTAAACGGGGCGTGTGTGGGTGTGGGTGTAATGTACACACTTATATGTGGCCCTTGTAATATTCTTAGAGTTGATGTTTTCCGAGTGGTCCCTGAAGTGCACACGAATCTGATTGGCTCACATATTATGCTGTGCTGAACTGTAGGATCAGCACGTCGTGTGTTCCACCTTCAAACTGACTTTATTAACACAAAACAAGACAGCCCTCTTCTCTACTCATCCTCAGTTGTTGAGGCAAACCGATTTATTCACATTTCTGAGATTTAAATATGCCCTCTTCTTCCGAAATGTTTCTTTATACTCCCACAGGCGACACACGTCCTCTCTGCTGCGCATTGTGCACTTCTGAGTGGGATTATGCATCTGCGCATATGCATAATCTGAAATTTCTGAACAAAAATTATTTGAATTACAACAATATTGTGCTGAAACTGAACAAATGGAAAACAACTTGGGATTTTAAACAGATTTTCTGATATGAATATTGTGACATTACGACAACAATATATTGTGCCAATTTTAAAATTGCAATATCACGATATTACCGATATTGTGACATCCCTAGTTCACGTCCATCGGGAAACAAACTGTCTTAGCTACTTCTTTTAAAGACATATATATTCAGTAAGTTCCACATAGAAACTTAAATTGTCTACTAACATAATCGTCACCATTAGCTTGCCATAAAAAGATGGGACTTTTTTTTCGCTAAAATACAAAAACATTTTTAAAAATCATTTATATGAGGTAAGCATTCGTCTGCATAAACAATTAGCAGTCCATCTCCAACTATTGTCATGCATTTAATCAGCCTGCACATCTCACTATAACATTTAAATAAACATATCCTTTTAATATTTACAAACGTCATTTTAATATTTCACATATTCACCACGCTGGCTAAGGGTCAATTGACTAATCAAAATCGCTGAGGAGGAACCCGCATAACAACTGTTTACAGCACATATGTCAAAGTCAAGACCCGCGGGCTGGGTGTGGCCCACGAGAAGGTTTTCTACGGCCCCTAGGATGATATTGCTTTACTATTAGATCCGGCCCGCAGCAAGGTAGCAAAAGTGATCGGGTTCTTCGCGCCTGCTGATGATGTCACGCTTTAAAATATAATGTAGCGTCTTCCAAGAACACAGACGTAGTTGAACTATCACATTTTATTAGTCCAACCGGCTACTGTGGGCCACAGCCGACGCCAATACAGTACGACAACCGTTCAGTCAAGCTCTCTTGTTCGTCCTCCGCTCCTCTCGCTCGCATGCCCTCCCATCAAGCGAGCCACACGATGCATTCATTAAACTCGGACACAACACAACTTGGCAAGACACAAATTCGACCACAACACAGATAACCCAATTTGTTACACTATTTCTGTAACATATTTCTTTGCATCTATGTTTGCCACCCCCTGGCTGTTGTTATAACGAACATTACCGCTACTTTTGCGAGGATCGTCCTTCGGTCGTCTACATGCCGACTCAAGACTTCACGTCACTTTTCGTGGCTTTCAGAATCGGATTGTGGTGAAAACATTTTCAAAGTAAAACACGCTTTATTAAGAAATACTTCATGTTAGAAATCTCACGTGTCATGTCATGTCATCTTCCAAACCGCTTATCCTATACAGGGTCGCGGGGAGTTGCTGGAGCCTATCCCAGCCGTCAATGGGCGAAGGCAGACTACACCCCGAACTGGTCGCCAGCCAGTCGCGGGGCACACATAGACACTGTCACTGAGCGGGAATCGATCCCACGCTGCCTGCACACAACTCAGGCGTGTGTACCACTACACTATCAGTGGACCACAGAAATCTCACGTTGTTTTATTATTAGTAATTGTTGGCATTTGATAAATTCATTAAATTTCGATGTAGTGCTGAGATGTCCTACACTGTGAGCAGGCATTGAACGCTCCTTGAGCTCTAAGTGTTGATAGCGAGAGACGTGGTTTCTTTTCTTTAACTTCCTTCGACCCAGCTAGCTAGTAGTTTGTTTGTGCCAGCAAACTCAGTAGTTGCAGATGTCCCGCGTTTCACCACGTTTCTCGTTGTGTGTAAATGTTAAAAGGTGAGTTTAGTGAGGTTCATGTCAGGTAAATGTTGTACATAATAGCCTGGATATGTTCTCGTGAGTGATGTCACGTTGATGAACACTAGTTAGTTATTTCGGCTAGTATGCTTACTATTCTAGTGTTGAAACGTGTGAATGTGTATTGTATGTATTGTTTGGCTGTTTAATTGCTTAATACAGTAAATTGTAATGTTTAGGCATATTGTTAACAAATGGATATGCATTGGATGATGTTGCTAGGTTATTCTTTGTCTCGTTGTTGCAGCCCACACTAAATAGACGTGTCAAGTAAAATGCGGGCCTGTGTTCTTTGACAGGATCACCCGCATCCATAACTTGCCACTCTAAAATAGAGTCAGCTGAAGACATCATACCAATGATATGATCCTCTCCGTTTTACATCACATTATGTACAGTTCATACAATCTTGCAGCTCGAGTCAACCAGAAAATTGTTTCCAGTTTGGCAGGAGAAACGCAAACAGAAGTGACATACGAGCTGCCTCACAAAAGTAGCAGTAATGTACTTTATTTTATTTTGTATTTAGTAACTCCGAAAATAAAAACACAACAGCCAGGGGGGTGACAAACATAGACGCAAAGAAATATATTACAGATATATAAAGCGAGACATCATCCAATCTGGACATTTTAAAAAATTTCAATGAACATTCTATCAGTCCGGCCCTCGGCTTGTCGCAAAATTTTGTATTTGGCCCTCCGTCCATTTGACTTTGACACCCCTGGTCTAAGTGGAGCTAAATGTTTAGCCACATAAAAACACATTATGTTGTGGCTAACCACACTCAAGTAGGTAAGTAGTACGCAAGTAGGTACCACTCCTAGTACCATGTAAGGTTCCTGCGTGACTTCTTGAATAACAGAAGGTGGAACATTACAGTAGTAGGACACTTTTTATCCTGTTTAACCACATCATCTAACAGTTTTCATAACCCAATGCCAACCAACCAACCTAACTGCGCTTGTTGAGAAATGAAATGAGAAGTGCCAGTTATGTAGGGGTCAGTCGCTCTAAACGTTCTAAAAGAGCCACTCTCCCTGCTGACTTCATTGACTCCGAAACCTCTGGGGATAGTGGAATCATTTTTTACCCACCACAATTAAAGCTGATACAATTTAAGGATCAGTGTTTGCATATTGGCTCTCTATGGCGCAGATGTGTAAATGCCATGAAAATATTGTGTGTATGTGTTTGTGAATGTCTGTGCATGTGTGTGCGATAGAGAGGCAGAAAAAGGGAAATAGACAAGCACAAGCATATGAGTGTGTGCAACAGAGCTGAACAGATGTTCTGATATAGATCACCATTTGCAATTACCATCTATATTTCACTAACTTACAATTATCCTGGTAGCCACATGCTGCCTCAGACATGTGACACACGTCATTCAACCTGTAGTTATTATGCTGAATATGTACGACACAATGTCCAAATCCAGTGCTCTCTCTATGATCACCCACTTTACGCCCCGACAATTGTGGTGTTATAGAAATAGATAAAGCCTCAAATGTGTTGTGTAAGAGTTAAAGAGAGGCAGAGTTCAATTTATTGCATACATAATAATAAAAAGTATGTGATTATTGTATTCATCCATAGATAGACAAATTAAAAATACATTTAGTAAGTAAGCTGACCAATTTGACTCCACACAACAATTAGACACAATAGAGCTGTTCACACTACAAGGCATGACACCGAATTCAGATTTTTATCTTAAATCCAATCTTTATATGTAATTGTTTACATTAAAAAAAAAACAAATGTGACTCCGAATGAGAATGCCGTGCCTCTGTAATCATCGTATTTCTCGATTTGAACGTTTATTAATTTTAATTAATCTGGGGCCACTCAGTGTGGGTGCGGGCCACATGTGGCACATCGCTGTATTAACTTTATGCACTATATGCACATACAAAAGGGGGATTAGAAAAATAAATAAATAAAGAGATCGGAATTGAATTGCTCACATTACATGAAAAAAAATCTGACACGTGTCATATATGGGCAAAAAAAATCTGAATTGGCCTGCAATGTTACCACAGCCTAAGGCAATTGCGAGCAGAGAAAGCAACTGCCATGGCCTCAAGTCACTGCTACAGACATTAACACTACAAATATTTAAGGCTGGTCGATATGAAAAAAATATTAATCAGGATTATTTTGGTAATAATTGAAATCACGATTATTCAAACGACCATTCATTTCTTTGGTCCAAAACAAGAACATGTTTAACCGTATAAAATATAAAGACAAATGCAGTACATGTAAGTACGTAAGTTCCTTTTGGACCAAAACAAATGTATACAATTTATTATAACATTTAAAAAAAGGTGCAAATGTATACATTCATGTATCATTTCCTCGTGTAAACCAATATAATGTGTTGTATATAAATGAATATTAATTACCATTTTTTACGATTATGCCAATTTTGTAATCATGGAGTGCAATAATAGTAATTCTAATTGAATTTCAATTAATTCCACAGCCCCAAAGACTGAATATGCCAGCTGTTCCCCATGCTTATGTCCTCAATTATCAGTGTCTTACAACAGCACACTACACTTAAGTAACTGCCGGAAAGGCATGTATTACAGTCACACCTGTATACCCGCACAGGGTGATTTATTGCAAGTACTCAGGGCTGAGAGCTTAGTCTAACACCCACTAAACACCAAATTATTCTACCACTTTTCAAGTACACAAACTGTACTTTGATTGTTTGGGGACTCTAGTGAACTCAGTAACCCAAAAATGCAGCAAGACCATTAAACCAATACCATCTAAGTGAAAGTCCGCTAGCCAATCCAAGCGGCTACATTCTTGCCTGCAGCTACAATCCCTCAGGTCAATAGAGATACATGTGCATGCTATAACACAAAAAGACATCTCTATTGTTTTCATTTGTTACCAACTAATTCCTCTGCTGTCAAGTCCAATTGCACAGAGTAAGTATGAAGTGAAACACCCAAAGGCCACTGCATGACTGCAACGACCACCCTTTGCATCTAAATCATGTCTATTGTGTGTGTTTTCTTATCCAAATACCTGATTGAAAATTGGACACAATTAAAACATCACATGCATTTGAAATGACAGATTTGTTTAGGAATAGCTGTGTGCACTGGTTATAATTTCATGGATATGTTCATAAGATAATATTGCTCCACAACCAACAAATGGGTCAGAAGTTTGAATTTGAGAACATTAATCAACATTTATTATAGTTTCCAGTTTGAAAGGTTTTGTACTCACATCGTAGTGGGGAAAGCATGTGGCGCTCTCTCATATTTTTTTTTTCATAAAATAACAAATATAGTTGCCATCATTAGTTAACAATTATGATTATAGAGAATTGATCATATGGAATAGTATGCAGAAATCGTTTTAACCTATTACATAACTTACTGCAATAACCGACTCACGGTCATGTTCATTTTAAAAATATGAAAAATCCAGAGAATTTTTTCTGGAAGCAAATTTCTAGTGGTTGATAGCGCTACACACGTAATGAGGGGAATGCTTCTTTTTTTTCTCCACTCTTGATTCAGGTCCCCTCCGTGTCATCCTTTTTTCTGCTTTTATTCAAAATGCCACCTACAAACCAATCACAGACTCGCATCCTAAATCCAGTTTTTGTGAATTTATTTTCATATAGTCACTTAAACTTTAACAAAATGACCTCAAGCTTTCCATTTTGACCACTTTCAAACTTTCTAGTTGAACGTTTACCATGAGAGGCTATCTCTGGCTTCTACCATGGAATCAGAGTTTTTGCAATGAGGAACAACATATACCTGTAGCTGCACCGTTATCCAAATACAAATAAACGTTGAGTAGTTTGTTCCTCATTAAGTAAACATATTTTGCACACATGCGCACACGTAAATCATCAATCAATCAAGCAACGCATTGTTTATGTAGCCTTTTTCATAGATAAAAAGCAAGAAAAAGTGCTTCACAAGACACGTGATAAAATACAAATTCAATAAATTAGGACTTCTGTCACAGGAATCACACAGAGGCGGTTCCACTCATGTCACTGACGTGGACGGGCTTCAAGAAGCCATTCTGTGCAACACTTAGCCTAAATGACAGATACAAATTGGATCCTGATCTGTATTTGAGCCTCCCTCTCACAGTCTACTGCTCTGTTTTTTTCATTGCCATTACCAATTGGGTAACAGTTTTACAGGATTTTTCACATGATAAAGAGGGGGGAAAACAAACAAGAAATATGCTGTCCGTGGAGTTGATTGTTTTTCTCAGACCCATTGCGCATCAAATTCCAACTCTACATTGTGTAATCCTTTTGTTGTATACTCAGGGTAGGTGGGGCTGGGACGGCCGCAAACGTTCAACAAATTACAGATCCCACTCATCAAAATAACAATATAAAACCAAAAGAGGTATACGGCACAATGGACATTTTTCAATAATACTACATATCATGTCATGATATGATCACACAGCACTACGTTGACACAGGAAGGAAGGTCCGTAGCACCATTAAGACCTAAAACTCGTCCTAAACGGCCTACTCCGTGGTTTACTGAGGAAACCCGCTCACTTAAACAATCATGTAGGAAGCTAGAGCGCAAATGGCATGCGACTAAACTTGAGGTCTTCTATCATGCATATTACTGTTGCATATACATTGTATATTACTAATATACAAAGAAGCACTCGCCTTAGCCAAAACGAATTACCTTTCCAAATTAATTGTTCTAAATAAAAACAATCCTAAATATGTATTTGGTACAGTGGCAAAGCTAACGCAACAGCTGCCAACCTCCAATAGCTCCTCCCATTCAGCCCATGACTTCATGCAATTATTTACGCAGAAGATTGAGCGCATTCGGGACGAGATTAAGGACACCGCTCCTAAAACCCTGTTGAATTCCGCGAATACTTATGCTAGCAGGGCTATTATGGCTGATAATTGTCTGACAACCCTATCCCTTTTTAAAATAGTATCTCTTGAAAGCCTAACAAAATTAGTTGGTGCGGCAAAAAAGACAACTTGCGCGCTCGACCTGCTTCCTGGTAAACTCATCAAAGAATTGTTTACAACCCTAGGACCCTACGTCTTACATATCATTAATTTATCACTCACCTCGGGCACTGTACCAGGAACTTTTAAGATCGCTGTTATTCGACCTCTGCTTAAGCGGCCAATTCTTGATCTGGAGTACCTCAGTAATTATAGGCCGGTTTCAAATCTGCCGTTTATTGCGAAAATATTCGAAAAAGTTGTAGCGCAACAGCTTAGTGATCGATTTGAAATTCTTCAGTCAGGATTTAAAGCCCATCACTCTACTGAGACGGCTCTTGCTAAAGTGACTAATGATCTTCTCCTAGCTATGGACTCCGACACCTCATCAATACTACTCTTACTTGACCTTAGTGCACCGTCGATCATAACATACTATTAGAACGCCTTGAAAGATGTGTTGGTATCTCAGGCTCAGCACTTTCTTGGTTTAATTCTTACTTCTCAGAAAGGACGCACCGTGTAATTCATGGAAATGCGACTTCTGAGTTTCGTAAAGTTACATGTGGAGTCCCGCAGGGATCCGTCCTAGACCCCTATTGTTTAGCATCTACATGCTTCTGCTTGGTGATAGTATACATAAAAATAACATTAGTTTTCATTGTTATGCTGACGATACCCAATTATATATGCCGCTCAAGATAACAAACCCGGCTAATTGCTGTAATTTAGGGACGTGCCTTGCCGAGATTAAACAATGGATGTCCAACTCTGTCTTTTCAAATGCACATTAAGAATATTACTAGAACCGCATTTTTCCATCTCCATAACATTGCTAAAATCCGTCCAATTCTGTCGAATAGTGATGCAGAAATTTTAATCCACACATTTGTTACATCTCGCCTCGATTATTGTAAAGTTTTGCTCTCTGGTCTTCCCATGTCTAGTATTAAAAGTCTTCAGTTAGTCCAAAATGCCGCAGCAGGACTCTTGACAAGGACGAGAAAGTTCGATAACATTACTCCAATATTAGCCAATTTGCATTGGCTCTCAGTCTACTTGAGATGCGATTTCAAGGTTTTGCTACTTACCAACAAAATACTGCACGTCTTAGCACCTTCCTATCTCGTCGACTTAGTGATGCCATATGTTCTGATCCGAAACCTTCGGTCACAAAAAGCCGGCCTTTTAGTGATCCTGAGAGCCAAAAAGATGTTCGTAGGCACTAGAGCGTTTTCTATTCGGGCACCGATGCTTTGGAATGCCCTACCCGCGGATATTAGAGGCACTACCTCAGTAGAGGTTTAAAACGCGACTTAAGACTTATTTGTACGATTCTGCATTTAGTTGAACTGTTTGTTTTGGCCTCTTTACTGCCGCTTCTATTCTTTTTCTGTCCCTATATAATTAAATTTGACTTGACTTGACTTGACATGACCTCGACGATATAGCATAGCAATTTTTGATATTGCGATATCACGATATTACAAATAGCTGCTTATGTCATCAAAAGACCCTCTCAATGTCTGCTGGAGACTATGCCATGAAGGAATGCTGGAGCCAATCCGAGAGGAGTGCTACTCAATCGTAGGACACATTTAGACAAACAACCATTCACACATTTACAGCTGTGTGCTTAAAGGGTCTTCGCTTAACCTTACATGCACATTTCTGGAATGAGCACAAAGCACCACTACTTCACTATGCTACCTCTTTATTTCTCATTTAACAATAATCCATGATAATGTACATTCGCAAATGCACGCAGAGTTCCAACCCATGCACAACCAACAAGCACCAAAACGTGCAGACATACAATACTCACTCTCACACATACCTGAGCGGGACCTTGTGATTTAGGTCACTAATCCGTTTCCACAGTGATGGCCTATGTGTAAATCAGAGCGCTGGCCGCATTGTCCGTTGGAAAATCCACATGCACATCCCTGCATCTCGGAGTGGGACTGAGTTATGGCTCCCTCATTCTTGTACAGCATTTTCGCATTTGCTCACATCTGGCACTTCACCTTCCTTTTTTGTTTCCCTCTGTTTGGTCACTTGGAATTCGTCTCACACTATGGGCCCTATTATCATGCCCAGTGCAAGTCTGGCATGAGGCATGGTGTAAATCTGCACAAGGATGGGCTGGACTGGATTAAGTTTTGATATTTTCGCACATCCATGTAAGACGGTGCAGTATGGTGCATTATAAAAAAAAGAGCACAACAGGTAAACTTTAAAGAATGCTTAGGGACAACAGAATCACACAATAAACACACAGTGTTGGCTCACACTTTCTGCAAATTCAACTCGTACAAGATTCAGCTCACAAATATTAAAATGAACTAGTTCAGTTCATAGTTCATAATTGAAATTTTTGAACAAACTTCATTGTTACAAAAATGAACTAGCTCGTAGTTAAAAAAAATAATATGTTTAGGCGTTTTATTTTCCATGTACTCAAACAAGATAAAATCTGGCACTGGAACAAAAATGAACTGCCATTCAAAAACCCCAGGAACCCCAGAATGATCTTGTTCACAGAAACATTCACAAAGCAAAAATGCACTATGTTCAGTTCACGTTCGCTCAAAATATGATGAGTCCATAAAATTTTGTGCATTTAACGCGTTCAGGTACAACACTGGCTTCATGTTTGCTATAGAAACAACATGGTGCATTCAGGGTACTTTTACAATCTCGGGAACTTGTAAACACACCACGCTATTCTATGCATTGAAATATTTATTTTCTTCAATTATAAGGTTTTAAAGATCGAGATAGCTATAAGCTAAATATTAGCTGGATATGTGCATTTGTGTGTTGAACCTGTTGGCTCAATGTTGGCATTAGACACACTTAGACGATTATGATTTTGGGTCATGAGCCGCATCTTATCAATTCTTTGGCTAGGCGTCGGATGATTGAGCCAGCCGGGCTGGCTCGGGCAGGATCACCACCGCTGCCACCACGTTGTTAACATCCGTGGAAAGGGCCCGGTGTACTCCAAGAGTCGCCGCCGCCGCGGCCCTCACTTGCCGGCCGGCACGAACCGAACGGAGGGGCTGACCACTCGAGCTGCTATTGCAAAAGCTTTGGTGGCAGGAGGGGTCGCGTGCTATAAGCACACATTTTTTATCCGTCCGACTTAGTTCGTGCTCCTTCCGCGTGGCTAACTATAAATCGAAACTCAGCACCGACATTTTAAAATCCGAACGGTTCCAAGAGAACCGTAATGATGGTCCCGGTTCCATTCGATTCACGGTTATCGATGCCCAACCCTAAAAGATGTGCAATATTATTTTATGAAAGTGATTGCTTTTATCTGAATTTGACCAGTCAGACGCAAATTTAAATCTGGGTCGCCACCCAACAGTTGAACATTATCGAGAGTAATTACAATAGTAATAGCTAATAGTACATCGACCTTTCTTATGTAGCTGCTTGAAACAAACGTATTTCTTTCATTAGATAATAAAAATGTCATTTCTTTAGGAACATGTTCAATATCGCAATAACATGGATATCGCTATATTCAACGACCATATTGCATATCTTTGCGTATTTAAGGGTAACGACCCCTGGTCTGGCTGGATGGGCCTGGCCTGCATAAGTTTAGTCTCTGCTATCGCACACTCAATACATATCCAAAACCCTACACTGTAGATATTCCTTATAAGGCACTTTGGGCCACAACATATTTCGGGTACCCAGGGAGGCTAGTGCAGGTAGTGGGGATGCCACTGATGAACTTGATTTCAACACAATTATGCTGTCTTGCTGCTCTGTTCTTCTGCACTGCCCATCCCCCCAATTTTAATAAATTCCACACACTCATCAATGGAGGCGGGGCTAAGAGGACACGAGGCCAGTTGGTCAGTTTTGTCAATCTTTGTTCAATCCGAAAACAACAAGTACAACCAAAAGAAATGCACTAAACAACTATTTTGGTCAATTGTGAAATAGTTAAAAGTGTACTAGCATTCTGTGGAGTGTTGTAGTGAAATAAGTTGGACCTAACGACCAAATTTGGCCATTAGAAAAGTGTGTAAATGACACCCATTGATACTAGCCCAGGGGTGGGCGATTCCGGTCCTCGAGAGCCGGTATCCTGCATGTTTTATGTCACCCTGCTGCAACCCAACTGATTCAAATGATTAGGATCGTTATCCAGTTTCTGCAGACCTTGCTGATTATATGATCATTTAAATCAGGTGTGTTGCAGCAAGGAGAAATGGAAAAGAGACAGGACACTGGGCCTCGAGGACTGGAATTGCCCACCCCTGTACTAGCCGTTTGATATGTTGAATACAATACAATACAATACAATTTTATTTATATAGCGCATTTCATAACAGCTAGAGCTGTAACAAAGCACTTTACAAACAATACAATAAATAGAACAAAAACACTAAAAGGCTGTGATACATGTATTAATAAATATAGATATAAATAAAATATAAGTAAAAATATAAATAAATAAAGCCAATAAATTGACATAAAACACTATATACAATTGACACGGGAAAAGAGCCGAATATTTCAGGTCTGATCAAAAGCCAGCGAATAGAAATGTGTCTGCAACAAGGTTTTAAAAATGGACAAAGAGGGGGCTTGCCTAACAACCAATGGGAGGTCATTCCAGAGGGAAGGACCAGCAACAGAAAAGGCTCGATCCCCTCTGAGGCTCCGCTCGGTCCTCGGCACCTCGAGCAGCGCCTGGTCCGTAGACCTGAGCCGTAGGAGTGGAGGAGCTCGGAGAGCTTTTTGTCTTTAATGATTTAAAGACGAATAGGAAAATCTTAAATTGGACCCTGAAATGCACTGGAAGCCAGTGAAGGGAGGCCAGAATTGGTGTTATGTGCTCGATCTTCCTAGCTCCAGTTAGCAGGCGGGCAGCAGCATTTTGGACCAACTGGAGACGTTTGAGGGGGGACTGGCTGACACCAAAATAAAGTGCATTGCAGTAATCTAGCCGAGATGTAACAAAGGCATGGATGACTGTTTCTAAGTGCTGATGGGAAAGGAGGGGCTTTACCTTAGCCAGTTGTCTAAGGCGTAGCAGTGGAAGGAAATACCGTGTTTTCTAAGGATGGAACCCAGGGGCAGCATATACAATGAGAGTTTGCATGTTCTCCCCGTGCCTGCGTGGGTTTTCTCCGGGATTCCAAAAACATGCATGGTAGGTTAATTGAACACTCTAAACTGCCCCTAAGTGTGATCGTGAGTATAAATGTTTGTTTGTCTCTGTATGCCCTGCGAATGGCTGGCAACCAGTTCAGGGTGTACCCCACCTACTGCCCGAAGACAGCTGGGATAGGCTCCAGCACGCCCGCGACCCTTGTGAGGATAAGTGGTTGGATAATGGATGGATGAATTAGCATACATGTATGATTGTCCGCTGCAGCCATGTAGGAAGTGTAGTGCAAAACGCACAAAAGTGTGGCTCATTCACAATCTATATTTTGCAGTAAATTGTGCAATAACTAAGCTGCTGTATCTGCAGAGTATTGAATGGATTTGATTGAAGATAATAAAATGCATTTGATGGTAATGAGTCCCACTTGTTCCCACCCAAGAAATATAGCATGTTTACATACAATACATACAGTGGTGCTTGGAGGAACGAGTTGAATTCGTTCCTCGACCACACTCGTAATTCCAAACACTTTTGCCTCACACCATCTTTCCCTTTTGAAATGAATGGAGAAGCCATTTGTGTATTCCAGCCTCCTAAGAAAACAACACATTGTGGTTTTCAGGAGAAATGTTCACACTCTATAATATCATACTTTGTAAAAACATTCACTCATGACATCATCCAGGGGCAAATAACAATTCTGTTGTGGTTTTCAAATGAGAACCAGTGGTTGTTGTTTGAAGCTCATGTTTTTCCTGTCCCACTGACCTCATGGATGAACTTAAACACATCTGGGCAAAGTAGGGCCTGCGTGTGGCCCGTCCACAGTCTCTGAGTAGAACTAACAACCTTTCTGAAGTCAAAATAAAATGTAAAGTATGTGCTGCTTTTATTTTGATGTGCACACAGATCAGCAGCGCAAGCGAACAAGAGCTACAACAAGTCTTCAGTGTTGCCGCTAGTAGATATTGTCATTGTGTTTAGTGACTTTTAAAAAAATACCCCAAAACGTTGACGATTGATAGAAAGTCTCAGAAGTAAAACTGCTTCAAAACATCGGTGCCCGCATGTACCGGAAAGGGCGATGTCTTATGAGATTTTACCGGAAATACATCACACCACTCTGTGTAAATAGTCCAGAAGACTGACATATGGATAGATGGTGCTTGAGGCTCAGCTTCTCTCTCTGCTTCTCAGTACGCCGGTAATATTGGTTGTTTTTCGCAGAGGATAAATGACATTTGGGGGGCATTAGTGAAGTGAGGTTTAAAAAAGTTTTAAAGTTTTAATACATTGACATTTATACAGAATACAATTTGAATAAAAGTCTTTGGCTCTGCTAAATGTTTTTATGTGTTATTTCGCTCCGATATGTGTCTTGGTTATGTTGCGACCGAGATGTGCTAAAGATGAATATTTCATTCATGTGTGATAAGATATAGTTTCAGTAAGGGGGACAGTCCTATTTTGTTATTGTTATATAGATTCTGTAATTACAATAGTCTTGTTAGGACCTAGAAGTTAGAGTTCAAGTGGCTCATGACGTCATAAAAAAGTGCAAGAGAAAAAAATCGAGGTAGAACACAACGTGTGTGGTTAGAAAAAAAGAGGGTGTATGCCTGTTCGATGAAAAATGCTTCATGTAAACTCCAACTGAACTGGAAAAGTAAAGTTGCCCAAACGAAGAATGGAGACGTGTCTTTCCTTGTGAGGGTGCAACAGTTACATTTTTGATTAAAAAATAAATTGCTTTGAATTAATTTTAATTTTTTTTGCCTTAGTGCCTTACATCCACAACAATGCGATGACCAACAAGATTTCACAGCGATACAGGCAACACAAGAGCTACTATAATACTGTACTCTAGTAGTACTGTACTTATCTGTATGTGTATGAGTGTGTGGTCGTTGGAACAAGGCCATCGTGAAAGCAATCCATGGAAAAGTTATTGAGTGTTATTAGCCTAGTGCCTGCTACAGCTCTCCTGTCTCCATCTACAACTGAAGATTTAATTATATCTTGTGACTGCAGTCGAGCTATATCCAGTCCACTGCATCATGTACTGAAATGAAATGCAAAAAAAATGTGTGGGCAGGGGTGGGTTAAACTTCATATGTATATTGTTGTCCAATTAAACTGTTGCTTTCCAAAAACCTTGCCCCAAGCTAAGAGCACTATGTGGGTGCATTCATGCCCCAAAAAATATAAAAACACACACATGCACATCAATAAATTAAGATTAGCAAGCCACTCCAGAATAACCTCAAGAAACAGCTAAATAAAGAGATATCTCCATTTGCACTAAGGCTGTCTTTACTTTCTGCCTTTCATGTGATTCACTCAAAAACAAGTACAAATTGGTCACATATACTTGAAACATTTCTTTCCTGTCTTGCCCAACAGCTGAGCATGTACCAGTGGCATTTACAGTGCAAGAAAGGCAAATGCTTGCTAATCGAACAGCACGACATCATAATTTATCTGAAAAAAGGTAGTTAGCAGAATTTTGAAAGGGCAAAAAACAATTATTCCGACCACAACTATTTAAAAACAATGAGCAAGTGCATTCTCACCTGGAAATACAGTGCAATACATACAAACCGGGGTGCACAAGACCATTTGCAAAAGTATGACAGCTGCTCAGAGGATTTAAGCACTTCTAAAACACAATCATCTACAATGTGAGTATTAGCCGTGAGACGAGTATGTTAGCTGTTGACAACATGCACAGGTAGATGATATAATGTTGGCTACAGGGAGATCACATTTCTGTGAGGTGGACACGGGGCGACCACCTCTGACTCAACCTTATTCCCTCCCCCATGTCCCAATCCCTCCCGCCACAGCTGTGCCGGGGCTAGTGGTATGATTTTATAAATATATAATAAAGATGACAGTATGCGTTTAGAGAGAATTGAATGCACACTGCTGTCATGTTAATGAGTGAAATGCAATGACTTCCACGACACAGGCCCACAGAGCTCAGAATATGTCTGCCTGCACCTCCATCCATTGACAATTGATCGCGCTACACTCACTGTGTCAATCGTGGTTCCAGCAGGTGTAAAGTTTAGTCTACTTACAGCCATCAAATTGTCAGGTGCGCTGAGCGCATGTTAAAAAGAAATGCCCTCAGTACGGAACAGATGGATGCAGATGGAGTATGCATGGAACAGAGAGATGGACGGAATTCCTAATTAAGCATAAAGTCTCGCGTCAGCATGAAAATCAGGGTATGCAAAATTTTACACTTGAACGGACTGCAAATATTGAGACCATTGACTATGTTTTACCCGCACCCAAAATAATTTCAACAATGGTGCACAAACTTCCACAGCACGTAAAGGAGGTGTTGACTCTATGAACACTTCAATAAAATTACAGCTTTCCTTTTTCTAGCAATTCAATGTCATTACTGTATTGGACTATCACTACTGTAATGAAACTTTCACTGCAGACAAACTTAACCCAAGTCTAGGTCCTGAAAATACAAAATAGTCCAACAAGAACTTACATGGTAGGGCTGCAGCTATCGAATATTTTGATATTTGGATATTCTACTGAAGATTCTATCGATTAATTTGTTATTTGGATAAAAATAGTGTTTTTGCTTGGTTAAAGATAGAGAAGACATAAAACTCACATTTCCACTTAATGAATGGAGAACTGCTTTTTATTTTTAAATAATGAACATTTTATACTTAAATGCAAAGGGATACTTTATTAATTCTGCAATTTGCAGCAATAAAAAGTTAATATTTTGCCTAAAATGAATTGTATACCTTCTTTACTTTTCATATACAATTAGCACCTTTAAAAAAGCATTTTGCCACTTGTTGTCGACTGAAAATAACATCATGTGCACAGGGCTCAAGTAACACCCAATCACGGCCCACTTAACGTTCACAAGCAACAACAGTGTACATTCATTGAAATTAGGTTTAAGACCAACATTTTGAATGGTTTATCCGCTTGATAGTTGTGTTTCATTTTCATTTTATGTTTTAGCAATTTAATTGTTTTTAATTTTACCTTTAATCAATTTAAATTGTTTTTCATTATTATAAATAGGTGAAAAGAAAAAAATAATAATTATCGCTAGACTGATATGAAATACTTGTTACACTTTTCAAGCATATCTCCCAGCCCTAATTGTATATATAGGTTGTCGAAGCAAGACCTAACTCCTGGAATTAAAAAATTCAATGAAAGTGTTGTTTTAAAAAGGTAGCATTGGTAGCATTCGCTCTTTGAATTCAACAAGCACCACCAGTCAGGCACCTGGATTAGACAGACATGTGCATTAAAGCAAATTTTAGTAATCTAGATCCATTCCAACTGCAACCTCCAATACACCTTCACTACACAGGTTTTAACATCTGCTTTTCAAAGCTGAGAAAAGATGGATGGACTTAATTTATTGTCTCATGTCACTCAAGCCTACGGACAGTAGTTTGTGATGGAAAATGTGCTGCCTGTCTTCGAAGCACATTTGTGTTTTTGGCAATCATTAGCACAAAATGCATTTTAAGGTGAAAGCATAAACATACATTGGCCAAATCTAAGCACATGCTTCCTGTAACTGTTGGGATGGTGACCTTGCCTTGCCCCTGACACCACCACTCAAAAGAGATTGCAAGTGAGGAGGGGTACAAGAGCGGGCGGAGCTTCACAGGGAGCGGCAAGGGATGGGGGGGTTGGGAGGTAGATGATTTACCACAAAGAGGAGAAGTGGTTAAATGTGTGCCTGAAGGTCTTTAAAAGGGGTTGTTTTTGTCTATCCATTGGTTTTCTGTACCCCTCATTCTTGCAAGGGCCGCGGGTCTATCCCAGCTGACTTTGGGCAAGGTGGTTGTTTTTTCTCTGTATATCTTCATTTACATCCCATTAAGCTTAAAGTATCTTTAAGATGTGGTGTTGTGCTCCCTGTATTTATATTTTTTAATGTTCCTAATTAATGCTTGTGTAGAATAATCCGAATTGCTACCAATGATACAAATAACTAGGGATTTCGTCAGTCATCTGATTTTGCGGATCTGCTGATATGAAATTTGACTCAAATACAAGTAAAGGTCGAACAAGATACTTCATTAAAAGACCAAATTTCTGAATGTCTTCCAGTGTTGTACATGAACCAGCTCAATGAACGAAGGTTCATGAACTCGTTCATATTTTGGATGAACATGATCTGAACGTAGTTCTGCCTGATAAACATTTTTGCGAACACGCTCATTCTGATACCAATGAATAGCTTCTGAACAACAGTTCTTTTTTGCTCAAGAGTGCCAGGTTTAAAGGACGTAAATGAGCCTTCATATGTAGGGGTGGGGGGCGGGGGGCTTATTTGGCAACCCAAGCCATGGAGCCTCGCGCGGTCGCATGTGTCATCAAAAAGCAAGATGGCAGCTTGGAGGGGGAAAAAATGAGGCCGTGGCGGTTACCTCACTCGGTGGTCTGTATTGTTTAACAACAAATGGTAATGTACACTAAAGTGTGTTATTCCCTGGTCAGTAGTCTGAAGATGAGAGGGCGGGTTAGTCAGAGTGTGTGTCAGCTCATTTCTTACCTCAGCCTGGTTCCTACTTTAGATTGTCAAACTACAGTCTACTACATAAAAGACAGCAGTCCATTTTTGTTTTAATTCCTCATTAAAAAAGAAGAAAAAACATAGTACACCAAGTTTTTCATCATGAAACTGTAGGGTGAAACTTGCAGCTGTCTACTAGTGTGGACTGAATGGGTGGCAACACTGAGGAAATGCCAGTATTTCCTCTGGTCTATTGAAAAACTAAAATAAAATAAGAAGCATAATATAAACAAACGTCAATTATACAACCAGTCAAAAGTTTTAGAGCAACCCAATTCTTCTTTTATTGAAAGTGAAGCAGGTCAAGCCCAATGAATATCTTCAAATGGTAAAAAAGATAACTGCTAAACTGCCATAGGTTAAATTATAACAAGTTAAGTTACACAATAGTAAATAATATTATTGTGAATTTCTGAATTATGCAAAAAGTCTCCAGACTTTAACTCCATTCAGCTGATTTGGGATGAACAGGACACAAGAATTATAGCAAAGCAATTTACAAGTGCCACAGATTTATGGGAACTTCTGCAACAGAAACGGGAAGAAATTTCTGAAGAATATGTGATTTCCATTAGAGAAAGAATGTTACAAGTGTGTACAGCTGGCTTACTTTGGCTTTAATGATTCAAATGTTAAAATACATTGCTGTTTATTGATTGATTCTATTCTTCTATTGATTGATTCTACTCTACAGGTATATTCCTTTTCTAACTTAATTCGTTTGTTCCGTGCTTTCATTTCAGAGTAAAATGAGGGACTGAACTGCATGCTTTGTAATCCATCCATCCATTATCTATACCGCTTATCCTCACAAGGGTTGTGGGCGTGCTGGAGCCTATCCCAGCTGTGATTGGGCAAAAGGCAGGGTACACCCTGAACTGGTTGCCAGCCAATCGCAGGGCACACAGAGACAAACAAACAAGCGCACTCACAATCACACCTAGGGGCAATTAAGAGTGATGAATTAACCTAGCATGCATGTTTTTGGAATGTGGGAGGAAACCGGAGTACGCGGAGAAAACCCACGGGGAGAACATGCAAACTCAACACAGGAAGGCTGGAGCCGAAATCGAACCCACAACCTCTACAACTGTGAGGAATTTTGTAAATCTAAATTAAAAGTACTGCATAATAGCTATCAAATATTTTGGTTTTCAAATATCCTACTGAAAATTCTATCGACTAATCAGGAAGTCAGATAAAAATTTTAAAATATATATTTTCGCTTGGTGAAAGAATGACTATGAATTAGGGGTGGGCGATATGACGATATTAGATCGTTAAGCGGTTTAACGTCTTCACGATCTCTTAAAGCCGAAAGATTGTTTGATCGTCTACATGGCACATTCTAAACAGTTTAGCTCTATGGTGGCGATAATCGCCAAAATGCCAAATATCGGCCCCGATAATCGGTCTAGCTCTAAAAAAACATTCACACCTAAGGACAATTTAGAGTGTTCAATTAACCTATCATGCATGCTTTTGAAATGTGTGAGGAAACCATAGTACCCGGAGAAAACCCACACAAGGCATGGAGAGAACATTCAGACTCCACAAAGGAAGGCCGCAGCCTGGTTTCGAACCCACAACCTCTGCACTGTGAGGTGGATGTGCTATATATATATATATATATATATATATATATATATATATATATATATATATATATATATATATATATTTATTTATTAGAGCTATTTATTTATTTTATTTTTTTTACTGTAATGATTCAAGGACTCGTTTCACCCTTAGTGCTTAGTAATGAAAAGGTGCTTTTCGTTCATTTTCCTGTCACCTCGTTTGTCTTCATTTTCCAGAACAGCTAGATAAGACTAAAAGAGGTTGACTGGGGTGATACTGGGTTCTTTAAAGGGGAAGTCAACCCAAACAAATTATTTGCAATAATATGTTCTATGCGCTTTCACTAGTTTAGACACAGCATTCACCTTAATGTTGCGTTGCTGGAATAAGCAGCAAAATCCACCCGTTTTTAGCCATCTCAGGGGGCAGCCATGTTGTCACTTCTGTGGACTGAAAACGACATCACAGTTGCTCAGGGCTCAGGAAATGACCAATCATGACTCGGCTTCAGAAAACAGGTGAGCCATGCGTAGAACATGTTCTTGTAAAGAAAGTTTTGGGTCGACTTCCTCTTTAAATGCGAGTGTACTGTACAAGATTGCATATGTTGTCAAAGTTACTCTGTTGCTCAATAATGTTCCAAAAGGTTATATTTTATGCAAATCACAGCTAATTACTATAACACTATCAATTACTAGTGATAACTACATTTCGTTTTATTTTGTTATTTATTTAACTGACATTCTAGAAAATTATTTATGCCCGGACATTTAGTTTATTTAGACTCACATTATTTCCCAGGACACCACTCGCTAGTATCTGCATGCTGCTACAGTAGCTTCTCTGGTTCAGCAGCCCCTTTTCCTGCAACGTCTTGTAATGGCTAGAACATTGCTCTCATGCTGTAACGCAGCACTCACTATTTTGGTTTACAGTGTTCCCGGAAGATGAGGCCTTTGGATAAAACTTTTATTGCAACATGGTCAGAGGTGATGGACAATTTATAACATGGAAGTCATGCTAAAAATGTGCAAGCAGGGCAAATCTGGCTAGTGGATGGAAAATGTGGCGGAATATTGGAGAAAGTACTTCACTGAAGGAAAGACCATAAAAAGGGAGGGAGATAATGCAGAGTAGGTGTGTTTGCGAACCATCTGGACTCGGTCTCTGATAAGATACACTTTGTCAGCAAACATCTCATCCCTCAGCCACTTTCCCTCTTTTTTCTCTCCTCTGTAAACTTCACAGAATCTTAACGTCCTCCTCTGTATAATTCTTTTTAATGTCACAATTTTTTTAAAGATGTTTTCTTGGGTAGGAAGGACTAAAGGTCCAATAAAGGAAGGCACTAGAAGGGTCTGAGTGCGTAAAAGTAAGAAGGCCCTAATTCTTTATGTATAAACCACAACGAAATATAAATGTGAATAGACACCACTGCTCCAGAACAAGACGTAACGTAACGGGGGTGCGAGTGAAAGTGTACCGTATTTTCCGGACTATATCTTGCTTTGGAGTACAAGTCACACCAGCCATAAAATGCATAATACAGAAGAAACAAACATATGTAAGTTGCACTGGAGTATAAGTCGCCGCCCCTCCACCGCCTCTCGGAATCCAAGTTGTCTCTGTCGCGTAACGCAAATAAATGTGTCCATATAAATCAAATTAATAAAATTGTGTGCTTAGTACACAGAATTTCCACCGAGCTAGGATGGTATCATTTAGCTAACATCCACACATGTAGCGTTACAAGAAAGTTACGATAAATTTACTTTAAACTCACCAAAACGGTCGTAGATCGATTAAATAAGTCTTTTATTTATCGCCGACCATGTAGAATGTTTCCAAGTCTCCAAAAATATTTTTGTATTCGGTCGTAATTATTCGTTCTCCCCTCCGCTCTCGTGCGTGCGTGTGTGTGTGTGGCTGGCTGATGATGCAAGATCATGCACTGCCAGGCACGGCGCCTCTTAAAGGAACAGTACACTATTTTGTATAGATGGATTAATAGACACTCAAATTGTCTTTTTATCATACTATTTTAATTACTTGTTTAACGCAATATTAGAATTTAACCGTTTAAATTATTCATGCACTTTAATAGCTTTTAGGATTTACCTTTATGTTCTTTATGTGGGTTGAAATAACATGTGAGATTATATACAGGTTGCTCCGGAGTATAAATCGCACTTCCGGCCAAACTATGAAAAAAAAAAAAAACGCGATTTATATTCTGGAAAATACGGTAGTCGAACTCGCCAAGGGACGGTCGTTTAAAATTAGAGGTGGACCAGCCTATTTTTTTCCCCCGGGGAAAAAAAAGGCTAATGACGGATGACGGAAGGGCACCCACGCTGCAGACGGATGATGAATAACGGACGCTCAATTTTTAGTAAAATGCCCAGCTCTGCTTAAATCCTGGAACTATCGAAAATCTAAGCTGTAATGCTTCACTGTAAGTTGAATGAATCAAATATTCTAAATTAAAAAAAGCTTAAACATCAACTCTCAATGTCAACTAATTGCATATACAACAGAAGAAATTATCACATTGAATACAATTGCACGGTTCATAATACTGTAACTATAGATTACAAATTATATACCTGTAGTTGTGTAATTATAACACTAGTTTACACCAAACCTGAGTAAGGACGTAATTTAGTAAAATATTTTGAAAAGGTCCACATGGTAAAACTTCATTTTCAAGTCAAACATAATATGTAGGAGATATAGATAACCTCTTTTGAGACTGCACAATGCTTCTGTAAAAGTGGCTTCGCCATCACGCTGCTTTACTTATTTCAACCGATTACAGCAGCATATATGTGATACTGCCCCAGTGTATCATTTCAAATATATTCCAGCATTCCATGAGAAAGGTGTGACGACACCAATGGTGTTTCTAATGAGCTGGCCTGCTGTTCCGCTTGTCCAATTTACACAGACATTAAATGGGAGCTGTTCACATTTTGTTACCCCATTTCTTCTGCGTACACTTTATATTCGACACTCGGGCGCTAACAGCGCCACAATCTTCAAGGCCTGAAACGCCAGTAAAACTACTGATTGACAAGATAACCTTCAGTCCATCCAATATGAATGGAGCATGAGCCTAACATACTGTCCACTTTGCAAGTCAGAGAAATGTTTTGACCACATTTTGATTCGTCATTAACAAGTCGGTCTTCCTTTTGAATTAGTGATGAGAGAGTATAGCGCTGCACTTTCACCTGAAGAGCTTTCCCGTGAACACACTATGCACGTATCCTCCAGTACTTTAGGGAAGAGAGTTGATGTGATATACCACGCACCGGTGCGCAAACAAAGCAATCCACAATCCATATACATTACCCCAATAAAATAATGAATAATACATTTTTATGTATGTGGTGGAAAATAATGAAACATGAAAATAATATTCAATTATCATGAATGGGAACAATGCTAATGCTGTGATGTGTTCTGGTGAATGTGTGTTCATGCCTGAATATCTAAGAATATTTTAACTACACAAGCATATTAATTCATTCAAGAAATAAGCGGAACCTTTTTATATTTTTCAAGGTTTGAAACACAGATACTTTCACACATTAATACACTGTACATTTAGCCGGTAGTGTCTCCACACAAACACACTCATCTCCTAGCAACAAGGCCTGCGAAAGTATGAGATTAGGTGTCTGTAAATTGTGTGTGTGCGAGTGCGTGTGCGGGGGTGTGCGTGCGTGTGTGTGTGTGTTTTGGGGGATGGGGTCAAGACAAAGGCTGAAGAGTTAGTGATAAGAAAAATATGCAGGGATGATAAATTGATACAACAGTGCAGTGAAGTTTCTGTAAATCTTGGTGATTATTTCCAGAAATGTCTTAACATGCCATCCCATACTGAGTAGCAATTACAGCCTGCAAACTGGGGTAAGGAACATAACAGTGTTAACGAAAATGCATGTGGAGTGGTGTGGGGTTTCATCTGTTGATGAATCAGTGTGTTCCCGCAGCTAACGCATGATCGCTTGTGAACGTGTCCACACCCGTGCAACAGCGTATGTGCATGTGAGTGTGCATGCAGCGGTGGTGGTATCCAGCAGGTCATATAATGCTTGGCTGGTCACATTGTCTGCCCCAGCAGTCAGTCTTTCACACAACCTGTCCCCTTAATCTGCAAATACATCTCATATAATCTGCAAATGCCTGCAGAGGGGGAAAAAAAACCACAGTGACTAAAACAGCAATGGCTTCAACTTCCCTCCACATTGTGGCCTCACTTCAAAATATGAAAATCCACATTTCCTGCTTCTAATGAGTGTTAATGTGGAGACCATGCAAAGGGTAATTATCGGTAGATGAAATAGCAGTTGCTTTTTCATGGCAGCAGTCAAATGTTTGATTTAATTTGCGGACAGTGAATCAGTGAACCAAACAAAACTTACTAACATAGCATACAACCTTGTTAATCAATAAGCCTGCTTTTAAAAAAAAAATAATAATAATACTGTAATGTACACATGCATAGATAGTACTAGTTTTCACAGGAAGTAAGTTAAATTTAATAGCGTTGTATTGATAGAGCACAGTAAACATAAAATTTTATCACTGTAATTATATTATTCTTTTAATGGTTAGTAACCACTGTTACTCCTTTGTTACAAGAAAGGCAACTAAAAAAATACCGGTTTGTAGCTGTCAAACATCTCATCTTTAAATATGCATAATACCTGCCATTTTATTTTGTTTCTTCCATCACGCTGTGACTTCAATATCTTAATTATGGCCCCAAAGCATTTATAATGTCCGAGCGACTGCGTGGTATCATCTGGGTTCAGTGACATGAATGTGTTGTTGTATTCCAAAAGTAGCAAATAACTACTTTTTAAATTGTTATCCCTCTTTTATTATTTATAATTGTATCTGGCAGTGGAATGCAGCCGCTTTCTGTGCTTGACTGGTTCTATTGTCTCTCCCAGTGGTTGGTCTGAATATCCTAATCCACTAAAACATTCTAGACAAGACAAAAAAAAAGGCTAAATAATAAATTAAATCGACAGACATTTGCAGTTTATCTTGTAAAACTAAATTATTGGACATAGTGATTGAGGTGTTGTCAGATGTTTTTGTACTATTCAAACTCAAAACACAATTACAAACAAATATTTCTTTAATTCCCTCCCACTAAAAATGCACACAGCGTCTATCAACTACTTTGATTTTAGCAATGCTAGATGTGAAAAACAGGGCTTCCAATTCAAATGTCAACTTTTGCTCTTAAATTTGGTATAAATAGGATATATAATTTGAATAGTTATTTATTTTCCTAATGACATCTTATCATTCTTAATAGGCCCCTTGGAATCTTAATCAGTTGCACATGTTCTTGTCTCAAGCGCTATCTCTGCCTTCCTCTCTTTACGACCTGTCTATTTGCTTTTTCTTAAAAGCATGTTTCCTCTCACAGTGACAGTTTAATTCCTTTAATCCATCACGCACTTCCTCCCTTGACTTTGTTTTTCATGTACACATTTTTGGGGAGCATCTCAAAATGTATGTTTCTCATTGAAAAGGTACGTGTTGGGGCTGCAGAGGGAAAACCTCACATACACCCCACAAACGGCAATGGAATGCAAATCTGTGTCTGGAAGTCATTACGCAAACAGAAAAGCCCGTCTTTTCTCTCTCTCTCTCTCTCTCTCTCTCTCTCTCTCTCTCTCTCTCTCTCTCTCTCTCTCTCTCTCTCTCTCTTTGTGTGTGTGCGGGGGTGTGCGTGTGTGTGTGGGGGGGTGGGTGTGCGGGTGTGTGTTTGCGTGTGTGTGTGTGTGTGTGATCAGCAGTGCACCGTCCACCCTTACCCTCACCTCACCACATACATCAGTGCGCCTTTCAAAACAGACATTGCTAAAAGAAGCAATGAAGGCAGATCTGCTTTAGGTTTCCCCAAACCTTTACTCGGTTAAATACAGTTTCCACACAGCTACCATGGTGACAGACAGCAAAGCATGCTTACACAAGTGAAGTGATTTCCATTTTTAGTTCATGCCTGTATTTAGTTTGGATGAAGTCTTATCGGTTTATCACCAAAAATCTTTTTTTCATAAATGCAAATTGGAAAAGCACTGTGTAATGCCTAACATATTGTGCATTTAATGTCAGTAGTTACAATGAAGGGAATACAAATACTGCAGTGAGTGTTGTACGGGAACAATACCAAACCGTCACATCCTGACGTCAAAAATGGTTCAGTGCCAGTTTTGTTTTTCTTTAGTACTGGTATTAAAAAAAAGTGTCAGCTATCCTACTGTGTGTCTTAAAGGCTGGTACACATTAGGCCGCCTGTCTGCCGACAAGTGGGGAATACCTGAAGTGGGAGGCTTGTGCAAGTGAGAGGGAGGAGAAAGATGGCTGCAAATTCTCAAGCTCCTGGAGATCCTCCACTACTCACGGAGAAACAAGACACACAAATCGTCATATGGAATTATTTTGGCCTACATGTCCGACAGCCAGGGTACGCCCAAAGACACGGCAAAGCGTGTCTGCCAGGCTTGTTATAAAACTACTCTAGCTAGAGGTGGGAACATGTCCAACACCTCGCTGACCGGCGTCCTAAATGACATCACGCGACAGGTTGTGACATGGATGGAAATTTACATTTAATCCCTATACTGTTTTTGAATATTAGTTCATACATATTCACAAACACACCCGTGTGTGCGTGTGTGTGTGTGTGTGTGTGTATATATATATATATATATATATATATATATATATATATATATATTAGGGTTGCATGATATTGGAAAAACATGCACTATGGTTGTTGAATATAGCGATAGATATTATTGCGATATTTAACATGTTTATAAAGAAATTACATTTTTATTATCTAAAGAAAGAAAGATTTTTTTTTCACACAGCAAAATAAGTAGTGAGCTCAATATAGTCTTAGCTAATAGATAATTCTCAACTATTTGGTGGCGATGCACATTTAAGTCTGTGTCTGACTGGTCAAATTCAGATAAAAGAATACAATTCCAAAAAAACGTTATTACATGCCTTTGGGATATGCATATTGCATGAGCTAATATTGTGATATTGATATTTTTTCGATATATTGTGAATCCCTAATACTCTATATATATATGAGAGTGCAAGTGTAAATCAAATTATTTAAAAAAATACATCTGCAGTTCTAGACGGAGTAGGCTGTCTGAGGAAAACAGACAATTGACAGCTATGTTTTCCTGGCAAAGAAGAAATAACTATTAAATAACGGCTGATAAACAGAAGAGCAAGAATAAAATCTGAATTTACATCTAACATAGGTGACTCATCAGTAGTTACATGACCTTACAATGGCATCCACACTGATGTGGTGCATACAATCAATAGTTTCTGTATCTCTGGTAGGTATGTATAGTTTATGTTGACGTGCTCCTTAACCTTCCACTTTATTTAGCACCACATCATGAGGTGTGACTGGAAGAGGAAAGGGAGAGCAGTATTTGACTTTGGCCCTGCTCCTCTAGACCCAATTATGCATCCTGGGTGATCAGATCATGAATAAACAGTTTCAAGTATTTCACTTCATATCTTGCATCACCATGCTTGGCTAAACGCTCTGATGATTTACAGTATGTCAATGGCAGTGCACAGTGAAATATATTTTTTTATGCTTAAAAATCATGGGTCATTTATGGCTATGGTGCCAATTGCATCATCATAGGAAGCTAAGATAAGTATTGCAAACATCTAACGCTGTATATGTTTACAAGGGAAAAAATGAATGCTGTCTTGCTGCCATTTGTACGTGTGTGTGCAATACAAACTAGAAAATATAAACGCCAAACCACATGCACAGTAACTGAAATGCATCTTGGTCACTTTGACATCAAGTATGTCTGAAAGCAATTTGTCCAGAATTATGCCCCTAATTTGGTTAATATTGCCCATCTCCATTTTGACTGCTGCTCACATGAAGTGACCACAAAATCTAAAGCAGACCTTGAATCTTGTGTTTATTTTAAATGTCTCAAATGTCTTGTACGTGATACAGTGCACCCTAAGAGCGTTGCTGAAAGTGAATAAACTGGCCTCTGACGCATCTGTACTGACGTCTTTATTCGGCCTTTAGTAAATAAGAATTGAGATCAATATAAACTGACATAGTGTGTGGCGATTTGACAAGATGGGCAACTACAGGCCTTGCTGCTCTTTTGACTGATTTGTCAACTCACAAACTTGTTGCTTGAGTCAGCCTCCTCTCACTTTCTAAAACCACGATCACAGCCAAAAATAAATTGCAAAAGGGCTGAAAGTGAGTAAAAAAATAATAAAAGAAAACAAAAATAAGAAATAGGATATGATGGAAACGAAGATTATATCTAAGAAGATGAAATACACAAAGCTTTTCTGGGATGGGAAAAAAAAGCCCTTTTCCCCCTCAGCCTCTTTTTTTATGACACTTGACCACCAAATCAAGACACGGGAGGCTCGTCTGCTACTGTTTTAAAAGACACGCACGTACGCACGCACACTGTAACAACAAAATTGTTTCGCTTTGTTGGTTCGTTTAAATTCCGTGAATTCATACAATGAGAGGCGATATACGAGAGAAAGCGTCTCCCGGCCACGCGGGAAAACACAGATTGAAGAAAGTGCTTTACCTTGTCTGTGTGAATACTCCAGTTTCGGCTGCTTGAAAGGCTTCGAGCTGCCCAAAACACATAGGATCCTTTCAGGAACACATGACCAGTAGAGGGGAAAAAACGCACCTCAGTCTCTTGTTTTTGTGTATTTGTCTTTTCCGTCAAGACAAAAAGAGACGAAAAATCGGCGTGGATTCTTGTTCACGTTTCTCCTTGTTTCTGTCTTTCGGTCTAGCCAAGGTCTCTCCACTCACTTCTTGCCGGAGATGGAGATTGAAAAATCACTGGAGAAAACTGAGAATGCTGTAATGTATGTTAAAAAAAAGGGGGGGGGGGACCTGAGTGCTCTTCTTTCATTCTTTACTCAGCGCTGCCGCAACCTTTCGTGGGGCGCGCGCGCGTGTGTGTGTATGTGTGTGTGTGCGTGCGCGCGCGCCTGCTGCGCTGCCTCGCTCGCTCCCTTGTTGCCTTGGTAAATTGTGGAGCCCTCCTGCTCGTCCAACTAGGCAGGGGTGGAGCCACGAAGACAGAAAGGGAGCTGGGGGAGCGCAATGATTGGCTGCTGGACGACCGATCGGAATCTGCTTTTTGCATTTAGAGGCAAGAGGCGGGTGAAGTATCTGCTCCTCCTCCTTTATTTTCTCCCCTTTTTTCTGTCACTCTCACACAAACACTCGTAACGCATGCGTACGTGAGTTTCTCTCCGTATTTGCATTTTTTTGGGGAGTGATATCCACAATTGTGCACGTAAGCATTACGTGCATAGCATCTAATTACACAGAACAAGTCTCTCACTGATGGCGCATGCACCCCAGACTTCTGGGTGCGTGTAGGGGCTCGCGCACGCGTGTGTGGTTCAAGGTTTGGAAGCAGCTGTATAAACCAAAACAGGGAAGGAGTATTAAATTTGGTTTTGAAAGTTAGCCGACGGCACCACGTCTTATGTAAGACAGGTATGTCTGCATGTGCGTTGTCTTTGTCAATTTGTAATTTTGACTGACTGATTCCACACTACACAAGTCAGCAATGTGGTTGGGTTTATGGAAGTAAATCTCTGCCATCGAAGTTTGAATAAGAATTTCTAACACTGAATTTTTTCGGCATTGAAATTCAACATGTAAAAAATTCGCCCTAAAAACGGTGTCACTACGGTTTTCTGTAGTGGCCCGGATTCGTCTTCGCTCTCACTCAACGGCAAACATTTGAAACGTAAGTGTTTACAATGAATTATTAACCCATTCCAGGGCAACGGGGTGTTTCCTTACATTTTTAGTATTTAGAGTACAAGAAAGATTTTTTATCATTATTTCGGCATCATCAAGGACGTCAACATAAAACAAGTAATAACAAGGATGTTGACTTTTAAGCCTGAATTGTGTTGCATGACTTATTTATATAATTATAAAATTATTTTATATCTAAGAGGCATACTTTAAGTGTCCTAATGTTTATGGTAAACAAGTCCAGTAAAATTTAGATGTGTCATGGTCTGTTTTGTGTTGATGCTCTGTGTTCCAGCTGATTAACTGTGGGGGCGTGTCCTTCGGCGCCGCACCTGTGCGGTATTAACAACCAAGGACTTTAAAAGGACTGCGGCGTCGAGGGCTCGTCGTGAGATTATTCACCTTGCTTACGTCCATCGAACCTAGTGTCTGTTTTTCCTCAATCTGCTAAATTATCTTGTAGTTTTGATCGCGTGTTTTTGACCGAGTATTTCGGTATTTGTTTGTTATCTCGTTCGCAGTTTTGGTTTATTTCTATTTGGAATTTCCCCTGATCCCTCTGTGGCAGGTGATTTTGCGTTTACTTGTTCTCCTTGCCTTTTGCAAGCGTTTTTTGTTTCCCCGTGTTTTTTTTTCCAGGCAATCCGCCTGCGCTTTGTTGCACTTTGTACGGTAGTAAATTGGTTGTGTTTTTGTAAATAAATGTCTGCTTGTCTGCGTTTGTGGGATCCACTCAATTTCTCGATTTTACGGAACCTGGCAAGATGTCCATCCGTCCATTATCTGATCAATTTATCCTCACGAGGGTCGCGGGTGTGCTGGAGCCTATCCCAGCTATCTTCAGGCAGTAGGCAGGCTTACACCCTGAACTGGTTGCCAGGCGATTGATCACAGGGCAACATTTAGATGTTTGAAACGTCATTGTACTGCTAGATTGTGACACATTTCTTACAGTTTGTGATGATATGGTGATCATGGTGATGGTGATGATATTTTGTAATCAGTCTGCGGCTTATTACTATTTACTTAGAGCTCATTTATTCTACAGGGCACAAGACAATGTATGTTACCTCCAGAATTTAGAGCAGCACTGCTCAGAGAGAGTTGGATGTTGGGAAAAATACCAGGTCAAAGACGAGCACAGTTCAGAATATATAAAGCCTATATTACTCCTGTTTTTTCCTTATAGCAATTGAGATTATTAATGCAGAACTAGAATGTTTAACAACTTTTTGAAAATATTTTCAGAGTTTTACTGTCGGTTGCTTCCACCGCTGTCGTTTCACTCTTGTATTTATCATCGTGTTTGTGTCCCACTTGCTTAAGGGGGTAATGACAAGCAGTATGAAACAAGGTCTGTTTCCAAATAAAGTGGGTTAAGCACAAATTCAAAACAAACAAATTTATGGTTTTGAATAGGTTGGATATTTTAAAGTTTATTGTTGTGCACTCATTGTGGATAATTTATATTTTACATATATAACTTTAATATACTTCATATTTTTTTTCAAGGATTGAGTGGCTATTAGAGAAATCTGTTGGCAGCTGTGACCTCTATCTCTGATGTTCTCCACTTTCTTGAAGAAGAGGGCTTCCTCAGCATTGCCATTGAATAACACGTCTTCTGCTGCTCCTTTGTATTCCTCTCACTACTGGCGAAATGACCTGGATACTTTCCGCTATGGTTGGGACAACCATTCACTGTGAATGGAGAGCCACATCACCCCTAAGCAGCTGGAGGAGCTCGCTCACATCGACTGCATTCTCCAGTTCCGGGATCAGACAACAGGTACATGAAATTGTGATTTGAATGAAACATTTAGTTCATGTTTAGATTTCTAATCATAAGCTACATTTAACATTGTGTCTGCTGTCACTTCATGCAATCTAAAATTCTCTGTTTATAGGCATGGAGATTCCTTACACTGAGTGGGAAAACAGTGGACTTCCGTGTGATGACCACATGAGCATCGTTATTCCACACACAGCATGCCCACTGACTGATGGACAACTGACATTTTTCAAGAGATGCAGATGACCCCAAGAGTTGCATTTCAGTCCTTTGGCAGCGATATTTACTTTGTTGCTGTTCAATTTTGTGAGCCATTTGATGAAATGTAAATACGTGTAAACTGATCAGAAAGTACTTCATACGCTTTTTAAAGTGTATGGGACATGACAAAAAATTATCTAAAAAAACTCTTAAGAAGGAGTACAAGCACCAGTAAAAAGATTCCAATGGTTACTTTTGGGGAAAAAAAATCAAGAAATGAAAATGCCTCGAAAAAGATGCAGAAAACTCAATATTTTTGTGAGCTGGGTCCGCCCACTGGCCATTTGACTGCAGTCACTTGCCCAGCGGCGGCGTCTTGAGGCTCTGACGATGGCATTGACAAGCTGTTGGTAAGTATTGGTCACTCAGTTTTATTGTTCAATTAAAGGAGAATTGAAATGAATCAGAAGAAAACCACGACGAGCACACTTCGCAGCCAGCAAGTTCAAGCGTCTGCGGGTTGCCATTCAAGTTATACTTCAAATACAACAATTAAGACAATGAGACAATCCCAACAATCTTAAAAACTTTAAACAAATAAAACATTTGAGCTACAACAACCTTGTCTGACGAGTGTAAGTACAGGCCCAGCTGCCACTCTCACAGGACGAAATCCTGTATGCCAACTGTATTTGCAGAATGTCATGTTTTATGTATACTGTATTCCTTGTAATAGAAGATATTAAATTTAGCAGATGATATTGGTAATATGGTGTTTAAATAGTAAAGCTTTGGGTGACAGGAATTAGAAGTATTTACTTTCAAATTGTGGGCGTATGGCTAGCCTGCAAGCTCTTAGCATTTCTCCATGATAACCAGTAGTCCAGATGAGTTTGACAGTTCACACATTTCTTTGTATATTTAATTGAAAATAAATAAGTCCTGCATTGAATACAATCCAAAACAGTCACCATCCATTGCATTCGAGTCACTTTTGAAACTGACAGCGCTAAAACCAACACATATCCATCTGCAGCCATGACCTGTATCAAACGTTTAAATTGTTGGACAACAAAAACCTATACATGGGATGACCATTGACGCATAATGTGACCAGTTATCCACTTAACTGACGCAAAATCTTGTTTGGCCAACATTGTTTGAGAGCGGCAGGGACTCAACTGTGCCGTCTCTCTACCCACATTAAAAAAATAATCCTCCAAAACAAAATAATCCACATTTTTATTAAATCGAATTGTATTTTTCTGCAATGGTAATGGAATACAGTTACAATTTTTTTTGTATCCGGAATACATAGCACTCATTACTCCGCGAGCCTGTCCACACATGGCGGGCACACTCGATCATCTTGCAATGTGTCCCCATGGACGAGATGGTGTTCCCCACGGACAATGGTGTCCTACGCACTGTGTGTGCTCTGCGTACTGTATATAGAGCGGCGGCCCTGACTCTGGTATCCTCCCACAGTTCCAAAACCATGCATGGTTGATTAATTGAACACTCAAAATTGTCCACAGGGGTTATTATGAGTGTGAATGGTTAGTTTGTCTTTGTGTGCCGAAACCTCCTAAATCACAATTTCATAAATGTAATCCATCCATCCATTATGTACACCGCTTATGCTCACAAGGGTCGTGGGGAGTGCTGTGTTATAACTGGTTGTTTACGTGACGTATCAGTTGCTCTGCAGTTGCTATGGTCCTTTTATGCTTTGTCCTTTATGATGTCATAGATCGACACATGACATGCTGGAGCCTACCCAAACTGTCTTCGGGCAGTAGGCGGGGGACACCCCGAATTGGTTGACAGCCAATCCCAGGGCACACAGTGACAAACAAACATTGACACTCACAATCACACCTAGCGGCAAATGTTTAGAGTGACCAATTGACATACACACATACGTACGTGTGTGTGTGTATATATATATATATATATACACACACACACACACACAATCACTGTCACTGTCAGGTAGAATCCTCGGAGTGTTAAAAAGACAACTTTACAGGAGGAAAAAAAAAAAAAACACCAGCTTGTATGAGTTCGCATGCACCACTTTGTTGTATTATACCTTATATTTCTATTGCACAATCATGTCAACATAATACTACCTAAAAAATCCATTCAATCACTAATTCAACGATTGCATTGATTAAAAGAGTACAAAAACCAAGCCGGCGGCAGCCGAGTACTTTAAAGTCCGCGCACATGTGAAGCGTCCATCGTGCAAAATGTATTAGAAAATGTCACATCAGCAAACATCTGCAATACAATACATCTTTTTGGCTACAACCGCCTAAACCTCAAAAACTCCTTCGAGGTTTAAAGCCATGAGTGATGCAATAAATAAAACAATGAGCCAACTACCTGCATCCATAAAGTTAATATGAATGTGAATATTAAGATGAAACGGAGATTACCTCCGTGACACATGATATGTGTAGTTGCTATTTACACCGCTTTAAATAGACAAACATTCAGACTGAATGCTCCTGTCACAATTTGGCGAATGTCATATTTTTTCACAATTTTATACTGTTAAAGGTCACTCTAATTGAGTTTCCTAAATGGTTCGAAAGCTGGATTAAATATTTGTAGATAAATTTGGTTAATTTAAAAAGGCTTCACAACATGTTTTGAAGCCTTTTATTTATTTAGTGTTTAACTTGAACTTCAGTTCACATTATTTTTCCTGTTTAGAGAACTTGAATAAGTGTATATGAAAAAGTTGATTGTTTCACCGAAACAGTTGTGAATGAAATGTGTGAAATATTAAATTTCAATAAAATATGTTTTGAAGTCTTTTTACTCTGAATTTATTATTTTGATCTTTTTAAGTGGGTTGTTAAAGATATCTTTGTCATTTGGGGTGACCACTTATCATGTGGTACGACAAGTAATAGCAGTATAACTGAATATTTAATTCAAAATAATAGATCAAATTTCTGTTGCTGAAATATTCATCTCTGGTGCACTTTGATGTGGTGAATAGTATTCTTAACGGTTTGTCATCATGTTTATCCAATTTAAAGAAAAATAAGCTTGCAAAGTACATTTGTGAGGGGGGTGTGAGCTAAAAGAGCCAAGTCTAAGTTTAATTTAGTACAAAAACTGAAAGAAACACAAATGCTTGTTTGCCTAACACTTCAAATAACAGAGAAGATGTACGGTAAACCACAGTTGCACCACATGGGAATTTTTTGAGGCCATGATTGGTCGTTACCTGAGCCCTGAGCAAGTGTGATGTCCTTTTCAGTTGACAGCAACTGACAAAATGGTTGCCCCCTGAGATGGCTAAAAACGGGTGGATTTTGCTGCTTAACACATATTCCACAGATGCAATATTAATCAGAATGCCATGTTTAGACTTATCATGTTGTCGTGTGGAGGTGCACAGAACATTATTGTCAAGATTTTTTGGGCGTTGGTTTCCCCTTTCAAATGCAGATTATTTGACTTCAAATAGAGATAACGGCGTTAAATCCAATTTCCATTAACAAATATATTTGAATGGACTGTAAGAATTACTGGTATATAGTAAATAGTTATCCCCCCAAAAAATGCTCTTTTTCAAGGAGAAGGGGGGTATATTTTCCCACATAAAATGCAGACTGCAGTGAGACAGACATAGTCTTGGGTTTACTTATTTTACATTCTGGAACCCCTGATTGTGTGAGAGCACTTGGGAAAGTAGTTTGGACTCACTGGACAGCCTTTGTCTTCCTTTCTTTATCTCCATCACAATTATGCCAGCAGTGAGGCTTTTCTTACACCATTGTATTTGCTGGTACCCCCCCTACTAACTCACATAATATAGACCTTCACGGGGTGTGTGCATGATCGATGGGAAGAGGGGAGCTTTGCACCAGCGTGTTTCATGTTGAGCTATTCCTGCCAGTTAAACATCTCATGTTTGACCTCCCACTGAGTGTGTGTGTGCGTGTGTGTGCGTGTATAGGTGTGTGTGTATGTGTTTGTGTGTGAGAGAGAGTGAGAGAAAAAGAGTGAGAATCACTAAGCTCTTTAATGTCCAACTATGGGACCCCTACTAGGCAAGTTTGCAACCTTAGGGACAGAAAGCAATGGAGAGGTGAAAATGAAAGAGGAGTATAAAGAGGCGTATGAAGAAAAAAGGGAGATGGAAACAAAAACAGGAGAAAGACTGGGGGGAAAAACTGAGGCTGGTTAAACAAGCCAACTGATGAATTACGAGAAAAGCAACGAGGCTCTCCACAAGAAGAGGATAGGAAATTAAAAAGACCTTTTTATTTTTTAATCCCTCTTTCAGCATGTGGAGGTTGGAATTGATGGTGAGATAATTTATCGTAACCACACACACATGCATGTGAGTGCGTGTTTTTTTTGTCCATTTGCATTTCTGCAAGTGCACACTATCCACTGTAAATTTGAACATTTCCACCACCTGCTAGACAACAAAATAATAGTAATCATTTTGACCACTGCTCCCTGTTACTCTGTGTTAGAAAAAAACCCAAAAGTGTGTGTCTGTAGACGTGCGTGTGCAGGCGTGTGTGTACCTTATCAACCTTTGTGCAGCCCACTCTAATAACAGTGATTGCAAACATCATATGGGAGTGGACTAAACCATTTAGGGTAAATGATGGCCACCTGCCACTTTGTCCACCTGGGATTTAACTGCAACATTCTATCACACAAAGTCTAAAGTGTCTGGATGCTTGGGTTTTTTTCTCATTCTGAATTTACTATTGGTATAGGCAAATATGCTCCATGAACAACAATGAGGGGCAAATGACTATTATTTACCTGGAGATGAAAAACGTACTTTTGGTCGTTTTTGTTTTCCAGTTCACATATTTCTCCACAGGAAACAATGTGTTTTTATCAGTGGCGATAAATCTTACAACTCAACAAAGAGGCATCCATTCTCAGTATAAAGACCATCTTCCCTGAACGATAATACTACTACTAATGATAATATACAATCATTTTCATGTTATGACCTTTAGGGGTGCCATTGTTCTTTTTTGTGTTTAGCAATGTGAACATAGGAATGCACGACCTGAACTATCAGACGACAATAATCGGATGATATTTGTCAAAAAAATAAATAAAAATGTCACTTCGGTCCTAGTCCAATATCAGCAAAATTAGATGGCTATTGAAAGCAACTGTTCACCACACTTTCAACATTGCAGACGAGATGGCAAAACCATGCAGCGGGACCTCAGTGGATTGTTGTCGGGTCTGGCAGGCGCAGTAAGCGGGAGAGGCAACCTAAGCAAAAGCGGTGCAGCCGAGCCAACCTACAGAATGGCATTACTTAATGGCTAACAGTGAGGATGAGTGGTTCAGAAAATAGATGGATGGACAGCAAACGCTATGACACTGCACTGTGTCCTACTGGACTACAAACGGCAACAGCTTGTTGAAGTGCAACTATGGTGAGTGATGTATGTAATCATTTCCTCTGATTTTGATCCTTGAAAATGTCTTCACATGAAAATGGCCAGTAGTACTAAAATGTTTGTTTTTGTGATTTTATTAGGGGCAGACGCCGGCCATCGCGCTCCTATATCTAATTGTCGACATGTGGGAGTAGGTGTCGTACAAGCGGACGCCACACTACGAAACTCAATCGGCAATGGGGGTGGGAGTCAGGGGTGCGGCCGTCACACGGTTCGACCAGCCCATAAATAGACAGGCCTTTCGGAAGAAATCAACACAGTTTCCGTAAATTCCTGATTGCAAGCATGCCCCTGACTTGGACCTTTGTGACCCGAACTTGACTTGGATTTGATAAAGGTGGACTACAGCCCTGCTACTAATCGGAGTAAAATGCTCGCTCATTAATAACGGGCACCGCCCTACCACCCAGCTGAGTCACAATGAAAGGGATACAAATTCAATAATGAAATGAAAAATAAAATGAAAGTATATAAATACTGCAATTGTGCAGTTCTGCACCTGAGCTCATATCGTGCAATACCCAATATTCCCCACTACTGTAATACTGTGCAATACTCAACATTCCCCACTACTGTTAGTCTAGTTTTATTTTTATCCAATGCTGTTCCTTACATTTCACTACAGCACTGCAGCACTGTCACTTACTTAGAGTATTTTTTCCTCTGTACTATGTACAGGCCGAAATGAGTGTTCCTCATATTTTTTATGTAGATGTAGGTTAGTGTGTATATACATGTGTATATACACATGTTACTGCGTATATCTACATAGGTTTGATCCTAAATGTTTGCCGTCAATGTTATACATTAATGGCCACATTATGCCGCCGCCCCTGTGTGACCTATATCTTTGCTACTGTAACAATGAAAATTTCCCCACTGTGGGATCAATAAAGGCATTCTTATCTTATCTTATCTTATCTTAAAATGTATGTACAATGGACCCACGATGTGGAATACTCAAAGTAGGAAACATTTTTCATACAATTATTATACAGTATGTTTTAAGGCTGTAAACCTCACCATTAACATTTTCTCACATTTCTCTCTCATTTAAACACACTCAAAGTTCAAACCTTGGTAAGAAAAATAAGTATACATGAATATTGATGAAAGTAATAATGATAATAATAATTGTATTAATTAGGGGTGTAACGGTTCACAAAAGTCACGGTTCGGTACATGCCTTGGTATGTGGGTAACGGTTCGGTACGGGTTCGTTACAGCAATAAGTCTCAGATGCATAAGACTAGGTTGTTGTTTTTTTAAATTTAGTTTTAACAGAGAGCAAGCTACAATTCAATTTGCTATAAGGCAAAAACATTCCCTGTTATAAAAGCACATAATAAAATAAAAACTTGTGCATTACAGTTGTTCATAAATAATAATAATAAATATAATAATCAAGAAGATTAAACACAGGAAAACACCCTTTCTTGTATGTATAGAATGAAATTATTTCTGACTCCCGCAAAATTAACGACACATTTCGTACTTTTTATCCGGACCTTTATTCCTCGCAATGTTCCTCAGATACCTGGGAAGGAGAAAACCCATTTGACAATATTGTTTTTTCCAAAATGAATGACCCGAAAACTGCAGAATTGGGCAACCCGATCTCAGTCACGGAGGTGCAGGAAGCTATCTCTGCGCTCCAGAAGGGCAAGATGGGTTCACCACGAGTTCTTTAAATTATTTTCAGCTACTATTGCTCTGGTCCTTCAGAAAGTATATAATGAATCTTTTGATGAAGGTCGTCTCCCCCCCACCATGTTGGAGGCTTCAATTTCTCTCTTGCTGAAAAGTGACAAAGATCCGCTTCTGTGTGAGTTACCAACCCATTTCACTTTTAAACGTGGATTTGAAAATACTTTCAAAATCCTTGCCCACAGTCTTCAACAGGTCCTACCAAGTATAATTTTTCCTAAGCAAACAGGATTCATGCCGGGACGGACTCATTTCACAACACAAGAAGACTATTAAACATAGTTTGTTCTCCCATTTTAAGTCCTTGATGGTTGATTGTCTCACTTGATGCGGGGATGGCCTTCGACAGGGTGGAGTGGCGTTTTCTTTTTTTCGTATTAAAGGAATTCTGGTTTACTTCACAATTCATATCATGGATTAGACTGCTTTATACTTGCCCAGTACTCTCTCTCTACAAACGGTCTCCGGTCTGCCCTATTCCCCCTTTTCAGAGGAACTAGACAAGGCTGTCCTCTGTCTCCCTTCCTGTTTGCCATAGCGATTGAACCCTTGGCCATCTGGTCGCGACATGAGGGTAGGTTTGAGGGCAATACCCGAGCTGGTAGGGTTTATAAATTGTCATTATATGCTGATGACATCCTTTTATATGTGTCCAACCCGGCTGCCTCTCTTTCCAGTAGTCCTCGGAATATTACATACGTTTGGGTTATACTTGGGCTATAAACTTAATTTTCACAAAAGTGAACTTTTTCCTGTTAACACATCTGCCAAACGTATACCCCAGTCTTTTTCCCCTTCAAGTATGCTTCAGATGCATTCAAGCATTTGGGGGTGCATATTGCCAACTCAATGAACCACCTTTTTGCTAAAACGCCCCCCCCCCCCCCTTGTAGAGAAATGCAAATCTGACTTTGATTGATGGGCTGGGCTCCCAATATCCCTAGCAGGCCGGGTAAACTTGATGAAGATGGTCGTTCTACCCACATTTTTATATCATTTTACACATATCTCAGTACTCATTAGTAGGGTTGGGCATCGTTTGAATTTAGACTATTCCAGTTCCGATTCCGGTTCTTTGATTCGATTACGGTTCATAATGGTTATCGATTCCGATTCTTAAAAAGAAAAAAAAAAAAAGGAGTTATTTTTGGACAAATCACATGAACTTCTCTGGTCTTCTATTTCATTAACTTTTTACTATTTGTGAACTTTACCATGGATTACTCAAAGGGCTGTTTTTAACCAGTATATTTATTTCATTTTATTTTTTGTACTATTATTTAGTATTATTTTTCACAAGAGCTTTATTTTTGAGAAGTTAATACAATAATGCAGCTGTTACTGAAAGCATTCTACTGAATACCAATTGATTGGCTAACCTTGTCTTTCTTTAGGAAGAAAATGTATATGACGAACACAACGCTGCATTTTGTGCAAGCAAGGAAAGTATCTAATCTAAGAAGTCTATGTAACCATATGATGTATCTGTATGTACAGTATTTATCTATATGCCGAAATTCTAAAATATGAACGGTTCCGGGAGAACCGGAATGATGGACCCGGTTCCACTCGATTTACGGTTCTCGGTGTCCAACCATACTCATTAGGAAGGGCTTCCTCAGATCACTCTATAAATTGATAAGTTCATTTGTCTGGGGGAATAGAACTCCACATATTAGCAGGGCGGTGTTGCCGCTTCGAAAAGCTCTTGGGGGTCTGGTAATGCCCAATATGTTCCACTACTATTGGTCCTACAATACTCATAAACTTTTATATTGGATTGGTAGCAAAGGCGATAGCATACTCCTCCTGTGGGTAGATATGGAAACTGGATCTTCTAAACTTTCTCTTCACTCCTTGGTCTGTTCCCCACTCCCTTTGACCATCTCTAACCTTTCTTCTAGTCCCGTTGTAATTGCCACAATTAAAATTTGGATTCAGATTAAAAAAGCCTGGGTCTCTATAAGGCCTCTGACTTAAAAAATAATATAGAAATAGAAATAACCATCTATTTTCACCCTTGTGTACAGATGTGACCTTCCGGGCTTGGTCTGACAAAGGCATAGCAAAACTCAAAGACCTTTATGAACGAGGGACCTTTATGTTTTTCTCCGAGCTTTTTAGGAAATTCAGTCTACCCAACTCTCACCCCTTCAGGTTCTTTCAGACGCATCATTTTATTAAGTCACAGAATCCCATATTCCTGAGTCACAGAATCCCATATTCCCGAGCCGTCCTCCTGAAACTTTGATCAATTCATTACTAACTCTCGACCCAAAAAAGAAACAGCTGATTTCTAACATTTACGGTCTTATTGGCACTGCAATAGTAGGCCCACCTTCTGGTCCAAAGGAGTCTTGGGAAAGGGAATTGAGTACCGCGATACCCGACAAGTATTGGCAACGGGTATTACACTTACTGCATTCCTCTTCAATTTGTGCGAGGCACTGCCCATTACAGTGCAAGGTCGTACACAAATCCCACTACACGAACCTTAAGTTATCTCAGATTTTTCTGAATACAACCGATGCATGTAATAGATGCAAGTTGTCTCCAGCAAACCATTCCCATATGTTCTGGTCCTGTCCCATGCTTGCCACATTAACATGGCCTATGGCGTGATTATCACCCCTGAAACCTTTTGTGGCTTTGTTTGGCACCCCCTTGCATGCAGTGGCTTCGAAACCTTTACGGACAGTTCTTGCCTTTTCTACCTTGCTAGCTAGGCAACTTATATTACTTAACTTGAAACTCCCTTGACCTCCCTGCCATGACAGGTGGGTTAAAGAGTTGCGACTCTCTATAAACCTTGAAAAACTTTGGCACTTAAGGGCCCCCTGGCCGCTTTTGAGTCATATAGAAGCTCTGACATCTCTGACTGAGTGTGACGACTGAGCCCACCAATTCCCTTGTTTTGTTTTTTTTCAATTGAGTATATTTGTTAACATCTATGCCAACACCAAGGAGGCATACACATCACTGCCCCTCCCCCTGCTGGGCAAAGCTGATCACAACCTGGTGGCTCTCCAGTCTGTGTACAAACCTCTGGTCCGCAGGCAGCCAGCTGTGACCCGCACGGTTCAGAGATGGTCTGGAGAGGCCGAGGAGGCCTTAAAGGACTGCTTCAGCAAAACTGTGTGGGAAGTATTCAGCGATGCTCACGGGGAAGCCATTAGTAGTCTAACGGACACTGTCACGGACTATATAAATTTCTGCATGGAGAACACCATACCCACCAGGACAGTAAGGTGTTTCTCCAACAACAAACCCTGGATCACACCAGACATAAAAGCTCTCCTGAAGGAGAAGAGGAGGGCTTTTGCATCAGGCAACATAGAGGAGCGGAAGACTGTGCAGCGCCAGCTGAGGAGGAGGATCAGCGAGGGGAAAAGGACCTACAGGAAGAAGATGGAGGAGCAGGTGCTGCAGGATAATGCCAGGGGAATCTGGAGGGGCCTGAAGACCATCTCAGGCCACGGACAACCCAAGACCCGGACTGGGGGGGAACTGCAGTGGGCAAATGAGCTGAACCTCTTTTTCAATAGGTTCGATCAGATGCCTGGCCCCACTCAGTCCCCCACTCAGTCTCTCCTGCTGCAGCCTCCACCTACTCTTCCTGCTGGGTGTGTCACCCCCTCCCCCCTTTTCTCTCCAGTCTCCAGCTCCCAGCTACACCAGACAGCCACCGCTCCCTCCTGCCCAGCCTTGGCCTTCACAACATCTCAGGTGAAGAACCAGCTGAAGAAGATGAAGGCGAGGAAGGCAGCGGGTCCAGATGGCATCAGCTCCCAGCTCCTCAAATCCTGCGCAGACCAGCTGTGTGGAATTGTCCAGCACATGTTCAACCTGAGCCTGAAGCTGGGCAGAGTCCCCCAGCTATGGAAAACATTCTGCCTGGTTCCGGTGCCAAAGACCCCCCACCCGAAGGAGCTCAACAGCTTCAGACCAGTGGCGCTGACGTCTCACCTGATGAAGACCCTGGAGAGACTGGTCCTTGCCCACCTGCGCCCCCTGGTGAGCCCCTCAATGGACCCACTCCAGTTCGCATACCAGCCTGGCATCAGTGTGGATGATACCATCATCTACATCCTCCACACTTCACCCTCCCACCTGGAGAAGGCAGGGAGCACTGTGAGGATCATGTTCTTTGATTTCTCCAGTGCTTTCAACACCATCCAGCCCACTCTATTGGGAGACAAGCTGGAGCGGGCGGGGGTGGCCCACCACCTCACCACATGGATCCAGGACTACCTCACAAACAGGCCGCAGTATATGAGGACACAGGACTGTGTGTCTGACGTGCTCCTCTGTAGCACGGGGGCCCCACAGGGAACTGTCTTGGCTCCCTTCCTGTTCACCCTCTACACCTCGGACTTCAACTACAACACCCCTACCTGTCACCTGCAGAAGTTCTCTGATGACTCTGCTATTGTCGGCCTCATCACAGGCGGTGATGATCGGGAGTACAGAGAACTTACTCAGGGTTTTGTGGACCGGTGCCAGCAGAACCGCCTCCTGATCAATGCGGGGAAATCCAAAGAAATGGTGGTGGATTTCGGTAGGCGCCAGCACTCTTCACAGATGTTGAGAGAGTCTCAACTTACAAGTACCTGGGTGTTCATCTGAACAATAAACTGGACTGGAGCGACAACACAGGACTCTATAGGAAGAGTCAGAGCAGACTCTCAGGAGACTGAGGTCTTTTGGGGTTCAGGGGGTTCAGGTTTCCTCTGTATTATGTACAGGCTAAAATGAGTGTTCCTCACACTTTTTATGTAGATGTATGTTGGTGTGTATATACATGTGTATATACACATGTTACTGCGTATATTTACATAGGTTTGATCCTGAATGGTTGCCGTTAATGTTATACATTAATGGCTACATTATGCCACCGTCCCTGTGTGACCTATATCTTTGCTGCTGTAACACTGAAAATTTCCCCACTGTGGGATCAATAAAAGCCTTCTTATCTTATCTTATCTTATCTTATCTTATCCTTCCATTAATGTTGCCTGGGTTGTGGGATGGTAGGGATAGGGAAGGGGAATTTGTTACCACCATTACGTAAACGATAAAAAAAGGGATTCAGTCAAAACATCTGATGTCTGGTACAAAGGTATGATGCATCCATGACAGTTTGTCAGATTGTTTAACACTGTATCAAGATCTTAGTTACAGAGACCGCTGGATAGACAATGTCATTTGGCACATTTTAAAAAAAAATATCTTGCATCCTGAATTCTCTTTGTGTAATCTACACTTAAAAACTTTTGTACTTCCATTGTTGTGTGCCTGTGTGTGAATGTGTGTGTTGGGGGTCATGGTGACAAAGTAGAAGAATTTGATTTGCATGATCAGATAGTATATACAGTGATGCTGTCACCTTAAACTGTAAAGTGTAGAATGCACTCACAAAGTGGGGCAAAGCCCACATTGAGTTACAATGTAGAGGCTAAACATGTATAAGAGGATTACAAAAAGCTTGAGTGTGTAATATGAAAGAGATAATTCCTGAAGGGCGCGAGATGAGGAGAACGGGTAGAGAGATGATGACAACGTTAACGATGATTTCTTTCAATAATTTTTTCACCTTGGTTCCACACACACACATGAAAAAAAAGCTTTTCTCCTTTTCTGTTTTTAAAAATGTCACTCTTATTGTAGTCTCATCTCGATGATGTGATGAGTTAGAAGCCTACTACACTCCACTCATCACACTGATGGAGATGAAAGAAGATCAGGTTATCCATGCATATAGCCTGCAGCGGGTGTGCATGTAAGTGTGTATCACAGTAGAGGTGTCATTCAAAATCCTCCTACTCAACTTCTGGGGCTCAAACTGATAACCTGTCATTTTTATGAGGACAACATTGAAACGCACAATTAAATGTCTAAACTAAAGTAAAACTACATCTATAAATCTCTAAACTAAATATATTAAGAATTAGGGATGCAATGATTTCTCGAAAATCAATTTTATATCGATATAATTGCTTAAAATATGCATCGATGTAAAAAAAAAATAAAATAATCGATTTGCAATGCCATGTTAACCATAGCCGCTCGCTCACGTCTCTGCTGTAAACAAACTGCATACGCACATTGGGTGAATTACTTGACACTAGAACCGCCACGATTAGATCACTAACACGACAACTTAAACAATCAAAATTGTTGACAGTTAATTTTAATAGTGGATGCGTCATTTATTTATACATCTAATTATTTGCCGTTGTGTTTTCCTCTCGAAAAAGCCTCATATCCCACAGCCGGCATGCTTCTCTGCATAGCACATGCGCAGTAGTGGTAATCCGCGTCATCTGTGATGTAAACAGAAGCATTGTGAGTAACGGTGTCATGGCTCCTGAGTTAGTGTTAACAATCGATGCCCGATTTCATTTCTCACATTCGGACAGTTGTTTCCGATAGCTAGCTTTAGTTAGCACACACAGGCTATCGTGCATGTCCTGTTGTGGTACGCTAACATATGGTAGCGCTTTCTACGGATTATGGAGGAATTAGTCAGGCGAACATCAAGCAGCAATAGGACGTGCTCGCTCACGGTCACTGTAACTATGCACCGAGTGTTGCGTTTAGGAATTGGAAATCTCAGATCTCCAAGTTAACACAACATGACCTATTTTCCACAAACCCTTAATGGCAACTCCTAACAATAAAAGACAACATTGACTTACGCGAAACTACTAATTTGGATATCTAAAGATTGCTATTTTTTTGCTATTTGTATAATGTGTAGATTAAATTGTGTTTAGTTTAGTTTTATTTAGCAGAGTGCTTTTCCTACTTGACAGGCTTGCGCCAAACATCATCGCATATTGCATTTGCGAATGGCCGGAGCACAACACTAGCGCACAAAGACAAGCATGGTAGCGATTAAAAAAAGAAAAAAAAAAATCGAATTGAATTGAAAATCGGGTACTGAAAATTGAAATTGAATCGAATTGTGGCTTGAGTAAATCATTACATCCCTATTATGAATATATTAGTGAGAGAACTTACTTACACTTGTGATAAAGATTTAAACTTTGAATTGCTTTTCAGAAAGCACACGCCTACTTTGTCAAACACACGACAAAGACAGTCCGCTGATAGTGTAGTGGTACACACGCCTGAGTTGTGTGCGGGCAGCGTGGGATCGATTCCCGCTCAGTGACAGTGTCTATGTGTGCCCTGCGACTGGCTGGCGACCAGTTCGGGGTGTAGTCTGCCTTCGCCCATTGACGGCTGGGATAGGCTCCAGCAACTCCCCGCGACCCTATATAGGATAAGCGGTTTGGAAGATGACATGACATGACGACAAAGACATGTCATTGCGAAGTCTGAATAGTTTACGTGTTCAACTCAAAATGGATATGACTTTACCCTATTTTGCCGGTCCGTCCTGCGTCCGTGACCTGGGCACCCTTCCGTCATCGTCCCTCCTTCCTCATAAAGAAAAAATAATCAACATCCAATTCCGTCAGTCCGTACCCCCACCGCCAAAAAAAAAAAAAAAAAAAAAGGGTCTGTGTATAACAGCGTGCCAGAAGGGTTAATAGCAGAGGCTTCATAATTCATAGACATTATTTAAAGCTCATTAGCTGGCTAATTTCATATTCACGTCCACTTAGTGGCTGGGAGTATTGTGAGTGGATTGAATTGTTTACAACTGTTTTAAGTGTCACCCAAGATAACATTTAGAGCAGGTGTCACCAAGTCAGGTCCTCAAGGGCACCTATCCTGCATGTTTTCCATCGCTCCCTGCTGCAACACACCTGTTTCAAATCATCTGTATTGTTATCAGGCTTCTGCAAAGCTTGCTGATGAGCTGATCATTTCAATCAGGTACGTTGTAGCGGTGAGAGATGATAAAAACATGCAGGATAGCTGCCCTTGATGACCGGACTTGGTGACCACTGATTTAGAGACATCATGAGAATATTTGATATTGTGTTATATAATGCAATGTCATTGCATTTTATTGCAAAAAGTTTTCAGTTTTTAATTGCAAAATAGCGCAGCGTTAATTTAGGAGGAGAACGAAAAAGACTTCCACTTCCGGATTGTAGCTTTAGTGTACGGCGGCACTGGATTTTCACGCTCTAGTGATGTCCCATACAAGGACATACTTTGCATGCACATGGAAAAGGTATGTACTAAATGTTAACAGTTAGTTAACAAAACAAAATTGCTACCCACCTTTTTCCTCATCAGTGAAATGGCCGTCCTGCGGCATAATACATAGTATTACATGTGTTGAACCACTAGAAGGCGGACTATGCCAATGAGTAGACTACGCCTGTAGTGTGTTATCACAGAAGAGAACAGTGGTCTTTCTTTTTGAAAGAACCCAACCCAACACGTCAGTCGGTACCTGACCCGGTTAGGAACAATTACAGGGACGGACGAAAACCCACCTCGGCCCTTGCTTCGTCCGTCCTTTTTTAAAAACTTCTCATCCTCCATCCCCAAAATGGGTGTCCATCCGCGACAGACAAACGTACCGTTCGGTCGTATTCATATGAATGATAGGCATTTATAGATTTTTTAAGTATTTAAATGTGAGTGATGAGGAGGTAAAACTTCAATACAGAAGCACAAACACACAAATCAGCAATGGCAGGGTGATTTTCCATTGAGAAAAATACAATCAAATTAAATTGACTGTTTACCTCGCAACTAGATGGCAGTTCAGGGTGTTGTCTGCACTTTTGCCTCAAGTCAGCTTGGATAGTTTCCAGCTCCCAACAACCCTGAACAGGAAATTGTCTGTTTGTCCAAGTTGTTGTCTGTGGTGCAGGGGAGATTTCATGAGTTTCAGACCCACGGTGGTCCGAGTGGCTGTTGTGGGACATTAGGTGCAGTTCGAGGGCGTTTGGTTCCCATGCTTGAACCTTGTTTGGAAGTCTCCATTCATCCATCCATTATCTCCCGCTTATCTGAAGTCGGGTCGCGGAGGCAGCAGCTTCAGCAGGGAAGCCCAGACTTCCCTCTCCCCAGCAACATCTTCCAGCTCTTCCGGAAGGATCCCAAGGCGTTCCCAGGCAAGCCGGGAGACATAGTCTCTCCAGCGTGTTCTGGGTCGTCCTCGGGGTCTCCTGCCGTTGTGACATGCCCGGAACACCTCACCAGGGAGGCGTCCAGGAGGCATCCTAATCAGATGCCCGAGCCACCTCAACTGGCTCCTCTCAACGCGGAGGAGCAATGGCTCGACTCTGAGTCCCTCCCGGATGGCCGAACTTCTCACCCTTTCTCTAAGGGAGAGCCCGGACACCCTGCGAAGGAAACCCATTTCGGCCGCTTGTATCCGAAATCTTGTTCTTTCGGTCATGACCCACAGCTCATGACCATAGGTGAGAGTAGGAACGTAGATCGACCGGTAAATTGAGAGCCTCGCCTTTCAGCTGAGCTCCTTCTTCACCACGACAGACCGATACAGGGTCCGCATCACAGCAGACGCTGCACCGATCCGCCTGTCGATCTCCCGTTTCATTTTACCCTCTCTCGTGAACAAGACCCCAAGATACTTGAACTCCTCCACTTGGGGCAGAATCCCATCCCCGACCCGGAGAGGGCACGCCACCCTTTTCTGACTGAGGACCATGGTCTCAGATTTGGAGGTGCTGATCTTCATTCCGACCGTTTTACACTCGGATGCGAACCGCTCTAGCGAGAGTTGGAGATCGCGGCTTGAAGAAGCCAACAGTACCACATCATCTGCAAAAAGCAGAGATGCAATACTGAGGCCACCAAACCGGACCCCCTCGACACCTCGGCTGCGCCTAGAAATTCTGTCCATAAAGGTTATGAACAGAATCGTGACAAAGGGCAGCCTTGGCGGAGTCCAACCCCCACAGGAAACGAATCCGACTTACTGCCGGCAATGCGGACCAAACTCTGACATCGGTGGTACACGGACCGGACAGCCCTTATCAGGGGGCTCGGTATTCCGTACTCCCGAAGCACCCCCCACAGAACTCCCCGAGGAACACGGTCGAACGCCTTCTCCAAGTCCACAAAACACATGTAGACTGGTTGGGCGAACTCCCATGCACCCTCGAGGACCCTGCTGAGGGTGTAGAGCTGGTCCACTGTTCCACGGCCGTGACGAAAACAACATTCCTGAATCCGGGATTCAACCTCCCGACCCTCCTCTCCAGCAGCCCTGAATAGACCTTGCCGGGGAGGCTGAGGAGTGTGATCCCTCTGTAGTTGGAGCACACCCTCCGGTCCCCCTTCTTAAAAAGGGGGACCACCACCCCGGTCTGCCAATCTAGAGGCACTGTCCCCGATGTCTACGCGATGTTGTAGAGACGTGTCAACCATGACAGCCCCTCAACATCCAGAGCCTTTATGAACCCCGGGCGGATCTCATCCACCCCCGGGGCTCTGCCACCAAGGAGCTTTTTGACTACCTCGGTGACTTCAACCCCAGAGATAGGAGCACCCAAGAGTCTCCAGGCTCCGCTTCCTCAGTGGAAGGCGTGTCGGTGGAATTGAGGAGGTCTTCGAAGTACTCTCCCCACCGACCCACAACGTCCCGAGTTGAGGTCAGCAGCACCCCATCTCCACTATAAACAGTGTTAATGGTGCACTGCTTCCCCCCTCCTGAGACGTAGGATGGTGGACCAGAATTTCCTCGAAGCCGTCCGGAAGTCATTTTCCATGGCCTCCCCGAACTCCTCCCACACCTGGGTTTTTGCCTCAGCAACCGCCAGAGCTTAATTCCGCTTGGCCAGCCGGTACCTGTCAGCTGCCTCCGGGGTCCCGCAGGCCAAAAAGGCCCGATAGGACTCCTTCTTCAGCTGGACAGCATCCCTTACCACTGGTGTCCACCAGCGGGTTCGGGGATTGCCGCCACGACAGGCACCGACCACCTTGCGGCCACAGCTCCGATCGGCCGCCTCAACGATGGAGGCACGAAACATGGTCCACTCGGACTCGATGTCCCCCGCCTCCCCCGGGACGTGGGAAAAGTTCTGCCGGAGGTGGGAGTTGAAACTCCTTCTGACAGGGGATTTTGCCAGGCATTCCCAGCAAACCCTCACAATACGTTTGGGTCTGCCAGGTCGGACCGGCATCTTCCCCCACCATCGGAGCCAACTCACCACCAGATGGTGATCAGTTGACAGCTCCGCCCCTCTCTTCACCCGAGTGTCCAAAACATGCGGCCGCAATTCCGATGATACGACTACAAAGTCGATCATCGAACTGCGGCCTAGGGTATCCTGGTGCCAAGTGCACATATGGACACCCTTTTGTTTGAACATGGTGTTCGTTATGGACAATCCGTGATGGGCACAGAAGTCCAGTAACCGAACACCGCTCGGGTTCAGATCGGGGGGGCCGTTCCTCCCAATCACACCTCTCCAGGTCTCACTGTCATTGCCCATGTGAGCATTGAAGTCCCCCAGCAGAACAATAGAGTCCCCAGGTGGAGCGCCCTCCAGCACACCCTCCAAGGACTCCAAAAAGGGTGGGTACTCTGGACTGCCGTTTGGTGCATAAGCACAAACAACAGTCAGGACCCGTCCCCCCACCCTCAGGCGGAGGGAGGCTACCCTCTCGTCGACTGGGGTAAACCCCAATGTACAGGCGCCAAGCCGGGGGGCAATAAGTATGCCCACACCTGCTCTATTACACTATTTGTAATAAAGAATGTTATCTTTCTGATTCAAGTTTGTTAACCCTCAGGTCTTATTAGTTTTTACTCCCCTTTCAGCCTGTTCACAGACATTTTGGCCACACATATACAGTACATAGTCTATACAGTACATAGTCCTCTTAAGGACCTAACTCACTGGCATAGAGACTAGTTGGAAACCTCATGGCGACCCAAGTCCCCGCTAGCTGCGGACGTGTCCCTACAACATCACAAGGGGGTAGCAGTAAATTCAAACGTTTGATTTTTTTTTTCTAAGACCTTTTGGGCTTTCGAGCATGTGTTAAAAGACAAACTGTCGATTAAACTTGCATACGAAATCCCAGGATGGGAGTGCAAATATTTAAATGTGTCCATCCGGTCAATGAGCTTCTGGAGGGCCGGCAGCATTATCTATATCGCTTCTCCTCACAAGGATTGCGGGCGTGCTGTAGCCAATCCCAGCTGTCAGCGGGCAGTAGGCGGGGTACACCCTGAACTGGTTGCCAGCCAGTCGCAGGGCACACAGAGACAAAAACAACCACACTCACAATCACACCTACGGGCAATTTAGAGTGTCCAATTAACCGACCATGCATTTTTTCGGACTGTGGGAGGAAAACCGGAATACCCGGAGAAAACCCACAGAGGCACGGGGAGAACATGCAAACTCCACACAGGAAGACCCAGATTCGAACCCTGGACCTCCGTGCTGTGAGGCGGAAGTGCTAACCAGTCAACCACCATGCCGCCTACTTAAATGTGTGTGAATGATTATTAATTTTTTTTTACATTTGATGGGACAAACATATCAACCCACTCAACAGCAAATACAACGGGCTGAAAAGCTTGGAAGTATCGTTAAACAATGTACAGGCCCCACGTTGCTTTGAGTAACCTGCTATCTGGGTTCAGCAGATACAAGGGCGCAGTTGACCCAAATGCAGGAGGGCAGTTTATGAGATTTTAATGAAATGAGAAGTAATGAAATAAAAGTGACCGGAAACTGAGGCTTGGTGACAAGACTAAACTAGACCTAACTGGACAACAGGTAACTTTGTTCAAATGACAGCAACCGACTACAATGAAAATAACCCGACAAGCACTGAACAAAGCAACTAGCAACTTAAATACAAGCACACTGACGAGACAACAAGAAACACCTGGACAAGACACACAAGGTAGAAGGGAGCCGATTGGTTAGCAGTAGGGAGTGGAAGGCACACAGGTGGACACAATAATCATGACGAGACAGAACACAGAGCAAAACATGGAACTAAAATCAAAAAACAAAACAAAACAAAAAAAAACCAGACCAAACATGACAGTACTGCCAGAATGGGAACTGAGGGCGGAGGCAGGCTACCGGAACGGAAGGCAGCCGCTGCGCTGGCACCGCCGGAACGGGAACAGAAGACAGCCGCTGGCCGGGCGCCGCCAGAACGGGAAAGGAAGGGGGCCGCAGGACGTGCACCGCCGGAACGGAAGCAAAAGGGCGGCCGCAGGCTGGATGCCGCCAGAACAGGAACGGAGGATGGCCGCAAGACGTGCGCCGCCAGAACGGGAACGGAGGATGGCCGCAGGACGCGCGCCGCCAGAACGGGAACGGAGGACGGCCGCTGCACTGGCGCCGTCGGGCCGGAAATGGAGGACAGCTGCCAAGAAGCAGTCGAAGCATGGCTGCAGCTGCCGAGGAGACGCCGGTAGCCGGTGTCAGCTGCGGCGACGTTGACAGGGGAGCGGCGGTAGCTGTCAATGAGCTTCTGGAGGGCCGACTCATCTGCCGAGGAGTCGGAGGACTGCAGCTGACAAGACTCAGACTAGGAGGGGTACCACAGCCAGCAAGGTGCCAGCGTGGGCATGGGAGGCAGCAACGTTGGCCATAGTCCTGCTGGGTGCGTTGGTGTTGGGGTCATTCTGTCAGGGTTCAGCATGATACAAGGACGTGGAGGACCCAAATGCAGGGAGGTGAGGCAGGAGGGCAGTTTATGAGATTTTAATGAAATGAGAAGTAATGAAATAAAAGGGACCGGAAACTTGGCGACAAGACTGAACTAGACTTAAGTGGACAACAGGTAACTTTGTTCAAATGACAGCAACGACGGCAACCGACTACAATGACACACTACAACGACAATGACCCGCCAAGCACTGAACAAAAACTAGCAACTTGAATACAAGCAAACTGACGAGACAACGAGAAACACCTGGACAAGACACACAAGGTAGAAGGGAGCTGATTGGTTAGCACTAGGGAGTGGAAGGCACACAGATGGACACAATAATCATGACGAGACAGAACACTGAGCAAAACATGAAACTAAGAAGAAAACCAAAACAGACCAAACATGACACCTGTAGCCAGAACGTTACGTTACAATGTAAGTAAATGTTTCCGATTCAACGCATGCATACACATGCCTGCACACACTCGCACATTCATACACGCACACACACACACCGACACAGCCTTTGTTAGTGTGTCATAATCACATTTAGTGGAGGCAATATGACACTAGAAATGGCTGCCAAGGACAGGCAAAGCAATGTGAGAACTTGTGGGTTTGTATTCAAGCAAGACATGAAAAAAGATGCGAAATTAGCAATATGCTGAGGTCAGCCGCAATATCACTAGCTTTCTAACACCTTTGGGAAGGCCAGCACGTGTGTGTTTGTGAGAAAGGAAAAGAGAGAGACGTCGAAAAATGCAAACTACCGGTACTCTAAGTTTCAGGGTGGTGACATGACAGCAAATAGTTAAACATTTGACGAATCACACCAGATAAAATTGTGTTTAACAAACACACACGCACACACACACAGAAACACCCAACAAACACCCACACGTTGCCCCTTTACATCAACAACCATACTTTTTAAATCCCTCAGCAGTGTATTTAATTATCTCTGTTGGATGAGCACACTTGATATACCCTTATACCACTGTAATTGCTGATGAATGAAGTTGCTGCACAACTCCCTCAGGCTGATGGTGAGTGATTAAGTGTTATTAGTCACTAGAGAAGCAACTACTGTAAATGAGCAATAAACGATTTTTATTCTCATGTTCAGACAAAAGAAATATTACAATAATGACTATCAACACAAAATGCAGAACAACCTGTAGTTTTTAAAGAAGAAACCCATGAAACACAGTTTCACACACAAATGAAATGATTAATTAATTAAAGAGTAGACATGACAGAGGATATATAAAACAGATGACTAAGGAGTAGGGGAAGGGGGGAGTAACATAAGAGAAAGGGAGGGAAAGGGGGGTGAGTGGTAATGTCCTAATGATGTAGTGGCTGTCAGAGCACTTGCTTCTCAGGCCAAATGATCCTGTAAGAACAGCAGAGCTATTGATCCAGCCATTACACCGCACCACACAATAATGATTGTGTTTGTGTGCACATGCATGTGCGTGTGAGAGCGAGAGAGCACTGTATACCAAGACAGATTCACAGTGTGTCTGTAATAGGTTGAGATAAATGTTATGCTGTTGGTTTGTGTGAGGGCAGTTCTGATAGGACAGTTCATCAATAACCCCATTAACATATGACATGAAAGCCAATCGGAACTTGAAGCGCTTGATATTTGATATAGGTTCTCACCTTGAATATTTCCCTATTGCTAAACTCACACAACAGAACAGGGCATTGGCTACGCCTACATGGACATAATTTCTTGAATACGATCAGAGTTCGGATTAAAATTATGATCGGATGCACTGTTTTCGTGGACACTAAAAATATTGATCCGATTAGGATTTAGGTGTTCATGCATCACATTTTCGAGCAGAACAAATTATTCTGACATGCGCAGATTGACTAAATATACCGGAAGTAGTAGTAGAAGAAGAAGCGACATCCGTGTCAACAAAACATTGTTCTGTCCATTTCTACTTTAAACGTTAGCGTTATTTCACGCATGATGCCAGTTTGCGCTGTTACATCGAGTTGACACCTCCTAATTTAAATACATATGAGCTCAGTCTTGTGTCATGTCTTTCGCTCGCTTTGCTTCTACTAGCTTCCGGGAATAACAGAAACACGTATTCACGTTTGTTCCGAAATGCCAGAATATGTATTTTCATGTGCGCCCATTGAATTACCAATTGACATAAACTACCTCTCTCATTCTGAATAAAATCTTGATCGGAATGGGTTTGATCAGGTATTCCAAATGAGGTGTGTACGTGAAGCATTTTTATTCTGATCGGGCATTTAATCCGAATAAATGTGTCCATGTAAACGTAGCCATTGTATCACTTGTATTTCATTTGAATTAAAAACTTTGAAACTAGAGCTAGGTTTCTGTGAAAAGTGCATGCTTGAATTATACTAATAAGTGTCAATCTCTCACCTGGTGCAGAGAAAATCACATCACTACTCGAGTAGCACATGCATAGTTGATATTTCTCACTGGCAAATGGCAGTTCAATTTGCTAAACAATGTTTCAATGGCTTGCTGCATAATATTTACTAACTGAAAGACTTGACTGTCACTACATTGGTCTGCTGTAGAATTTATTATGATTTTCTCTTCATTCTCTTTGCCGAGCTAGCTTGTTTGTTTGTTCTCTCGCTGCACTTCTGGTAATGGATTCTTTCTAAATGGGTTCTGAGAAATGAGAGGGCTTGATGACAGAAGGAGTCAAGTAGAAGACAGAGGTAAAGGAAGGCGAGGGGAGAATTTGTTGCTGTTGCTCCTGTCCATGAAGCATCTTGATTATATCTCTCAATAGAGGTGCTAGTTAAACTTGAATTTGACATTTGGCATTTTACAATGCTAGATATGTATATCTGTAGAGTTGGTGCCTATTTGTGTAAAATATTAAAGTAATTACATTTAAAAGAATAGTCTTTGTTTTACTGTATTACACAAAATTACTCAAAATAGAATGATAGCACTGCTCTTTTTTTCTCAGATAATGAAGTTATGTCATTATATCATTAAAGGAAAAGAAAAAAGAGGGAGGACAACAAAATTGAAAATAAAAAGAGAAGAGCGACTGATGCGGCAAAGTCAATGATCATGTTCACCATGAATGAGGTGTCTTCTAAGTGTTTGCGGCGCCAAAGTTAATCCCTTAAGGAAGTTAGCGTGTTAGTCATTGATTTCTGTGGTCCTTAGGAGTAGCGATTAAATATGCACCATGTATTCTGTGTGTGTGTGTGTGCATGTACGTGTGCGTTAGTGTTGGGTCGTTCGCGAACGATTCGTTCGAAAAGAACGAATCTTTTCAGTAAATGTGAGTGAATGGATCACTTCCTGAAGTGATTCGTTCTTTTCTCAGTTCATTTGAGCTCAGCCACGCGCATGTTGTCTATCTTCGCGATCGACCAATCAGCAGCCAACGTCAGATGTAAGCGGGATTTACTGAACATACTGCCACGCTATTGGCCATCACGAAGGAATCAGTGACGTCATTTCCCGTTCACCAACGATTCGGTGAGTGAACGGAAAATGACATCACTGCAGGAATCAGGTTCACGAGAACGAGAACTCCATCCATGCAGTCAGTGAGTTTTGCTATTAATGATTCGCGATTCGCCAAGGAAGGAACCGCTCACCAACGCCACTCCTTTCGTGCTCGCGGGGACAAGCTTTCTTTGGCATCCGTTTCTCCAAGCTAACGGCTAATGTTAAGCCCATCCAAATACTGGGGGCAAGCGCATGAACACAAATAAGAGCTCTGACAAACTTAAAGTCCCTCGCCAGATCGTAGTGAGATGGGAGATGTGGACATGGGACAACTTTATTTGAAAACATTTATTACAATACACATATGTGCACTTAAATATTACTATCCTCTCTGTCTACTGCAACTATAATGTGGTGCGATCATCATAATGTTGGTTTGCCATTAAATTGTACTTTTATATCAAATCTTGTTTGGTGCTTCAGTGTTTTATTAATTCTTGTTTTTATTTCAGCGCAACAGAACGTTTAACCAGACATGTAGTCATCCGCTTCATTTGACAAGCCTGCACTTCGTAACGCGTGAAAACAAAAATACACCGGGTGCGTGACGGCCGTGTGTTATGTCCTCCAAAATAACAAATGTTTATATATGTAGGCATAGTGTCTACTGTGATTATTGTTGTTAGTATTTATCACCATTATTATAACCACGATTATAATGGTTATGATAATGGTTTAAAATATTTGAGTGTTTTTTTTTTTTTTTTGAAAGTCCCGTGCATTATCACCAAACACGAATACGACTATTGCCTGACGTGATTACAGTACATCAATGCAAACGCATAGGTTTTTGTTAACAACGATAATCCAAACGCACCAATTACAATAAGTAGAACATCAGGTGTGGACAATTTTATGTATATGTGTGTGTATATATATATATATATATATATATATATATATATATATATATATATATATATATTTATATTTTGGGGGGGGGTAATCCACCCCATCGGGGGTGGGGTAATGCTTTTTGATGAACTGATTCTAATGATTCAGTTCACTTAAAAGAACTGTTATGCCCATCACTAGTGTGCGTGCATGTCTTATTAAACAAGCATAAGCACAATTCAATCACTTCTTCTTATGAAAGAATGAAAGCAGCAGCTAAAGTATTTTTTTATGAATTCAGTCATTCACAAACGACAGTAGCAAAATGTGGAGGGGCCCCATCTTGCCTGTAAATTAAATTTTCAACATTCTCCCTCCACTGAGAACCTGCCAGATTTCTTCTTGTGTCCTCGTGGTTCAAGTTCCTTTCGGCATTTAAAGTATCACGAAGAACGAATTGGCCCATAAACCTGGCCGATGTCATCCCATACCACATTATTAGTCTACTTAAAGTCAAGCCAAACATATTTTTTCCAAGAATATGTCCCCAGCAGGCCCACTGATTGAAACACGGCATTCTGATTAATTTTGCGTTTGTAGAATATAAATTAAGCAGTAAAATGCACTCGTTTTTAGCCATCACTGGGGGCGACCATTTTGTCTTCTGTCGACTGAAAATGACATCACGACTGCTCACAACGACCAATCATGGCTGACCTGTTTTCTGAATCTAGTGATTGGTCGTTGTGAGCAGTTGTGGTGTCATTTTCGAAATTGCAAAGCAGACTTGCTGCTTCCAAGCGCATAGATCCCATTTCTTGTCCCCAGGGCTGGTGGCTCGGGGTTTTTTCTTTGTCTTTTTTTAAAATATAACTCAGTGCGCACAAGCAGGCGTTTGTCCTTGTAACAGACCATGCTATCGTGTTAAGCATCTTAAAGATGGGAAATGGATTAAGTGTTTTTTGACAGTAATCTGGTTAGAAAAGACAAATTACACTCTCTTAACAATCTGCCTCCTTTTTTCCTTTTGAAACATATTGGGTCCTTTTCACAATTTGTCAGTTTCACCAGACACAATGACATACAGTAGCCTCTTTCACACTAGCCTCCAAGCAAGCATTTTCAAGGGGGTTTCCGTATGTTTTGATGTGTGATGGCAGGTTGGATTTGCCAGATATCAACACAGTATCAGAGTCATAACAGACGCTGAGTGCCGTCAACCACATCCAGAGTGTGAAGTTATGCATCCCAGATTAACTGTCCATGCTCCTTTGTGTTGAAAGCAATTGTTGCTGTCATGCTGATGTCAACACTGATCCAATTATCGTCGTGGTGCAAGCCACTGGCTGCTATGTGAGTATGCCCTTTGGAAATGGCAATGTACAGTATGCTTTGGTGGGTACTGTCTGAAAGGTAGGGCAATAAATTCCCACTCAATTCTCACGCCTTTGTTCTGTCAATTTACTGGGAATGCAGTGTAAAAACGGCCAGGACGTATTGATTTGGGTACATGAAAATATGTGCTGTAGTTGCTTCAATAGTATCATATTCCATTGGAGTGTATTTCAATTAGCCTCTGCTTGGTTAAAACTTCTATTTCCATTCATTTTTTTTTTTTTTGACAAGGTCTTGTATTAATGATGGAAGAGGCTGGTGCGTCAAGTCTTCTCAAGAACAACCCAGTGATATTAATTCTGGGTTTTGCGCTGATGTCTCAGTCTCCCTGAAGCACTCTTAAATAATTTGAGCAGCAGGAATCCTGATAGTGCCATACACACGTGTCACCAGGGAAACAAAAATCCACTGAGAGATGGAAAGAAATAACCGTTCAGGGTACTCACCTCATTAACCTCGTTTTAGAAACTGTGAACTGAAATTGCGATGGTGAACCAGGACCTGACCACATGCAGCAAGCCCAGACCACCTCTCCCATTGTCTTAGTTATTATCACTTCATCGGACATCCTTTTTTATCTTGTGTCAGTCACTGTAGCACACTCAGTTTGGCTCATCAGCTCACATAACCTTTTATCAAGTCACATTTACAGTATGCTTCCAGAAATTTGACTTTTTTCTCCTACATATCCTAACAAAAAATATTTTCTTAAGGCTCAACAATTGTTTAGTGTCAATACCTTGAGGTAAGTTTGCATTGCAAGATGTTGATGGACCACTGGTTCTTCAACCAGTTATAGTGGTTACAGCAGTGTCCCTAGTTGTCTACTTGTGAACCTCCAAAATGCGAGTGACTACATTTCAATCACCACAGAATACGGTCACAGGCGAGCTCAAAGCCTGTGGCAAAAATGAGGAGACGCAAAGAAGAACATCAGCCAATTGAATACTTTATTGTAAATAATACCTTTAAAGAATTAAAAGGTGTATGGGATGTGAGTGTGTATATCTGAAGTGTGCGCAAAGTGCTTGGATGAATGTACGGAAGGGTCTGTGCTATAGTGTGTGAATGTGACAACCTTACAAAACCAGAAACAAACAAACCAAGGAGTGTTACCTGAGGGCAGCGAGCCGGAGAGTGATTGAGGAGCCCACATATATAATGGGTGAGCTAGGTGGCTCCAATGAAGTGGACCCTCCCCTGCCTGCCTGACGAACTGAGAAGCAGCTTGCTGATATTGATGTTCAAATCTCAGTTGGGATATTTTGCTGGGTACTGCAGTCCTCCAATGGCATGACAATACAATTATAGTCAAACAAATTATTGCTAATAACTCATCATTTCAAGTCAAAAGGAAAGACAAGTAAATTAAAATTGATGTACATAATCAAGTTGAATTCATTTGAAATCAGCGCTGCTGCCCAGGCAGAGTGGCGGCTTACGCACTGCACTGCATGCCACCAGCATTGAATTAACTCTTGAGTGCCGGGGTTACTTGCTGTATATTTCAAAATTTATTATGGTGGTAATTGCACATTGGCATATGAAAATAAAAATATTCCTTGATGGAGTAACACATTTGGAAATAATCTAATCTTTAGAGAAACATGAACATGCAAACACATTGATTGCTAAATGTTAAACTAAAAAGGTAAAACAACAGTGGCAGCCTATTTTTGGTGGAGAAAGTTAAACATGGATGAATACAATTCTGTTCTAGAAATTAAACACCTAAAGGAGATGTATCATGCTATTTTAAGATTTCTACAGGTAACTATTGGCATATACATGATGATACATATTACCTTTGGCACAATGTCGATCAAATTTCTTATGAAATACGAGTTATTTTGGTGGCTATTTTTCTATCCTGGAAGTGACACACCTGGTTCACCAAAAACCCCGCCTCTCCCCATTGTGACTGCCGGGCCTCTTTCATGACGTCGTCCCAAAGCTGGCAGCGCGTACGGCCCATAAAAGAGTAACTCCTGACTTCTGGAGAATGTGGGTGTGTATTTACTCTTCAGGGCGGCTACGGGGGTGGCTCCTCACCCGGTCGTTTTCTTGGATCGGGGGGGGGCTGGTGCTTAAAATGAGCAGGCATGCTTTTAGAAGGATGACCGGAGAAAAACACCACTTAGGGGGTGTTTTTGCTGAGGAAAAAGCATTTTAACATAGCTAAAAGCTCAAAAGGTTTATTCAGCATGATACATCTCCTTTAACCTTATTTACAATAACATATTTTCTTGTGTTGATTTGTCGATTATTCTCAAAATCCTATATTTAATTCAAATCCAAATGCACTTAATGGCCCTCATTGCAAATGAGTAATAAAAAAGGGAAAAGAGAATTGAATAAAATGTGTGGATGAATAGATCTCTTTAAAGTGGGGAAGCTGCACATATTTAACTTACATTGACAACAATGGAACAGCTAACAGATTAAAATGTAAAGCAATGCCCAATAAATATTACTACAAATACCATATACGCCCTCCTCTGGCTTATTGGTATACTGCTTTCTCTCTGTGGGGAGAGGGACATTTTTATTAACGTGAGAGAAAACTTTGTAAACATGTCAAAATGACCAAAATTGCCCAGAGCATCGGGAAGAGCATTTGGTTCGTCCAATTAGATGTCGAAACAGTAAGTCACTTGCATGATTTGTTGGACAGTAAGGATACAGTCATGAAATGACTAAAATGTTGAAAATTGAAATGGTGTGACGTTATCTTTTGAATTAAAAGCAATTGTAAAAACAATGCTATTCGAGTTCTTTTTTCAGTGCAAGTAAATCGTCGATGGAGGGGGGGGGCTTATAAAATATCGCCTAAGGTGCCATATTGGCCAGGGCCATTGTGGCAAAGGGTATAGAAAATGGAGAGATACATGCAAATTGCATCCTGCATCAGTCAGGGTCAAACGTTGACATGCTAATATTTTCCAGCAATTAAATTTCTACTCAGCTCATCCTATTCTACAGCTCAAAGGATTGTGTCAATCCAACTGATTTTGATTAAAGTCAACTGAAAGTAGTCTATATCTCGTGTGTTTCTGTTGTTGTTTCTTCATGTCTGTTGATTGTTAGGATTATTAGAACACATTACATTTTTAGAATAACAATTTAATTGCTGAGAACAATCCAAATGACAATAACTTAAAAGTTATTGATTAATTACTGTTTCATTCACTTTATCTAAATATGTATGGTTACTCCTTCTCACAAATAGTACCCAGTGTATGATGTACATGTGTGAGGAATGAAAGTCAATTTGATCAAGTCCAAACAAAGTTTAATTTACCTTTTGAATTTCCTGATATTCACTTGGTTATATCTTGCGGCAAAGGCTAGAATGGGAGATTAAGAGACAGAGAGTGAGATGTGTTTATTATTTTTCCAAAGATTTACTTTTTGTATTATTTTTTAAAATCTATCCTTTAGTCGATCCCTTTGTACAGGGGTTCCTTGGTGTTCTTTTCCGACAGTGGCAATGAACGAACAAACACAGAAGTAAAGTCATAATGACCGTAAATATTTGTACGAAAAACAGTTCTAGGCCATAAAAAGTGACAGTTTAGATCGGATCAAGGATTGTGAGTCATGAATTGAATAATTTTTCAGACCAGCATTAAAAAAAAGAAAAAAAAACAAGTACAGAACTCAGTGACACAGTTAAATACAATACAAAGAACTTTGTCTTCTTTTATTAAAAGAAATGCTTTTGCTCATAAAAAAATAAACACCTAATGTCTAATATGGCCATTTAGGATTTAAGAACACAATTTAACGCAATATAAACAGGATACATTCTTATTTTATACGTGGTAAAGGTTATAAAATAACGAGGTATCCTGACAAACATTTTCAGCTGAATATTTTCTTTAAAATATTTAATGAGCAAAAGTGTTTTATAGAATAAATGATTTAGCTTATTTTTTATTTTCAAAATGAAAAAGACCTCAAAGTGCAATTCAAGGCACAGTCCCTTCTTTTAAACATGGGGAGTGCATTACAAAGTAATCTTGGTCCACAATATTGAAAAAGTAAAAAAAAAAAAAAGGAAGCCAAGGAACAACTGTTAAACTATCAGCTGGGCACTTGTTGCTAATGCTAAACGCTAGCTACTAGCCACTAACGCTGGGAACTTGTGCCGTATCATACAATGACGCCGTAATTAACTAGCAGTTTGTTAGCATCCTTAATTAGCAACTGAATATGATTTCGGGATGGTTAGTTTGATTAGTTGTTTTGATGTTGGTTGGAAACGTTAAAACTCCGATAAGGTAAGCCGAAACGGCAAAAACTTCAGTCAAGTTAATCGTTACGTGCCAACTTCAAATTAAAAGTCTACTAAGGTTATTACATTGCCGTCTATGACTCAATCTATTATTTGGTAAGCTTTATTTTGAAGTTAGCCTTTGGTGAGGTGGCATGTTCGTTGAGTATGTTTTCAGCTTCTTTGACATGTCTGTCTGAATGATGGTGTTGGGACAAGAAGCAGAAAAAAAATCCTGTATCATTAATTCCGGGTAGTGATGGGCATGGCAGTTCTTTCCAGTTCTTTCTGAATTACATCGTTGGTCAGTTCATAAAAAAGAACCGTTGAAAAGATTTTTTCACCAAATGGTTAGCCCAAACACCTCCGCCCCCATCGTTGGTGAACGGTAAATGGCAGCACGTTCACTCACTGACTCGTTCGTGAGTTACCAAATTGATTCCTTTGTGAACGCCAAATAGTGTGGCAGTATGTTCATAAAATCCCTACTCCATCTAACGCCGACTGCTGATTGGTTGTTTGCGAAGATTGACAACATGTGCGTGGCTGAGCTCAAATGAACTGAGAAAAGAACAAATCACTGTGTTCTGTACTTGTTCTTTGCTTGAATAAATGTATATGGGCCATTCTACTGAATTGGTCGAAATTCAGAGTTGGAAAATGTGTGAAATTTGTATATTATTTCAGAAAAACTTTTACTGTATTCATGTTGCACCATATCTAAAGGGCACATATATAGTAAAATTACAGTCAATTTTCAAATAGTATTTTCTAGTTTTTCCCCAATATCTTACCTGTCCTAAAATTTGTCACTACCAAAACACACAATTACAGTAGAATAAAAATAATTCTAGTAACCGATTCATATTTTTTCCATTCCCCACTCTACAGAGTATTTTTATAAATTAATATATATGGTTTTGACATCAAAATCAAACTAAATGATTTTTTAACAGAATTTAATGTTACTTTTTCCTAATTAAATCAAAAGTCATATGCTATTTTTCATTGTAAAATGTAGTAAGTTGATCATAATGACTTCAAAAGTCATCATTGCTTAAAGTACACATACCCTTAAACAAACATTATCATAAATTGTCGGTTGATAATTCAATACATTTTATTTTTGTTAAAATATCTGTCTTTTCGGTAGTGAAGCAAAGTTTCAGTGGTGACCCTACTGTTGCTGTTGTTGCAGTAATACGAGTAATACGTTGTGTGAGCGTAGCAATGGAATCACTTAACTAGTTTTGCTATATTTTAACTTTTAACATGTATTATAACTAATGAAACATTAATTTATCCATTTTCTTCTGCTTTGTGCTGTACTCAGGGTCGCGGGGAGTTGGATTTGATCGCACCTGACTTAGGGCAAAAGCGGGGTACACACTGGACTGGTCACTTGTCCATCACAGAGCACTTCATCATTGAAAAACTGTGGTTTCACCGTTCATATGCAAATTTAACTGGAATGACAAAATTTTTTGTAACATACATTTTACAAAAAAAAAAGTTCCCCCCAAGCAGGCTCTGCTTAACTAGCATAAAAATATGTAAAGGAAAGGAAGGATAGCTTATCTTAACAGATTCCTTGATGGCAAAGAACAAATTACTATAAGCATTGCATCTTGTGACTGGTTGTTCCTTGATGTATCAGTTGCTATGGTCCATTTATGCTTTGTCCTTTATTATGTCATATCGGCCTGACGTCTTAGTTTATAAGCTTGAGTTATTCAGTGACACCTATGTCAAACTTTCTTCCAGTCAGGATGCATGTTTTCCCTCGGTCAGAATTCTTCCTTCCATCTCTTATTTATTTCTCTTTAATTTATAAAAATATTCTTTGGATTTCACTGGGTCATTCTTAAATCTTTGCCTCTACTCTGTCTCTCTGCTAGGCTTTTTGGCATTTTGGTGTTTCTCCCTTTAAATTAAGATATAATAAGAAACAGAATATTGTTAAAATCGAAGTTTGTCTTTGTGTGCCCTGCGATTGGCTGGCAACCAATTCAGGGTGTCCCCCGCCTATTGCCCGAAGACAGCTGGGATAGGCTCCAGCACGCCCGGCGACCCTTGTGAGGAGAAGCGGTATCGATAATGGATGGGTGGATATTGTTAAAATCAGAAAGATCTATGGATGACATTTGTATCTATGAATTATATTATGTAAAACTTACTTAAATAAACATCATTTTGTCACTATACCGAAACCATTATTTCACAACCGAAACCTTTCTGTGTGTTTCAGTAGTAACGTTTTATGATAGTTGTTCACAATGCGAGGCACAATGTGGCTACCACACACAGTTTTGAACATGTGTACAGAGATAGAAAACACAACATTCAGCATTAAAATCAAAAGTGCACATTTTATTGCAGGAATGAGGTGTTGAGGTAGTGACGGTCCTTAAAAACACATGCTGATTTTCAGACTTCGGAGGGCACATACTTAATAAAGCTGCAAACTAATTACTCACCATGTGGCCATTGATGAACAGGAAGGCAATGTCTCTTACTGGTGAAATTTCTGGGGATGTAGCTAAAACCAAGCCCTGCCTACAGACAAATACTCTTTGTGTAGTGACATGAACAGTTGGGGCAGTGTTTTTTTACATAAAAATTTGTACAAAATCAATGTAAATGTTTCACCATGCATTTGAAAGCAACCAAAACGCTCTATTAAAATAAAATATTTTTAAAATTGGCAAAAATCATCTGCATTTTATTTTCATAAATTAAAATTTAGGAGTTAGAGATTGGGACAGCCACCTCCCAATCGGAAGTGACATATAAAAGATGACTTTTTATATATTGGGTTTAAAAGTATCTCAATTAATGTCTTGTGATAAAATAGATCATAAGATATTACTAAATATCCAAGGTCTGAACACTTCAATGGTTTTTAAATTTTGAATGTCATTGTGGGACAGCAATTTCAACCAATTCGGTTGAATGGCTCATATATATATATGTATATATATATATATACATATATATATATATAAAGAAGAACGAATCACTTGAGGAAGTGATCAATTCACTCACGTTCACTGAAAAGATTCATTAGAGAACGACCCAACACTAATTTGAGCGCCCAAATTGCACCCATACATACGACTTACGTGATCCATGAGGGCTTTCAACTTCCTCTACTGCTATTATAGGGAATGCAGACTAATCATGTTGCCTTAATGTGAACGCGCAATCGTTGCTTTTTTCACCAACCATTCCGCGGATAGTGCCAGGCCCAAACCGTGTTGCTTGATCTGTACACATCACGGATCAAAGACGATCCGTTTCACCATTACTATCAAATAACCTCTTGTGCCACGTGACGATAGTTTCATACATCACAGCGCAAAATAGTCCATTTAAGTTTTCTCATTTTATTGCCCATATTTCAGTTGAAAAGTGTAAATGTGAGATTTCTGCCTATTTCCATTAAGGCTAATGAATGCTTAAAATGAGAGAACGCAGCTTCTTTAGCTATACCAGTCCATTAAACTACAGCTACAGTAAGTAGTCAGCAGAGTTCACCACCCTGAGAGTGATGCAGCAAGCACTATCAAAGGAAGCAAACAAACAGTTTATCTATTCAGGTAGAAGCGGCCCCACAAGTGACCATGTGTTGGCATTTCAGCTATTTAATCAAACATGGAAATGAGAGATAGCACAGGCTTAATAAAATGAGCTGCACACCAAACACCCACTCAAAGCTAAACAGCTGCATATTTAAGTGTCAATTAGCCATTGAAAACTTGACGACTACTCACTTTTAGAGGGGAAGTGTATTCTCGAGAGCTCTGACATACACAACATAAAGTCATCTAATAAAAACATTATCAAACTTAATATAGGAAAATCGGCGACTCAGCGCTTTAGCTCAGTGTTAATTATCGTATCATCTCTTAATGAAGACTCACTCAGGAGTGTGTTAGTATATCTTAATAAAAATACAGTGTGCACTCTGTTTGTGAATGTGTATGCATTAATGTGACTGTGAAAAAAGTAATTTCCGTTATTAATTATGAAAATCACACCTGTTAGGGAAAATGGCCTTGAGGATAATGAACAGCCATTCACGCAACCACAGACACACAGAGGCAACCACATCCCTGTAAACCAAGCAGTATGCAGAACATACACATTCTCAGTTTTGTTAGCCTCACAATTTGTTTGAAAGTGCAGTTACTGAACATCCGCTGCATATGATGTCCATTGCATTTTACGAGCGGTTATGTATCAATTCCTAGCTTGGTGCCAAACTTTATAACCGGAGTGAGAGAAATGGTGTGTGTTGGCAAAATGTTGAATGGGTGTCATTTGTTTGCATCTCTGCCTTCATTGTAGGTAGCCTTGAGGATGCTTCAAGGCACTGAAAATGTATACACATCTCACGTCACATCTTTCTCCCAGTCACAGTTCATCCACGCACTGATGACACAACATCAAAAGCAGGGGCTTGCAAGTGGGTTCCCTAAGGGGTTAAATTTCAAGTCCAAACCTTCAGGTTGAGGGATGATTACTACCTTAGCCAATCTACACTATATCAATAGTTGTTCAAGAACTGAAAAGAGACTTTTTGAGCCTCACTGTCATTTTTAATGACATTTTGAGATATCTTTAGTGTTAGCACCAGCACCATGGAAAGTCATTGAACCATTTATGGAAGAATCCAAGCTTGAGCCATAGGGAGGGAGAGTAAGAGACATAACGACATAAAGACAAAAATCCTGTCCTACCGTTGTCACTGTCAGACTTGTTCTCGTGTTCAGTGTCGGTAAGAGTCAGCACTGAGTTGGAGCGGCTGGACAAGCAGGAACTCCTCCGAGATGACTTGCCCAAACCGCCGCGGTCCCACAGCCGCATAGCTCTCTCTGGTGACATCACAGCTTGACTATCCACATCTCGGTCCTGGGCTGTAGCAACAGAGAAACCACGGTGGGGGAGGGCCATCTCAGAGCAGAATACTAGGCCATGGCGTGATGGTGGCTCACAGAGGCCCAGTTGACGAACACTTAAATGATGACCTGAAATATAGTTAGTCAGTTTTAATGTTACTAGAACTAATTGAGGCAATATAGATAAAAACATTTCTAAGTGGCTAACATGTCTGCCTCAGCTCTCCCACACCCCCCCAAAAAACTCTTGAAGAATCAAAATTGCCCATAGGTGTGAATGTGAATCACTAGTGTTTGTTTGTGTCCTGCAATTGGCTGGTGGCCAGTTCAAAGTGTTCCACGCCTCTCATCAAAAGTCAGCTGCTGGGATAGGCTGCAGCTTCCTAATGGCCCTAACAAAGGCCAGTGGAAGAGAAAATGGATGGATGTCTATTCACGTAAATGAAAGCCAAGCAAAACATTAAAAGACAAAAATATGCATTGAAGTTGTTGTGGTGAAAATGAGGTGTTACATTTGTAAATACTTTGTTTTAGATGATTTTTTAAATGCCTGTGAAATAAAAATACATCATAAAGTATTTTGCACATTTGATTGAAAATCTATACCGTGCATCAATGAATAAAAACATGCATGCAGTATGCTAAGTTCCATCTGCTGCTTTTACATGTACAGTATAATTAAAATGTCATTGTAAATATGATATTGAAGGCATAAACCATTGGCACTTTGAGATGTTTTTTTCCTGAGGTCACAATGAATTAAATAAGACCTTTTTAGTAACACTTTTAAATGCCGTTTAAAGCATTCATAAATTGAAGAACATACAGTACAGGGCTTGAGTGCACCCCAAACAAATTTGTTAGAAAACTTTGGTAGGTTAATTGAATAATCTGAATTGTCCTTAGGTATGGTTTTGAGTGTGAATGGTTGTTTGTCTTTGTGTGCCCTGCGATTGGCTGGCAACCAGTGTACCCCGCCTGCTGCCCAAAGATAGCTGGGATAGGCTCAAGCACGCCCGCGACCCTCGTGAGGATAAGCGGATCGGATAATGGATGGATGGATGAGTTTCCTTCAAGAATCAATAGTTTCTGTCATACTTACTACACTGCAAAAACACTCCCACAAATGTGGGCCATTGATCACAGATGGCAAAGGTTCACCCACAAAAGCCTTTTCAAAGAGGGTGTTGAGCAATGTATATACAAAAAACATTGGGAATATTAGTGACACATGAATTCATCTAGTGCATAAATGAATATTTATTCATTCATGAACTAGACATAAGACACAAGACAAATACGTTTTTCATTTTGGGAGGTATAAATTCAGGGGTGCTTATGGGATTTTGGAACTGGGGGGACAGCAACCAAGCTTATACAAAAAACAACAACAATATAATTTAAAATGTCTTGCAGTAATAGCAGACTTGTGTTTAGCCAACACTTTTATTGAATTATTGTCCACTTACTGTTTGTGTATTTAATTCAGCACCGTGACTAAGTATTGTGTTTGAAGTCACTTGTATACATTTCTGGCCAGATAGCATTGAAAACTGTAATCCAAAGCACATCTTCACCTAAAATGCTTTTGAGCTCAAATCACACTGTCATGTGTGTGTGCTTGTGGATATTTAACTAAAAATAACTGCATTCTTACATTAAAACGTGGATGAATGGACGTTGCGAAAGTGGGGGGGACATAGTGTAGTCATCATAAAGGTTGCCATCTGCGCTCATGATTGAGTCACAGTTGACGGCTTGTCGATTTGAACATGGTGATGATGTTTACTGGAAATGGGTGTAGTTTGTCTGGTGGTTGCACACCAAGATTAAAACCACACAATCGGCAGTAAATGGGAGAAAAAAAAAAAAAAAAACAGTCCAACTTAAAAGTGTCATCCTGTCATGCTCTTGTCACTTATGTATGTATATGGGTTTCAGTTTTCGGGAAGAAGTTGAATTTTAACGAAAAATAGCGCCTGCAAATTCCTCTAATTTGGATGATACTAATTAACATTTCATTTGTTTATACTCTCTTTTTTTAACCCAAAATACTTCTACAAGGAAGCCTAATGAAACACATTTGAAAATGGGTATTTAAGTATGGAGGTGAAATTTGCCTTCTTCCTATTGGAACATGAAATCGGGTTTCGATGACATGCATATCAGTCGTCTGAAATATAAATGAAAACGGGGCAAACAAATTATCTGAAAAATCGCAGAATGTCCCTTTTCATCTTTAATCAGCAAATGAAAGGGGAATTATAAAAGCTTTCTGTAATTAATGTCACAGCGGAAGATGAACAGTGCTGCTCTCCAATTAAAAGTTATATCAATTTTAAATGAGCTCCAATTAGACAAACTGTGAAAAAGAAGCAGATAAGAATTTCTCCAAATTGATGCTGTGTTAATTGGTATGAGAGAACAACTTTGAGGTTTGGTACATTTCCTTAAAATGTGCATGTACATTTACTCACTTGATTACTATTGCATAATGTGTCACTCACTTCTGTACTGTATGCAATTCATTTAAAGTCAGAGAATGTGACCGTGAGATCTATCTTTATTGGCATGCATTTACACGATTTACACAGATGTGCGTTAAATACTAGTGGCATTTGCTTTAGAATCACAAGAGCATATTCACATATATAGGGAAGCAATGATTTTGCTCCAAATTCCCTATGATGATCCGACCTTCTTGTGTCAAAAACAATTTTGCGTATGCAATTACATTAATACTCACCTTCTATGTTGTAATCGTCCTGTTCACGATGAACCATGTCCTTGTGTCCTTTTGATGTCCCATAAAATAACCTGTCAAAACATAATGGTTTATATTGAGGGGGTTTTAAATAAAAAAAAGGACTATTCATGACATCTAAGTATTCCTATAATTAGGTTACTTTGAAATTGAGGACTTGACAAAGACCTCTTAAAATGAATTAATATTGTTTTTAAATGTGCACAATTGTCATATCTGTATTTTAGATACTGTTTGAGTTTAGATCTGATCCTTCCAGATCAGTGTTGGGAAAGCTCATTTCCTACCCATACTAGTTCAATGTTCAGCTCGCAAATTTTAAAATGAACCAGTTCAGGTCGTAGTTAATCAGTGATTTTTAAACTAAGTTCATAGTTCCAAAAATGAAACATTTCATAGTTTAGTTCTCTCTCTCTCTCTCTCTCTCCCTCTCTCTCCCTCTCTCCCTCTCTCCCTCTCTCCCTCTCTCCCTCTCTCTCTCTCTCTCTGTATTGCTGCAAGCTGTTACCCTCTGGCGTCCTTCCATTTGCCCATTGTTGGCACCCATTCAGTCCACGCTTGTATTTAGGTGCAGCTATCATGCCAAAAATGTGGAAAATCATATTACAGTGATCCCTCATTCATCGCGGTTAAAGGGGGGACAGAACCCGCCGCGATAAGTGAAACCCGCAAAGTAGCGATTTATGATTATGATTATTATTTTATATGATATTTATTGTACGGTTTTATTTTAGGGGATTTACGCCTCTGTTACGCTGTTGCAAACCCCAACATGGTTCCCACACTTCTAAATACGTGTTAAACAATCAATTTAACTATAAAAATGCAAAATGAAGAATATAAATACCAAGCTTGCAGGCTTTGATCAGAATTTAGCTTCGACCGCACCAGCTGACGAGCACGACGGAGTGTTCGCTAAAAATTACGTTAAGTTTTAATTTTTATCATAAAATTGACTTACCTTAACTAGAATGCCATAGTGTAATTTATCCAATCCTGCACTTTAAAACGCTTGTCGCCGTCGTGAAAAGTGAAAGTAAAAGCGGTCGCTTCTGCTTTCCACATTCTTCTTCGCCCGCTTTTTCTTCTTCTTCTCCCCCTACTTCATTTAAAAAACGAAGAAGAAGCATGGCTGCCGGGGGAATCATGCATTAACTTCATCTTTGCACAACAACATCAATAAAGTCCTTTGTCTAAAATGCAACGCGGGATTGTAGTTACGGTAAGCAAACACTTTCACACTTTATTTGGCGATGTCTTAAGCCGTCCGTGCCGCTGGCCGGTCGGGACGTGCGCTCACGAATTATAAACACAGCTCATGTACTGTACTATCCGATTTTTACAAAACTTTATAAGAGCAAACACATCATTACAAATATGGAGGAGAAAGTATCCAGCTTGACTCTGCCTGCGGGTATGCACAAAGCCTCAGAGTCAACTTTGAAACAATGCGTCTTTTTACAATATAGCTCCCGATATGGCTGTGTTGTTTCATTTTTAATTTATGAATGATTCTGAAAAATCCGCAATGCACTGAGGGCGCGAAAGTTGAAGCGCGAAGTAGCGAGGGATCACTGTACCTATAAGCCGCTACTTTTTTTCCTAGGTTTTGAACCATGCGGCTTATGCCCCTTCATCATGGAACCTGTTATGTATTGATGACATTAACAGGATGTGACTGCAGGTGGAGGAGTTCAACAGGTAGGAAGCGAAATGAAGATAAGTACTTGTTATTTTCTCTTGGTTCTGTTCCGATTTAATCAGCAAAGTTGCTGCCATGTTAAAAGGCACTGTTAGGAAAGAATCTGTTTAGGTACATACACGAATATTTACAGTTCAAAATCGTTCTGTAAATGCAGCGGCTTATATAAAGGTGTGGTTTATAGTCCAGAAAATACAATACTTGAATTGTGCTTTTTGAATTAAAAAAAGAACAGGACTGTGGTCCTGAATGTGCAAACAATGTGCTATAGGAACCAGGCTGAGGTAGGAATCTATCTAGCTCTCTTTTCCACAGGTAAGAGCATTAAAAGAAGTCATTAATTAAAAAATACAACAAAACGCCCGCCCTCAGGTGGATACACAGGGCCACCTATTGTTGACTCTAAGCTCTGCATGCTCCTGGTAAAGGACCATATCTGTATGTTTACGTGACCTTCAAAATAGGATGCACCTGGACATCAAACTGCAATATTCTACGGACGTTGATATGATGTTCAATATTTGACTCAACTTTTCACACCATCTCATATGAAAAGTTATTTATTTCCATTAATTACTCAGATTCCAAGTAAGGCATTGGAGAACAGCTTCTCATTTGCAATGCCGACCTTGCTGTTATGGAGGACAACCTAGTGTGACAAAACTAATTAAATAGATACATAATTGAAGAAATCATGGAATAGCCTATAATTATAGTACTTCAGTATTTATTTAATCAATTCAATGTTTATTTGTTTATCCATTTATTTCAACACAGCAAAAATAAAACTAATACGTATAACCTACATTTTTTTTCCATTCGTTATAAATATTGTATGTCCTTTTTATATTTTCTTTCTAAATAGTGTGTGTAACTGTGAGTCTTCACAAATAAAATGTTCTGATTGTTAATCAGTAATAGTGTGTAAGTGAGTTAAATACGGGAATCTGTAGATTTCTTTTGGTCTAATAGACATTGAAATAAGCGAATTAGCAATCTTGAAGTACACACCTCCACCAAAGTGTTTTTTTCAGTTTTTAATGTTGTTGTTCTGAGCCAGGGGTGCTCAAGTCCGGTTCTCAAGAGCCCCTATCCAGCCTGTTGTCCATCTCTCCCTACCTGAACACGCTTGTTACAAATCATCACAATCGTTATCAGGCTTGTGCAAAGCTTGGTGATGAGCGGTTCATTTGAATCAGGTGTGTTGCTGGCAGAGGGAGATGGAAAACATGCTGGATAGGGGCTCTTGAGGACCGGACTTGACAATCCCTTTTTCTGAGTGGATCTGGAGACTTTATAGATCCCGAGCAACTTTGTCTTTGTTAAAAACGAAATTGTGTAGCGTTGCGTTTGGCGACTCTCTTCTGTCACTCTGCAATTTGTTTTCCCCCCAACGAGCAGCAACACCTGTGGAGCTTCTCACCCCTTTTACTCACATTCAAGGTCATACATAGCACAGCAGCTGCACCAGATTGCAAGCTAGATGTTTTTTTAAAAGGTGCTGCTAATATACATCAAATGAAAGAACTATAAGATAAATACTTTTAATAAATACATTAAAGAAACATAATACATAGCTTCAGGGGTCTGAGCAATATATGTTATGGCTTGTAAGATTGAGCATCCGACAGTTGTACTGCAGTTGTCACAAAGGGCGACAGTCAAGACGATGGACTGTATGCATGCAGCACTTCTTTTTTTTATAGACCATGGTTACTTTTCTCACAAATCAATGCCAATGTCCCGGAGGGTTTCATAAATTCATGAAAATGTCCAGCGTTAACTGGTTTTCATGGCACCAGTTAGCATGTGTTTAATTTGACTGACGTGTTGCGTGGCAAATAAAAGGCGGAGAGCTTCTCTTTTTTTTTTTTTCCTAATGAGAGGCGGAGTGCACCGTTACCAGCGTGTGTGACGTGGAAACTGGCGAGGTGGGGAGAACCCAAATGTGTGGGAATTTTGGTATCGATCCGATACCAAGTAAATACAGGGGTGTATATATATATGTATATATATATATATATGTTTTATTTTTTATTAACTACAATGCACACTTTAACAGTATAAAAAATAAAATACTTTTACTACAACAACTGTTTCAGAACAAAAGTCAAGAGAGTCAAAACAAAAAAAGCAGCAATGTAACGAAAATACAAATAATGTCAACATGACAACTAAAATGTATCTCATTGCAAAATGTTTTGAAGATAAAGTCAGTAGTTCAAATAGTGTAAACAATACAATGTAAAAACCTTTAACAGTAGAAAAAATAAAATACTTCTATGAGAACAACTATTTTTGATTTGTTTCGGCTGAAGTGAAAAGTCTCTGCCAGAGTACGTTGTCTCTGCGGTGTTATCGCTTCTGGATCACACCCCTCTTCCTCCTCCCTCAACTTCGCTTGCAGCTCGTTGCTCTCTGTAGGGTGAGCTTTTTTCATATGTCTGTGTAAATTTGTGGCGTTACCACAATAGCGGAGCACTTTAACACAAATCACACTTGCCACTGTCCTTTTCTGTTGTTGTAAAAAAAAGTCCACACCGCACTCCGCTTCTTGTTTGGCTCTGCCATTGCTTTAGGTTCCGGCCGCTCTCACTCTCCCGTCGCCCTCTCTGCCAGGGAGGGGCTAAAAGTGTGCCTGAGTCACTCACTCAGGCAGAGACTCAAGAGAGTAGCAGGAGGCGCTGGGTGAGAGAGAGGGGGAGGGGCGCTATTTGCGCGGAGAAGCGGCGCTTTGAGGAAATTGGTGGAGGGGCGAAGTATCGATTCCAGGACATTAGTATCGATCCGATCCAACTACTTGCTTGGTATCGATAATATCGATATCTGGATCGATCCACCCACCCCTAGTGTGGAGCAGGTGCGCTCAGTTTCAAGCGTGAGTGCCAACAGCTGGAATGGGATGGAATGAAGCCCCGCTGAATGAGCAAGCAATATGGCATCCCATTCATGCGTCTGTGTTTCACTGCTGCCGTTAAGTGGACCAAGAGGTGTGTTATGTTTACGGGTTGAACGAGCCAAATACAACTGCAGTCGGTTCAGCTCTGACTACACTGGAAAAAATTTGGAGCTCAATCTACTTGGAAAATGCAAGGCAACTATTTGCATCAATTTATCAACTAGTTACAAAAACAACTTAAGCTTTTAAATGTGAAAAAAATATATCAATTTACAAGTAAATCCTAATTGTGTTTTTGTTTTCATCCTACTTGAGTTTATATTTTAGTGTTTGAGTTTAGTTACTTATTTGCGTTTGGAAATTCACTTTTATGAGTAGATACTACTTTTTAATAAATATCTTCACAATTCTTTTTAAGGTGTGTCTACTTTGTATTTGCATTTGATTGGCTAAATGGCAGTTCATATAAAAAAAAAAATTACAAATCAAAGCAGGTGAAATGTACAACACCACTTCTTTTCAAGTTCAATAAATCCAATTAATATATGTACAAAGCTAATAAAGGTGCCGAACGGAGATCTCAAAGCTCATATGGACACAGAAAAACACAAAAAAGGTGGATGAGGAAAGAGTTCATCTGCAAAATTGACTCAATCCCTTAATTGTTAGACAGGAACATGGGATGCAGAACAAAACAAAACTAAAGACTGAAGTGACATTTGTTTTTCTTTGTTCAATTCTTATCCTTGTGAGACTACTGTTTTATTATTTACATCATTACACTAAAAATATAGTAAATGTTTTGTTAAAATGCTTTGTTGTTTTGGGATTTTCTATAGAAGAGGTATGATTTGTCATATTTAAGTAAGGCGTCAAAAGAGAGCTACTATCATGTTTTTTGTGTCATTTTTTACCCATACAGAGGAGGCATAATTGAAATTAGGGCTGCACAATATATTGAAAAAATATTGTCATTCTAATAATGGCACATGCCCTGCGACTGGCTGGCGACCAGTTCGGGGTGTAGTCTGCCTTCGCCCATTGACGGCTGGGATAGGCTCCAGCAACTCCCTGCGACCCTGTATAGGATAAGCGGTTTGGAAGATGACATGATGAATAATGGCACATAGAGTGCAGAATGCAAAAGATGCGCAAAAAATTCATATGGAATTGTATCTTTAATCTTACTTTGACCAATCAGATGCAACCCTAAATGTGTATTGCCATCCAATAGGAGAACAGTATCTAGGCCGGCATTGCTAACACTAAAGAACTTAATTAAATGTGAATATAGTCATATTTTTGCACATGAAAAATTGTCATGTCATGTCATCTTCCAAACCGCTTATCCTATACAGGGTCGCGGGGAGTTGCTGGAGCCTATCCCAGCCGTCAATGGGCGAAGGCAGACTACACCCCGAACTGGTCGCCAGCCAGTCGCAGGGCACACATAGACACTGTCACTGAGCGGGAATCGATCCCACGCTGCCCGCACACAACTCAGGCGTGTGTACCACTACACTATCAGTGGACATGAAAAATTGTATTTATGTAAATAAATATGTAATTTTTTTTAGGTGCATGTTAAATATCGCAATATCATTGATATCGATACAGTCCACGGTGTACCCCACCTACTGTCTGAAGACATCTCGGATAGGCTCCAGCACGCCCGCGACCCTTGTGAGCTTAAGCGGATGGATGTTTTTCCAATAGGGATGGGACGAGATCTCGTGCTACGAGATATCGCGGGATTAGAACACCACGAGATTTGTCGTCCCTCCACAGCATGAGATCTATTTTCTTTTGACGGTGTTTTGGAGTCCGGGTGAATATAGCAGATGTCCTAAAAGGAGCTGTCACCGAATGGGAACTTCCTAGGCCAAATCACGGAGTCGCTGTTGTGACCGACAACGCTCGCAACATGGATGTGGCGATACGTGAGGCTGGCTTTTAGCCACACATTAAGTGCTTATCGTGCAGGTAATGAACGCAACGCTAGTGCAGCTGGTCCAAAGTTGGCCGCGTATCTTGTTTGTTTAGACGTGTCAAGCGTATAGTTTCTTTTTTTCACCGATGCTCAACAGCAGCAGTACTTTTGACGTCGAAATAAAGACAGCTCGAGCTGCCCGCGCTCAAACAAATTATGGACGTAATCGCGCGCTAGAACAACTCTTTGGACACGATGGCTCACGATCTAGAGCAGCGGGGTGCCCTATCTGCAACTCTGAGGAGCCCAGAACTACGATGAGTTGCAGAAATCTTGACACAGACGCAGTGACATTCCTCTTGTTGAAGATCGACTGAGAAACAAGTTGAACTCTACAATACAATAAAATTTTATTTATATAGCGCATTTCATAACAGCTAGAGCTGTAACAAAGCACTTTAAAAACAATACAATAAATAAAAAAAAACAATAAGAGGCAGTGATACATCTATTAATAAATATATCAATAAATATTAACAAATATACAAAATATAAATAAAAATATAAATAAACAAAGCCAATAAATGAACATAAAACATTCTATACAATTGAGTTACTGCCCCACGAGCACAGTTGGATTTTGTCAAAGTATTCAGTAAGAGGAAAGATCTCAGTTTTAGCTGTTATTGCAGCAATATTTGAGAGCATGTAACGAAAGTGACTCCTGTTTGCATTTGCACTTAAGAGCTAGATGATTAATTTTCTTGCAGTCTGTTTGATAAAAAACATTTTGAAAACTTTGAAAAAAATTACATTAGGTATTTTTTATATTCAAAATTTAGCAAAAATCTTGTCTCGTTCTCGCAAACTCAATCTCGTGAGACATCTCGTCTCGTGGGATTTTTGTCTCGTCCCATCCCTATTTTCCAATATTGTACAGCCCTACTTTTAAGTTATTTGACTTATAATGTATTGCATCTTTGAGTATCATTTCAGTATCTCAAGGCTGGGCCGAGTGTCCTGTTTTTTGGAACTCAAAATATGATCACCCTAATCTATCTTCTAATTATAACACTACATGTGTGAAAATTCAATGCAAGGATGGCAACTATAGTCGACAAATGAGCAATATTGAGTGTTCTATGTCAGCATTAGTGTACTGGTACAGCCTGCTTGGAACCACTACTGACCATCCATCCATCCATTATCTGTACCGCTTCTCCTCACAAGGGTCGCGGGGCGTGCTGGAGCCTATCCCAGCTGTCTTTGGGCAGTAGGCGGGGGACACCCTGAACTGGTTGCCAGCCAATCGCAGGGCACAAAGAGACAAACATCCGCACTCACAATCACACCTAGGGGCAATTTAGAGTATCCAATCAACTTACCATGCATGTTTTTGGAATGTGGGAGGAAACCGGAGTGCCCGGAGAAAACCCACGCAGGCACGGGGAGAACATGCAAACTCCACACAGAAAGGCCGGAGCCAGGATCGAACCCACGACCTCTGAACTGTGAGGCGGACGTGCTAACCAGTCGACCACCGTGCCGCCCCACTACTGACCAGTTAATGCAAATTGTACATTACCTACCATGATTTTGACACCAAGCGAGTAGTCTACAACCGAGACAAGGCAAATAACTACTCTGCAGTAGAAAGGGGGCTTGTGACTATGAGTATAATTTGATTTCTCACCTGGTCTGGTCTTGGTGCTGGTCAAAGGCCTTGAGCGTCTCACTGGAGGAGTATGACTTCTGAGTTGGGACACGCACTTCTTGGTGGCCAATAGCACAGTCTTCACTGTCCCCTGAAGATTATAAATGACATTAGTGGAAGATAAATTTGTCACACACACAATGATGTTACTATTTTGTTGTTGCTGTTGTAGTAGTAGTAGTAATAATTTACTTTCATACAAAAGTAACAGTAATAACTGAAGAGTTACTTTTTTAGAGGATAGTTTACACACTCCAAGGAGTCCATTCGGAAAACCATTAATTAATGGGAATAAATTGATTAAGAAATGTCGACTATCTCACCCAGATATGCCCCCTCCTTGTCTTTGTGGGACTTAGTGAGTGAGCAGTATGGACGTCGCTCTTTCACTTCCATGCTTCTGCTGGTGTTGCTGGCAAACATTGAGGCATGCTGTGTAACAGCTAATTTGAGAGGAAGAAATATAGGCAGAGATGAAGAAGAAGAACGAGGGATTTAAAGGAAGAAGACAGACTGCAGAAGCCGGAGTGCAGAACCCATCCTGTGAACACAGTACACAAAGAAAAGTTTCATCACATCATAATGTCTTACCAACAATTTTGCTTCATTTACACAATATTTATGGGTTACTGCAATCGTGATTAACTACAGTCAAACAACACTATATGTATACAGTGTATATAAATGTTGATATAAATAGTCTACACACCTCTGTTCAAATGTCTGATTTTTGTGATAAAAAATGTGACTAAGATATGTAATTTCAAATCTTTTCCACCATTAATCTGATTTATAACCTGTACAACTTAATTGAAAATAATAACATTAATTTGAATGGGGTAGTCCAACTAAACGACTCAAATAATATTGTTGAACAAGCGTGCCAATACCAATAACTAGGATGTGACTGTGTTTAGAATTAACCATTCAGATTCATGTTAGACGGGAGTCAGCACACACCTGCTACCATTTTATGAATAACACCAGGTGTTTTATTTGGCGTTTTCTGACGTTTTGCAAGGATTTTCAACAAATGTTTGAGGATGGAGGGTGTGGACACAACCTATTGGGGGAGGGAATTTTAAACAACCAGGTTTTGTACCACACTGAAACGTAGATACATATCAGTCTATAATAGAAAAATGTGGAATCAGCTATCCGGGGATATTACAGAAAGTAAAAGCGTTGTTCATTTGAAAACAAAGTTCAAGAATGCCATTTTTGAAAAGTGCAGATTATTATAAAATGAACATTTCTGTTTTTGTAAAAGATGATGTTGATGTTTTTGGGTTCAGATGCATGTATGCATGTAATCATGATTATGTTTGTGTAGTTATACTGTCTGTAGTTTGTTCTGGTGCAGTATACAAAGTGCTGTGATCAAGTATTATTTGTGTAAATTGAAATGAAAGACAACACAGCAATTATAAGATGTGCTTCAGTGGTAACCCTTTTGGCTAAGATAGTATTTATATTTCTATATGATCTACATATTTTGATTTATGATGCTGACTGACAATAATACAATAATTCATTCATTGTTTTTTTTTTGTTGCTTTCTCACAGAAGCCTGAAGGTTGACTGACTGCTATTTTGAACTGTTCATAATTCCTTCCACCTTGTCTAAGGTTGCTGTTTTAGCTGAAAAAAAAATGCTCTAAACATGATGCTGCCACCACCAGCAAGCTTCACTTAGGTATGGCACTCTTTTGGTGATGAGCAGTTCTGTGTTTGAACCAAACAAAACCTTTAAAGTTATGGCTAAAAAGTTCAGCCTTACTTTCATTTGACCGTAACAAAATCTCCCAAACACATCTGGGAAAATGTGGTTTGCTTTGGATTCGGATAATATTAATAACAGAGCTGGGCATTCCGCCTAGTCGATGGACCGGTCCGTCTATCAGTCTATGACGGACGCCCATTTTGCTGTCGATAAACGTGAAACTCAAAAAAAAAAAAAATACGGATTAAGCATAAGAAGTGGATTTTCAAGTGGATTTTCTCCCGTCTATCAATCAATGATTATTGTTTCTTGATGCAGTTAAGTTTGCTGCTTGATTCGTGTATTTTACATCAGACATGTTTTTGGTCAGCTAATGGGTCCTAATGGGTGCTAGTGCTATTTTTAGAGGTGAGGTCACAACACAAGGGTCAACATAGAAGCACGCTCACAGACGAATCCTGTTATTACTGCTTGTTTTCTGCCCGTGTATCTCAGAAAAAAACATGCCGAGTAAACAACTGCTGCTATGGAACTTGAACAAACGACACTACGGCCGTCCACATATGTAGGATGTATTCGTTTCCCGAAGCCAAAAACTCAGAGGGATAAATGTGAACGATGGTTCAACTTGTGCAGAAGGCCAGTTTAACGCCAGCAAGGTGAAGCCTTTCCAAACATTTCGGTGGGGGCTATATGGTGTTACAGATGACAATCCCGATCCCTTGCCGGCCATTGCCTGCACCGAAGAGGTAAGACATTTCGATCATTTTCTTTCTTTTTTGATTGTCGTTTGGCCCTACTCCCCCTGAATGATGACAATGAATCACGAGGAAAAATGGGAAAACAGACTATTTTGTACTACTCAGTAGTGTTGCACGGGATAGTACCATACCGTGATTTTTGGGCATCAGAAACCGCTCGATACCATGTTTTTTTAAATAATGGTATTAAAAAAAAAAGCACACCTAGAGGAAGATGGTCTCAAGCAGGGAAGCCTCGGCTGCCCCTCCGCTTCTCGTTGAAAAGCATGACACGTGAAATGTCATCAGGAACTTTTTTGCTTACCGTATTTTCCGGACTATAAGCCGCAACCTTTTTCCTAGGTTTTGAGCCATGCGGCTTATAGTCCGGTGCGGCTATTCTGTGGATTTTTCTTCCACTGCTCGGGGCGCATTTACAGTTCATAACCGTTCTGTAAATGCAGTAAATATAAAAGTTTTCAACATAGATAGGTGCGGCTTGTATAAAGGTGGGGCTTGTATAAGTTTTTCCACCAAATTTTCTAAAAAAAATAAAATAAAATAAAATAGAGTGGGCGCGACTTATATAACGGTGCTGCTTATAGCCCAGAAAATACGGTACATGGCTGACAGCCATGGCAAGCCGAACAACATGACAAAGCCCGTCTGTAAGGCTTGCTTTAAAACTACCGTGGCGAGGTGACAACACGTCCAATCTGGCCAAGCACCTCGCCGACCGACATAACAGAGTTATACCACTAGTTTGAAGAGCGATAGGTTGTGATGCATTTCGAACACTTCCCTCAAAAATAAGTAGTAATAAGTAGACACACACGCATGCACACACACACACTCAAAGCAACATTATGTTGAGTCATTATCAATTAAATGAACATATTTGCTTGACCATAACGGTGCAAAAGTATTGTCAATATCAACAATGGATGACATGAAATGCAGTCAAATAGGTCAAGAATGTGGCATGTAATGTTAAAGCTCATAGTGAATAAATATATGTACACACATTGACATGTATACATTGTGCTTATATAAACATAAATGCAGGCATTGATCTCATTATTTGAAAAAACGTCATTCTTAAAATCAGAATTGGCTAATGCTGTGTCCAAAAAGCACAGAGGCTATACAGATGCATATCTGGCCATGAAAATGATCATAACTTGCTCAACACTGCATTACAGTAAATGTCACACTAATGGCTCTATAAAACTTTGTGCACATTTTCTACTAGTGACGTATAAATAAATGAAAATTAGTTTTCTTAAACTTTAATTTACATGTAGTCCATAAGTATAAATACAGTCATCAAGTGTAGAAAGAAACAGTGAAATATGTTATCGCTGTCCTCTGAAAAACACTTTTTTTCCATTTTTTTCATTTTCTTATTTTTACATGAATGGTGTTTCAGCGATACAAAGATCGCATTAAATGTGAAAATTAAAAAAAGTTTCCAAAATTGGAGATGTGTTTTTCACGTGTTAAACATTTATGAATATTTGCACATGTGGGGGATGTGTGCAAATGTTCATAAATGTTTAACATGTTTAAAATGTTATTTTCTTATCAATCATAAACTAATATTTTGAATAATAACACATTTTTAAAAATTTGAAGTTATTTTGTCAGTTTTAATTATGCTGCTTTTGCTGATTTTAGGTTTTTGTCGAGGTACTGTTTCGGCACCGGTATCGAGTTATTTTATGCAGGTACATAGTATCGAAGTCAAACTTTTGTCATGACAACATTACTACTGAGGTGGTCCAGTGAAAATTCCCATACTGTGGGGGTTGTTTGAGCTGTTGAACGGTCTGTGAGGAGTTTGAGACGTTTCTTTTGGGGGAGAGCTTTGGAGAGAGAGAGATTTCTTGAAGAGATTCTTTTGAGAGAGCGTCAAGTTGAGAGAGAGAGTTTTTCTGGGGAGCTCGAAGTTCAGAGAGAGCTCGAAGTTCAGAGAGAGTTTTCTTTGGGGAGCTCAAAGGTCAGAGAGAGAGAGAGACAAAGGCCAGAACTTTTTATCTCCTCAAGAAAAAGGGGGGGGGGGTGTTTGAGGTGTCCACCCCACATCCATCTCAGGTTTGAGATGAGCTTCAATTCATGACAATAAAGTTAGATTTGAGTCTATTAAATTGTCCTGTTTAAAACCTTTGTGCATTTCACAATTTGTAACTGGCATCAACTGTCATACTTCAGCTGGGAAACATCTCATTCTGAATGCGTCTAAAGTTTAGGAGTCAAAGATATGAGTTTAAGCTTATATCGACGCTCATAAACCGGACCAGGAAAATGATTATCACCATAGAGAAGTAGATTAATCAATACAAAGTTAGCAGGATACACAAAGTAAGCAATACACAAACATACATTCAACTATGTTTCATTTCAAGGTAATTTTCATTGATCAAAAGCATAGGAAGTTCAATGCTGCAGTTCCCACGTCGACCTCTTGGGGTCGGTTTTCATCCAGCACTGTCGATGTTCATCGGGGTTTGTGAGAGACACCTTCTGGCCTCCCCCTGGGGGGAGGCTCCATGAAGTCTGTTTTAAGGCCGTTTGAATCCACATGGAGAGGAGTACAGGTGGCGAAGAATGGCTCCTTATCAGGAGTTTGGATCTTGGCATGTCCTTGTCAAGTCAAATGGCGGGGGTCCTCTGGTGATTCCATTGTTTTGAAGTGGTTGTAGTAGACTTGATGGCATCTCCGGGCTGACTCTTGTCTTCAGCCCTGAAGATGTGGTCCAAATGAAGGCATATTCGCTACAGCACTAACAACCTAATTTTAATAACAGGCGATTTTAATGTACATGTTGAAGACATCTCAGATCCACTGTCCAGAGAACTTTTAAATCTTTTAGCCTGTATGGATTTTAAACAACAGTTTCACATCCAACTCACAACAGAGGTCACACTCTGGATCTGGTCGTAACCTATGGCCTGTCCGTTGGTGTGTCCTCTGTTGTTGACCTGGCTGTGTCAGACCATTTTTGTGTGTATTTTAACATCGCCTGTTTTAACCAACAAGAACAGTGAGGAAACGCTACCTATCTTCTTAGGTGGCTACACATTTTATCGAGATTTTAGAGAGCACTACTGCTGACATTTTACCAGCACCATGTGATTTTATTGTTGACAATTTTACCAGGAATCTTAAGCCATCATTAGATTTAGCAGCTCCACTTTTAAGCAAAGCTACAAAAATAAAAACTGTACCCCCATGGAAAGATGATGCAGTCAAGACAGCAAAAGGAAAATGCAGGAGTGCAGAGAGGAGGTGGAGAAAAAGTGAACTTACAGTGCACTATGAAATATTACGTGAACAACTCAAATCGTACAATAAAATAGTCAAACAGGCAAGAACTTCTTATTTTTCAAACCTCATCACAGTTAATAAAAGCAACCCCAGATTCTTCTTCTCTACCTTCGATCTCTTAATAACCAACTCCAATTTTAATAAGTCCCCACAGAGACCAACAGATGCTCTCTGTGAGGACTTTGCAGACCACTTCAGAAGTAAAATTGATGACATAACGTCCAGTCTTTTAGCCCATCAAAATATAAATTTGAGTACACATAGACAGTCATTTTTAGCAGAGGAAACACTGGAAAGGTTTGCCCTGGTTGATGGAAGGACACTTGGTCGAGTTTTCTCCCAGGTAAATCCAACAACCTGCCTTCTAGATCCAATTCCCACATCTCTTTTAAAGACATTTTATGGATTTTTTGAGGAACAGATTTTAAATCTAGCCAATTGCTCTCTTCAGACGGGTGTCTTCCCCGCCGCTTTTAAAACGGCAGAGGTGAAGCCCCTTCTGAACAAGAGCAATTCGGACCCCAGCGTTTTCAACAATTACAGACTAGTATCCAATTACCATTGTTAAGTAAGATTTTAGAAAAACTGGTCTTTCTCCAGTTAAATTATTTTTTAGATACAAACAAAATTTTAGAGAAATATCAATCTGATTTTAGGATGAGCCATAGTACATAGTAAAGAGGCAGCCCTTTTAAGGATTTTAAATGCTATCAGGTATACTGCCGATGTGAAAAAACTCACAGTCTTGGTGCTACTGGACCTAAGCGCCACTTTTGATATAGTAGATCAAACTTGATTAAACAGACTTAAAAACCTGGTGGGCATCTCCGGTACTGCTTCTAACTGGTTTTATATCTATCTCACAGACAGAAGTTTCTTCGTAAGCATGGATACTTGTTGCTCCGAAACTCATGAAACTAAATATGGGGTTCCCCAAGGTTCAATTTTAGGTCCAATACTTTTTAATCTTTATATGCTTCCCTTTGGGGACGTCATCAGAAGACACGGCATCAGCTTCCAGAGTTACGCTGATGACACACAGCTGTACATTAGCGTGTCTCCTGATGACACAGGACCTATTGATACCGTTTAATTGTATTTTAGATATTAAGTCATGGATGGCAGAGAATTTCCTACAGATCAAGCAGGACAAAACCGAGGTTTTAGTTATCGGCCATGAAGGTCAGAGAGAGAAACTTTTACCAAAATTACTAGATTTTAAACGATCACAATGTATAAAGAACCTGGGCGTCATTTTTTACTCTGAGCTCAGTTTTATTCCTCACATTAAAAATGTAACCAAGATCGGTTTTTATCATCTTAAGAATATTGCCAGATTCTGCCCATTTCTCTCTCAGGTTAACACGGAGGTGCATGCTTCTATATCATGTTGTTTAGATTATTGTAACGCCCTGCTCTCTGGTCTCCCTATAAAGAGTATTTCTTCCCTACAACTACTGCAGAACGCAGCCGCTCGGGTGCTGACGAGAACCAGAGGGCGGGAGCACATTACACCGGTTTTAAAATTGCTGCATTGGCTCCCCATGTGTTTCAGGATCGATTTTAAAGTACTTTTATTAGTTTATAAATGTCTTAATGGTCTTGGCCCATCTTATCTATCTGACTTGCTTTTGTTATACCAACCCTTGTGGATCCTGAGGTCCTCTGGCACCGGCCTTTTAATTATTCCAAGGGTGAGGACCAAAACGCATGGCGAGGCTGCATTCAGCCATTTTGGTCCTCAACTTTGGAATAGCCTGCCAGATGATGTCCGCAGAGTCTGTTGATATTTTTAAGGTATAGCTCAAGACATACCTTTTTAGTTTGGCTTTTAAATAATTGTTCTTAGCCTCTTACTATTTTTATCCAATCTTATTGTTTTATAGTTCTTGGCTTTTTATTGCTTTGTCTTTCTAGCTTAATTGTCATTGTCTTTTAGCTTCATCCAGTTTTTACCAGTGTTTCCTCAAGGGGGGGCCTCCGTGCTGGGAGGTGTGGTTGGCCTCCATGCGCTATGTTTAGGGTCTGCCCTGGAGGTCTCTTTGGTGGTGGTGCTACCCGTGGCCATGGGGTATCATTCCTCTCAGCGTGGACGAGCTCCCCTTGGGTACTCTTTCCTCATATGGTTTCTCTGTGCCCTGCCATGTCGCTTTGTAAGGTTATACAGTAAGTATTTCCACCTACGGACCTCTGTCAAACGGAAATTCCCTCACCCGGAAAAAAACATATGCATTAAATTTTCTACTCCTATATTACATTAATGATCAATTCCTGACAACGGAAGTTCCGGTATCCGGAACCCGGAACCAATAGCGAAGCCCGCAGTGAGCGCAAACTCAAGCAGTCCACGCACTATACTACAGAAAAACTTTTACCGCTCCGCCATCATCGGATCAAACAGAAATTCCCTCACTCGGAAAAAAAATGTATGTATCAAATTATCTTCCACTATATTACATTAACAATTGATTACTTCCAACGGAAGTTCCGTTACTGTATCTGGAACATATAGGGAAGCCCACAGTAGTGTAAACTCAAGCAGCTCCCGCTCGTACTATGGAAAAACTCGGACTCCTCCACCATCATCGGATCCAAAACGGCGACATGTAAGTTACTTCTTTGGCATGCGTTTTACTGAAATTGCGAAAGATTTCAAATTTATTCATTTACATTTTCATCTGTAGTTCATGGCATCCAATCGAAGAAGAACGGTAATGACCTTGATATAGAGAGTGAAATGCATCTGATCCTGCGAATCTGGACACAAAGTAAAAAACATCCAGGAGACACTTGGAGTCGGAAAAACTCAAATCGACGAAAAAAGTCCTGATGTAAAGCCACCGTCCAGCAAGAGAGCTATGGAGATGGCATGAAAGATGCTTTTGTATGCACAAGAATCCCCAGACATCAGTGATGATCAACGGGACAGGTTATTGCAATTAGCAACAAAACTTTTTGACACGCAGACAAACATTTTCATACAGCAAATAATGAAGCCAACACAACAACTCAAAAAAGACAATTTTTTTCCCCAAATTTGAGAAAAATCAACACTAAAATACAGTACAGTTTACAGTAGTTAAGTACTGTACTGCATTGGTGTTACAGTATTTACAGTATTTTTTCAACAGTATTTGGACCATCCTTGTTATACTGTACTGTATCTTGTTCATATACCTGTACTTTGTATTTGAGTTTTTGTTTAATATCAATTTTTGGGAACATATTTTTTGGGCAATATATTGCTTGTGTTGTTACATATGTATTTTGTTAACATACTTGCACGTTCATACAGGACATGTACCATAGTCGTTTCCCACATAAGGAAATTCTGTTATAAGGAAAGATTGAACAATTCAAATATGATTCCTTACTAGAGAATACTTACTGTGTGTGTGTGTGTGTGGGGGGGGGGGTGCTGAGTCCAGGTGTGCTTGTGGATGTCTGTCTTTGCGTACATTGCGAGGGAGGGAGGGAAGGCAGGAGCGGGTTCTCTTTTTATGTTGTATTTTGAAGTTTTTAATGTACAGCACTTTGAGTTGCATCCTATGTGTGAAAAGTGCTTTATATAAAAAAAAAAAGGATTGATTGATTGAGATGCGATGTAGAACTTACATCAGCCGAACAGGAGGCATATTATGACTTGCATGCCAGGTTTGACAATAAAGAGGTAGAGAAAGACCTATACAGGTATACAAGAGCTGGAGGTGAAAATGACATGCAATAGCATAGGGTGATTAAGAATAGAGATGGAAATGTGTGACTGGTTGTAATAGGGTGCTATATGGACGGAAAGGACACTTTGAGGAGTTAATGACTTGGGAAAATTAGAGAGAAGGAGGATTAGAAGTGGTGATTGTTCTGGGCTAGCAAGTAGCAATATTAGTAAGACAGGTTAGAAAGGCAATAAATAAGTTGAAAAAATGTATAGTTGGTCTTGACGACAATGCCTGTGGAGGTATGGTAGCATCTAGGAGAGGTGGCTGTTGACTTTTTGGCCAGGTTGTTCAATATATTTCAAGAGGTTATGAAGATGCCTGAGGAATAAAGCAAATGTGAAGGAGGTGAAGAAACTGTTACAAACAGCTTGTTATGGATCAAGGACATCTGTGTGTTAAGATATAGAAGACTCTGCTAGGATGAAGGGAAAGGTTTTTAAAATAGTGGCGAGGCCTCACATGATGTACGGCTTAGAGCCAGTAGCACTGAAGAGATGACACGAGGCAGAGTTGGAGGTGAATGAGATGAAGACGTTGAGGTTTTTTGGAGTGAGCAGGTTGGATAGGATTAGGAATGAGCTCATCAGAGGGACAAGTAAGGTTAGACGTTTTAGAGACAAAGCAAGTGAGACCACACTCAGATGATTTGGATACTTTCCGAAGAGAGGTAGTGAGAATATTGCAATGAGCTGCCAGTCAAGAGAGCTAGAGGAAGAACTAAGTGAATATTGATTGATGTAGTGAGGGAAAGACATGAGGGCAGTTGATGTTAGATAGGAGGATGCAGAAGATTTGGATGGAAAACGATAATATGATGTGGTGACTCCATAGAGGACAAGCCGAAAGGAAAATATTTGAAATAACATTTTGATCAACTGGGTCCTTTTTTTTTTTAATGTAAACATAACATTGTGTGTAAACTTGATGTGAAAATACAAATGCTTTTAGTGCATTAGAAGGTGTGTGCATATATTGTGTCTGTGTTTAATCAATGGTGCAAGAAGCTAAATAGTGGTTTAGATTCTTGCTTTGAACCAAAAAGCTTGTATTTACAATAAGATTTCAATTTCTGAAATCAATAAAAATCAAATAATCTTTTCTGGGTTCTTCAGAGAAAAGGAAATGAACAGTATTTGTGAATTAAACAACCAAATAACCTCTGGGTCATTCGCAGAAGAAAATAAAGTCAGTAGACATATATAACTCTATGTATTGAATAAATAATAACTAGGGTTTGGCATTGTTTGAATTTGGATGATTCTGATTCTCGTTCTTTGATTCGATCCCGGTTCTTAACGATTCTCTATTCTGATTATCATCAATCATACAAAAAAAATAATTAAAAAAGGAGGTGGTATTTTTGGACAAATCGTATGAACTTCTCTGTCCTTTAATTTCATGAACTCTTGACTGTTCGTGAACTTTACTATGAGCTGCTCAAAGGCCTATTTTTAACCAGTATATTTATTTATATAGTGTCACTAATGGTGTAGTGGTACACACGCCTGAGTTGTGTACGGGCAGCGAGGGACCGGTTCCTGCTCAATGACGGTGTCTGTGTGTGTGCCGTGCAACTGGGTGGCGACCAGTTTGGGGTGTAGTCTGCCTTTCGCCCATTGTCAGCTGGGATAGGCTCCAGCACCTCCCTGCAACCCTGTACAGGATAAGCAGTTTGGAAGATGACATGACATTTATTTATATATTTTTCACATTATTTTCAGAAGAGTGTTATTTTTGAGAACCTCAATAAAATACAGTAATGCAGCAGTTACTGAACACCGATTGATGGGCTCACCTAAGGTTGTTTTTCTTTAGAAAGAAAAAATATATATATGACAAACACAACACTGCTTTTTAAGGTCAATCAAGGAAAATGTATCGAATCCAAGCAGTCTACATAAAGCACATGCTGTATGTTTATGGGCTATGTACTGTATTGTACATGTACAGTATATGCTGCAGCTGTGTATATTGTCTAAATATGTGCATTTGTCTGTTGACTCACTGTTTCAGTTCCAGTTGAACTTTTTGGCTCAATGTTGGCATTGTGCGCACCAGTTCTTAGTCTTAGAAGATGAGGCGCTGGCCGAAGCAGCCCGCCGGGCCAGCCCGGTCAGGATCACCAATCCCGCGAAGGGTGACCACCGCTACGGCGGGACCCGTTGCAGCTGGGGAGATCTGCGGGAAGGGCCAGGCGAACGTTCAGAGTTGCCGCTGCACAGTGTGCTTTCCAGCATGGTGTGAGCGGAGGGGCTGACCAAGAAGAGCAGTAGGTAAGGACGAACTGCCATAGCGTGCAACCGCGCCGCAGCTTCAGCTGCAAGAGGGGCTGCACGGCATGCGCACATATATTCTATCTTTCCTACTTAATTCGTGCTTCTTCCGCACAGATGACGAGGAATCTAAATTTAGCGCCGACATTCTAAAATCTGAACGAGAGGTTGGCATAGAATGTCTCATTCTATGCGTGTATTAGTCGCGTGACAAGACTGAAATGCATCTCTGGTATTGTTCAGGGGGCCAGACAAAACATGAAAGTGGGCCGTATCCGGCCCGCGCGCCATAGTTTGGGGACCACTGGATTAGATCGTTGGTAGACAGCAGTTTAATCACAAAATAAAATTCAGAATGTATTGTCTGGGGTTTGAATCTCGCATACTATCTTCTTGGAGTATTTCCAGAGCTGTGACGTCATAGAACCCAAACAATTTAGTGCTGCTGTGGCATGCAGTTGTGTGGCTCTTTATGTTCAGTTGCTCTCCTTGTATTTTAGCATTTAAAAAATGGTTGATTGTGTGGCAGTTGGTTGCACTACTTGTGAAGGAAGTGGCAAGGGTTTCTTAAGCTTTCCATAGGGTAAAGAAATACGTGACCAGTGGATCCAGAAAGTCAGTCGTCAGGGAGGAAAGCGTGGTCAACTGTGGTCGTCAAGCAAGTACTCCAAGCTCTATGTGTGCTTCTGCAAGCATTGAGCAGAGAGCATTAGAAACACGAGTGTAGTTCGACCCAGGCTGAAACCACTGGTGAAGCCAGAGGGGAGGCCGGGGTAGCACTGGACCCCCCTGAAATCTGATTGGACCCCCCAGGTGCCACCCCAGATGATTGACATATCGCTGCACCGACTGCTAAGTCCCTCCTGTACAGCGGTTGATGCTATGTACCACAAAGCGTTGCAATCCACGCTTATTAAGAGAAGAAGAATCGCCACTGAAACAGAGGAAGATTTTAATATGATTTGAGTCGCTTATCATTGCTGGAGACAGAAGATCAACATTAGTAACGAAAAAGAAGGAGACGAAGGATACCCTTCATGGACAGTGAAATCCTTGCCGTAAAGCGAGTTTTACAATGAGTCACTGTTTAAAATAACTTTTGAAGATTGGACATTTTTGTTGTTGCTACAAGCAGAGAGCCACGGCATCAAGCAAGCGTTAACGTTATATCTCATGGCGTCTAGCTTTCAACAGCCGCTCAATATTAACATCTACATTTAATTCATTTGGGTCGCTATTTATATACATGTTTCTCCAAACGTTCTAGAGCTATGAAACTGTAGAATTAGCCAGCTAGCTGTTTCATGCTCTGTTGCCTGAAATGAAACGTAATGTGAACACGGTAGTTAGCCTGCAACTAGCTTAAAAGTCTGAATAGGGTCCATGCACCGCGTCATCACGACGTCATCATCCGCCATGTTTGGGGCGGTGAATGAGTGCACGTTAAAGGCTCTGTATATGTCGATTCAAAAACATGTTAAAATGCAAGAAAATGGCGGGGCTTTACAACCACAGTGACGTAGTCAACAAGCTATAAGCTTATATGAGTTGATTTTTAACACATCTGCTTGTCATCGAAGCGATGAATATTTCGTTGTTTCTTATTAAGAGCGACGCGGAGGCAGTGCCGAGGCACCGTCATGTGCCAATCTGTTGCTAACTTTACCTAACTTTGATCTTTCGCCAAGCAGGACACCTATAAAAACTCAGTCCATTGTTCAATGTTCCTCCTTTGCGATCGTGGGTGGCACTACTGCACCCCCTAACACAGCAACGGTTCACCATGTTTATATATTTCGGCCGTCTAAATCAAGCGAGAAACAACGAGTTTGTCTTGCGTGTAACAACAGTAGTCACATCGCTTCCAGTGCGCTCCAAGCATGGCGGCTACTCTGGTAGCGACGTCAGCGATGACGTGACTTGCACGGGCCGTGTATTCAACTTTCGTCTACGGTGGTTTATTTGCCCTGACTTTTTTAGACTTGAAGTAGGGATTTAATAACATTGTGTGATTATAAGTGATGCTAGGAGTAATGCTAACAAGACTGGCCTATTTTTTCATAGGGTCAGTTGAGAATGAAAAGGCAGAGGGAGAAGATGTATGACCTCTTTTTTTAAGAGAACCAAGTCAGGAAAAGATGAGGCAGGCAGCTCCCATCCTGGGACGAGACAGGAGGAGAGAGAATCGGATACACAAAGCCCATCACCAGGTCAGAGCATAGAAGCAGTCACATGCTCACTTCAGTAGTAATTTTAAGTTACAGGGTTCCTAGGCTAGTATGGAAGGTATGGAACTTGATTTTCTATATTTCCAGGTCTATAGTAGTATGGAAAATGGAAACAATTGTATCGAAATATATTCATTAATAGTTATCTGGGTTATCTTAAAATGTTTGGATTAATTATTTTGAATACACCACCTATCTACAATCTCCTGAAAATAATTTAGTGAGATACTAAATACAATATACAATACATACAAATTCAGAATAATTATAACAAATTATTTGCATAATGGGCGGCACGGTGGTCAACTGGTTAGCACGTCCGCCTCACAGTTCAGAGGTCGTGGGTTCTATCCCGGCTCCGGCCTCCCTGTGTGGAGTTTGCATGTTCTCCCTGTGCCTGCGTGGGTTTCCTCCAAGTACTCCGGTTTCGTCCCACATTCCAAAAACATGCATGGTAAGTTGATTGGACTGTCTAAATTGCCCCTAGGTGTGATTGTGAGTGCGAATGTTTGTCTCTGTGTGCCCTGCGATTGGCTGGCAACCAATTCAGGGTGTCCCCCGCCTACTGCCCAAAGACAGCTGGAATAGGCTCCAGCACGCCCGCGACCCTTGTGAGGATAAGCGGTATGGATAATGAATGAATGAATATTTGCATAATGAATTGCATAATCTATTCACATGATACACACCTTATTACTCAAATGTCACAAAAAAAATGTCTGTCTTTAGTACTGAGAAGTCTGGGAATTTTAAATGTGTAGGAACCCTTATTTTTTATTTTATTTATTGATATTTAGAAATGTTAGTTACTGATGTGTGTTGTTTTATTAATGGTGGTTGTATGTTTATTTTGCTTACACTAATATTTGTATTTTTGTACAATGTAGTTTCATTGAGGGAGGACACAGAAGACAAAGGTGGCAGCTCCCTTCCTGGGACTAGTCCGGACAGAGAATGCACAATACAGCACAGCCCACCATCACCAGGTCAGAGCATAGACAGAAACAGTCACATGCTCAGTTCAGTAATTAAGTTTAGTTTTAGATATTTTGAAATGTTGGTTACTGATTAGTGTTGTTGTTTAATGGTGGTTGCATTTTTATTTTTATTACACTATACAATGTAGTTCCATCGAAGGAGGACACGGAGGACTCTGAGGATGAGCATGTCGATGAGCAACAAGAGCCAGACCCAGAGCCTGCCGTCCCCAGCACGAATTTCACTCAGCCAAGAGGTGGTAGGTGGTAGGGAGAGAGGGAGGGAGGGAGAGATTTGTGAGAGCAACTATGAATGTGTTGGTGCATTTTCACCATTTTTGTAAAAATGTGTTATTATTAATGCATAATTGAAAAATTGATGCCAAATTGTTTTACATTTTCAGCATTTTTAATAAACTGCAAATTATATATTACATAAATCTCATCTCCTGTGTGCTTAGTATGTACATTTCAACATTTGACACTCTTGGTAAGTCGAGAATCAAATTTATTGTTATAATCTGTGGACCCCCTGAAATAGCCTTGGCCACCCCCTGGCCACCCCAAGGATAAGTCTAGCTCCAATTTTTCCTTCGGCAAACGCAACTTCAACCCCCAGCAGCAGCAGGAAGAACCATAGTTGTCGTGGTGCATTTAAGAAGAAGCGAAAGCAAGAGGTGACGAGTTATTTGCATGCACCTACGAATGATGAGTATCAATTGAGCCAAGGAAAAAACAAAAAATGCCCAACACGGCTGTGAGAGAAATCGACAGTTACAACGATATACAGGAGGAAAACGTGAGAGAAATTGACAGTTACAATGATATCACGTTTAAAAGTTTATTTCTTTGATACTCCTCTTGTGATATTTAGTTGAACTCATCCACTCAGTTTCCATCTGAGTAGAATGTGCTGTGTAAAGTTTGAAACAGGATGTCTGAAATAGAAGATTGTCAGCCCACAAACAGGTGCAATGTGCAGAAAAGAGGAAGTATCACTGGTTTCACATGTCTGTATTTCAAAATGCATGTTGCTTGTACTGAATAAAAGGTGAACAAAAGGGCACAGAGACGATGGTCTGGAGCAACCACTTCGTTGCCTCTGCAGCCCCTCGCGAGCGAAAAAGCCGATCTTGGCTGGTCTGAGTTGCTTTTTACAGTCCTCTAACAAGGCTTGTCTCGGTCTTCCGAGCTGAATTCCCTGACAACGGCGAAATGTTTCTGTGCTGCGTTTTCATAAATGCATCGTACAACATGGCTAAACATAGGCTTCCCATCAACCTGTACCACTGTATATAGGGTTGCCAACTCCCTGAAAAATAAATAAGGGACACCTAATCAGCGGGGACGGCCGACCTGACTGCTTTCAACGAGGAATGGGCGTATCGATACCAAAATAGCAATATTCCGATCCATAGTGCTCAATTTTAAGTATTGGTCCTCAAGATAAAGTAGTGATATTTGCAATTAGTTCATATATACAATATATTAATTAATCTATAATTTAGAAGATTCTATTGTTATCCAATCAGAATATTCACTGTGTTGGCAAGGGCAAAGAGCTTTCTGCCTTGGCAGAAACGTCTTTGACAACTGCAGAGTAAAACACAGAGCAAGACATGTCATAGTTGAGGCTTAAAATGAGCTCACCTTTAATCAGTTCAGCAGAACATTTTCACATATTTGGCCACTTACTGTTTACTATATTTATAGTTTAAGTGTAGTATAACGACTGCCTGTACTGTAAAAATTATGCATATCTGTTTGAATTTGTAATTAATGTAAGGCTGTGTGTGTATTCTTGATCTATTATTCATCAATTTATTACGTTTATGTATTATTAATCTATTTGACATACTTGTCAATCAATTGTACTTGTTTATTCCACCCCGAAATTATTATATGTTGTTCATCCATACAAGGCTGACATTCATTGTACATTCCCCATATTAACAGGGGTGCACATCATTTTTTTTCATGGGTTCCTCACATTAGTACCAGGAGATTGACTTTGGTACTCACTAGTGGTTCAACGGATCACATAAGTCACGGTTCAGATCGGTCACAGATTTTAAGTCAGAGATCAGATTGTGTTTCGGATCAGCAAAAGAAAAAAGGAAAAAAAGATGATTAGAACTTTGACTTCATTTATTTTATAAAACACTTTTGCCCATTAAAAAAAACAACTCCTAATGTCTAATATATAAACTGGCGGACATTAGTGCAATTGTGCAGTCCTGCACCTGAGCTCATATCGTGCAATACCCAATATTCCCCACTACAGTAATACCGTGCAATACTCAACATTCCCCACTACTGTTAGTCTAGTTTTATTTTTATCCAATACTGTCCCTTACATCTCACTACAGCACTGCAGCACTGTCACTTACTTACTTAGAGTATTTTTCCTCTGTACTATGTACAGGCCAAAACGAGTATTCCTCATACTTTTTATGTAGATGTAGGTTGGTGTGTATATACACATGTTACTGCGTATATTTACATAGGTTTGATCCGAAATGTTTGCCGTCAATGTTATACATTAATGGCCACATTATGCCGCCGTCCCTGTGTGACCTATATCTTTGCTGCTGTAACAATGAAAACTTCCCCACTGTGGGATCAATAAAGGCATTCTCATCTTATATGGCCATTTAGGATTTAAGAACGCAATATAAATCAGGATACGTTGTTATTTTATATACTGTACCACGTATAAAATAAGAATGTCTTATTTTATACGTGGTACAGTATATACAAGGTATTATGCCAGACAGTTTGAGCTGATTGTTTTCTTAAAACTATTTAATGAGCAAAAGTGTTTTTTAAAATAAATTAAGACAAGGTTTTGTTTTATTTTTTTGACCTTGAAGTGCAATTTAAGACACCTTCATTTACACATGGACAGCGCATTACAAAATAATCTCCACAATACTGAAAAAGAAGTTAAAAAAAGCAAGGAATAGCTGTTGAAGTACCAGCCAGGCACTTGTTGCTAATGATAACAGCTGCTTGCTACTAACGTCGGAGGCTTCTGCTGTATCATACAATGACAGCGTAATTAACTAGCAGTTTGTTAGCGACCTAAATTCGCGACTGAATATGCCTTCCAGATGGCATTGCGTTGATGTAGGTGGCAAGTTGAGACGTCGAAAACGGAAGTCAAGTTAGCTGTCCCGCCACCACGGAGGTCAACTTCAAAGTAAAAGTCTTACTAAGGCTATTGCATTGGTATCAATGACGCAATGTATTATTTGGTAAGATTTATTTTGAAGTTAGCCTTTACGGAGGTGTTGTGTTACAGAACTGTTGTTCCATTAATTCCATCGACATTTCACACATTATTCTTTACTCCGACGATATTACGGGACAAAGTGCGTCCCTTTACAACTCAATACGGGACGTGTACTTACGTTCCTAAATACGGGACGATTCCGTTTTTCAAGGGACGGTTGGCAACCCTAACTGTATATGACAAATTCAGTGTTCAAAATTACCAACCCTAACAGGATGTAAAAGTTACTCAACAAAGAAGTCAGTAATTATTGAAAATATAGCAAAACACTCGCAACATTACCTTGCCGTTGTCATGGACGTACTGTAGATTATGCGCGGCTCAAAATAAAGATGACGGTCTTCTTTTGCTAATTTCGTAATCTATTTAGAAATTTGACTCTAATCCAAGCTCCTCAGTGGCTTTGTCATAGTCATTACTTTAACATTCTCTTCTACTGACCAGCTCCAACCTTAGTGATTAAACATTGCTCACCAATGAATTTACCGTGTTGTTTAGTGCATGGAAATTGTACTGTATCTTTATCATGCAGCATGCTAGTCGGCTACTAAAACGTCACTTCCGATAACCCTATCCAAAACTACACCCACGATACCCCAAGCTTCTGGTAGGTTCAGAAACACTCTGAATGAGTAATTAATTTTTAAAATGTTTTAATCAACCTGTTGTTGACAACTTGCAGGAAGTGACATGTATGTATGTATTACAAAACATCAGAGGTGGGCATTCCGTCAGACTGATGGTCCAGTCCGTCACTGACAGACACCCGTTTTGCTGAGGATTGATTGGACTTTTTTTTTTTTTTTTTTAAATGATGCACCCAGCACCGACGGAAGTGGATTTTTGTCCGTCAGAGTAATCTTCCGTACTGACAGCGCCTGTTTTACTGATGTTTTTTGGTGTGTTTTTTTTGGGAGGGGGGGCGGGACTGACTGACGGAACAATGGACTTATGACGGACTGACTGACGATTACAATTTGGTTCGTAACTGATGGATTTACGAATGATCGACTGGTACCCTGGCTGCTGATGGATGATGAATGACGGACCAGCAAAATTTTGTAAAATGCCCACTACCTCTGCAATCCATAATAGTAATGAGAATATGAATTTTAACACACTTAAATTACATACACAGTTTACAGCAAAGATTGACTTCTCTTCGTTGAACAGGGGTCTTCAATCCTATTCCTGATTGATTTGAATGATCAGGTATAGTCTGAAATGTCTGAAATAGAACTGGTACTGGCAAAAATAGAAGCTAACCTTTTTCATCAATATTGTCATATCAGCTTTGAATCTGAATCTTACCTCAAATTTTCTGTTAATTTCTTGGCTATTCCCAAATCACCAAAGAATGTAAACCAAACAATTATGAAACTTAACCGCATTCTTCTATTGTCTTTTTGGAAAAAGCTATTATATGTCCTCTTCCAATGGTTAGTCCTTCTTTTGCTCTGCTGCTCTATCCCATGTAATCTGACCTGAGTTTTAAGGAGTTCACAAGTGCAATCTACTTAATCTCTAGCTCCCTTTCCCATCATCTAACTTTCCCTAGCACTCACCTAATCCGCTATCTCTCCTGTCAGATTAAGATGGAGATGGGGAGGTGGAAAAGAAGGGACAGTTGGAAAGGAGATATGGGGGTTAAGATCAGAGGATGTCGTGTATATGCTGTTGGCATGTGAAGCCCTTTGAGACTTTCCTGTGATTAAGGGCTATAAAAATAAATTTGACTTGACTTGACTTGATTCTCTGTTAATGTCAAAACCGCTTGCACTATTGATATCACTATATAATGGAATGTCATCATTCAAGGTAGAGCAATGACACACCAATATCCAATAACAATACAGTCTGTGTCAGACGGCCAAGACCTTATTTGTAGTTGTGGTAGAGAAATGTCAGTAAACCCCTCAATGCACTATCAAGACAGCTCATCTAAATGTACTATGAAACAATGATAATGTTTCAAATACATTGCGTTTTTTTAACATGGCTTTTTAAAAGAAACACAAAGAAGAAGACTAACAGAGTCTAGTTGGCCGTTAATCTATGTGTGAGTCCTGAAAATTGTGTCTGCTACAACATTTTAAAAACATAACATTAATAGGCAGTCTGGAATAGGGGTGTTTAGAGTCTGGATTTGAAGAGGGTTAATGAGTCTGTGTTACAGAAATGAGCCGGTAGTGAGTTCCATAGGCAGGGTGCTGAATGGCTGAAGGGTCTGTCCCTCACGGTGGACAGACGGGCAGGAAGGACAGTGATGGCAGGACAAAGACCTGAGAGAATGAGAGGGTCTGGCCGAGTGAGACTATTGCTGGATTTGAAGTTGCAGATCAGTACTTTGATGCGGTAATGCATTGGGACCCAGTACAGTTGTTGCAGAACTGGAGTGATGTGGTGGGTGGAGGGGGGTTCTGGTGACAATACAGGCAGCAGAGTTCTGGAGAAGCTGTAGTTTGTTCAGTGACTTGTCGGGGTAGACCACACAGGGGAGAGATGCAGTAATTCAGGCGGAAAATGACAAGGCTACGAATAATAATGACAGCAGCAGTGCGGGGGCTTAAGGACAGATGGAAACGATTATAAGTAAGTAAGAGTTTGCGGACCGGGTAATTTTGTTTAATGTAAGTTTGTTTAAATATGAGCATAAAAAGAGAGTGTTGCCGAGGATGACACCCACACTTATCCTGAGGGAAAGAGGAAACAGAGGACTTATCAAGTATGATGGAAGAACTGTCAGTTTTGGCTAGCATGGTCTTGGTTCCGATAAATAGGATTTTGGTTTTGTCACTGTTGAGTCAGAGAAACTTTGATGAGAACCAATGCTTGAAATCAGAAAAGCAGTCGGTAAGGAAGGATGGAGGAAAAGTGGCAATGGGTTTGATTTAGATGTTAGAGCTGGGTGCCATCCATGTAACAATGGAAGGGTAAATTACATTTTGAAAAATATTGCCAAAGAGGTAGGATAAAGCTGATGAAGAGGAGTGGACCTAACACACTCTAGAAGAAATGGAGGGCAGATGGGATTTGAATGATTTTAGTTGGACAAACTGGGTGCCGCAGGAGAGCTAAGATCTGAACCACCGGAGGGGTGTGTGCACATTGCCAATATTGTGGAATCTGTTCTGGAAGATGGTGCGTGAGACGGTATCAAAAGTTGCGGTCATATCGAGGAAGATGAGTGTGGTGAATAGGCCAGATTGAGTTGCCAAGAGGAGGTCACTGATGAAGTGTAATGGTTTTTGGTTTCATTTTAAAATGTACTAAACATTTACAGCTAAAATTGTTCAGGCCACAGTCTCACCTTCAATTTAAGTTGCTTCATCATTTATGAACATGTCAGGAGTGCTCGACGATGCAGTGTTTCATCCAAATTGAATACCATCATATTAATTGCTTTTATTATTCATTTGTACATAACTTAAAGAATTCAAGCTGTAAGAAAATGATGGTTATCATAACAGAGCAACTGTTTGCTGGTGCAAAATGCCGCGATTTACGCGATTTAGTCAACTAATCGTGATTACTGTTGCTGATTAGTCGACTAGCAAAATAATCATTTGTGGCTTGAAAGCAGTATAGAGGGGGTCGAGTTGGCAAGTGGTGGGCTTGGAGCCAGACTGCAAAAAAAACGTTTCTATAATTTTTCCCTTCTCCTGTAGCAGTGATATTGTGACGTATCACAGATGTTGTCTTTCCCAGTATACTTGTTACAGAAAAATTGCTATACTGTCATGCAGTTACTATGTGCCCGACATCCGGCAGTGGATAAATTATATGGGAAAAAAAAAAAAAAACACAGTGAAGACTGTAATGGAAGGTGATGCTGGGGGGAATGAAAATACTGTAAAGTCGACCAGCTAAACTAAAATGCCATTAAGGTGTTACAAAATGATGACAGCATTATTCTGACCTATTCTTACACAGCACACAGAAGCAGACCACATTTTTGGTTTGCATTTGGCTTTAATTTTATGAATGCGAGGATGACTCCAACTAATTATTTTACTTAAAAGGAAGCATCAACCAAGAAAAATACACATTTATTTAGTTCCCTTTAGCTATTTGTTAATTTTATGACTGCAACATACTATATACATTTATATGTTTATATAATAGCTCCTTCGGTATTTAAAGCAGAAGTCAACACGAATATATTCTTTTCAAGAATATGTTCTATGCAGGCCCACTAGTTGAAACACGGCATTCTGACTAATATTGCGTTTGTGGAATATGAGTTTAGCAGCAAAAATCCACCTGTTTTAAACATCTCAGGGGGCAGCCATTTTGTCACTTCTGTCAACTTAAAATGACATCACAAATGCTCAGGGCTCAGATAACGACCAATCATGGCTCAGCTTCATAAAATAGGTGAGCTGTGATTGTAACGTACACTGTACTGTAATTTTCAGTCGACAGAAGTGACAAAGCCTTTTAAATTGCCCCTAGGGGACAAATTTTGATTGATTGATTGATTGATTGATTGATTGATTGATTGATTGATTGAAAATGGCCGCCCCCGCAGATGGCTAAAAACAGGTGGATTAACTCTTATTCCACAAATGCAATATCTATCAGAATGCATTGTTTGTAGTGGGCCCGCAAAAAGTATGTTCTAGAAAAAAATATGTTTGGGTTGACTGGACTTTAAGGCTACTGACACCTTCCTTTCATCATGAATAACTAACAACTTATCTTTTAACTCATGACTACGATCAAACAGTCATATATCATTGATGGTAGATCAAACCGGATTGCAATATGCATAAATACTGAGCATGAAATTGTTTTAAATAGTTCTTTATTGGAAAGAAAATCTAATAACTAGAAAAATAAAAGATTCTAGATCACACCCAGATTTGCTCATGCACTGTTTTTGTTCCCCCAATTATAGGTAAAATAATAAAGGCAAAATAATTCCATTTTGTTTCTACATCTATACATACAGCAGGGGATTCCAACAAATCCAATGTAGCCATTGTGCTTCAGTGATGTGTTTTAGCTAGCAACCTTCAACAGGTCAAATAAATGATGGACTGTGCTTCATGTGGCCATTTTTGTCTGCATATCTGTAAGTATCAAATGATCAAGACAAACGTTCACAAGTAGGCATTCCGTTCCAGTGAGTTGCTTTGATTGAGTATAAACTACATTATAAAAGATTGCGTCTGTCTCTGATGTTTTCTGCCATATCCCTGCTTGCGTGTTATGAGCAGCTATTTCCTCAAATTCCATAAATCCACCTCAAGAACTTAGCACACCTCCCTCAATCACTGTCTCCCTCAGCTGCACAGATGTTGATTCACGTTACAACAGTCTCCTCTATGTTCTGTCTACAAAAACCATAAAGCACACTTACAGTACCTGGACCCACAACACATTACCCATGTATAAACTCCATTGGCTCAACATCTCTTAATGAATCCACTTCAAATTTAACCGAGTGAAGGATATGGGGGATTTGAGATTAGCCGGTATGATAGCTAGATATAGTCAAGTGACTATTGTATTGCAGATGGGCAATCATGGTTTCATGTGAATTAGTATATTAGTGATACATGGATCAGATAGTTATTGTTACATTTTTGGTAATGGCAGTGCACATTTCTGGTTGTCATACACAATTAACTAAATATCTTTACACATAAGCAGTCATAAGACAGTGTCTTGAGTAAACTCCCAGACACACAGGCACACCCATCTACGCACACACCAACATGCATTCATTGTTATGCACACTTTTATCCGTACACGCAAAAACATACAAGCTTTTGGAGGGGAATGTGGCCTGGAGTGATTCGCAGGGCTGAGTCCTTGGGACTCTGGAGCCGCCAGCCAAGGGCAGGACTCGAGGCGCCAAGATGACGCCATGAAGACTTGGAGTGACACACCACGGAGGGAGAAGATTTGAGTCTACCGACATTTCTGACTAGATTCCTCTGTTAGGGCAGTATGATATATATGTGAGGGCTGCATTTTAGAGAGCGCTCTTTTCTGACTGTGCTCGTCACGGGTACGAGTCCCTCGCCAGGTTAAGAAAAGCAGCCCGGCTTGACTTTGGTCAGATTCCTGAACTTCAGAGACTGAAAGAAACAGACGGAAAATTCAATCAACTTGTGTGAGTCTTTATTATTATTTTTATATTTGAATGCCTTCTTGAAAGATAAAACGAATGCGCAGTGAGTTGTTTTGTGAATTGATAATTGGGCTTGCGCCCTGGTGACCCAAACCTAACAACTCCAACACGAGTCGCCTCCATTTTTCGCAGGTACAGTATTATTTTCATTGTATTGTTAATTTTAACATCTGTAATCATCAGTGTTGTACCTGATCAAGTTCAATGAACCAAAGTTCTGAACTGATTCATCTTTTGGGCAAACGTAAACTGATCGTAATGTACATATTTCTGCCTGATGAACTTATTTGCAAACACACTCATTCTGGCGCCTATGAACGGCTTTTGAATGAGAGTTAGTTTTTTTGTCAAGAGTGCCAGGTTTGTTAGTCTTTGTGGAGAAACCCTGGCTAAACACATGGTAAATCATCTTTAATATGTATGGGGATTAGATCTTTATTTGGAAACACAAGCCACAGAACCTCACGCAGGCACGCGCATCATCCAAAAGCATGTTGGCAGCCTGGGGGGGTGGAGGTGGTGTGGATTTGGTTGGGTCGTGGCGGTTATGTCACTCAGGAAGTCTGTATTGGTTCGCAAATTGCAATAAATAGTAAGGCAAATTCCATCCATCCATTATCTGTACCGCTTATCCTCACAAGGGTCGCGGGGCGTGCTGGAGCCTATCCCAGCTGTCTTCGGGCAGTAGGCGGGGGACACCCTGAATTGGTTGCCAGCCAATCGCAGGGCACACAGAGACAAACATCCGCACTCACAATCACACCTAGGGGCAATTTAGAGTATCCAATCAACTTACCATGCATGTTTTTGGAATGTGGGAGGAAACCGGACTACCCGGAGGAAACCCACGCAGGCACGGGGAGAACATGCAAACTCCACACAGGGAGGCCGGAGCCGGGATCGAACCCACGACCTCTGAACTGTGAGGCGGACGTGTTAACCAGTCGACCACCGTGCCGCCCCAATCGCATCTCATTTTTGCAAATTCCAGTCTCAACTGTCTTTGATTATTTCAGTGATTGTTGTGTGTGTGTTTCTTTCAAGTAAAAGTAGGTATACAAATGTGCAATTGTGTTTCTAACTTGGCAGATAGCCTGTGTTTGATTTTAGACTCAAGATGCAGATTTGATCAATTCCTTCAGGAAATGATCTAATTATATTCATAGACTCTATTAGTGATGAAATTACATTGTTTACATGGTTCTGATGATGAAACAGTGATCCATTTTTGTTTTGTTTTGTTTTGAGCACAAAAGAAACATATTCAGCGATTTAATACATAACTCAAACCAAACGGCTATTACTTGGCAGATTTAACAGCAAAAATGTAAATATATTTTTAACTGTATCATTTCTCATCACTGTATGTTGTATGTGTATGTGTCTTACTTGACATTATTTTTGCACTGTTGAGATTTCACAGATTTGGAAGGGCCAAGTAAAACTTCTTTCATTCAGCTTTTAACAGATGACAACAAAGTACAAAATCATGTTGACACAAAGGTTTGTTATGTTATAAAAGCATTGCTTTTATATTTTAAATCAAATTCAACAGATATCATTGTTTATATAATGGTAGACTTATTCAATAGATATTGACTTGCAGTAAAAATATTATCTTGTCAATCAAATGCTTAAAAAAGGCCAATTTCCAAATGTTGTCTGGCTCATCAACACAAAGTAACAATGATCGGCTTCATTCTTGATGTTCTTACGAGTCTATGCTCTTTACCCAAAAATAGAAATTGAGACAGTAATGCAGCAGCCAAAAAGCTCTAAGTATGACATAAGGAAACAGATTGTTTAGTTCAGCTGTGCTACAGTACTACAGTACATCATACAAATGCAGATAAACATTGAGACTCACATTGTGCAACAAAACATTGGAATTTGGTCAGCAATAGTCATCAATACTAGATACTAAATACCAGATACTAAAATGACGAAAGTCACAAAAGTGATATTTTAGTCAACTAAGTCACCAACCACTCCCGAGTCCTAGGACAGCCAGGAGATGTAGTCTCTCAAGCATGTCCTGGGTTGCCCCCGGGGCCTCCTGCTGGTGGGCCATGCCCAGAACACATCACTAGGGAACTGTCAAGGAGGCCTTATAACCAGATGCCCAAGCCACCTCATCTGCCTCTTCTCAATGTAGAGGAGCAGCGGCTTAACTCTGAGGGCCCTATTTTGGTAGACTGACGCCCATGCGCTCAGCGTAAAAACAGGTGTAACTTAATTTTAGTCTCAGTGCAAGTCTAATCTAACATGTTTGGGGCTATGTTGCGCCTATCTGAACGCATGAAGCAGCCTTGCCCCCCGACGTACCGATCATTTGCTAACAGAGAGAAGTCCACGCTCTGCATAAAAACGGGCCCATCATCATTTTCAGTTCAGTTCAGCCTGTTTGTAAATTTGGTACATGCACGAGTTAGTTACTTACGCGTCTACTGGCGCATTTCACAATTTGGTGAAAAGAAGTAGAATAAATTTTAGACTGGCTAAAATGTCTATTTTGTAGCGTAGTTGGTCTAACGCGACTCTGGTGCATTTAATCAAGACACAGGCAGACAGGTTTGCAGCTCCGCTGACGTGCATGGTGGGCCTCATGGTATTTCAATCATGAACATGACAAAAGCATGGGACAATCCTTCTGAATCATTGTATAATTCAACTGATTGAACAGATAATCATTATCATCTTGAAAATATTTTAATAGCACCCCCGTCATGTCACTATTGGAGTGGGCTTGGGTTGGGGGTCACACACGGACGCATGATTGGGAGATGAAAGGCTCCAATTGTCTGTCACACACAAGGCTGACTATATCATCCGAAAGAGGAGATATTGCGGTTGTGCCAATGTCATCCATGAACTCCAGCGAGTCTAATTTATGTTTCCCCAAAATAAGCACAGCGTACTTGGGCCTTTTGATACAAATTAAGGATGCCACTACGAATGGCTGGGAAAACACTCCATCCCATCCCACAATGGCGCACAAAGGCACAAACGCCTTGTTATACCCAATTCTACCGGCACAAAGTCTAGCAAAATACCAAAAGAAAGAAAACTCCCATGCACACAGTTAGACTGAGCTTTGCGCTAGACTTGTGTCCATAACGGAAATAGGGCCCTGACCTAGCTTCTCACCCTACCTCTAAGGTAAAGCACATACACCCTGCGAAGGAAACTCATTTTGGCCTCTTGCATTAGGGATCTCGTTCTTTTGGTCACAACCCACAGCTCGTGACTTTAGGAGAGGGTAGGAATGTAGATCTGCCAGTAAATAGAGAGCGCCAACTTTTGGCTCAGCTCCTTACTTGTCACGACAGACCGATAGAGGGTCTGCATCACAGCAGACGCTGCACTGATCCACCTGTTGATGTCCCGCTCCATCTTGCCTTCACTCATCAACAAGACCCCAAAATACTTGAATTCTTCCACTTTGGGTAAGGATCTCATGCCAGGCCTGGAGAGGGCACTCAACCATTTTACGACTGAGTACCATGGTCTCAGATTTGGAGGTGGTGATTTTCATCCCAACTACTTAACTCTCGGCTGCAAATCGCTCTCCAGTGAGAGTTAGAGATCGTGGCTTGAAGAAGCCAACAATACAACATCCATCCATCCATACATACATTATCTATACCGCTTATCCTCACAAGGGTCACGGGCGTGCTGGAGCCTATCCCAGCTGTCTTCGGGCAGTAGGCGCGGGACACCCTGAATTGGTTGCCAGCCAATCGCAGGGCACACAGAGACAAACAAACATCCGCACTCGCAATCACACCTAGGGGCAATTTAGAGTGTCCAATCAACCTACCATGCATGTTTTTGGAATGTGGGAGGAAACCGGAGTACCATGAGAAACCCCACACAGGCACGGGGAGAACATGCAAACTCCACACATGTAGGGACGGAGCCGGGATCGAACCCGCAACCTCTGAACTGTGAGGCGGACGTGCTAACCAGTCGACCACCGTGTCGCCCCAATACTACATTATCTGCAAAAAGATACTTTGCAATACTGAGGCCACCAAATTGGACAGACTCAATGCCTCAGTTGCACCTAGAGATTCTGTCCATAACAGTTATGAACACAATCAGTTCAGTGACACAGGGAAACCATGGCGGCGTCCAACCCTCACTGGAAACATGTCCGACTTACTGTCGGCAATGTGAACCAAACTTTGACACTGGGTGTTACAGTGACTGAAAACTATGCTCGTTATGGGCAATACGTGATGAGCACAGAAGTCAAGTAACAGAACACCACTCAGGTTCTGAGTGGGTGGGTTGCTCCCGATCAAGCCCTTCCAGGTCTCACTGTCATTGCCCACGTGAGCATTGATGTCCCGCAGCAGAACAGGGGAGAACTCTACAGCACACACTCTAGGGACCCCAAAAAGGGTGGGTACTCTTAGCTGTTGTTTGGTGCATAGGCACAAACAACAGTCCTGACTGTTGTTGTGCATAGGCACAAACAACAATCAGGACCCGTGCCCCCACCCGAAGGTGGTGGGACTCTAGCTTCTCGTTCACTGGGGTGAAAACCAACGTACATGCGCCAAGCCGGGGGACAGTAAGTATGACTGAATCACAGTCCAAAACAGTCCAACCCCTCTCGACAGGACTGGTACCAGTGCCCAAGCTGTGTGTGGAGGTTAGTCCAACTATGTCTTGTTAGACCTTCTCTGCCTTGCACACCAGCTCGGCCTCCTTCCCTCCCAAGTGGTGAGCCCATGGGAAGAGGGACCCATGTTGCCTCTTCCTGTGTGTGGCCGTGCCCGGCCGGGTCCCATGGGTGCAGGCCTGGCCACTAGGCACTTGCTAACGAGCCCCACCTCTAGGCCTTTCTCCACAAGGGGCCCATGGTGACTTGCGTCTGTAAGGGAAAACTGAGTCCAACATTTTTAGTCATCATAAGTGGTCTGTGAGCCATGCTTTGTCTGGTCCCTCACTTTGGACATTTGCCATGGGTGATCCTGCCAGCGGTATAAAGCCCCAGAAACACAAACCCCTTCACCACAGTAAGGTGATGGATCACAGAGGGGTCTGTACAACTAGCTAATTTATTTTAAAAATATTTTTGAGAATAGAACCAACTTTATTGTTATACTGTCGTTTGCAGAAATAAATTTGTTTAGCTTACACAGAGCTGGGCATCACCTAACCACCATCAGGTTTCCGTCTGCATATTTAACCGACCCACGTTTGCCCAGTCGGTCCGAGTTAGCGAAACAACATCGAGAACAGACTTAACCTGTACCACGTCACACGCAGGTGCCGCACTCCTGACGCGGTCGAGTAAGGAAAAAATAAAAGTGTTGTGTACCTTGCAGTTCCACAAGACGCAATGACATATGCACCAGATTGTTTTTATTTCACCGATCACCACGCTGTGCTTGTGTGTGTGTGTGTGTGTGTGTGTTGTTTTTGTTTGATATTTTTTCTTTGTTTGCCGGGGTGTCTGCTTGTGTCTGCGGTGCATGTGACGTGAAGATTACGTTTTCGACGCCGATTGGCTGTCACCGTTGAAGGATGGACCAGGACCACGTGGGTCGATTAAATATGCAGGATGAAAGGCAGTGGCGGTTAGGTGATGCCCAGCTCTTACATGCAACTGACTATCACAGTGTTGCAACCTATAGTACCAATAACACCAGTTTACTGACAACACAACAGTGGTGGGCCTCATTACCTTCCTCCAGACTGTCAAACAGCTTCATCTTCAGGTTGTCTTGATGCTGAACTCTATTCACTACCTAAACCCCTCCGCGATGTAGGTGCAAATAGCAGATGCAAATGCACCCTGGGTAACACGCAGGGCACCAATAGAAATAAACATTGCTGCTGCACGGGCTCCGAAAAAGATGTTACAGTACAGCAGCAACAAGACTGAAGTTGTCTTGTACATGAACAAGCGGAAGCCCAATTTGGGCGCCCTGTGGATGAATGGACAGGGACTTTGCACTGAAGCAGAACTTTTAGGTAATATACTAGATAATAAATTGATGTGGAAAAGTAATTTAATATGGATTACCTTCAAGGCGACTGCGGCGCTAATGGAATGCTGACTCAGAGCATGGCTCGATTTCAACGTCAATGGCTTATTGAAATGGCGATCACCATTCACTCCGAACTGCGTCATCTTTTCTCACGATCATGTCACACACTTTATACTACCTACCAAGACACATACTCTGTTTATACCATACCTAGAGTCTGTTTGAGGTACCTAAACCTGTGCGATGTCCAACATGTTGGCATTTTTCGCCCTCATAACTGACACGGCCAGCTACTATTTACCGCCTAACCTTTATCTTCTACTCAAAAGCTGTGCTTAGCTAGGGTTACCAACTCCCGGAAAAATAAATAAGGAACACATCATTGGCAGGGACGGCCGACCTGACTGCCTTCAACTGGGGAGTGGCAGATCGATACCAAAATATCGATATTCCGATCCAGAGTGTCAATTTTAAGTCTGGATCTTCAAGCTAAAGTGTTGATATCTGCAATTAACGCATATATACTGTATGAAATATTTATTAATTCATAATTTAGTGGTTTTGTTTGCAGCTTTGTATAAAAAAAAATGTAAGTCACTTCCGGTATAAATATCAGGTATTGCGATATTTGCTGCAGTATTACTTGGTATCGGATCAAATCCAAAATCACACCTACCTTCAACCTTCATGGCGTGATTATATTTTTTAGCTTTTTTGTGGGTGAAACAATTGTTTACTATTCAAACCCGAGTTGAATAAGATGTGTATTTTTGAATGATATGAACATATTAAAAAGTTATTATCCATGAATGTTCTTGAATACCAACTAACAAAATTAAATTATCAAAATAAATTTCTCTCAAACAGAAACCTTTCCTGCTTAAGAACATTCATCCTGTAACTTATGAACAGTTCAATGCCACATTATGTAGAGCCTATTTTTCCATTTATATTTCCTCTGAGCAGCGGTTTGTCTGACAACTCCAGAGTAAAACGCTGAGCAAGACATGTCATAGTTGAGGCTCACAATGAGCTCAACTTTAATTAACCAGTTTAAGCAGAACTTTTCTTTCGCACATTTATCCACTTCATCTTAATAAAAGGGGAAAACAATCTTTTTTTTTTTACTGTTTTTTTTACTATATATATATATATATATATATATATATATATATATATATATATATATATCCATCCATCCATTATCTGTACCGCTTCTCCTCACAAGGGTCGCGGGGCGTGCTGGAGCCTATCCCAGCTGTCTTTGGGCAGTAGGCGGGGGACACCCTGAACTGGTTGCCAGCCAATCGCAGGGCACACAGAGACAAACATCCGCACTCACAATCACACCTAGGGGCAATTTAGAGTATCCAATCAACTTACCATGCATGTTTTTTTGGAATGTGGGAGGAAACCGGAGTGCCCGGAGAAAACCCACGCAGGCACGGGGAGAACATGCAAACTCCACACAGGGAGGCCGGAGCCGGGATCGAACCCACGACCTCTGAACTGTGAGGCGGACGTGCTAACCAGTCGACCACCGTGCCGTGTATATATATATATATATATATATATATATATATATATATATATATATATATATATATATATATATATATATATATATATATATATATATATATATAATTAAAGTGTAGTATATTGACTGCCTGTACAGTCAAAATTACGCATATCTGTTTGAACTTGTAATTAATGTAAGGCTGTGTAAATACTGAGTAGTGCTTCTGCTGGTCGATTTGCTGCTCGAAGTTGTGTCATTCACGCTGCTTTGTTTGTCTTCTGCTATCGAGTTTGGCGAAATTACCTCGACCAATAAGATAAGCGGATTCTGTATCGTCATACTTGTGTATGAATAAGATGTCACCTCATTGGTCACAGAACAGAGAAGGTCCTATGACTTTTACTGTAAGTTGTAGTATAATGGCAACTTCTTGTTCATTAACACTAGAAAACCCAGGATTTTTTACAACTCCTTGAATGCCCAGAAAGGCGGTCAAATATCACCTCGGTTTTTATATAACAACTCTGCCGACTACAATTAGCGACCTTTCATATGTAAATTGGCCATTACCTGCCAAAGCAGCAGGGGGTACGGTGGGGTGGGGGAGTGGGAGGATTGGTGGTGGGGTGTGTGTGTGTGGGGCGGGGGGGATATCTGGCATTGCAAAGCATACCTCCACTGGGTGTTGGGGAAAGCCTACATTGACTAGCCTAAATAAAGTTACTTTACCTGTCTTTAGACTTTGTTGTTCAAACACACAGCTTGGCAAAAATAATGAAAATAAGTTGAAGAAACAAAAAGATAAACATGACTTCAGCCATGTCCACACATGTTGTTGTTTTTTTTTAAATCTAGTGCAAAAATAATTAACTACAACACTCCGTTGAGCATTTTTGTCAGTGGTAGCCATGATTGAGTAGCCGAAAGACGACATCTCAAATTGTCATTTACCTGTCTTTTGACTTTGTTGCTCACAACTACATAGCAAAACTTGGCAAAAAATAAGGTGAAGAAATTAAAAGCTAAAACCGACCAAAAAAAAGCAAAAATGAAAAGCCAAAAAATACTTTAGCCATGTCCACACACCTAGTTGTTATTTTATTTTATTTTATTTTTAATCTGGCGCAATGATAGTAAACTACAATATTTGATTGAACTTTTTTAGTCAGCGGTAACCGTGATTGAGTAGCCTAAAGGGCATATCTCATTGAACGGCATGCACTTGCATCTTAGAAAACGTTGGGCTTCATCAGGGCTCGAACAGCATTGCAAACATATCTGCAAATTGCTATGCAGCTGTTGCATAGAGCCATCAGTCGTCAAAAACAAGTTAGCACACTTGTGCAATTGTGTTGAGATGCAAACGGCGGGTGTTATGGTGCTTTGTATAAAAAAGTGTACTTCTTGCAAACAACTGAACAGAAGCCAACAGACCTCCACTGGGTGTTGGGGAAAGCCAACATTGACTAGCCTAAATAAATTATCTTACCTGTCTTTAGACTTTGTTGTTCACAAACACATAGCTTGGCAAAAATAACAAAAATAAGTTGATGAAACTAAGAAAGCAAAAAATGACATGGCTTTAGTCAGCGGTAGCCATGATTGAGTATCCTAAAGGGCATATCTCATTGAACGGTGTGTGCTTGCATCTTAGAAAATGTTTCGTCAGGACTCGAAAAGCATTGCAAACACATCTGCAAATAGCTTTGCAGATATAGAGCCCTCTGTTGAAAAAAAGAAGTGAGCACACTTGTACAATTGTTTTAAGATGCAAGGCCAGACGTCACCTTCAGAGCTGGGGATGAATCCAATCTGAGAACAGCGAGAGCCTACCTGTCCCGTGGTATCAGGAAAGCAAAACGAGACTACACCAAAGGAACACCTCCAACTTCAAAAAGAGCAGAAATGCACAAAACGAGACGACACCAAATGAACACCGATGAGAGCAACACCTCTCTGCTCAACATTGTGTTTTACATATATTGTACTATTTTTTATACATGTAGTATATTTTGTATAATTGATAGGATTCTGGTACTTGTAATTTTGTTCTTGCTGTAATTCCTAAAAAGAAACAAAATTGTGATTGAATTGACTTTAAATTCAATTTCTTTGTATATACTGTATCTGTCAGACAGTTACACACTATTTTAGCTAATCAATAAATCTAAACAAGAACAGAAAACGTGTTGATTTCATCTAAGTTTCTAAGTGGCAATTCATGTAGTAACTCATTCAAAGACAAAGTGACAACTAAACTTTACTCCAAATGGGCTGGCGTAACCCCCCACCTCCTCCGTGTGCCAGTAATTGCCTTGTTTCCACAACAAAAGCGCCTGTTCACACCTTGATATGGGATATTAGTTAAAAGCTTGGTGTAAAACTGACCGCTCTTGGGGTACTGTAGGTAGAAGTGATAAGTGACCGCCTTCTGGGTTTTCTAGTGTTAATTCCATTGACATTTTACGGAATATTTTTGACTCTCACAATATTACCGGACAAAGGGCGTCCCTTTACAACTCATTACTGGACGCGTACTTATATTTCGAAATACGGGACTATTCCGTTTTTCAAGGGACGGTTGGCAACCCTATGCTTAGCTCACATCCATTGGATCAGTTATTCATTACACTGGTTTACAAACCTGAATTTCACAGACAAGGTGGACGAGACTCTCTTCCATGCCTACCTGTTGAAAAATGTCCTGAGCAAATATTCGTTGGTGGCAGTAAACAGTTGGATTCCTGTTCCCAAATATAAACGTCCATGGCTTTGCATGAGTTAGTAGAAGTAGTAGTAGTCATAGTAGTATTAGTAGTAGTAGTCCCCATCACTCAATCCCACCACTTTTTATAAACGTCCATGGCTTTGCATGAGTTAGTAGTCATAGTAGTCGTAGTAGTAGTCCCCATCACTCACATCCCACCACTTTTTCAACAGCCACACTGAACAGTGCCCACGCCCCCACACCCTTGTTTAAATCGCATTGCGGGCCATCAACATTCGGTGTGTCATGTCAGACTGTTTGTCTATCACCGATTTGTTAGTCTGGATCTGGAAGTCCCACAGGATCCTGACCTGGTTGTTTTCAACCACGTTTGGAGGTGTCTGCATCTTGATTCTGGGACCTCTAATCCATTTTTGGTAAAGATGTTCCAGTACACTATTCCTGCTACTCCATTATGCCTTTCCATGTATGCCTTGCCAGCCAGCATCTTACACCCTGCTGTGATATGCTGCACAGTCTCTGGGGCTTCTTTGCACAGCCTATACATGGGACCTGTCTGATGTAGTCTCTATTGATCTTGTGTTTAGGGCCTGTTCTTGTGCTACCATGATTACCGTCTCTGTGCTGTCTTTCAGTCTAGCCTTTTCCAGCAATTGGTATGCTTTCAGCCACTTCTTCAATTTGACAGTGATAGATTCCATGCAGGGGCTTGTCTTTCCATGACAGTTCATCTGGCTCCTTCTCCTTTGTGGGCTTCTCTTGCCATTCAACAAGCAGGTCGTCCCTGGGGGGCATTTTCTTGATGTATTCTTTAAGGCCTGTTGTTTACACCTGGATGGTTCTCAGGACGCTCACTAGTCCACGGCCCCCCTCTTTCCACTTTGTGTACAGCCTCGGGATATTGGACTTGGGGTGTAACCCTCCATGCATGGTAAGGAGCTTGTTTGTCTTTATATCAATGGCCTGCATCTCTTCCAGTGACCAGGGAATTATGCCAGCAGGGTAGCCCATTAGAGGCAAGTGGCAAGTGTTCATGGCTGGGATCTTATTCTTGCATTTCCCTCCTCCACCCTCCTTAGGTATTTGGTCGTGGCTGCCCTCTGAGCTGCCTCCACATGATTGCTATTTGCTTGTGGAATTCCAGGGTATTTGTAGCTGTCCTGCACATCTGCTATACTGCCTTCATGTACTTCAATCCCTTCAGATGTAATTATCTTCCCTCGTCTAAATAGCATTCGTCCACACTTATCTAGTCCAGATGACATTCCGATGTCATTGTTGTTCATCCTTGTGAGGTGAATTAGGGAGTCGATGTCATACCCTCTATGCTAAGAGGAGGTGGCTGAGCGTTGCTCCACTTCTGAACTGGTACCCGAGACCACCCTTGGTTATGGATCTGACTGAGTGGATTCAAGCCTATGCAGAACAGCAGTGGGGACAGAGCATCTCCTTGCAATATGCCACATTTGATATTCACCTGTGCAACTGGCTTTTAGTTGGCCCCCAGAGTTGTAATCTACAACCTCATTGAGTCCTTGATGAAGGTTCTTAGAATCCAGTTTTTATACAGGTCCAAGTATTCCAGTATCCATGTGTGTGGCATTGAGTCGTAGGCTTTCTTGTAGTCAATCCAACAGGTTGTTGCTTCTGGTTATACAGTCTTGGGCGATTGCCCAGTCAACCAGTAGTTGGTGTTTGGCTGGCCCCTTCTGGTGTTATTACTAATGCCTTTCTGTGCTCTATGTACTGATCCATATGCCTACTTATTTTGGCTGCTATAATGCCTGATAGGAGCTGCCAGGTGGTCCTTTTTGAGGACTTCCTGGAGTGTGAGTGTGTGTGTGAGTATGCGCCACTTTTGGCGGTGGCGCAGCGACGACAGCAAACTATCATTGAACGCACTTAACATGTCACACACAGGCCGAAAAACTAGCAGACACACAGCCAAATGAAGTTTAAAACACACACACACACACGCACAGAAGTTTCATCTGAGTGGATTGAATTGTTTACAGCTGTTGAACTGTCATCCAAGATAGCATTTAGTAGCTAACACACCCACCCGGTCACCAGATTGACTAGCGATGTTTGAACTTGTTTTTTCTTTTTAGTCGAAGCAAACCTGGCATAGTCACCCACAAACATACACAAACCGCGTCGCGATATTTCACATTTGGTCTGAACGTACCATTTATCTTTAGATATTTTATAATGTTTAATTTGTTGCCTGAGACAGAAGGGAAAAAAGCATAACTTCTAAAATGTAAATGTGAGGAGTCAGGGGACAGAGCGGTCTTGTATGCAAATGTGATTTCATCCTATTCAAGTCCATCTGGGGAAAATGTCAGATGTGGATTATGGGAGGTTAATTCCGTTCATGAAAGTAGCACAAATGGCAGCCTAATCAGTGAGATAATTCCTTGATCTCGTAACAGTGGGTTATCTTGTTGAAATCATATTTTTTGTCATTATGCCATTGAGGTAACTATAAAACACATCACTATTACAAATTGGCTTTAAATTAGTGTTTTCTTATGTCCTTTGAAAATAATTTTGTTTGTTTTTTTAATCCCCAAAACAACAATATTGATAACTTCACCTGTAAAACACCTCAACATTCAATGGCGAAGTAACTTATATCTTATAAAAGGGGAATTCAAGTTAAAAAAAAAAAAATCTTAAAAATAACACTGGGAAAGTATTTGAAAAAAAAATTCAAGTTGAGTTTTTATACCAAGCCATGCTATACCACTTTATTTATATAGCACATTTAAAAGACAACAAGAGTTGACACCAGTGATGTGTAGGTCACAAAAAACAACACATAAAAAGCATAATTAAAACCATTAAGAAACATAAAACATAAAACATGGGGAAAAAAATTAAAAATGTACATGGTGTCAAATGGGAAGAGGGCAGTTACTCCTAAGTATAAAAGGACAAAGAGTAAAAGTAGGGCCTTGTCTAACAGGCAGAGGCAGCTCGTTCTACAGCTTTGAGGCTGCTACAGTGAAAACCCAATCTCGCCCAAAATTCATCCTGGACTTCGGAACACCCAGAAAAAGTTCGCTGGAAGACCGAAGGGACCTTCAGAGTACATATGGTTCCTGAGAAGACCACACACCACACATGCTGTCTGACATCTTTCCTGAACAGTGTAAACCGGGATTCCTCCATGAAGAGAACACCTCTCCAACGTGCCAGATGTCATCGAATGTGAGCATTTGCCCACTCAAGTCGGTTACTGGAGTCAGGTCGAGACCCCGATGAGGATGACAAGCATACAGATGAGGTTCCCTGAGACGGTTTATGACAGTTTGTGCAGATGCTTTTTGGTTATGCAAACCTGGTCTCAAACTATCTTGGAGATGAACATGCTGGATATGGAGGTCCTGGGCCGCTGTGGGTAAATGTGGCCTGCGGTTGTGCGGCTGGTTGGATGTACTGTAAAATGCTCTGAAACACCTTTGGAGACTGCTTATAGTGTCATGTTTTGCTCTAGGCGCACTCTGTGTCTCTCTCTCTCTTTGTGTTAGTTGCAGCCCAGCTGGAGTGGGGGGCGTTTCCTTCGCACCTGTGGCGTATCATAATCAGCTAGGTTTAAAAGGACACTGTTCACCACCACATCTTGTCGGATTATTGACCTTGCTCGCTTTCTAGACGTCACATTCTCGTATCTTGTTCTCGATTTTTCCGGTAAGGTTTTGTTGTATAAAGTTTTTATTCCTCGTCACTTTGACTGAGCGCTTTGTGTTTCGTGTTGATGTTTTTTTTTACAATCTCGTTGTGTTTTTCGGTTGTCAATATTTCCTTGCCTTGTGCGAGCGTTTTGTGTTCCCCATTTGATGTTCCCTGGCCTTGTTTTTGCCAGCGTCCTTTGTTCATACTTTGTCGGTCATTTTGGGATTTTGTAATTAAAGATTTTTCTGTTTTACGCTTCTGTCTCATTCTGTGTTTTTGGGATCCACATTTTTTCCTGTCCGCTTTTGTCGGACATGACATATAGTAGAGAAATGCACATTCAATACACGAGCAATAGCTCTGATTGACATTCCTGCTGTCAGAATGCCAATCGCACGCTGCCTCAAATCTTGCGACATCTGGGCATTGTGCTGCGTGATAAAACTGCACCTTTCAGAGTGGTCTTTTATTGTTGGCAGTCTAATGTCGATGTCAGACTACACCAATGTAGCCTGAGTTTGGGCCGGCAGACATGTCGCGGACAAACATAGTGTCTCGTAGCCGATTTTGAGTTGTCGTGATGCATCGTAACCCACATAGTGTGACATACTCAACGATTGGTCGTTTGGCATCTGGAACCCTTCACGACCACCATGACGAAAGTCTGGCATGTCAGAATTTTTGTTCGTCTTGCCGCATAGTGTGACATGTTCTACCTTGACCAATAGTTGGTCCATTTAGAAGAGGATCCATATACATCTATTAAGATTTCTGAAAAACGTTGATGTTATTCGCTATTCAGTGTTGATGATTGTATCAGGCCAAGAGCCACAATCAGATTTCTCTGCTTCTTGGGGAATTGGTAGTAAGTTGGCTCAAAAGTACTTGATTCTGTATTGATCAAAGGAGAAGCTTCCAAATGGTTCAGCTAGTCAAAGGGAGGGCTGGGTTGTAATTCAATATAAATATGTATCACGATAGTCACATGACCGATATTAATAGAAAATGCCTTAGATTAAATGCTCGATAGAAAAAAATCTGAACGCAAACCCCGACCATGGCATTGTGCCGGTTGTAGGCAGCGCGCAGCCACCTCCAAACATGAAGAACAAGCAATTAAACCATCGAAGAAGTCGCTCAACCAATGTAGAAGAAGCATTCAAACCAACAAAGAAGAAGCAGTCAAACCAATGAAGATGAAACAGCTAAACCAACGGCGAAATAGTGCACATACTCATGCGAAACGAGAGGGTGGCATAACCTTGTTCGAATATATGACCAGTCAACTCAGTAAAATTCTCACAAAAAGATTATATTGTGCACACTAACCCGATTAAACACTGGTTCCCTGTCTTTGACGTGCCAGCACCAGTGTTAGCCATGTCGGACCCTCTGCATCAGACTCAAATAAAAATCATGGAAGTACAAAGTAAAATTTGAAATGGACTTTGACAATGAGTCCGCTAAAAAAGTAAAGCAGTCCCAAGACGGTTGGTCAACGCTAATGTATGCACTGCAAGAGAATATTAGATCACTACACTTCCATTGTATGAACACTGAGTTAAGTCACTATCAACGAAACTGCTGGGTAGCATCTAATAAATCTAATCCAAAATAAGCATTTACAATGCACTGGTGGAGGAGCAATGTACACAAAAACTTAAAAAAAAAAATTCAAATAGGTTAAAACGAGTCAACAATTATCAATATTAACTGATTTGTAATACTTCTACTGTGAAATATTTTTTCAGGCATATTGCCCAGCCCTACTAAGCATATTAAGGCATTTATTTAATCTTTGTATCGACCATCTTTTTTTTTACTTTTTCTGTCATAGTCTGTCTTTTGAGTTTGGTTTTTGACTTTAGTTTTCATGTTCTCCTTGTGTTCCTTTGTCTGTCTCTCGTAAGGTTATTGAGTCCACCTGTGCTTGTCATCCCTGATGTTAGCCAATCACCTCCCTTCTACCCTCTGTGCCTTGTCCAGGTGTTCTTTGTTGAATCGTCAACTTGTCTGTGTTTAGTTCCCCGCGTTCTTTCAGTCCTTGAGGGTTCATTGTGATTTGTCAATTGTCTGTCAGGTCAGTGTCAAGTCCGAATCCTTTTCCAGAGTGTTGTTTTAGTTTCTTCCCTCCTTGTTGTTTTTGGACTTCAGCATTTTGGTTATCCCAGTGTCTCGTTTACCTTTTTTTCCCACTAAATACTTAATATTGCACTTCATTTTTGCCTCCTGTCTCCCTGCATTTGGGTGCTTCTCCACGCAAACTATGAAATTTTTCATATAGGTGCGTTGACTTCTTATTCAAGATTATTATATGTTAAAATAAGATTACCTAAATTCAGCCTTTTTTCTCGGGTTACTTATTTTCAATAGTAAAAACAAAATGCAATATATATTGCTATCAACCAATATGAAATACCTATTTGGTGATATACTTTTCAGTCATATCGCCCAGCCCTAGGCAGGTGCCTGACTTGGCATGATTGTCATCAGCAATGATGGACCAGTGGGTCTGTTCACCTTGTATTGTTACTAGGTCAATCCAACACGTCGCTTGGTTATGGCCTATAGATGTCAGGTCACATCATTGGTGAAGATTTTTATGGCGACGTAACTATGTTTGGAATATGCTATATATTTTCAGTGCCCTAAATATGTTTTGTCTTATGTTCATTTGTAAGAAAACAACTTCCAAAGAGGTATCCATCCAATCTAGACACAAAATGAAGTGACACGCCATGGATTAAATACAACTATAGACCATTATGGAAAGTGGTACTGGATGTCTTCCAGAGTATGACCGAGTTGTCTTTTAGCAATGCACCGAACCCCCTCAGCTACTCCTGTGCACAGTTGCATTATTACTCACTCGCTCTGTGTGTGTGCATTTGAGTTTCCAACCCTAGGTCAGTGGAACTACAGAAAATGCCCCAAAACATTTCTGCTCAATCATCAGTATTCTTCATGGTGAAAAACACTTCTATAAAAGTGGGACTTAGAGCTAGTTCGTTCTTAAGAGCGGTTCGGGGATGAGGCCCAATGTCCCAGCTGGAGATCAGCAAATTCAACCCCTGTGCTGGGCATCTGTGAATGAGTGGTCAAGAATGTGGGCAGTGAATGAAGGGCTCCAGGATCAATTTACACTCTGAACTCACAACTGAGGTGTCCTTTATGAAGGCACCTGACTTGAATTGCTCCCTGGGGCCTGTAAAGCTGCCTACTGCTCCTGTGTGTGTCACAAATGGAGTGTACTTGCAGTGTTCACATCTGTGGCGGGTTAAATGCAGAGGTAAAATTGTATATAATACAAAGGGTCTTGATTTGTGGTCTAACCGATGCTTAAATGCTAGGAGTTAACCTTCACACATTTCCTGCCTCAACTAGTTATTTTTCATTTTTGTTAAAAAATCATCTCATACAGTTTAACACTACACATAATCTTTACCTCAATTAGTTACACGAGCAAGTCAAGAATATTACAAACAGGTCTTAGTATTGCATAATGTGTACAGTTTAATACCACTGACATCTACGAACACAACAATGAATACAATAATGAATTCATATCTTACAGCACAGGTGTCAAGCTCCGGTACTGCAGGGCCGCTTTCCTGCAGGTTTTCCAATTCTCCATGCTGCAACACACCTGTTTCAAATGATCATGATAGTATCAGGCGCCTTCAGAGCTTGCTGATGAGCTGATCATTTGAATCAGGTATGTTGCAGCAAGGAGAGATGGAACACATGCAGGAAAGTGACCCTTGAGGACATGGGTTTTGACACCTACATGTCTTACAGTGTCACTCAGAACTGCATTATTTTCAATTTGTGATAATCCGTGTTTTAGTTGACTTTGTTTGGATTAGATTTTGGTTTTGTTTCATGTTGTCGTTTTCCTGTGTCCTTTGTTCATGTCTTCTCTAATCATTTGGTTTTCGTCTCCACATGCTCGCGTCAGCGTCAGTGTCTGCCAATCAGCTTCCTCCGGCCACTTGTGTCTTGTCCCAGTGTGCCTCATTGCCTCATATTTTTGTTTGAATTCAGTTTCCTGCTTTCTTTCAATCTGTGTCTGTGCAATGTTGTCATACAGCATGTTTCCTTAGTCCTTTCGTGATGACTCCATTACCTGTGTTTGTTATCTTATATCTTGTTTCTTTTTTGGACTTTGTTAATTATGTGGATTATTACTTGTGCCTTATTTTACTTTGTGGTATTTGAGAATGAATCCTTTGAGTACATTCTGCACTTGTGCCTTGCCTCCCTGTTTCCCTCTGCTTGAGTCCTCTACCTTTTACCACCACTACCATGAAAACCTAATCCTGAGAATGCACAAAATACACAGACCAAAGGACCCAGTGGGGGGTGCACAGCATTGCCCTACATGCCATTGCCCTACACACCATCTGTCTGCTTGTCATTAACCTCAGCCTGCTGACCAAGCTGTCCGGTGACAGGCTGAAGAGGCAAATGCGCTATGCTGCAGCAGCGCACATTTCCTGGTCTTCCACGAGGCGGCTCACGGTCTCTGTTGCTGTGCCATGGCACCTCACGGGCCCCATTCCTGTTCTGGCGCTCATACCAGTTAGGCGACTGCTCATGGCTCAGTCACTCAACCATGTCCTGATTGGGCGGCCTGGTCCACATTCCCAGGTGCCGAGGACTAAGCGGAGCCTCAGAGGGATCACACCTTTTCGGCTGCTGGTCCTTCCCTTTTGGAATGACCTCCCATTGGATGGCAAGCTCCCTTTCTGTCCACTTTTAAAACCCGATTGAAGATACATTTCTATTCGCTGGCTTTTGATCCGACCTGAGACCTGAAATTTTTGGTTCTTTTCCGGTGTCTATTGTATATAGTGTTTTATGTTAATTCATTGATTTCACATGTTTTAATATGGCTATTTTGTTGTTTATGTGTAAAGTGCTTTGTTACAGCTCTAGCTGTTGTGAATAGCGCTATACAAATAAAATTGTATTGTATTGTATTGTATCGGACCACGTCAAGACTGGTCCACCAGGACTGCCGCACAAGTCACTTGTCCATGCCATGACTGGCCTACGTTAACTGCCGGGCCAATTTCCTGTCTCTCTTTCAGGGCACGTCTTTCAAACATCATTGGACCCAGCCCCATAGGCACACATTCTGCGACCACCATCCAACCCTGCTCTATACATGGAGTGCACCCAACCTGTGTCTCATCTCGCCACCAAAACATCCACGAGACTGGCTCTGATGGGCATACTCTCTTGCAGGCATCCTTCTATTCACCCTCTTGGAGATAGTTTTGCCTTTTGGGACAGCTGTAATCCATCACTTAAGGGGAGGGTTATGTCATGATCTGTATATAGCTGGCTTTTTTTAGATTCAATTTTAGTTTTCTTATGTCATGTTTTCCTACTTCCGTCTCCATCTGTTCACGTTAACCCTGTTCCTTGTGTCTACCAATCAGCTTGTCTCGTCAGTTTGTATTGGATTGTTTGGATTTAGTTATTTTTCTAAAGCCCCTATCCCACTCAGCGCTGAGTATTTGTAAATGTTTGCAAAGGTAGCGAATGTTGCGTTCTCGTAAGGGTTCGTTCAAGGTCACAAATGTTTGCCGAGCAGTCACCAGACGTTCGCCTGTCCACTTCTTGTCGCATGTTCAAAATTTAATTGCAACAAGAACAAACACTCAAACTGTTGGTGAATGTTTGTGACCTTGAACGAATCCTGATGTAAACGTGCATTCGCTAACTTTGCCAACAGTCTCAAATGTTCTCATTTCAGTGGGATAGGGGCTTAAAGTGGCAGGTCAACCAAAACATATTTTTTTCCAGAGTATGTTCTGTGCAGGCGCACTAGTTGAGACAAGCCATTTGATTAATTCTGCATTTGTGGAATATGAGTTAAGCAGCAAAATCCCCCCGCTTTTAGCCATCTCAGGGGGTGGCCATTTTGTCACTTATGTCCACTGAAAATGACTTCACAGTGTCTCAGGGCTCAGATAACGACCAATCAAGGCTCAGCTTTAGTTATAACAACCAATCATGGCTCAGCTTCATAAAACAGGTGAGCTGTGATTGGTCGTTACCTGAGCCCTGAACAGTTGTGATGTCATTTTCAGTCTACAGAAGAGACGAAATGGCCGCCCCCATAGATGACTAAAAAAACGGGTGGATTAACTCTTATTCCAATACGCAATATTTATCAGAATGTCTTGTTTCAACCAGTGGGGCCTGCACAGAACATATTATTGAAAAAAATATGTTTAGGTTGACTTCCACTGTAAGGGCAGAATATATGGCACTTATATATTATTACACTCAAATGCAGGCAATACCTCGGAAAATCACATGTGCGCCGTACATTGTTACAAAACTAGAAATGACATCATGGACTTCCATTTGTTTTATGTATTGGTATTCCAAAACCACAATACTGATGTGTGCTGCTGCTTTCAGTTAATATCAAAAGCATACAGATAACTGTCTTGTTGATGGGCATCTATAGTACAATACAACAGCAGTAAAGCAGTGTGTGTTGAAAATATTCTGAAGGCATAATTTCGATCAGCAATTTACAATTTTATATTGTTTTACTTGTTAAATTCCATTGTACCAATGTGCAAGTAAAAAGAAAAGTGATCAGTCATGCTCTGTTCAATGCTGAGCAACCACCCTCATTCATTCAAGCTTCATGCATAATACGCTACAATATGCAGAAGCAGCTCTTAGAGTGCTTCAGCGGAAACAGATTTTCGTCAAGAGTTGCCTTCCACACTTGACAAAACCAGAAATTGGCAATTCATTCTTATGTTAATTTTACTTCTTCATTGTTTCATGCCCTTCTCTTATCACAATCACTTCTTTCCTGCACTGGTTCAAATTGCAGAGTATGTAGATTTTTTTTTTTTTTTTATGCAATTGAGAATGCGACCCCCCACATCTATGAGAAGAATAACCTAATCAAGACAAATTGGTTCTAATCTTTTCCATTATTAATGGGATATTTAGAGAAAAACTAAATAGAAATAGACAGCAAAATACATTGCATGGTGACTAACAGACGTTGAAAAGTATTGTGAGTCAGAAGATACACAAGTACATAGATGGACGTTCTTGGAGGTTAGTTTAACTTACCAACTTTAACATGGTCTAGCAGATGAAGAGCAGTGTATCACCAAGCGCTTCCAAAACTAAGAAGTGAAAAAGACAGGGAAATATAAAGGATAAGGCACTAATTGCTCTCTGGTGATCAATAGAGAGAGGGGGCCAGTATCTAAATTTTTAATATTGATAATGTTTGAAAACATAGGGAGGTAAATCCGAAGAAAACAAGCAATTGATCATACATTCTCACGTTTAGAAAATTATTCTCTTTGAGAGAATAATACACGTCTGCAGAGATACTGAATTAAAGTGCTAATGCCAGTCATTATCATACGCAGGTCCAAGATTTTCAAATAAACATCGTTGGGAGCAGCATGTATGCAAGGGATTTTGTTTTTTTATAAATTACTGAACATGCATTTCACTGTTCAATATTTAGGAGCCTCTGATTTTTTTTCTTAAACTCATAATGCAAAGCTCCCAAACATGGATAAGTACCTACTAAAGTGATCAGCCAATATAGAGGCATTTCCAGTTTTGGCAATCGAGAGAGATGTTACCCTGTAACTGTTTTGGAAGAAATTACAACTTAAGAATCCCCTCATCAGGCTCGACATTCCCTGTGCAAAAAGGCCTTTGCCTTGTTCATTTTGCAAGTCAAGATTTATTTGAGAGCTCTGGGATGCTGGGACTTGTCTTTCTTTTTGCAAAACACTTGAATTGCTGCTCTCGAGTCCTAAACTCATTGTAGCACTATTCACAAGCTGAGCCATCTGACAGCTGTGTAGTAGCCTGTGCCACAATGTTCAGTCTCATGCTCCTCCAAAGTACAAGAGAACAAATTGTTTCTCATTTACTGCTCCTACCCATCTTATGTTAAATATTTTAGTTGCAGCATCAACAGCATAGTTAATAGTGAGTGCAGACTTAGAGAACATCCCCTCATGTATATAATACATAATTCAATTAAAAAAATATCAATTTCAATTCTTCTTTGAGTTTAGTCATTTAAAAGGGAAGTCAACCCAAACATTTTTTTTCCAAGAATATGTTCTCTGCAAGCCAACTAGTTGAAACAAGGCATAAATATTGCGTTTGCGGAATAAGAGTTAATACACCCATTTTTGTCACTTCTGCCGACTGAAAATGACATCACAACTGCTCAGGGCTCAGGTAATGACCAATCACGGCTGACCTGTTTTCTGAAGCTGAGATGGCTTAAAAGGGGTGGATTTTGCTGCTTCACACATATTCCACAAGTTTAATCAGAATGCCGTGTTTCAACTAGTGGGCCTGCTGGGAACAGATTCTTGAAAAAATTGTTTGGGTTGGTTAAGTTTGTACTTGCTAATTTCTAAAAAATATTAGAACAATCATTGATTCATTTTTGGGCAACTTCAATCTGATTCTGTCCAGCCATGTGGACAACTCTGAAAATTCCTACTAGTGTCTCTTGTTTTCTATTCCGTAAAAGTATTTTGTTATTCCAATATCAATATATATATTGTAAGTAACTGGGCGGTAGGGCTCGCCCTAAGAAAAATAAAATGCCAAGGGGCCCATATTTTTGGTGAGACATTTAGTCACAGTGTACTGTGTAACCCATAGGCAAGGCAAGGCAAGTTTATTTGTATAGCACATTTCATGCACAAGACAACATAAAACATCAAAAGCATTACAGAAAGAGAAATAAATCATTAAGAATTACAAAAATCAAAATCACGAAGAATAATTAGATTAAAATGATTAAAAGCAAGATAAATGAAAAAAATACCGTGCAGATTTCATGCATAGGCGCATGAAAACAGAAATTTTTTCACCTGGATTTAAAAGTGTTTACATTTGGTGAAAGTTTAATCTCCACTGGCAGTTTGTTCCACTTTTTTTAGCAGCATAACAGCTAAAAGCTGCCTCCCCATGTTTAGTCTGTTTAGTCATACACCCAGATTTCACATATTCATCAGATTTTGCTGCACTGCAGAAGATAATTCAAACTTCTCAATCCAACTGACTGTCAGTATTTACAATAGATGGTGCCAAACCTCATTCTAAAATATGGGAAAAAAAGTTGAGTTATTCACTTTAAGGTTGTAATCTAGTATCAAACTCACATAAAATACATTTCTATCAAGTCAAATAAAGTAAAACTGAAACTGTAATAAATACTAGAACTATTTCACAGTCTCACAATGTACTGTATAGTCATAATCACCAGTACAACAGTGCAAAAAGGTGAAATAATTCAAACATCATAACAATCATGCAGTAAATAATTATGGTATACATACTGTAAACTACCCCGTGCCTGCGTGGGTTTTCTCCGGGCACTCCGGTTTCCTCCCACATTCCAAAAACATGCATGGTAAGTTGATTGGATACTCTAAATTGCCCCTAGGTGTGATTGTGAGTGCGGATGTTTGTCTCTGTGTGCCCTGCGATTGGCTGGCAACCAGTTCAGGGTGTCCCCCGCCTACTGCCCAAAGATAGCTGGGATAGGCTCCAGCACGCCCCGCGACCCTTGTGAGGAGAAGCGGTACAGATAATGGATGGATGGATACTGTAAACTAAAACTTTAGTGCTAAAGATTGTTATGTTCTTTTGGTGCATAGTGACTGAAACAAATGTATTGTAGAACTAGAAATCAGAGCTGGGCATTCCGCCTATGTGACCGACTGGTCCACCTATCCGCCTATGACAGATAGCCATTTTGTAGGCGGTAAACGAAAGACGGGAACCTTAGAAAAATAAACGGACTAAGCATAGTCGGAAGCCCATTTTTTCCATCTATGTAATCATTTATCGTCTATTTCGCAGTGAGGCTTCAATGGCCGCAACGAGTTCCTTCCAGTTCCTGTTCGCTGCGGTCGAGGCTTCTCTGTTTCCCATTCGCCGCGGCAGAGGCTTTTTGACAGCTTCTGGGTCCTAAAAGGAGACGCATTTAGTCCGGCCGCGGTGAGTCTTTCATGCCACGGTGAGTCTTTCATTTCAAATATCGCGCAGCGGTTGCAAGTAGAAGTTGGTCAAAGTTGGTAGACAGAAACTAGGGATGTCACAATATCTGCAATTTTGTTATATCACAACATTAAAATTGCCATGATATCGTCGACGCCATGTCACGATATTAACAGCTGCATATCTGTTTAAAAGCCCAAGTTGTTTTCTATTCGTGCAATTCCTGCACCGTCTGTTTTATTCGTTTCATTACGATATTTTCCGGACTACAAGCCGCAACATTTTTCCTAGGTTTTGAGGCGTGCGGCTTATAGTCTGTGGATTTTTCTTTCACCGCTCGGGGCGCTCTAACCAGAATGACAGTACAATTCAATACAATACATTTCCCATTAACTGGATGTGACAGGTGGAGCAGTTCAACAGGTGAGGGAGCTATGCACTAGGTTATTGCACCAGGTGCTGTAATGCTTTGATTTTATGTTTTCCTAGAGGTCCCTAAAGTGCACATGAATGCGATTGGCTGATGTTATGTCTGTTCTGTTGTTTTGATGTGAAATGCTATTGTTGATTTAGTACAGTTGGCAGCACGTCGCGTGTTAGATTGGCTGACTTTATCAACTTAAAAGAAGACGGGTGCATATGTAGAATGTAGTATAACAATAGATGGTGGACATTAGCTGACAAACTGGAGCGGCAGCCGGCAGTGAAATGACCATAAGGACCGTTTATCTTCTCTTGATTCTGTTCCGTTTTAATCAGCAACGTTGCTGCAGTGTTAAAAGGCACTGTTAGGAATGAATCTGCTCAGGTACATACATGTACATTTACAGTTCATAATCGTTCTGTAAATGCAGTAAATATAAAAGTTTTCAACATAGATAGGTGCGGCTTATATAAAGGTGTGGCTTATTTAATTTTTTCCCCAAATCTTTTAAGGGTAGAGTGGGTGCGGCTTATATAACAGTGCGGCTTATAGCCCGGAAGGTACGGTAGTGCAGTTTAATTTGAAGGGGAACAGAAGATATTGGAGTTCCTCCACAAATTGACCCGATTCACAATGTGTGCGTGCATTAGCAAGTAAGTGCCTCAATAATATTAGGTGTTCGGTCATTGTAGGTAATTTATATGAATTGAGGTTAATGTTAACTACACTATTTGAACAATATGTATCATTAGGACCACAGCTAATTAGCGCTGTGTGGAGACATTTACATGCAACTGCTTATGTTTATTTTATTTGTATTTTGTGTTCTACAAAAAACATACACACACTCAAGCAACCAAATTAAACAAATCAAACTGATTATTGCTCACATGAACAAAACTGTGCTAACCAATAAAAGGTCCCATAAATCAGTCATACCAGCAAATATTTTTCAACATCTTGGCCCGCTTCAGTCGAACATAGCATTGTGCCCTACATCATGATACTTTGTGCTGCTGTGCGGGGCCTATAGGTGTGCATGATGGGCCAAGCCTATTTCTTTGTGAATGCTGTTATGTACAAAAACAGAATATATGTGAGGTTTTGTTTTAATATGAGCTCCTTTTTCTTCTTACAATATCGTCCGTTTTATACAGTATCGTGAGCTTTTTGTATATCGCCAATCTCCTCACAATACCGTGATAATTATCGTATCATTAGTTTTATATCATGATCGTGTCATTTGGATATCGTGACAGCGGAAACGCTAACGGAATCCCCTTTTAAAATGATAGTCGGACCGGCCTATTTTGTCCCGCCGGACAACAAGGCGGCTAGACGGACGGCGGAAGGGTTCCCACGCTGCAGGCGGAAGACAATAAACGGACCCGGAATTTTAAGTAAAATGCCCAGCTCTGCTAGAAACCATGACTAAAGATACAACTAAAAACGTCTTTCAAGTATAAATACAATACAATACAACTTTATTTATATAGCGCATTTCATAGCTGCTACAGATGTAACAAAGCATTTTACATGACAATAACAAACTAGCAATAATATAACAAGTGAAAGCAATCAATTAAGACACAAATTACTATATACAGTAGGCACCGGAAAACAGCAGAAAAGTTTTAGTCTCATGTTGGATCAAAAGCTAAAGAATAGAAATGTGTCTTCAAACGGGTTTTACAAAATGGACAGAGGGGCTTGTCGATTTATTCTTTGGTAAGCTAAGGTTTAATTTGAAGTTCAGCTTCTCACCGTGTGTTACTACCCTCATGCATTGTCCTCCCGACGGCACACAACCATGGACGTCTTTGCTGTTTTCCATCAAGAATTGCATTAATGTTCAGAATCGGGGCCATTTAGTGGCAGGGGGGCCGTAAGAAGCTGCTTAGTCTGTTTATAGGCTGGGCGATGATTAGCATCAAGCCAAAGTCTGTCATGTTTGGTCTGTGTTGGTTTTGTTTTTTTATTTAGTTTCATGTTTTGCTCAGTGTTCTGTCTGTCCCTTCATGATTATTGTGTCCACCTGTGTGCCTTCCACTCCCTAGTGTCAACCAATCAGCTCCCTCTTACGTGTCTAATCCAGGTGTTTCTCGTTGTCTCGTCATTGTGCTTGTATTTAAATTGCTAGGTTTTGTTCAGTCCTTGTCGGGTCATTGTCATTGTAGTCCTTGTTGTCGATGCTGTCGTGTGAACAGAGTTACCTGTCGTCAGGCCACGCCAATCCGAGCCTCGTCACCACGCCAATCCGAGCCTCGTCACCACGCCAATCCGAGCCTCGTCACCACGCCAATCCAAGCCTCGTCACCACGCCAAGCCAAGCCTCGTCACCACGCCAAGCCAAGCCTCGTCACCACGCCAAGCCAAGCCTCGTCACCACGCCAAGCCAAGCCTCGTCACCACGCCAAGCCAAGCCTCGTCACCACGCTAAGCCAAGCCTCGTCACCACGCTAAGCGAAGTCTCGCAAGCCAAACCTCGTCACCACACCAAGCATCTGAATCTGGTCAATTGTATTTCATTTCATTAAAATATCATAAACTGCCTCTTCCTCTCACATGTGGTTCCTCCTTGTCTTGCATCTGGCCAAATTCTGACAGTGGAAAGTTAAAAATTGTCTGCTCTGGTTTTGCAATGTCCTTGATCACCCCCTTTGGCTGAAGATGGGGACCAGTTTATAAAGCTACTAATATTTCAACAGAGTCCACCAAACACCCTTTAATAAACCTTATCAGAAAATGGCTGCTGTACGGTATAGCATACCCTGACTGCTCCTTCCTTGGATGGGCAAACTTTTGTGAAAAGCTTTGCTTGATTTTGCACTGTTGAGACCAAGCATGAAAATCACTTTAAAAACAAAATCAATGTAGTTGTAGTTTGTGCATTATCTGCACATTTAATTTCCGCTCTGATGTGCTTTTTCACTGACCTCATACAAGCCCGTACAAGACATAAAAAGGGCAGGTCTGATCTACATTACAGTACAGTGGTACCTCTACTTACGAAATTAATTGGTTCTGGAATAAATTTCTTAAGTAGAAAATTTTTTAAGTAGAGACCCGTTTTCCATGTAAATGCCCAAATCCGTTCCAAGCCCTCCAATATTCAGACATAAATGTTTTATAAAGCATAAAAATGAGTCAATACATGTTACAATTAGATTATTGCACAATAAATGAGAGTTGTGCATAATGTAAAAAACAAAGAGTAAAGAGTAAAAATGATGGTCGTTTACCTTTCAATTGCTGTCCTCATCGCTTTTTGCCCTCTTTGGTTCATGTTCTCTCTCAGAAGTGGTTTTTGCCTGGCATTTTGTAAAGATCTGATTTAATAACATGGCGACTGTTTATACATTACGGTCATATTTGGTGAGATCAACCAAACGCCTCCCTTTTTCATACTTTTCTATTATCTCTTGCTTTGTTTGTATGGACAAAAAAAAAAAAAAAAGATTTTCCCCTTTTTTTCTTTTCCTCGTTTCTAATTCACGTAAATCGGAACACCACATGCTGAAGGATTTTCCAATATTAGCATCAGGCTGGTAATTACTGACTCTAGATAGATGGCTGAATATTAACCATATGTTGATCAGACGGTAATTGCGTTACACATTTATGGTCATAATACATTCATTCATTCATTATCCATACCGCTTATCCTCACAAGGGTCACGGGCATGCTGGAGCCTATCCCAGCTGTCTTTGGGCAGTAGGCGGGGGACACCCTGAATTGGTTGCCAGCCAATCGCAGGGCACACAGAGACAAACATCCGCACTCACAATCACACCTAGGGGCAATTTAGATAGTCCAATCAACTTACCATGCATGTTTTTTGAATGTGGGAGGAAACCGGAGTACCCGGAGGAAACCCACGCAGGCACGGGGAGAACATGCAAACTCCACACAGGGAGGCCGGAGCCGGGATCGAACCCACGACCTCTGAACTGTGAGGCGGACGTGCTAACCAGTTGACCACCGTGCCGCCGGTCATAATACACAATTAGCTAAATATCTTTACACATAAGCAGTTATAAAAATCAATAGAAAGAAGAAATAAAACAATTTATGTCTAACACACCAACAGGCCTTCACATCACTGCATTCCAAGTGAGTGACCTGGTGACATTTTCCAACACTATCATATATCTATCTATCTACCTGTTTATCTACACACATAGACACATAAGGTAGATGTCCCTCTTAGCCAATGGGATGCCAGGAAGATGCTGCGTAATATCCAATGATAGAGCAGCTATGAGTATGTTGCGTTCAGGAAACTCTGGAGCTGCGAGTAGCAGCCCATACTGTATTTTTACCTTTTGTATCCTGAAATTTTTTTCGTAACAAGAGGCAATATTTTCCTGTTGAGGCGTTTCGTCACTTGAAAATTTCGTATGAAGAGACGTTCGTAAGTAGAGGTACCACTGTATAGGTCTTACAACTCATTATGAGCAAATGAAAAAAAGCTAACCGACCATTGGACTGTGATGGATTTGGATAAGTTAATATTCTCAATTGCAATGCCTCTTTACCATTGTACTCAGGACTGTTAAATGTCAATGTATTCTTGTTGTGCAAGATGTGTCAAAAGTACTAGGCTATGTAAAACATTTTTTAATATATTTATACTTGTAATTGTTGTCGATAAACTGTCTTCCATATTAATTCATGGGATGGCCGCGGCTCAGAGGTAAGCGTGGGTCATCCAATGACCGGAAGGTCCAAAATTCGATCCAGTCATGTGTTGTGTCCTTGGGCATGACACTTCACTTCACCTTGCCTCCAGTGCCACTCACACTGGTGTACGGCTGGGTGTGAATGTTTGGTGGTGGTTGGAGGGGCCTTAGGTGCACACTGGCAGCCACGCTTCAGTCAGTCGGCCCCAGGGCAGCTGTGGCTACATATGTGGTTTACCACCACCAGAGTGTGAATGCATGAGTCCTTGAATAATGCATCCGTTGTGAGTGCTTTGAGTGGCCGGTTGTCCAGAAAAGTGCTGTATCAATCTGGTGCATTATTATTATTATTAATGCTTAATTTGCATTTACCTCCGCATTATATAACAGATCTGATAATGTTTGTTGTAATTAAGATTTATTGTTGAAAAATACATGAAAAAAAATCGCAAATCAAATTGCAATTAGTAGGGGAAAATAAAAATAAAAATTTGATTATTTTCCATAATAGTTCAGCCCTATTTAAAATCTAAACTATAAGTAATCCCCTGTGAAATTAAGACACTTTAACCTCCACTGCAAAGCTTTCATGTTCTCCTGGAAGGATTATTTTGAGGTCCTCTGTAGCTCAGCCATCACGGCCACTTTGATGTCATCAAGTTCAACAAAACCAGTACCCTTGATGAGCCCCTTGGGGTTGGGAAAGAGGAAAATAATCATGCCACGCAAAGTTAATTGAATAGGCAGGTTACTCCAACGTGCTGATGTTCTTGGACATTAAAGTTCAGATGCTCAGGGCATTGGGCTTTATTCACAAACAGTGAGTACACACAAGCCAAAGATAAACGGCCCCTGCAACTGACCAGAAGAGGCAGTCTTGCAGCATTGGCTTTGTCCATCTCCGAGGACCCGTCCACTTCACCCTTGGGCAATTGTCCTCTCATCAATTGATGAGCCTGATGTGAGCAAAAATCACACACAGTGGTTGGGCAAACTCGCATGCACCACCGAGTACCCTGCTGAGGGTGTAGAGTTGGTCCACAGTTCCACGGCCGGGACCAAAAACACACTGCTCCTCTTAAATGTGCAATTTAACCTCCTGACTCCAGTAACTCTGAAGAGACCTTAGCAGGGAGGCAGAGGAGTGTGATTCCTCTGTAGTTGGAACACACGGTCCGGTTCCCTTTCTTAAAAAGGGGGACCATCACTCCAGTCTGCCAATCCAGAGGCACAGTCACCAATGTCCATGCAATGTTGTAGCGGCATGTCAAACCGGACAGCCCCACGACATCCAGAGCCTGTTGGAACTGTGAGTGGATCTCATTCACGTGTGGAGCTTTGCTTGAGAGATAGGATAGCCCGACTCAGAGTCTCCAGGCTCTGCTTTCCGAAATGGAAGGCATGTCGGTGGAATTGAGGATGTCTTCGAAGTATTCTCCCCACCGACTCACAACGTCCTGAGTTGGGGTCAGCATCTCCACTATACACATTGTTGATGGTGCACTGCTTCCCCCTCCTGAGACCCCGGATGGTGGACCAAAATTTCCTCAAAGCCGGCCGGAAGTCATTTTCCATGTTTTCGCCAAACCCCTTCCAAGCCCAAGTTTTTGCCTCAAGGATGGTGAAGCCATGAACCATACTCCACTGCCTCTAATTGGCTGATACTCACTGCCTTTGTTGATTAGATTGTCTAACTTTAGGCATGAGGACTGATGACCTAATCAGAGGCAGAGTGCGGCGGGTCATGCTGAGGAAAATATTGTTAATACATCAGGTGCCAGTGCCACTCCAGTTGGTTGACAGGTCACTCTACGTCTCCTTGTAAGATGCGTGATTATTTGAAACGTGGGAAAGGCAGAATTATCTTTCAAGTGAGTGGTACTTAGAGACCATACATTCAGTGAAGACATAATCCTCAAGGAAGTTTTAAAGGGAATGTCAACCCAAAAGTTGTCTTTCCAATAATATATTCTGTGCCTCCAATAGTCCAAACACTGCATTCTGATTAATAATGTGTTTGTGGAATATAAGTTAAGCAGCAAAATTACCTGTTTTTATCCAACTCAGGGGGTAGCCATTTTGCTACTTTTTGTCAACTGAAAATGACATCACAGTTGCTCAGGGTTCAGGTAGCGGACATGATCCCGATGAGACAACTGCTCTCCCGACGGCTCACCTCCAGGGAGTCAAGTAAGTCACTGGAGCCAAACGACTGGAGTGAAGATGAACAGGCTCCAACATGTCCACGACACTGGTTAAGATAAGCGGTTCAGTAACTGAATGGATGGATGCAATGTATATGAATAGAGTACATCACAGACAACACTCAATGATTTGTTTAAAATGGTGGAAAAGAGATCAAATGGATGGAGTGGAGTGCTGGAGAGTTTCCAAGAGCATGTGGTTGGCACCTAGCAGTGATAATGAGACACATCTCACCCTGTCACCTTTCCATCAGTATGACACCTGCAGCAGCTTTCAGCTCGCCCACGCTGTAGTCCAAATATAAGCCCATCAGTCTGTTTTTATGACAAGGTTAAGTTTTCAAGTCAGTATGACCACTTCCCAATGATATACTATACCAGTGTTTTTCAAACTTTTTTGAATTAAGGCACATTTATTTCATTTTAAAAAATCCCTCGGCACACCACCAGCTGAAATTGTGAAAAAAAGCTTATTTTAACAATATGTGTTATATTGTATGTATAAGCATTTTTTAACATTGAAGAATGACATTATATTATAACGTTCTGAAAAGGAATTAAATAAACAAAGAAAAAAGTATTTTATAATGTTTCATATTGATACTTACTCCTGTTTGGATAAATATGCATCACTAATTCGCTTGTCTCTAAGCAAAGACAATTAGCTATACCTGCTGGTGCTCCTGCTGCTACCTGCAGGTATGGAAGAGTACTACAATGTAGTAAAGACATGATTACGCTGCCAGGCGCTAGACCGCACAGGCACACACAAATTAGATGATATCCCACGGCACACCTGACAATATCTTGCGGCACACTATGCTATGCTATACTATGCTATACTATACTATACTATACTATACTATACTATACTATACTATACTATACTATACTATACTATACTAACTAGTGGGCTTGCATAGAACATATTCTTGAAAAAAATACATTTGTGTTGACGTCAACTTTAAGGTCTACTTCTGCATTTTTCAGCAAAACCTATACATGATTTTTCAAGGTATTGTGTTCACAGAAAATAAATACAGTAGGGGATATAACTTTCTTGAATGAGGCAATGATCAAATACAATGAAGTAAGTTACCAAATTTACCATGACCACACATCTGGCTATTGGCCATCATCTTCAGCTTCATTCTCTTCCGTATGTCTTGTTATGAAACAGCATTGGATTTCAATGCTCATTTCAAATAAAGACCCTGCTCGGGAATATTTTGTGCAGCCAGCTAGGTTCCATGTTCTGCTGTAATGAGGAAGATCCAACACTCAGCCAAGGATAAGCTCTCATTTTTTTACGTAACTAATTCACAGTTACACACCTGTCTCTACAAACGCCACAACAAAATACCCAGAAAGCCTTCCTGCCTTAGATGACCATTTTTTGTATATGAGGCAAAGAGTCGCGGCATAATCACAGACCCTTGGGGCTCAGATCAAGACCAATCACAGCTCGTCTGTTTTCTGAAGTTGAACTATGATTGGTCGTGTTCATATTCCACGAACACAATATTAATCAGAATGCTGTGTTTCAACTAGTGGGTCTGCATAGAACATACTGTATTCTTAAAAAATGTATGTTTGGGCTGACTTCCACATTAATTACAATACTGGACTGTCTATCACAAACTAGGTGCAATCAAATGTGCAAATGGTCATTATTTTGTTCATATTTATTTATTATTAATTTACTTATTTGTTTATATATTGTGTATTTTACCTTAGTTTTGTTATGTATTGCATATAATGTGCAGAAAATGAATGTGTTACATGGCCAACCCATATTTGTAACTGAAAGTTTTGTACAAATTCAATAGGTGATGGTTAGCAATATCATTACCAACTACAACATGACAGCTGTTCAACACAGCTGTTGGGTGGGAGGTCTTTCTTTGTTGTGCGGCCATCAGTCACTGGAAATCACTCTGATTGGCTGTTAGCCAGCAAGTACAAATCAGTGCATGAGATACAAGTCAAGTTAATGACAGGGAAAAATACATTATCTTGTAAATTAATAAGATCAGCAGAACCTTGCTTTTTACTTGAACTTGGTCCTGCGTGTGCTGCCAATGTATTGTGTGTTGCTCTGGATATGTGTGAATTTAGTTTTATGGAACCATGAGTGAGCATGGCGTTGAGAGAAATGATTTCCTAGTTATGCGCCATAAGAGCAAAAGTGCCCACAAGTGTTTGCACATGTGACTTCGTTTCTGCTTGTTTAGCTCATATGGCACAAACTAATGGAGTCCACAGAAGTAAAACCTGCTCCAAATGTTAATGCTTTCAAAGCCAGACTAAATATGTTGTTCTTTTACCCATGCTTCTGTTTAAGGTTCTCTAAATAATTTTGTAATCATATGCAGGTCATGGGGTGGCACTATGCCCTAATAGAATACCAAATGTAGTATTCCAGGCCACTAGGTGTCACTGCGACATATCTGAATCTATCTCCAGTATTTTAGGAGGGAGAAGCAGACTAAAACAGTTCAGTTCGGAGCATCCAGCAGTTGTCATGTCCACTCATTACATGGTGTCAGAAGAAAACGAATTCTTGACAACATGGATGGATTAAGAGCACCAGATGTTTTGAAAATGGACGGAAACAACACAACGGCAAATTAGATAAGATGGAGGCAAACATTTTAACCTCATATGAAAGCTATGACAATTGAAACCAAAGCACAGAAGGTACAGTCCAGCAGATTGCTACATGTAGAGCTGGGCATTTTAGAAAAAATTGAACGTCCATTATTCGTCATCTGTCTGCAGCGTGGGTACCCTACCGTCGTCCGTCATTCGCCCTTTTTTCCGTGGGGGAAAACAATAGTACCCATCTATAGGCCGGTCCACCTATGATTTTAAACGGGCTTCCATTAGCATTTCCAATTATCAACTTTGACAAATTACCGCTGGCGCAACCCCCCTGCTGAGCGATATTTTAAATGAAAGACTGACTCACTGCAGCATGGAAGTCGGACTTAATGTGTCTGCTTTTAGCACCTTCCAGGACCTTTTTGGAGCTTTATGTACTTGCCGCATTTAAAGGAGACGCGCCGTCTCAGTCTCATAACATAGGGAAAATGTCACTTCCTCTCACTTATTCCTCACTCAAGTCTGTCCCCCAAGCAGCAACTACTCAATCTAATGATATCATTGTTACAGAAGAGCAGTCGGATTCTGCAAATTGTTAACGTGATGTTAGTATGGTGAAAGTAAATCAAGGCGAGGACTGTTAAGTGGACTTAAATTGGCAAACGTCAAATAAGATTTAAAATAGATACGGGTGCCCATGCAATGTCATCCGAGTGTCCATTCAGAGAGAAATTTGTGATACATTAGGAAAGTAAATTGGTGACATTCGCAGGCAACAGCATAATGCCAAAGGGCAAATGCCGGCTCTTGGCTGAATACAAAGAAAAATACTATGACATCAAATTTCAAGTTGTGGATAAAGAAGTGCAACCAGTGCTAGGATTTAAAAGAAGTGTGTCACTTGCGAGTTGGTGAAGTGAAGAAAGCACATCAAACTATAACGGAGGAGTATGCTGATGTGTTCGAAGGACTGGGATGCATCGAAGGCATATAAAGCTCAGCGAGGATGCACAGCCAGTTGTTCATCCGCCACAAAAAGTCCCTGTTGAACTCGGAGAAAAAGTGAAGACAGAGCTAAAAAGGATGGAAAACTGCATGTAATTGAAAAGGTGACAGAACCAAGAGCATGGGTGAGCAGTATGCTGACTAAGTGACTAATATGGGATCCAGAAAAGCAAATAAACGGAATATGCAATTACCTTAAAGATTTAATTGAGGCAATTAAGTGGGAACTACATGGGACACATTCTAACAGCTGATGGATTAAATCCAGATCCGAAGAAAGTGGAAGCAGTCAAAAAAATGGAGAAACCCACTAACAAAACAGAGTTGCACCATTATTTAGGGATGGTAACCTACCTGGGCAAGCGTATACCCCAGCTATCCACTGTCACTGCCCCACTACAGATCCTGTGGAGAAGACCACGGAATGGTGCCAGATGGAGGAGCAGAAGAAGAGCTTTGAGAACCAGCAAAGGATGGTCACTGAAGCTCCAGTGCTAATGTTTTATGATGCATCTCGGCCTGTGAAAACTGAGTGTGGATGCCTCTAGCTGTGGAATCGGAGCAGTACTATTCCAGGATGAGCAGCCCATAGCTTATGCATCGAAAGCATTTACAGACGCTCAAAAGCTTTATGCGCAAATAGAAAAGGAGCTGGTCGCTTTTGTATTTGGCTGTGAGAGATTCTACCAGTATGTTTTTGGATGGCTAGCCTACTGACACACGCATACACACACACATATATATATATGTATATATATATATATATATGTACATATATATATATATTTATATATAATATATGTATATATATTATATATACATATATATATATATATATATATATATATATATGTATATATATATATATATATATATATATATATACATATTATAAAAGGGCTGTCAATAGATTAAACAAATTCAGAGATTCATTATGATCTGTAATTAATTGATCTAATTTATCAATTAGATACATTCTTACAAAGAAGGCATATCACTCTGCCTTTATCAATAGTGCTGTGGGGGCGTTTTTTTAACTTTACCATTTGTCATACCAACAACTCTCACATGTTCCTCGATTTTCACATCTTATCTCTGCTCCTGAACTTGCCCTCTCACCTACAACAGGAGCATATCAGGTTATGCCAAACACAATGACAGCGAATCACGGTCCTCTTCAGCGTGTGACATTGACCACTGTTTTTTACACCTCCAACGACTCAAGCTCAAGCACAATGCATCAAAATTGATCTCATCATCATACAGTAACGTTAGAGATTAAAAATTAGATTAAAGCAATTAAAAAATTAATGCTTTAACTCTGACTTCAATTAGTTGATTGATTAATGCACAAATTTGGCACCCTAGTGTGTATATATATAGTAGGGGTGTAACGGTACGCTAAATCACATTTCAGTTCGATTTCTTGGAAAGTTCGTTTCGGTATATTTTCGGTACAAAAAAAACGGATTTCTTTTGGGAATGTGTTTATTTTGAAAAGATGACAAGTAAACGGTATACTCTTTAGAAAAAAATAAATAAAAGTGAACTATTTGGGTGATATTCTAAGAAATTACACCAGAATAAAAAATACACTAACAATAAAGATCTCTTAATTTTATAAATTATTAAGACACTGAAATCTTTAAACACTCAGCAGCAACAGCCTATGACACATCTAAGTATTCAAGTTAAAGGCAAGTTGTCATTACAGTACATGTACATTTTTGTGATGAAAAAATACATTGACGTTGACCTCCGTGCGGAATGTTGCAGGTAACACTTCAAACATACTAACACATGAAGATGGCATCACTCCAATACAGTTACTGGGGATAGAAAAAAGAAACCCGCTTAACACCAACAACTTATCCCCGCTACTTTTAAGCAGCCTGGAGAAGTGAAAGCAGAAAGAGCCAACGATATTCGTAATTACTGAAGGAATCGGCATATACATAGCACCATCTATGCGCCCATATGCTTTAGTCTAGGAGCCGGGCTTCAAACGTTTATTAAACATGCTGCGGAGCAGGTGGAGCACGAGCTGTCCTCTGCTGCCCTTATAATGAAGTTAAAGTTACGAGTTGGCAAGTGCTACCTGATTTTATCTGCAACCTCATTCTATCCATACAAGAAAGGGTGTTTGCCTGTCTTTAATCTTTTTTATCATTATGATTATTTATGAAACACCCTAATGCACAAGTTTTTATTCTATTGCGTGCTTTTATAACAAGGAATGTTTTTTGCTTTATAGCAAATTTCATTGTAGCTTGCTCGCCGTTAAAACTAAGTTAAAAAAAAAAGTCTTATGCATTTGAGACTTATTGCTGGCACGTACCAAGTTACATACTCGAACCGTGACTTTTGTGAACCGTTACACCCCTAACATGTATGCGTGTGTTTGTGTGTATATTAGGGATGGGACGAGATCTCGCGGGATTAGAACGCCACAAGATTTGTCGTCCCTGCACAGCACGAGATCTATTTTCTTTTGACGGTGTTTTGGAGGGCGGGTGAATATAGCAGATGTCTTAAAAGGAGCTGTCACCAAATGGGAACTTCCGAGGCCAAATCACGGAGTCGCTGTTGTGACCGACAACGCTCGCAACATGGATGTGGCGATACGTGAGGCTGACTTTGGGCCACACATTAAGTGCTTATCGTGCAGGCAATGAACGCAACGCTGGTGCGGCAGGTCCAAAGTTGGCCGCGTATCATGTTTGTTTAGACGTGTCAAGCACATAGTTTCTTTTTTTTCACGGATGCTCAACAGCAGCAGCACTTTTGATGTCTAAATAAAGACAGCTCGAGCTGCCCTCGCACAAACTAATTATGGACGTAATCACGCACTAGAACATCTCTTTGGACATGTTAGTTCGCGATCTAGAGCAGCGGGGTGCCGTATCTGCAGCTCTGAGGAGCCCAGAACTACGGCAAGTTGCAGAAATCTTGACACAGACGCAGTGACATTCCTTTTGTTGAAGTTCGACTGAGAAACAAGTTGAACTCTACAATACAATACAATTTTATTTATATAGCACATTTCATAACAGCTAGAGCTCTAACAAAGCACTTTAAAAACAATAGAATAAACAAAAAATAATAAGAGGCAGTGATACATCTATTAATAAATATATCAATAAATATTAACAAATATATAAAATACAAATAAAAATTTAAATAAATAAAGCCAATAAATTAACATAAAACACTATATACAATTGATTTACTGCCCCACGAGCGCAGTTGGATTTTGTCAAAGTATTCAGAAAGAGGAAAGATCTCAGCTTTAGCTGTTATTGCAGCAATATTTGAGAGCATGTAACGAAAGTGATTTCTGTTTGCATTTGCACTTTAGAGCTAGATGATTAATTTTCTTGCAGTCTGTTCGATAAAAAACATTTTGAAAAATGAAAAAATTACATTAGGTATTTTTTTTATATTCAAAATTTAGCAAACATCTCGTCTCGTTCTCGCGGACTCAATCTCGTGAGACATCTCGTCTCGTGGGATTATTGTCTCGTCCCGTCCCTAGTGTGTATATATATATATATATATATATATATATATATATATATATATATATATATATATATATATATATATATATATATATATTTATATATATATATATATAGGGGCGGCACCGTGAACAACTGGTGAGCACGTCCGTCTCACAGTTTAGAAGTCGTGAGTTCTATTCTGGTCCTGGCCTTCCTGTGTGGAGTCTGCATGTTCTCTCCGTGCCTGCGTGGGTTTTCTCCGGGTACTCCGGTTTCCTCCCACATTCTAAAAACATGCATGGTAGGTTAATTAATCACTCTAAATTGCACCTAGGTGTGATTGTGAGTGCGGTTGTTTGTTTGTCTTTTGTGTGCCCTGGACGCCGTCAATTTTTTGGATTATGTGATTAAGGTTTCCATAGCAACCAGCGGCTACATTGATAAAGGCTGCTGGTCACCATGATCTATACATGTATATTAAAACAAAAAAGCTTTAGAGTAGAGGAGGCGTTACATCTGCTTCAAAATAGTGACAACCAAACCAAATCAAAAAGGAATAAATACTTAAGCACAATATAAATAAATAAATATATACTCCCAAAATAATATTGCAGCATTTTAGAATAATAGAAATAATAAATACAAAATAATATGCTGTTTGCTCCAAAGCAGCTGTATTTTAAAACAGCACGACACAAGCAGCGCGATCGAGAGCCGCATGGGACAATCTCAGCGGTCCACCAAAACACAATTTACATTAAAATATACCAACAACAGAATTTAAAAAAACAAAATACCTTTATTAGACACTTGAGCAGCGAGTAATAATCTTTTTAGTCGATTAAGTCATTGCCAGAGCGCAATAAAAGTGACATCCGTAAAAATGACTGCTCTCGCCGTTCTAAATACAAGCGGCGCTTGAGCAACAAGTCGCCCTCAAGAAGAAATAAATGTCAGAACAACACCAATGTAAATTAATTTGTGTGCGTGCGTGTGCGGAGGCGTGTTTGTGTGTATGCCTGCGTGCATGTGCATGTGTAGGTGTGTGTGTGTTTGAAAGGGCTGAGGGGCTGTTTGTGTGAGGTGAATCCAATGCTTGTTTTTTCAATTGAAGGGGAAGTCACCTAAAAAATTTTCTTTTCAAGAATATGTTCTATGCAGCCCCCCAAGTTGAAACAAAGCATTCTGATTAATATTGTGTTTGTGGAATATGAGTTAAGTAGCAAAATCCAGCCATCTCAGGAGTCTGCCATTTTATCACTTCTGTCGACTGAAAATAACATCACAGATGCCCTGAGGACTCAAATAACGACCAATCATGACTCAGTTTGAGAAAACAGGTGGGCTGTGATTGGTTGTTACCTGAGCCCTGAGCAACTGTGATGCCATTTTCAGTCGGCAGACGTGACAAAATGGGCGCCCCCAGTGATGGCTAAAAACAGGTGGATTAACACTTATTCCACAAACGCAATATTTACCAGAATGCCTGAATTCAACTAGTGGTCTTGCATAGAGCATATTCTTGAAAAAATAAGGTTTTGGTTGACTTCCATTTAATAAAGTATTTGCATAGGAAAATAAATCCTCTATCCACGTTAAGGGTATTGAAATTCAAGAAAATAATGGGATAGAAAAATCAAGTTGTTTTTTTTACAATAAATATGTGCGATTAACTACGAGTTATCTATGAAAAAAATTTGATTAATCACGATTAAATATTTTAATCGATTGACAGCACTAATATATCGTCGCTGTCATGTGAAAAACACTTATCTCCATTTTTTTTTTCATTTTCTTATTTTTACACAAATCATGTTTCCGCGTTACAGACATCGCATTAAAGTGAAAATTAAAAAAGTTTCCAAAATTGGAAAGGACAGCAATGAGACACTTGACATGTCAAATGCCACTTAATTCAAAACTTTGGAAACATATGCCTCAGTTCTCACCCTCATGTTTCGCAGGTAGTTACAATTTGTCTGTTGTATGGGTCAGTCTGTCAGGATTTTTTGCACTTTTATTTGTCTGCTTGGCTTTGGTTGGTGTGAATAAAAAACAAATGTTTAAAATTGTGGCAGTGTGCAGATTCCTCCTCTTAGGTTCACTTGTGTCTGCACACCATAACGTTTTGGTCCAAGTTCTGTGGTTCTGTGCCCCTTAGTTGGATGGCTTTTCACCCTGCCAAGAAGGCAGAGTAACATTTTGTATGTAGGAGGGCTGTCTGAGCTGTACTGTTCCTTTCCATATTTATGACTGAGAGGTGTGTAAGGAATTACTCCCACACCTCCTCCTAAATTACCTTTTTCTCCCTCAGCTTCCATTCATGTTCTCTGTTTCCATCTGTCAGAGATTCCATAGTGCACTGCTTACTAATCGCCAAGGGTTTCCGCAATACCTAAAGTTCATAAGCCTGAGTTTCAAGCATGACACTTTATCCCCCATGCCATTGTAGATTTTCATAATATCTATGTGTATAAATTCATGAACTATTTTGTGTTTGTCACATGTTTTGGACTTGATTTACTAAAGGTTTGCAGAAGCAAAAAAACAGGCACAAACCTAATTTCTCAACCAAATGTGGAATCTACTAATTGCTTTTTATTAAATTCTTCTGGGAGAAGTATATCGTCGCTGTCCTGTGAAAAACACTTACCGGGGTATGTTCATTTTTTTCAATGTTCTTATTTTTACATGAATGGTGTTTTTTTACGTGAATGGTATTTCCACAGACATCACATTAAATTAAATTACTTTTTTTTCCAAAATTGGACAGAAGTGTTTTTCACAAGGCAGCGACGATATGCAAATCAGTGGCGATTGCTTTGGCGACTGCAAGGGAAGCTCAGCTTCCCTTAAAATATACCCCCCCACCCCACCAAAAAAAGTGGAGATATAGGTACTACTGTGTATACATTTCATTGACTAAACATGTGCTAGAATACCTTTATCCTTTGGTCAGAATTAGCCACTTATCACAGGAAACTGACATGGCTTACTCTTCTTGTAGCGACATGGCACTTTTACATTGTCGGATGCTGAGCGTTTACTGCCTTGATGTGTCAGCCTAGAGTGGATTGTCCAACTGCGCGAAACTGGACGGTCATTGAATAAATTCTGGGCTTGTTCCGTTCATCTGACGCTTAGCATCTCTGTGGGTCTATGGGGCAGTGAGCTGGCGCGGATGCTCGTCTTCTGCATGATGATTGGATGATCTGTCCTAGGTGGAATCCATCTTTGATTCACAGTGAAATAAGCGAATCAAGTAAAACCTCCACCAGAGTATTTTCCAAGTTTTTCATTCCACTGTTCTGAACAGATACGGAGACTTTACCGATCCCCAGAGACTATATCTTAGGATGGGTTCACACCGCAGGGAAATGTGACCCAGATGGGATTTTTTTGCTTGGAGACGACCTGTATTTGATTTTGTTATGGAAGTCTGAATGGCTCAATTCCAATTTTTTTCAAATATGACCTGGGTCGCTTTTATATGTGGTCCTAGATCGGATACGTATTTGTTTTTTTAAGGGTGGGAATCTATGGGTACCTCACGATTCGATCCGATTCAGAGACCCACGATTCGATCCGGATGCATCACTACAATGGCTTACATTTTATAGTTAATCTAAAACACTGGTACCTTTTTTTAAGAAAAACAATTGCATAACTCAAGGAAGAGTAAGGATTTATAGTTCACTCTTTGACTTTTATTAAAGTAGCAAGGCAACCTTGTTTACGTGTGTCAACACAAATTTCAAAAAGTGCCAATGGCAGCATTTGTTGTAACAAATGTCTGTAACTTAAAAATTATCAAAACATATTTAAACTTAATCTGATTTAGCGTAACCTGTATTTTAATACTTTAAGTGCAATATGCATCATCTGATTGACATTACTGTGTAACTTAGCAATGAACACTGCTTTTATTTAACCCAATGTAGCACCTGGTGTAGTATATTTTCTTTTAAATGATATTGCAATTTGCCCTGCGATTGGCTGGCAACCAGTTCAGGGTGTACCCCGCCTTCTGCCCGCAGACAGCACCCACGCGACCCTCATGAGGATAAAGCGGTTTAGATAATGGATGGATGGATGATATTTCAATTGGTAACCTTTATTTCACATGTAGTTTATGTTGGACGTGATATTGTGCATTACAGCAGATGGCAGTGTTGAACATTGTGTGAAAAATGACTGTTGGCGAAGTGAACCAGAGAGCAAGAATGCCCCTGGGCGGACAAAAACAAAAGAGAACGAGACTGAAGAAATAAAAAGGCGCGCGGTGCTGTAGCGATATGGTTGGTAGAAGTACAGTACTGTGTATTTCCTCTGTTAAGAGCAATAAAAGTTGGAGCTCGTTTCACAGCTTACTGTAAGTGGTGTAATTAACACTAACAATAAGCCCTGAGAAATTGCCATCAAACAGAACAGCTTTAGTATTCGAAATATCCATCCATCCATCCATTATCTATACCGCTTCTCCTCACAAGGGTCGCGGGGTGTGCTGGAGCCTATCCCAGCTGTCTTCGGGCAGTAGGCGGGGGACACCCTGAATTGGTTGCCAGCCAATCGCAGGGCACACAAAGACAAACATCCGCACTCACAATCACACCTAGGGGCAATTTAGAGAGTCCAATCAACTTACCATGCATGTTTTTGGAGTGTGGGAGGAAACCGTAGTACCCGGAGAAAACCCACACAGGCACGGGGAGAACATGCAAACTCCACACAGGGAGGCCGGAGCCAGGATTGAACCCACGACCTCTGAACTGTGAGGCGGACGTGCTAACCAGTCGACCACCGTGCCGCCTTATTCGAAATATAAAGCAGCATATTTTGTAACAATAAATAACACACTTTAAACTGTTAATCTTACAGAAGGTGTGATATTCTGGGTTTTTGTGTGAGGAAAGAAGTAATCTACATGCTCTGGGGTTATTTTACTGCACGACGGGAATTTTATATTCACTGTGCAACGGGGCTGCGAAAGCCCCTTCCCTTTCACAACCGTACACATTAGTGATTTCTGTTGCGCATGCGTACCTGCGTACCAGTTATGTGCACCCCTGTACATTGAGATTATACATGTGCCACTGATCACAAGTAAGCAAGTCATTGCAAAGCTAAAAGCCATATTCGCACAATATGACAGTCCAGAAGTGTTAGTGAGCGATAATGGATCTCAATTAGTTTCAGACGAGTTCAGTCAGTTTAGTAAAGAATATGACTTTATCCATTTGACATCTAGTCCACATTATACTAAAAGTAATGGACAGGCTGAGAGAACTGTGTAGGTAGCAAAAGCTATTCTTAAACAGGAAGACCCTCTCCAAGCTTTGATGACATACAGATTTACACCATCATCATCCACAGGAGTCCTGCCGAGCTGATGATGGGTTGAAAGATCAGAACAAATCTTCCAACCATGTCCAAGAATTTAGATGCAAGATGGCTGGACAAGGGCAAAGTTCAACAAACGGATGCAGCTACTAAACAAAGGCAAGCATATCACTATATACAGCTTTGAGATCTGCATCCCTCCAACCAGACGTCATCAGGTATCTCCACCTTCATGTCTCTTTCCCACTGATGTTTTATATGAAACTGGACATTGTCGTCCAGTGAACTAAGGGCCAAGTAGAGTTGACCATTAATATTTTTAGTATTAGATCCCTTATACACATCCATAAACAATTGAATCAGTTGTATATTTGGTTGGTGATGTCTTTGTAATTCATGGCAAAAAGAGACGAAAGTTCCTTTGGCAGAAAAACTCCAAGATATTGAAAACTTGATTTATACCAATCAAAATTGTACCACTTCATCAACTAAGGGGTAGCAGAAAAAATAAATATTAGGGCCTGTATTTTCTGAACATTTAGAGAGTATCCTGAGAGAGCGCCATATATTTTAAGGTCATCCATTAGCCTGTGGATCCCAGAGTCAGGGTTCTATAATGTTAACAATACATCGTCGGCAGATTTTGTGTTCTACACCCCTTACACCTATGTCTTCAAGATACTTGTCCTCTCTGATCATTTGAGGTAAAGGCTCTATAAGCAGGTTGAATAAACTTGGGCGGAGTGGGCCACCCTGGCGACAGCCCCTTTGAAGTTGGATAGGGTTTGACAGGCTCCCATTAATTTTAACCATTGCTGTAGGGAATGAGTATAATGTTTTAATGCGCTGTATAAAATCTATAGAAAAGCCAAAACGACCTATTGATGATATCACATTGTTTTGATATAATTATAGCAACACCCCTCTTGTTTGTGTGAGGCAGAAAATGTGCTGCGGAACCCGGTTCTTTTTAAATTCTCGTGTTCGGCATGGATTAAGTGAGTTTCCTGCCAGAAGGCAAAATCATATTTTTCAATTTTTATTTTGCCAACATTTTACTCGTTTAATGGGACTGTTTAAATCAGTTACTTTGAATGATTAAAAGTTATAGAATTGATATACCATTGCTGTAACTCTAATAAAGCTCTAGTACATGTTACGCATGATGCTGTGACCTCTGACAAAAGAAAAAAGGAATACAGTACCTCAACATGGTAACAATCCATCCATCCATCCATTATCTATACTGCTCATCCTCACAAGGGTCGCGGGGCGTGCTGGAGCCTATCCCAGCTGTCTTTGGGCAGTAGGCGGGGGACACCCTGAATTGGTTGCCAGCCAATTCACACCCTGAATTGGTTGCCAGCCAATTACAGGGCACACAAAGACAAACATCCAGACTCACAATCACACCTAGGGGCAATTTAGAGAGTCCAATCAACTTACCATGCATGTTTTTGGAATGTGGGAGGAAACCGGAGTACCCGGAGAAAACCCACGCAGGCACGGGGAGAACATGCAAACTCCACACAGGGAGGCCGGGGCCGGGATCGAACCCACGACCTCTGAACTGTGAGGCGGACGTGCTAACCAGTCGACCACCGTGCCGCCATGGTAACAATCAGAACAGTATAAAACAAGACTTCCATCTGGAGGAAAAAACTATCCTCAAAAATCAAAGGGAGGAGCACAGCCCCTGGGGCCCCTCCAACTATGTGATATGTATGAAAAATATGCATGGGGAGTGTCTTATGACACCCCCGAAAAGTGGTGTATGTTTATCATATTGTAACAGCTTTAAGATTAATGTCAGGGGGGAAAAAAAACAAAAAAACATGCAGGATTGAAATTAAAAACCAAAAAAAAAACAAAGGATAACGCACCCACATTTACACTATGCAATGTTTAACTGAAAAGTCAAACAAGGAGTCATAACAAACCAGCCGCCTTATTCAGTTGTAGTTACACAAGTCATACCAGAGCAGGTCCGTATTAACGCAAACCATCAGTCTTCAGACTCTATGTCCCTCGGTCCGCTCCTCTGAAATCCGCGCAGCCTCTCATGGCTGGTAGCTCGGTCCCCCATCCCGAGGCATCTCAGTTGTGGTCCGCGGCAGCAACTTGGATAAATTTTCTGCAGTATGGATCCCGAGCTTTCTTGCAAATATGGTCCCGACCGAGTAGCCTCGTTTCCACATGTCCTCGGCTGCTCCTCTTGCGTCACTGTAGGTCACGGTACCGGTGTCGAAGTGCACGTACATCTTTGTCAGTGGAGTTTGAAAGTGAACCTGATTCTCCTTCAGCACCTTCTTGATAGGAATGTATTCCTTTCTCTTTTATGCACGTCTGACGCATAATCTTGGTCAAAATACACTCTTATTTTGAAAGTGCCGCTGCTTTTTCCAGGCTGCGTGGAGGATTTTCTCTTTGGTTGTAAAACTGAAAAAACGTACCACAATAGAGTGCGGCCACACGCTGGGCGTGGGGGCAACACCAAGGGCCTTGTGAGCCCTCTTTTCACAGAGACGCTCTGCCACGGGAGTCCAACGATTTGCCCAGCTCTGTCACAAAGTTTTCAATAAAAGAAATTACTGACGAGCTCTCGGCGCCCTTCACAACTCGGTATATCCGCATGTTGTTCCGACAAGAATGACTTCTTATGTGTTACTCGCAATGATTGTTGAGGAGGTAAATTAAAGTGTCCTTGACAGCAATATTCCACTTTTCAGACCCCGCGATATGCTTCTCCACTTCATCCAGGCACTGCTCGCCTTCTCCAATATGGCTCATGGTAGCTTGGATCTGCTCGTTAATATCCGCGGCCACTTTGTCAAGTTCAAGTCCTCCTTAATTGTGGCTTGGAAGTCAGGTAGCTCCTTTTTCATGTGCATTCTTAAATCGACCATCTTCTTCGCCATGACTTCGCAGACCGGATCACCTTACGGAGAGAGCTAATGGTAGCAACGGTGCTCATTTCTTCGTCAAGGTCGTTTTTGTTTTTTCGACGTTAGCCTGGCTAGCGGAGCTAGCGTTAGCACTTATTTTCGATTTTTTTTTTCTCCGTAGATCCTTTTGTTCCGGACTTTCCCTTCTTTTGTTTATCCCCGTTCATCCTCCAATTTAGTCCAGTAGGACAAGATGGAAAAATTATTTCAAGTTTTTAGGGGATAACACAGGCTGATATCAGAGCGCCAATTTATGCGTGCATAAAATGGTCGCATCAAGTCCTCAGTCATTTGCTACCTTGAGGAACTGTTTTTCGCATTTACCAGCCAAGTCCATGTTTCTGTTTTCACGATGAACAGCGCAAAATGAGTTGAAGTTCCACTCACCATCAATAAAGTGTCCAGTCACCACCAAATAACCGTTGGTTGGGAGTCGAGGTCCAGTGATCTGCGGTTATAGCAAATTTGTCCGAAGTCCCTCCCCCAAAACATCACTAGAGTGTGCATGGCAGACATGGGAAATTCAGGTCCCGTGTGGGTTCTCTCCGGGTCCTCCGGTTTCCTCCCACATTCCAAAACCATGCATGGTAAGTTGATTGGACTCTCTAAATTGCCCCTAGGTGTGATTGTGAGTGTGGATGTTTGTCTCTGTGTGCCCTGCGATTGGCTGGCAACCAATTCAGGGTGCCCCCCGCCTACTGCCCGAAGACAGCTGGGATCGGCTCCAGCACGCCCCGTGACCCTTGTGAGGATAAGCGGTATCGATAATGATGGATGGATACTTTTTAAATTGTTAAAGGTGTCTTATGGGGTACCTCAAGTGTCTATAATAGGTCCTAAATTATTCATATTATATACTAATGATCAGAGCTGGGCATTTGACCAAATATTTGCGGTCCGTTTATCGCCTTCATCCTACAGCTGGGGTACCCTTCACCCGCCATTTTGTTCGGCCGGAAAAAGAAGTCTATGATTTTAAACGGGTTTCCATTAGCGTGTCTGACTACAAACTGCGACCAACTACCACTACATTTTGATCTATCTGTCTAATCCCCCCCCCACCAAAAAAAAAATGTCATATTCGAACAGATAGTGCACTATTACGTGGTTATTTTGTGTATCTACTTCATTCTACCCAAAGAGCTTCACAAAGCCTCACATGCACTTATTTTTAGTGCTTTAAAGAGATTTTAAAAAATGAGGGATTCATTAATTACCATCTGTAATAAATTGATCTAATTCATCTATTTTTAATTTCACTTAAAAATTGCTGAAAAAAAACCCAAAGCCCACAATTGTCTGTATGTATGTATCTGTATTTATGGTGGATATCTTTTTTTTTTTATTATGCAGTCATTTGCTACGTTGAGGAACTGTTTGGCACATTTCTCAGCCAAGACCCTGGTTTCTGACCCTGGTTTCACGACGATCAGTGCAGAATGAGTTGAAGTGCCACTCACCATCAATAAAGTGTCCAGTCACCCTAAAATAACTGTGGTTGTGAGTTGTCATCCAGTGATCTCAGTTTATAGCAAAACATTTGTCCAAATCCCCCACCAAAATGTCAAGTTTGCTTTTCTTTTCACCGTCTGACATCTTGCTGATTTTAGTCATCACTGCAGTCCTGCACGGATGTTTGTATGATGGGATTGTCTTCAACTATGTTAATTGGCCTGCAGTTCACCGCTATTCGCTTTGCAAGAACATTCGTCAGCCTGTCAGTCGCAGACTTGCTCACACATGAGCTGTTCTCGAGTTTAGTTTGGCAAAGAGCTTTGCAGTGGCTCGCTACATTACCGTCTTCATTGCTATCATAAGCTGTGTCTTTAGTTGCGGCTGGTAACTTTGCATTTATATGGTAGGCTTGAACTGCTTCTTTGGGAAGTACAGTCCTTCTTACAAAGAAGGCATATCACTCTGCCTTTATCAATAGTGCTATAGTCAAGGCATTATTTTTAATTACCACTCATCAGACCAACAACTCTCACATGCTCCTCCATTTTCACGTCTTCTCTCTGCTCCTGAACTTGCCCTCCCACCTACAATAGGGGCTTATCAGGTTATGCCAAACACAATGATAGCCAATCAGTGTCCACCTCATGACCGTTGTTTTTACACCCACAACTCAAGCACAAGCCCCATGCATTAAAATCGATTATTTGATACCAATTAAAGGTCCCTAAGAAAGAGCGATTAATATTTCAAGTACTTTTACTTTTATCAACTTACTATCAACTAAAACACTGATCAAAGAAAACCACGATAAAATTTCCTTCCTAACACAACAAAATTATCTGTCAGCCTTTACATGTAAAAAGTTTTTCCTCGGATCATAAAATGTCACTGTATGTTCCTTAACAAGAGCTGAGTCCTTGCTGCTTACATTGTTCACAGATGACAGCCAAATTGTATAATTATGATACAACTCCTGATAGGAAACAAATGTCTCATTTTGATACATTCAAACACCAATGATTGATTTCAGCTGTTTAAATGTCCCTTTGCTTTATGCTTGATTGTGTTCCATCCTGTGTGCTTATCTTTCAGTAGATTAGACACAATTTAGAGTAGAGCATTTTACTGTACTGCATTGTATAGTACAATGCATGTGTCTCTTGGGTGCGTAGGTGTTTACATGTGCGTGTAAGCGTGTGTGTGTATGTGTGTGTTATAACCTTGCGTGTGTCCGCTTCCTTTCACTATCTTAGACGCCTGCAGTCTTATGGAAAGCATCTGGTTTCAGCATCTAGACACACACGCACACACAGACACGCACGCACACATGCAGAGATTGTGTGAAGTCAGTTAACTAACACCACACAACACCACAAGGGTTATCGATAATACTAAGTATGATGTATCATAGCATACAAACACACAAATGTACACATACAGTGGGAAAATTCTGCACTAAGACAGAACCAGAACAGGACAGGACACTTAGCTTTTTTGTCTTCCACAGTATATTAACGTAAATATGTGGCATAATAGCAACTTCTACCAGCCCGTTAAATTGCACTGGGCAATCAATACTTTACCAACTTGTTTAAAAATGATTGATTCCTTCATGCCTTTGTGCTATTAATATTTATGTTCATTCTCACAGCTGGGTATCATCCCAGCCTGTCCCTCGTCAGCAACAACCAATCGGCATCGAGATACGTTCTCGGTTTTCGCGTCACACGCCGGCGCCGCACGAGCAGACACGCCGCCAGACGAACAAAAAATTGCAAACAAAAACAACTGACACATACGCAGAGCGTGGTGATCTGTGAAATAACAAGAATATGGGGCACATGTCATTGCGCCTGTGGGATCGCAAGGTACACAACACTCTTATTGTTTCCTTACTCGACCGCGTGTCAGGAGTGAGGCACCTGCCACGTGGTATCGGTTAAATCCATTCTCGACGCCGGTTGCCTGACTCCAACTGACTGGGACCATGTGGGTCAATTAAATATGCAGGACGGAAACTCGGGGACGGAGGGACGATGCCCAGCTCTGTTCATTCTAGATCACATTGGACCATCAAACATTGATATCACATGAAACTTGTTAGGACAACAACTATTTAGACTGCATTAGGTTGTTGCTTAAATACTTCTTCCCTTTTTTTTTTACTTGCATGAATTTAAAGAAAGCATTTATGCTGTGCTGTGCTATGCTGTGTGAGTGCTTGTGAATTGTCCACATGTATTTCAGGTTAATCAGAAGCACTTTAATTGGTGGTGTATGCTGACTCCCATTTACTATTAGTTTTAATGTGATTGGTTAATTCAGAACACAGCGACATCCCAGTAATAAAAGGGTGTGCACACTTGTGCAAACATATTATTTCAGATGTTTATTGTTACTTCTGGCGGCATGGCGGTCAACTGGTTAGCACGTCTGCCTCACAGTTCAGAGGTCATGGGTTCGATTCCGGCCCCGGCCTTCCTGTGTGGAGTTTGCATGTTCTCCCTGTGCCTGCATGGGTTTTCTCCGGGTACTCCGGTTTCCTCCCATGCTTGGTAGGTTAATCGATCACTCTAAATTGCCCCTACATGTGATTGTGAGTGTGTATGTTTGTTTGTCTCTGTGTGCCCTGCGATTGGCTGGCAACCAGTTCAGGGTGTACCCCGCCTACAGCCCGAAGACATCTGGGATAGGCTCCAGCACGCCCGCGACCCTTGTGAGGATAAGCGGTTAGGATAATGGCTGAATGGATGGATTGTTACTTCTCCTCCTGATTTTTTTATTTGCAATTGTATTCTACAGGTTACAGACCGCATAACCAAACAAAAACAAAAAAAAAGTCCGGTCCTGAAGATCCAGCCTGTTTTACATATGTCCCTGCCTGCAACACACCACATTCGAATGATCCACTCATCAGCAAGCTTTGCACAAGCCTGATAACGATTGTGATCGTTTGAATCAGGTGCACATCTGTTGCAGGCAGTGAGAGATGGAGAACAGGCAGGATAGGCGCCCTTGAGGACAGAACAGCAGTTTTATCTTACAGCAGACTCAGATTTCTGCGTGTGAGTGCGGTGGGTGGTGACCCACCCTGCCCTTGCTCAACCTAAAATGATTTATTTCTATATTTGGAGCTACATTTTATCTCATCAAGAAAGGTATGTGAAGCAAAACAAGATAAAAAAAACGAAGCATTTTGATTTATCCCTTGCCGCCCCAGGTTCTCAAATCGAGCAGTTGTGGATCCAAATACTGATGCCAAATTCATTCCCCATCATAGGCTGGACAGCGTATCTCACGCCCCCAAACTAGGTGAGCCATCAGGACACAAAAACCAAGGGACATTGATCATTGCACATGCCTGAAACGCCAGGCCATCTGCAATATATGCTTGAATAACTCAATTTAAATTGAATATTTTTTAAGAACAGCTATATCCAATTTTTCTTTCTCCAAATGTCAATGCAGAACTGCACTCATTCATCCATCCATCCATCCATCCATCCATCCATCTTCTAAAGTAGAAAAGAATGTAATTGCTCCAGACGTGTTTGTTTAAGAAGAAACCTCTGAAGCTCAGCCTGAAGTCCCATGGAGTCTTCAAAGTAATCAACATCAAAATGGTTTAAACAGAATCAAAGATTTGTTAATACAGGGTGTTTCCCACTGTTCAAAGGAAATAAGGACCAAGCACTGTAGTGAATAGCTATGTAATAGCACTTGTATGTAGGTGCATCCAACCCCCTAAAAATAAAGATACTGATTTAATAACGTAAACAAGGTGCATTACACATACATACCGAGGCTCCCTCCTGCGGTGTGCATGCTTTAGCCTGCTGGTGGTAGTACCGTATTGGCCCGAATATAAGACGGCCCTGATTATAAGACGACTCCCTCTTTTCCAAGACTCAAGTTTGAAAAAAGTTTTTTTGAACACCAAATTAATTTTCATACAGAAAATAATTACATCTGAAACAAATGATTATAACAATATATTTGAGAGAAAATGCATGTTATTTTGCCTCATTCAAATCTTAATATATCAACATTCAAATAGGTAACCTAAAGTGCAATCACATTCGTAAATGAATGGCTTCTGGTTTTTGAAATGCAAATAAACCAATCTATTGGGATCAAAAAACAAAATTGCAATAACTGCATTAACCATCAAAATGAAGTCTAACTAACTGTAGCCTTGAAACAAATCTAAATAAGGAAAAACATTGCAATAAAATATTGCAAACTGGTTTAACTTGAGGGCGTCATGGTGGTCGACTGGTTAGCACGTCCGCCTCATATTTCAGAGGTCGTGGTTTTGATCCCGGCTCCGGCCTCCCTGTGTGGAGTTTGCATGTTCTCCCCGTGCCTGCGTGGGTTTTCTCCGGGTACTCCGGTTTCCTCCCACATTCCAAAAACATGCATGGTAAGTTGATTGGACACTCTAAATTGCCCCTAGGTGTGATTGTGAGTGCGGATGTTTGTCTCTGTGTGCCCTGCAAGTGGCTGGCAACCAATTCAGGGTGTCCCCCGCCTACTGCCCTAAGACAGCTGGGATAGGCTCCAGCACTCCCAGCGACCCTTGTGAGGATAAGCGGTATAGATAATGGATGGATGGATGGTTTAACTTGAGAGTAGCTGAGATCTATCATGGCAGAACATTATTCCTCACAAACAATTATCTGCCTCGCTGTGCTCAGTGTCACTGTCCTTAATCCCATCCTCTGGCTCCTCCCATAGCACGTCATCCTCACGTAACAGGGGTTGCTTTGGCCTGTCGAGTCAAGTTCAGCATTCGCTTCAATGATATCTGGCGCCATCAAGCGTCGTGAATGGGTATAATGTCTAGACCCCGAATATAAGACTACCCCGACTTTTTCAGTCTTATTTCAATGCAAAAACCAACGTCTTATATTCGGGCCAATACGGTAGTTTGACACTGGTTAAGTCATTCAGTGATGTCAAGAATATGTCGAAAATTAGTAAACTGAATCTTAAACTCCAGTAGTTGTATTGTTTCCACAGAGAGGACTGTAGGCTATGCATGTTAGTATAGTTGTGTGTTGTATTTGTATGTGTAACTGCCATGTTTGTGTTGAAGTATAAGTTTTTGGATGGAATAAAAAGAGCACCACAACGATGCTAATTTACATTTTGCCCATCTATGGAAGTTCCCATTGTATGATAGCATTAGGCAAGTGGACTTACATTACGTTAATGATAATGGCAATGATGCTGTGCTGAAAGTACTTTGAATGAACATTTATTCTGACAAAGAAACTGCTTCAAGCAAGGACACATTGTCTCTCATTTGGAGAACAGTTTGCTTTCTGCCGAACGAAACGCTGCATGTTGAGAGAGACAGAATAAAGAGAAAAAAAAAACCTGTCACCATATTTATTGCAAGACGACATTTATTTTTATGTTTTATTTGAGTTTCAAAAAATACAATGCATTAGAATTACATGTTCAAAGTAAGGAAACAAAATAAAATGATTTTCATTTGACGATCACTTGACTTAAGTTTTACCTTTGGAGAATCATCAACATATTCAACAGGTTCGGGGGAACAAAAAGCAAAAAAGATTTTGAACCACTGTCCTAATTCATGTGGCAATTTAATCGAAGATAGAACTACTCCAAACTGCTGTTCATTCGAATGACTTGCAGTTTGATTTCATCAACATATCAATCACTAACAAGGCACTGTTAGTTTAAACATATTTTAGAAGACAAAATTGATTTGTGAAACATGGCAAAAGCCTCATGACGAGGTCCCCTCATTGAAACTCTCCCTCCTAGCTACACCAACTCACGCATTGCCCGAGCAACAAAGAAAGTCAAGAAATATGGGGAAATTGTGTTGACCTTAAATTCCTCACTTGATATATACACTTATCAAAATATCACACTCTCTTTTCAAGAGATCACAAATATGCATACCCTAAACTTGGGCTCCAACCACCCTACTACCTTCCCATTCTACTTAATAGTTGATCACCCTCATGGCTCACACTCAACTTTTCTATAAGAATTGTCCAATTTTCTGTCCGACTTCTTGCTTAACCTGGTTCTTTACTCATAGTGTCAAAGTTTGCCACATTGCAGTCATTGTGATCACTACCTTATTAATTCCAAGTCACACTGCCCCCACTTGAACTGACAAGAGCATATATCTGCACCACCCAACAAAGTGATATTTTTTACATCTACTGACCTTGCTCATCTCCTTTCATGAAATCATAGTTATAAAATCTTGCTCAGTAAACCATGTTGGAATGATGAAAAAAATCACTGATCCTACTACAAAAAGTACATTCATTCATTCATTATCCATACCGCTTATCCTCACAAGGGTCGCGGGCGTGCTGGAGCCTATCCCAGCTGTCTTCTGGCAGTAGGCGGGGGATACCCTGAATTGGTTGCCAGCCACTCGCAGGGCACACAGAGACAAACATCCGCACTCACAATCACACCTAGGGGCAATTTAGAGTGTCCAATCAACCATGCATGTTTTTGGAATGTGGGAGGAAACCGGAGTACCCGGAGGAAATCCACGCAGGCACGGGGAGAACATGCAAACTCCACACAGGGAGGCCGGAGCTGGGATCGAACCCACGACCTCTGAACTGTGAGGCGGACTAGCTAACCAGTCGACTACCGTGCCGCCCGCAAAAAGTACATTATCTTTAAAAACTTAATGAACATTTACATCTGTATAAATGAAATGAAAAACAATTAACTCATAAAATGAATATCTACACTTAAATTATTTAGAAGAATGCATCTTATTTCTTCAAGTTACTTTAACAATGGGTAGTGTGGATGCCTGTAGACAATTTGCCAGTGTTAAAGTCAACACCCTATGGTGTTGAATTAACACCAGCAGATTTGCTGAGCAGAGTTTTGTCAGCCTACTGCCAAAGTCAGGTGGGTTCCTTGCAACCCTGAATGGGATGAGTGGTATAGAAAATGAAAATCTTTTCTTACGATTATTATTATCTATCCTTCCATCCATTGCCCTAACCGCTTATCCTCACAAGGGTCGTGGGTGTGCTGGAGCCTATCCCAGCTGTCATTGGGCTGTAGGGAGGGTACACCTTGAACTGGTTGCCAGCCAATCGGAGGGCACACAGAGACAAACAAACATACACGCTCACAATCACACCTAGGGGCAATTTAGAGTGATCAATCAACCTACCATGCATGTTTTGGGGGGAGGTGACCGGAGTACCCAGATAAAATCTACGCAGGCATGGGGAGAGCATGCAAACTCCACACAGGAATGCCAGGGTTGGAATTGAACCCACGGCCTCTGAGCTGCGAGGCAGACATGCTAACCAGTCGACTCTTCTTCTTATTATTATTATTGCTATTATTATTATTAGTAGTAGAAGTACTAGTAGTAGTAATAGTAATAGCAATAGTAGAAGTATATGGCCAGCCAATATACTGTCATTCAGACAAAGAGTTGTTGGAATAGGACTCAGTACAAGCAAACAAAATTGTAATTGCATTTAACGATGACTGTATATGAGTTTGTCTTTCTCCCTTTCATTGTCTTTATCCCACACGATGCCTCTTCAATTCAATGAGCTAAGCATTTCTACCAAAAAAGAAAAAAAAAAATGAAAAGGCCCTTTTTCATCATTCATTGATTTCAGAAATGGCCAAGAGTAAAACAAACATGAGCAACCTTTCCACAATTTGAGTCATGCCTCACCACCCCCATCTACTATTCCCATTTTTATAATAAAATGAGCTGTTAGCTTGCATGGGACCACATGCAGCAGCGTTGGTGGCATAGGGGAGTCATGCTTGGGCCAAGCGCCTCAAATGAGTTACTGAGCAAAACCGTCACTGCTCCCTGGAATGAAGCGTTTACAAGACAATCTATACTTTATGGCAGAAAAAGAAGCACTGTAGCTTTCCTGAAGAAAAAAAAACATTCATGATAGGCAATAGCTGACAATGCCATGAGCCATGAGCATGCAGTATACAACTTAATGAGGCAACTTTTCATCACATTAAATATTCACTCGTGGTGCGTGCAGAAAGTTATCATTCGCGAAGAATAATAAAATAATGGGGGTGGATGAAAGACTATTTCGAAGTAAAGGCACGCAACAAACAACTCTACATGATGGAACTCATGAAATAAAGCGGAACTATTTACAACCTAAGCAGTGAGGCACGCTGGGATGTATCACATCAACTCACACTAAAATATATATTTTTTAAATTCGGCCATTCAGTGAAATAAATATAAAAGAGAACCGAAAGAAAATCGAAGTAAGGAAACCGTTTTGATCATTTGCATTTAATTACATCCAGTGACGGGCGGCGAGTTTCGGACCTGGGCCTTCAGTGGGTATTTAGAGACCTAATTCTTCTTTTAATAACACTATCACTTCACAAAATAATGTACAAAAAAACACTGCACAGTGTGATGCCCAGTTCAGTCTTTTTGTTAAATCCCGTCTTTCCATGTATTCGTTCACATTACAAAACCAATGGGACTTCTAATGTGAAGGGAAATGTCTGTAATGTGACATGCATGCACACAAAGCACGACGTTGAGTGACACACAAAAAAAAAAACATATTATCAAAAATTAAAATTTTGCGGCACAGTGTTTACCGAAGTAAATATGGTCCAGCGTGTAGGGGCTCATCTTAGATTGACACACCTGATTCAAATGATCAGGATCGGTACCAGGCTTCTCAGAGCTTGCTGATGATCAGGAGGGACACTTCTAAAACATGCTGGGAAGGGGCCCTGGACGACTGGGGTTGTACACCCCTGTTGTAGAGTATCTTCTGCCACTCAAGATGCCACAGCTCATACTGCAGATTATTGCAATAGGCTCCCTTAAGTTTTTTTTTTTTCTTATCTGTGGAATGCACCGTCATTGACAGTGTTAACAAATGGACCATTGATCCAACCATACTCAGCACAGGGTAATGCAATGCTTCACAACTATTATTATTGAGCCGAGGAGACATAGTTTGCATTAGAAAACATAAAAGTCTCCCGGCACACCACCAAATTAAAATGTCACCAAAAACATATAGGCTACACAAATTCATTCTTGGCCATATACAATTGAGTGGAAGAGCATTTAATTATTCTGCCTGTCACTATGCATCAATGGCATAGAATGGAGCAAAGATGCATTATTTGCCGTTAATAAATCATTTTCAGACCAATTTTGTGAAATTCCCTGCGACAAAACTGATGATCAGACACGACTCACTAATAGGCCACAGTATGGTGGTTGGGAATCACTGTAGCAATGTGAACTGAAGTTGCTCTGTGAATCACTATGCTAGTAGAAGCCCATTTTACAAGTTTTATTGTTGCTTTCAGCTACTTATGATTTGATTAATGTTAAAATTTTTAATGAAAATGATATAATCCCCAAAATATTAACAGTGAGAAAATCACAAGAGCGTTTTTGCAAATCTCCTTTTTTTTTTTTTAACTTTTTAAAAAAAAATTTTTTATTAGAACTGTTTTTTTTATTTAATTTTTTATTAGAAAAGGTTTCTGGATTTGTTCAAATGACAACACACCTCTGGAGATCAAAACCACAAACTCAAGACTAAAATGTAGGCTATCCGCATGCACAACTTCACGACTGTGCGCTGCAGAGACACATTAGACCCCCGTAACTCCCATTTTGAATCCAAAAAAGAACCAAGTCTTAAAATACAGATTTAGATAGATCTCTTTAAACCAGGGGTGTCCAGCTCCAGTCCTCAAGGGCCGCTTTCCTGCCCGTTTTCCAATTCTCCTTGTGGCAACACACCTGATTTAAATGATGAGCTCATCAGCAAGCTCTGGAGAAGCTTGATAACGATCATGAGCTCTTGAAACAGGTGCGTTGCAACTGGGATAGATGGAAAACAGGCAGGACACCAGCCGGCCCTTGAAGACCGAGTTTGGACACCCCTGCTTTAAACTATACTTTTCAAAAATAGGAAAAAAAAAACGGACATTTTTGCTACTGTGTTCTTGTGAAACATTTTTCAATCTTGGTGCAAGTGTAAGAAGAAAAAAATCATGACAATATAACCTAAAATCATGAAAGTTAAAAATTATTTTTCTCCAAAGCAAAGTAGAATCTGGGTTTATTTATCTCAGCAGTGAAAAATAATTATCATTTACTCTGGTAACTGAACAGTTTCAATTTGTCTTTTTCATCAGCACTTAAAGAATTAGGCCAGTGTTGAGTACTTGGCAGATCACTATCTGCTGACTTTAAAGCCTCATTATACAAATGAAAAAGTCAAATCGGCTACGTGACAAACCTAGCAACTTTTTTGGTCTTTGGGAGACAAAGTGACAATGCAACATGTAACTCTGTCCCCAATCTCATAGCACTGACGCAGTCACTTTCTCTGTGTGGAGGCATAGCCATCCCAATTTAGCAGACAAGTCCCTCACCACTCCAAGTCTCGACTGAATATGAATCACACATACTGGATGTGAATGGAATTTTTTTCTCCACTGTCATCCTTATATAAATAACTTATTTGTTCACTAGATGGTCTAAACATCTTTTTGAGTATTTCTCTGACTTATTGTATTTCCTTTTAAGCCTTAATACTACAACTTGCTTTAGAAGCATAAACTACATACTGTATTGTGCAAATGAGTGGATTATTAATCCGGTAATTTTGAGGACAGCCAACAGCATCTTTCCTGACTGAAAAATAATACATACTGGCTGAGGTAAGTCATCATCACACGTTTCTCCTGTAATATTAAATTAAATACATTTTCAAATAAATTGTTTTCACAACATTGACATAAAACATAATTACAAATGTGTTCAGTGAAAAAATCTCTCAGTCCTGGTTAAATCACAAACAACTGCACCAAACCAATGTTAGGCCTGTCGCACACTAATCAACAGGGCACTGTGCGAGGTTTGGCAACTATTTTGCATGAACAGCCAACCGATGAACACAAGTTTTGCTGCGATTTCAAAATTTGAACTGCCGGTAAACAGTGTTTAAAACACAATGATGTCATAACCAATTAAAAATGCACATGAGCTTTTACACACACACAAAAAAACTCTTGCCTTAAGCAAGAACCAGCTGTCTCTCAGCCACGCACCCCAGGCAACAGAACAATAAATTGTTGATTCTTTCATTTCAAATCTATTGTGGTGTTGTACAGTGCTGAAAAAAAATTGTGTCAACGTCCAAATATCCATGGACGTATACGAAAGCCTCTTGTTATGAAAGAAATTTCAAGATACGAAAGGTAAAAATAAAGTACGGGCTGTCACTCGCAGGTCCGGAGTTTCCTGAATGTAACATACTCATAGCTCCTCTGCCATTGGCTATCCTAGCATCTTCCTGGCATCCCATTGGCTAAGAGGGACCTCTACCGTATGTGTGTGTAGATAGACAGGTAGATATATAGATCTGTGATAGATATGTCTGTGCAGCGTCCTCGTCATTCGCCCCTCGGGCCATGGGGTGTTCCGATAGTTTTACGTGAATTAGAAATGAGGAAAAGGAAAAAAAGGAGAAAATAGTTTTTTTTTGTCCATACAAACAAAGCAAGAGATGTAGTAGTAGTGGGTTGTTGGCCAAAAATAAGTCCAAAACTCATTACTGACATTTTTTTTTTATCAGCAAAAAAATCCTTATCCTCATAGTGTGAAAACTATGAAAAGAGGATGCGTTTGCTTGATCTGCATATCCAAAGAATATGATCGTAATGTATCGACAGTCGCCACGTTATTAAATCAGTTCTTTACCAAACGCCAGGCAAAAACCACTTCTGAGAGAGAACCCCAACACCAAAGAGGGCAAAAAGCGATGAGGGCGGCAATTAAAAGGTAAACGGCCATCCTTTTTATCCTTTAATCTATTCTTTGTTTTTTTTACATTATGCACAACTCTCATTTATTGTGCAATAATCTCATTGTCTAATCTAATTGTAGCACATATTTGTTACATGTTTTGATGCATTTTTATGCTTCATAAAACATTTATGTCTACTGACAAAATTTTCTACTTGAGAAATTTCTTCCAGAACCAATTAATTTCGTAAGTAGAGGTACAACTGTATATAATATGTGTGTGTGAGTGTGTGTGGGGGTGAGTGTGTGTGTGTGTGTGTGTGTGTGTGTGTGTGTGTGTGTGTGTTTTATAGCAATATTTAGATATATTACATTTTTTCTAGCAACTGTGTACCTGTAGCTAGAAAGGAAAGCTCACTTTGTCTCTGTCACCGAAGTGCATTGGAGCAGTCAGTTACGGGGACGGTCAATCAGAGCCAGCAGCCTCTCAAAATACCCTGCTTCTCTCCTTTAAGGTCACAAATCTCCTCTCTTCGTGTCAATCCTCTTCTACTCTTACAATTGTACCATGATTTTGTGGTTCAATAAAAAAAAAAAAAAAAAGATACAGTTCAGAATATATTATGTGGAGCCTTAAAGCCCTATACAGGGTCACAGTATTTCCATTGCAGCACACCAGCAAGTGTGCGATGCTCAGTCACCAAGTGCAATTTTTTCGCACTGTTCCACTTCGCTTGGTGTGTAGCGGTCTGTAGTTGTCAAAAGATGGGAAAACTCAATACGCACTTATATAAATAAGTCAGCATCAAATCAATATGCAAACAATCACGAAATTAGTATTCAATTGATCAAAAAGTTTTAATAAACACAACAAACATTAGGTTGGACTTCTTAGCGGACCTGATGCTCATTGGCGCAAACTTTATCAAGATCTCGACAAATAATCTATAAATGATCTGATAATCAGCAAGCTCTGAAAAAGCATGATAAGGATCCTGATCATTCATGTTGCAGCAGGGAGAAATACAAAACAGGCAGGAGAGTGGCCCTGTTCTACAGTATTACTATGTGACATGCAATGTTGCATGGAGCAATGTACTGTATAGCCAAAAGCTGCGGTATTCACAACAGTGCAACCTGGATGGGGGTAAGAAAATACGTGCACCCCTATTATATAAAATTGCACTTGGGATGTGATCTTGGAAATTAATAAACTATTCTACTTTAACTTATTCATACCAGACTTTTTCAGACCGATCTGTGAAATATAGAACGAGTTTATATATATATATATATATATATATATATATATATATATATATATATATATATATATATATATATATATATATAAAATAAAATAAAATATTTACACCAACTCAGTCAAACTATGCGATACAGTACTTAAGGTTTTATTATTAGTGTTATGCATTTTGAATATTTTCTGAATAGATATTCACGTGATAAGTGCTAACATAACAGCCCCCATTCTACTGAAAATGGCTATGACACATACAGTATAAGCATACATCCATGAATTTGCATCATTTTCACATAGATTTTTGTTTTGGGCTTTTTGAAAATGGTGCGCTAGATTTTGTTTGCCCTTTGAGAGCCATTACCTGGAGTGATTAAGCGTCTTCAAAGTAACAACATTAATAAGTAAATTGGAGTATTTATTTCAGTCTGGCTCTGAAGGAATTATTTACAAAAACAACCAAAACATAAGTGACTTTCCCTAAGCCAAACAGTGCCCTGCGATTAGCTGAAAATCAGTCCAGGGCGCACCCCGCCTCTCGCCGAAGTCATGTGAGGACAGGCAATGGATACGTGAATAAGACACACATAATGGTGAAATGCTAGTGCAGCACAGAACAGAAGCATTGTGACACTCTCATGGCTGTGCGCCGTTGAATTCCATGATACATTTTAGGACTTTCAAGTTTGTTGATGTTTGGTTTGGGTTGTGGGGGTGCGAGAGGCAAGACCATCAAAGGCAGCGTTTGCGACTATGAACTTATGATTTGTTTTTTTTTAAGGTTATGATCACTGTGCTTCGATTCCTACTACATTTTCCTCTTTTGAAATTTTGACCCTGAAGCGAATGAAAATGCTCACGCCCGCCCCACATGCTACACCGCTGCATTCTAGCCTCCACTTGTGAAGGATGATGTGAGGTTGCGTAAAACTGCATTGGTAACAAGATGAAGCCACTCCTTTCCTCCTTGCCTTTCCAGCCAATCATCATTTATATAGTGGAGAGAAATTTGGGGATGTTCTTTAATTCCTGCCACTAGGTTATTAGCATATGTTCTGTTTCACCATTTAGGAGCTAGTTTATATCTATCAGCTCTAATATGATGTCACCGCCGTCGCAAATGATGATGATTACAGTACAGAAAAGCAGTGCCAGGTGCAAGTGCTATAAACATTATTTAAGGGTTTTGTTTTGGGGTATTTTATCTTTTGGCCCTTTAGTGATGTAACATTGAAATGACTAACAAAATTAAGAATTTAACTCCTATGATTGCCTGCCGACCAGTTCAGGGTGTACCCCACCTACTGCCCGAAGACTGCTGGGGTAGGCTCCAAACACGCCGAGTGAAGATAAGTGGTTTGCAAAATAGATAGATACCGGTAGATAAATTAACTACACTGAGTTAATTTTAAAAACATCAAAATACGTATCAGCTGTGCTAACTATACATCTTTTGGCAATCTCTCTATGGAGAAGTTGACAGTTATACGCAACTAAATAGCTTTTCTTTTTCAAGCAAGAATTATTAGGTTTTTTTTCTTCTTTTCTTCGGACAATGAGGTTTAAAAGGTAAATAAGAAAAGAAAAAAAATTGAAAACTGATGATTGAACATATAAGATGACAAGAACTCATTGACCAGTAGCAAGAATTGACTGATTCCTTTCTGAGGAAAATTAGAATGTTTATTGTTTTCTAGCATAAGTCTACTTTCAGCAAAGACAACATGCCTTTTTAGTTTGTATATTGATTTGTTTTAAATGTTACTATTATTGCTGTATTTATTGTTATTAGCATAGGTCAAACATACAACAGAGCTAATAACTCACCAGCAGCACTGTCTTCAAATATACCTTTCCTTATCATTTTTTTAGAGCCTAAACTTGGTGAAACACACAACAACATAAAACTTTGAGCACAGCACAAGAAGTAAAACAGAGACTGATAGATACTGTAGATCGCCACAGCAAAATCTGCAATAGATTTTTCATTCTTATTACATGTTATTTCTTGCTTTGACTTGCGGGGTCACCACCACAACCAACCTAAAGGTGGAATGCTTTACATGCTGATGTGACATATGGAATTGCGGTTTTCCTTTTGAAATTTTGGGCCGCAAAATATTTGTTGGTGTGTCTGAGGAACAGCCACACCCCTTCACCTATTATTAAAAATAATTGCATTCATCTTCTATCAACTGTCATCACCAATATCACCAACTAAAACAATGGAACTCACTTTCGCCATGACAATCAACACTAAATTAAATTCTACCAAACTATCTGCGGTATACAACAGAAATTATAATTTTAAAAATGACGGCTAATGCATTTGCCTTCCTGGCATTTGCACTTCATATTATTTTTAAGCGCATCCCAATATTAGCTCAAAGAATTATGGAAGTGAGATTAATCCTCTCTGTTGCATATTCATTGCCTTTTTGTTGGAAGCTAAGGATATAAAATTGAAATAAACAAATTGTATTATGTATGGTTTGGTTATTATGACTTAACTGCAGGACAGTACAACAATTACAAATAATAATGCTCTAGGTATACCACCATACGGTCTGTTTTAAAGCTGCATTTCTTTAATTTAAGACAATTGGGGCACACTATTCTGTATATAAAGTTAATTTAATATCTTTAGCTTTATTAGTTATATTGTTAATTATTAATTTGCAATAATTAAAAGAGGTGGGACCACATGCACTGTCTTGGAGTGTGTGTCGGGGGGGGGAGTGCGTGCGTGTGTCTGTGTGTGTGTTTCATATCAGATTAGATTTTCAAATGATGTATCTATATATAAATTGAAAATCTAAAATTCTGTGCTGATGTTATAGGCAGGTAGCTTGACAGGCAGAAAGCATGATGGCAATTTAATAGAAAATATTTTGTCAATACCAAGAGAATAGACCAAGGGCAGTTTTTTTCCTTTTTAACATACGTAGAAGACAGGCTGCATTTCAAACATGTCCCTACTATGTTAGGTGGATGCACAATGTAAGTCAGGTAAGAACGCCAAAGTGCATGCACACAGTGCTCAACTACTGTATTGCGCATTGCAAGGTGGGGGGAGCACGTGCATCAAATTTTGCGGAGGGGGGGACATGAAATCTGAAAATTCAAAATAAATACAAAAATCCAGAAACTACTAGATACATCCTTTTCGACATCACCTTCGCCTTTAGTGCTCTCACAGGCACGCGCGACTGTACACTCAGACAGACGCCAGCACGACTTTAGCTCTCATCACAGTGTTACGTCAAATTGAATATACAGCAACCCTGTGTCTTTTATTTAATTTATCAGTACTGTGCTAGGACGATCTTTGTTCATTAATTTGACATGAAAAAAAATATATACAGTGCATTACATTACTATTTAAACTATGTACTATTACCCAAGTAAATATTTTGTATATTAAAATATTAAAATAACAGGGTGACTTATTGTATTTCAGTGTAGTTTGAAGGAACACGCAGCATGTAGAGACACAGTTTGATCATAGGCTAAAATCTAAAATAAAAGGAAGAAACAGATTGCATATAGAAGACTTGGAGGGAAACTATGACACAGTCTAATTAAATGTAATATATTGTAGAAATGATGACCTGTGTAAGTATTTGGCAGACACCCAGCGAACTACTGTTGCCTAGAATTCCCTCCTAAAACAGCTCTGCATAACGACATGAATCGAAAAACATGTCAATGCAATTTGTAGAAAGTAGTTTAGCAGTAGCACAGTTAAAAAACAAACAGACGAAAAACAAAACACATCTGTTAATTACGTGATCTGATCTCATCATGATTACGTGATCGTTGACCTACCTGTGTGCCCCAACGTGGTCTCTTCCTCGTGTATGTGATGAGGCCGGTTCCTCTACACAGACGTAAAAAAAAAAAAAGTAAAGGAAAAAGCAAGAACTTCTTCCAAAGTCAGTCTGTGCCTCGCTATTTAATTACCAAAACGGCAAATAAACAAGAACGCGAAACATCGTCAACGGCCAGTAGTGAACGCGCGCTCTCGTTTCAGCACTTTGGTACCATCCAAATAATTCTTCCGCGCTGTCTTAATGGGATAGAAGAAAATGTGTAGAGTTAATATCGTTAAATGCTTTAAAGTGTATGCGTTAATGTATGCTTTCTAGAAATCAAAGCTCCGCCCATGCGAGCGAGATTGATGGATTATTCATGGCCAAAGCAACGCAACGCACGCGGCTGTCACAACCTCAACAATAAAGAGTACCGGTGATGGAGTCCGCTGTCCCAACGCTTGTCAAACACAACGCAAAGTAACAAACAGTCAACGGCTTAATGTTTTTTTTTCTTCAAAAGCATAGTTCAGGTCACAAAAGGTGAACCAAGCGTTCGCCTTTGCTCTTTCTCTTTGTAGACGAGGAGCGCATCAATAAAGTCGGAGCCAGAGAAAGAAAGGGGACGGCTGCGCGGCAAAAGACGCGAGAAGCAACGCTCAGCAAGTGGGAGACGGCACAGCCGCAGTTCCCATCCCGGTAAAATGATGATGATATGCCAAGCGAGGCAGAAACGGACTGATGGGGATCCCCTGCTGCGTCCAATCCTGACGTCCCAAGCCGCGGTGACGTGCGCGTGTGCGCGGGGAACTACAGCATGGGCGTGCGTGATTGTCTCCATGAATGATGGTACGAGTGGGGGTGGGGTCAGCCGTGATATTGAACTTACATGCCCTTAGCTGTGACGGGTGAAGGCAGAGGTGCGACAGCGGCGCCAAGACTGTAAGAGAATCACTTAATGAGGTGTTTTCAGCCTCCTTTTGACAACCTGCGCCTAAGCAAAGGCTGTGGAGACAGTGTAAAACTGACCCCAACATCGTATTGATACTAGATATATTACTAGATATATTCAGGGGCGCATCAGGGGATTTGGGGCCCCTTGGGATGTCGGGGTGGGCTGGGGGGGTACTTCGAGTGACATCAGTGCGCAAAATTGTGTTATCTACTGTATTTCATAGTGTCGTTTAAAGTATAATTTGCCTTTGAAGAGCTGTAAAAGTATTGGTTTGAGAGCACACCAAAACCATATTTCACTGAATACGGTTTGAAAATGTCTCAGTGATAATAAATGATTTTATCTCATTTATTGTAGTTCATTTACAAATGTCAAATACTATTTTCAAGGGCCCCTGTCAGTGTATGTCCTGAAGGATATTATATCTACATATAGTTACACACGTGAAGTGATCAAGAGCTGGATCAAATAGTTGCTTAGTTTGGATGGCTAGGGTCAGAACACATATTGTAGATTTTGTAGTGTAGAGCTTCACAAAAGAATATATTTTTCGAATGAATGTGTGCTAATGAACATTAGGGACAGTGTACAGTATATACGCATTACCAGGTATCACAATTTGTAATAAACTCATAAACTAAATAAACAGTTTCCAAATGCTTTGAATTAAATCACATGATAATTTATATCACTCTTTCAAAACAATGAAAAATCATTTTGAATAATTCTTTGCACTCAAACAAACTTGTAATTCACAAAGATGGTTATCTATGTACAGTTTGTACTACTAGTATCGGAAAGGAAGGTTGAAAATGCACAGATACACATGAACTTGGATTAAAAAACAGAACTTACTTGGAAATAGCAGCAATCACAACATTGAGCTAAATCAAGCCGTCAGTATTGCAATAGCAATTTTGACTTCCCCTTTTTTTAACCACAAAGATTTGTGATAATAATAATAATAATAATAATAATAATAATGATAATAATAATAATGATAATAATAATAATAATAATAATAATAATAAGAAGAAGAAGAAGAAGAACATATCTGGTTGTTGCAGAATCAACATGGGAACCTTAAAAAAAAAATCCCACACCGTTTCAGTGTTTTTGTAGTAATACATTGCAATTACATTGAAGTGCTGCAACTGACATTTCTAAGAATATAAAGTGATACGAATGGGAGTGATATTGTTGATTATGTATGTAAAACATCAAAATAAAGGCCAAATATTTACCAATGAATGTGTGTAATCTATTTGTATTTGCACAGACTGCACTGATATAACTCAAAGTCTTAGACTTTCTTCTTGCAGTTCACGGGAATCTCTGAATCACTCTTACGTATTTCTGAGTAATGCAGGTAATACATACAAACAATGGAAAATATCTCATCTTAGTTGGGGCAGTTTCTTGAAATAAAAAACAGAATTTAAAATTATAGGATAGTCCAAAAATGCAAACAAATTGATCTTTTCTTTTATTATTTCTACAGTTCCACATTTCCTTGGTTCCACAGTTGTACTTTGTGCATGAATACTTCTCTGGAATGCAAATGAGCTCATAAAGCAACTGGGTGGGGGGAATCTTAATATTCCCAATTGTCATCTCTTGGTAAACCAATGCACGGAAGCAGAGTGGGTTGCCACTTGTGTCAATGTGGGCGAAAGAAAATACAAGCCAATCTGATGTGATGCTTCAGACCATAAACTATAATGCAAAATAAAATTGAGGAAGCCCAAGTCTTCTAAAGAAAAAGCATCGCTTTCTTTAACCCAGGTGAACCGTTGTCTACCAAAACACTAGTACCTCACTGGTGCAGGAGCACTCAGGGCATCTTAGCTTCTTCACCGGAGTGTATTTTTCCATTTCAAATACTGCACACCCCATGCAGCTAAAATGTCATCTGGAAGGCTTGTTTCAAATAGCTACACAAGAGCACAGAATTACCTTTTGAATTAAGGGGAATGATGCCTTAAATAAAATGTGTATTTTCTCCATGTGATTCTGCAAAACCAGATGATGTGCATTTTGACTAATCTATTCAATCACATTCGCATGGTGAAATATTTTTCAAAATACTGTACTCATGACATAGACAATTACTTTCCAATCTATTTTTGCTAAACCTTTATTTCATCAATCCCATCTACATATTCATTTTTAAAATTAGGCCACATTTTGAGATTTTATTTGGAATAAAAATAATAAAGAGCAATAAGTGTATAATTATTACTATTATTATTATTATTATTATTATTATTATTATTGTTGTTGTTTTACATAACTTTAGTGCAATCACACAGCGTAGTGTCATCGAAAATATGTCGACACCCCTGTTCAAATGCCATGTAAAGTAAAATGAAACCAAAATAAATCATTTCAAAACTATTTCCTAATCTGTGACCAAATAACCCCTGTAAAATGCAATAGAAGAAAAGGACACATTTTATCATGTAAAGTAAAAATAAACATGAACATAATGTGGTTCCACAACTATGCACAACTGCTTCTAATTGGAAATTGTACTGTATATAGGTTTGTAATTTATTTATTTAAACGGGACAGTGCATATTAATGAACATTTACATATAAATATGCCAGTATTAGCCAACGGCTACTTTCCATCTTCAGTCCTTGACAGGTCAGAAGAAGTGACATTACAATAACAGAAACAATGCAACAATAAAAGGAAAGGACAAAAAAAAAAATTAACGCATAAAACTGACAGATCGACAAATGAAAAAATAATAATAACAACAAGCTGGCTTCATGTATATGTTGATGTGATTGAGCATATCGTCGCTGTCCTGTGCAAAACACCTATGGCTATTTTTTTTCAATGCTCTCATTTTTACATGAATGGTGTTTCCGCGTTACAGACCTTCCATTAATGTGAAAATGTAATAAAATTTCCAAAATTGGACATAAATGTTTTTCACAGGACAGCGACGATATACAATGGGTACATTTCCTGTGTCCTTCTTGAATGCTGTCTTTTCCCCCCGTATCCTCTATTGCTGCTGAAACGATGAAAATGCTCCCATTGTGGGACTAATAAAGTTAACCTAATGTAATCTATAAACCAGTGTTTTTCAAACTTTTTGGAGTCAAGTCACATTTATTTCAATGAAAAAATCCTGCGGCACACCACCAGCTGAAATCGTGAAAAAAAAAAAGCTTATTTTAACAATATAAGTGTTATATTGTTTATATAAGCATTTTTTTTTAACATTGAAGAATGACGTGATATTATAACGTCTTGAATAGGAATTCAATAAACATAAAGAAAAGGTATTTTATAACGTTTCATATTGATACTTACTCAGTGTGAAACATGGGCCTGTTTGGATAAACATGCGTCACTAATTTGCTTGTCTCTAAACAAAGACAATTAGCTACCTGCTGGTATTGAAGAGTACTATAATGTAGTAAAGACATGATTACGCTGCCAAGCGCTGGACCACACAGGCACACAAATTAGATCATTTCCCACGGCACACCTGACAATATCTCACACACTGGTGTGCCGCGGCGGGGGTTGCTGGGGATTGTGTGTGGTTTTGTTTTGTCTAAACATGTTTTGTGTAAAATGAATAAAAAGAATTTGGAAAGAAAAGAATTAACAGATCACATTCAAACTCATAAATGGGAGCCCACACACCTGCCTCCATTTAAAGCGCCTCTTATTAACTGCAAATGTATTTTTAGATGTTCTAGTAAGATTTTCCTGACAATATTTTATTTTCTAGCAGAAGCCTGAAACCTGGTTTGGTGCTAACACTGACTGGTATTTAGAACTGTTCATAATTCCCTTTACCTTGATTAAGGCCCCTGTTCCATCTGAAGAAAAACATCCCCAAATCATCTTGCAACCACCATGTTTCACTGTTGGTATGTTTTATTTTTGTTGCTTCATTTTTTTTTAATAGTGATGAGCAGTGTTGTGTTTGTGTCATCAATCATGGCCAAGAAGTTCAACCTTTGTTTCACTGGTCCATAACACCTTTTACCACATGCCTTGATGACATAAGGCTTCTCTTTCCACCCTACCCCATTGCCTAGACATTTAAAGGAGACAAGAAATTGTTGAAGGTCCGCTGATAGTGTAGTGGTACACACGCCTGAGTTGTGTGCGGGCAGCGTGGGATCGCTTCCCGCTCAGTGACAGTGTCTATGTGTGCCCTGCGACTGGCTAGCGACCAGTTCGGGGTGTAGTCTGCCTTCGCCCATTGACGGCTGGGATAGGCTCCAGCAACTCCCCGCAACCCTGTATAGGATAAGCGGTTTGGAAGATGACAAGAAATTGTTGACACATAAGCTACACTGCCAGAAATGTTTGCTGCTCATACAATGTTGCTGTTGGACTCTTGGCAGCCTCCTTGACCATTTCTTTTGTTGTTTTTTCAATTTTTAAGGGACATCAAATTTTTGGTAATGTCGCTTTTGTGCCATATTTTCTTCACTTGATGACCATGGTATATTTAATGCCAGAGATGGACACTTTATCCTATTTTGTCGGTCCAACCTCTGTCCGCAACCTAGGCACCCTTCCGTCATCGTCCCTCCTCCCTTATTCATAAAAATAATCATCCTCCGACCCATTCTGTCCTCATCCTTTTAAAGCGCTTCCGTCCTTCCGTCAGTCCATGCCCTCCGACCCCCCAAAAAAAGACCTCATTAGCTGGCTAATTTCCTGTTTACATCCACTTAGCGGCTGGGAGTATCATGATTGGATTGAATTGTTTACAACTGTTTAAGTTTCAACCAAAATAGCATTCAACCCGGGGACATCCCAAGAATATTTGAGTTATATTATATTGAGTTATAACGCAATACTTTTGCGTTTTATTATAAAACTTTTTGCGTTATTATTCAAGACGTTTTCAGTTTATACTGCAAAATAACTCAATGTTATTTTAGGAGGAGAACGAAAGACTTCCACCTCCGGGTCGTAGCTTTCAGTGTACGCCGGAGCTAGAGTGAGCATGAACGGTTTGGAGGGATTTTTACGCTCCAGAGACGTCTCAGTCAAGGACATACTTCGCATGCAAAGGGATAAGGTGCTAAATGTGAACAGCTAGTTAACAAAACAACATTGCTATCCACCTTTTTCCTCATCAGTGAAATGGGCGTCAACTAGAGTGCAGACCAGGGGCAAAGCTATGGGTGGGCCTGGGTGTGCACAGGCCCACCCATAGTGACAGGCTGCCTACCCAGTGAGATTTATCAGGACAGGATGATTGTGGTCAGTGAGAGAAATATTTAGGCCCAGCCTGATTTTTCCAGGCCCACCCATTAGCCACATTCTGGCGCCGCCCCTGGTGCAGACTATGCCTGTGAGAACAATACTGCAAGGAACACACATGAAAAAGAGCACTATACAATGTTATGCAGGCTGTAGTAATGGCGACTGTAGTGTCGCATACGAGAACAATGGTCTTTCTTTTTAGAAAAATCAAACACAACACATCAGTCGGTACTTGACTCAGTTAGGGACGGATGAAAACCCACTTCCATCCTTGCTTAATCCGCCTTTTTAAAAAAAACATCTCATCCTCAGTCCTTCGTCCCCAAACTGGGCATCTGTTCAGGACAGCTTTGAACAATGAAATAACTCTGATGTGGTGAAGTCTCTCTGCAGACAACATCTTGTGCTACAAGATGTGACTACAAAAATGTCAGGAAAAGCATACTAGAAAATCTGAACTTAATTTGGGGTTAATCAGGACATTTAAATGGTGGCAGTTGTGTGCTGACCCCCATTTAACTTAAGTTTGAATGGATTGGGTAATTATGAACACAGCAAGAGAGTGTGCAACCACATTATTGCAATTTTCTTTATTTTTATTTTCCCTCTCAAAAATATTTGCATTTTTTGAACTAAATTGTATAGGTTCTAGGTGAGATTAATACAATACAATAAAATACAATACAATTTTATTTATATAGCGCATTTCATAACAGCTGATACTGTATCTAAAAAAACTGGCTTTTGAAGGGGGTTGTGTAAACTTTTTAAAGCAACTGTAACTTACTCAAGAGCAGATTTTTGTAAATACACATGATTTGCCTACAAATCACAATTGAAAACAAATCAAGTTTACATCCTGTAGTGGCTAGATAACATCATAGCAAACTTCAGATACAGTATATTATGGGACAACGAGTTTAAGTAGAGGCGGCACGGTGGTCGACTGGTTAGCACGTCCGCCTCACAGTTCGGAGGTCGTGGGTTCGATCCCGGGTAATCCTGTGTGGAGTTTGCATGTTCTCCCCGTGCTTGCGTGGGTTTTCTCCGGGTACTCCGGCTTCCTCCCACATTCCAAAAACATGCATGGTAGGTTGATTGGACACTCTAAATTGCCCCTAGGTGTGATTGTGAGTGCGGATGTTTGTCTCTGTGTGCCCTGCGATTGGCTGGCAACCGATTCAGGGTGTCCCCCGCCTGCTGCCTGAAGACTGCTGGGATAGGCTACAGCACGCCCGCGACCCTTGTGAGGATAAGCGGTATAGATAATGGATGGATGGATGGAGTTTTAGTAGAAATGTATCCTGTGACATTGCATTGACATTTATTACATTTTCAACTTTTGCAGGTTTTCTCCGGATATTACAGTTTCCTCCCACATTCCAAAAACATGCAGGTTAGGTACACTGGAGACTCTAAATTGTCTGTAGGTGTGAATGTGGTTGTGAATGGTAGTTTGTCTCTATGTGCCCTGCGATTGGATGGCGTCCAGTTTAGGGTGTCCCCTGCCTCTTGCCCAAAGACACCTTGGGTAGGCTCCAGCTTGCCCACTTGTACGGAGAAGCAGTTTGGAGAGAGATATATATATATATATATATATATATATATATATATATATATATATATATATATATTGGGTGTAAGTCTCAAAATGCATAAGTCTTTTTAAAAATGTATGTAGTTTTAATAGAGAGCAGGTTGCAATTCAATTTGCTATAAAGCAAAAACCCTTCCCTGTTATAAAAGCACAAAATAAAATAGCAAAAACTTGCGCATTAGAGTTGTTCATAAATAATAATAATAATAATAATCATAATAATAATAATAATAATTATAAAAAAATTAAACACAGGAAAACACACTTTTTTATGGTTGGAATGAGATTGCAGATAAAGTCAGGTCGCACTTGCCAACTAGTAATTTTTGACTTCATATTAAGAGTTACGGCGCAGCAGAGGACAGCTCATGCTCCACCACGGCTCTTGTATATGCTAATATTCCAATATGCGCCCGGGATGGAACATTGTAACTGGACTCCAGCACATTTCATAAACGTTTGAAGCCCGGCTCCTCTACTAAAGCATTTGGGCGTATAGATGTTGCCATGTATATGCCAATTGCTACCAATATCTTTGGCTATGTCTGCTTTCACATCTGCAGGCTGCTTAAAAGTAGCGGGGATAAGTTGTTGATGTTGAGCATTGAGCTTTCTTTTTTCAACCCCCGGTAACTGTATCGGGGTGATGCCGTCTTACATGTGTGAGCATGTTTGAAGTGTTACCTGCAAATACCGCACGGAGGTCGAACAACGCCGACACAGTTCTTGTTCGCTCCACCGCTCGCAGCCTGGCTCTCCATCGCCGCCGTACTGAAGCCGAAATGTTTCCGGCTGATTATACTATATATACACAATACACTATACAAACGGCTGATTTGTATAGTGCAGACGGCTCCTCTAACTCCATACTTTCTTCGGCACTCAAAATTTGTCTTCAACATTTGTTTTGATCAATTTCTTCTCCAAACAACAAGTGTGGTGGTCGCTTGGTCTCAGGCGTTGATTAGATTAGATTAGTTGATTAGACGTATTTGTCGTGTGACTGCGTGCACCGAACCGTGAAGCCCGTACCGCGAAAACAAAAACCGTTACACCCCTAATATATATATATATATATATACATCCATCCATTATCGATACCGCTTCTCCTCACAAAGGGCGTGCTTGGAGCCTATCCCAGCTGTCTTCGGGCAGTAGGCGGTGGACACCCTGTGAACTGGTTGCCGGCCAATCGCAGGGCACACAGAGACAAACAAACATTCACGTTCACAATCACACCTAGCACCTAGAGGCAATTTAGAGTGTCCAATCAACCTAACATGCATGTTTTTGGAATGTGGGAGGAAACCGGAGTACCCGGAGAAAACCCATGCAGGCACGGGGAGAACATGCAAACTCCACACAGGGAAGCCGGAGCCGGGATCGAACCCACGACCTCTGCACTGTGAGGCGGACATGCTAACCAGTCGACCAGCATGCCGCCTATATATACACACACATATATATATATATATATATATATATATATATATATATATATATATATATATATATATATATATATATATATATATATATATATATATATACCCCCCCATGAGCCGTCACCTTATCGTGGTGGGGGGGTTTGCGCGCCCCAATGATCCTAGGAGCTAAGTTGTCTGGGGCTTTATGCCCCTGGTAGGGTCACCCATGGCAAACAGGTCCTAGGTGAGGGACCAGACTAAGCACGGCTCAGAATGACCCCTTATGAAGAATACAATGAATGGATCACGTTTTCCCTCGCCCGGACGCAGGTCACCGGGGCCCCCTTCTGGAGCCAGGGCTGGAGGTGGGGCTCGATGGCGAGCGCCTGGTGGCCGGGCCTGCACCCATGGGGCCCGGCCGGGCTCAGCCCGAAAAGGAAACGTGGGTCCCCCTTCCCATGGGCTCTCCACTGGTGGGAGGGGCCAAAGGGTTCGGGTGCCATGTGAGCTGGGCGGCGGCAGAAGACAGGGACCTTGGCGGTCCGATCCCCGGCAACAAAAACTAGCTCTTGGGACATGAAATGTCACCTCTCTGGCAGGGAAGGAGCCAGAGCTGGTGTGTGAGGCTGAGAGGTTCCGACTAGATGTAGTCGGGCTCACCTCCACACACAGCTTGGGTTCTGGTACCAGTCCACTCGAGAGGGGTTGGACACTCCTCCACTCTGGAGTTGCCCAGAGTGAGAGGCGCCGAGCAGGTGTGGGCATACTTATTGCCCCCCCGGCTTGGCGCCTGTACATTGGGGTTTACCCCGGTGGACGAGAGGGTAGCCTCTCTCAGCCTGAGGTTGGAGGGGACGAGTCCTGACTGTTGTTTGTGCTTATACAGGGTGACCCAAAAAAAAACGGGCCCCAACTCTAATTAGGCCCCGTTTTTTAGTGTTTTGTCCGAATGAAATGAAACTTTGGTCAACTAGTTCATTATATTCAAAACATCACATCAAAACATTAGTGTCTTTGGCCTTTTTTTCTCCTTCCTACAGCATATGTTCTAGATGGCCTCCATTTAGCTCCGTGCATTTCTTGAGGCGCAGCACGAAGTTGTCCATGACGTTCTTACAGACTGAATTGGTAATGGCTCTCATCTCCTCCCTGATGGCTTTCTTGAGTTCCGTGATGGTTCTGGGTTTCCCTGCGTAGACTCTGTCCTTAAGATAGCCCCAAAGAAAAAAATCAGGGAGGCTTAGGTTCGGGCTATGGGGTGCCCACTCAAAATCAGTCTTGAGACTGATCACTCGGCCTCCGATGGCCGCGCCCCCTACTGTTCTATCCATGTTCGGTTGGAGTCACTTAGAGGGACTGATTACAAACTCTCCATTGGAAATCATTGTACTTGCATTGCTTATAACGTCCAAAAACGGTGATCAATTGGCACCAACATTTATGTGGATATCCCTACTAATGACCACTTCAACATATCAAAAGGATTAACCTCTCCGTGGCTGTTTTATATGAGAATGAGGAAATGTGGAAGTGAGCAGAGCTACATAGATTTATGCTGTGACAAGCGCACACTGCTTCTTTGCTGATCACGGTTAGGACGGGCGAGTCATAAAACACCAGTCAGGATATTTACAGAGACTGAAGTGGGAATGAGTAGACGTGCACATTTATTTGGATGAAGAATGGCCCCAGTTTTTCGACCTACAAAACGCCATCCTGTTTGGAACGTAACAGCCGAAATGGCGCGTTCCAATGCGGCCACACTCGGCTGTGGAGTCAGCCTCTTCGCTGGAACTTTTTTGTTCGCTGGACATTGACGCTCCCGAAGCGGCCCCGACTAAAAGCACAGGCCAGTCTGCGAGACAATACAAGGCAAGACAGCCCCGTTGTTCGATGGGGGTGTTTATCTGAAATCGAGGCCCACTCACTCTCACGACGAAGCTGGCGGCTGCAAGCTGTGTAGAACAACACACACGACTGCTTGGGAGGCAACCCCGCAACATGAAGATGCAGGCTGGACGGCCAGTAAGGAGCTAATGTTATTGTGCTAACGCCATTTTTTTAAATTGTTGCTATTAGCCGTGCCGTTATCCTAGTGTTAGCCGGGGAGGGAGAGGGGGGGATAAAGATCCATGCTGCCTGCTGCCAGCCGCCGTCTGCCTCCTGAGAGTTGACACGACTTAAGCATAGCTAAATGTCAGAAATATAACTATTCAGGGTTTGTGTGTGCATTCATGCACTTGTCCGCTTTAGCCTGTGTAAGTGGAGAAGCGATTGCCACAGTATTTTTGATTTTGACATGATGAGCTCACGTTTGATGTCGATAAATCCAAACTATTGTGGAGAACACTTTTATACGTTCACAGGTTGAAGTGGACAAGAGTAGTAATGTGTATTTGCATTTTGGTGGTGATCAGTCGCCACTTTACACAACAGAACTGACAAGGCGAGCAATATTACCACGCTTGCCTCGCTCCCGGGACGTAGACCGTTGAGACCTAAAAAATAACAAGTCGAGCTCCAAAAGGGGGCTGGTCAATATCTCATAAATCTAATCACAAAAAAAAACTTAAATCACTACAGAATCTTTTGGTGGGGGTATTTAAGTTCTGATGTCATTTTTACATGCAAACCTATTATATAAGTGCAAATGTTAAACTCATCCACGTGTCGCTTTAATTTAGCACTGGCTCTCTGGATTAGGATGCTAAGTGTGTGGCTCTCATTGGAGGTGGTTTAGTAATTTCCAACTCAATGGGGGTACGATGCTGCAAGATTGTATAGCTTTTCTTGTATGGGAAAGCCTAGACGTGTCTGACTGAGAAAATGTGAGTTATAAGACTCACTGTGTTTTCATTACAAGCGTATTTTGAGTTATTTATCATCATGATATCTTGTGTGTTTCTTCCTTAACGGTTTACTCATATTACCATTGTGAAACCTTAAGGCTTCACCTCGCGTCGTTCACATAGAATTTCAATTTCACATTTATATTTATATGCACTCGAGTAAACCAAACTATTGCAGATTTTTTTTTTTTAATAGTTTTTCCTTGCCCTCCTGGTGGTTAAGATCAGGGGATGTCACTAATATTTGTCAACTGTGGGCATGTGAAGCCCTTTGAGACTTTCTTGTGATTAAGGGCTATATAAATAAAATTGATTTGACTTGACTTGTATTTTGACTTGATGTATTTTCTATTGAAACTTTGTTCTTCATTGGCCCTATATGCCTTAAGTCACTATTAACTTTGACCACCATTGTTGACTTTATTGAAAATAAAGATTAAAAATAATTTATACATTGTCCTTTTCCTTTATCATTAATAATGATGACGATGATGAGTGTTGTTAATCATAATAATAATAAAAAAAACAGTACAATTATCCATCCCGTTTATCCTCACAAGGGTCGCGGGCCTATCCCAGCTGTCTTCGGGCAGTAGGCAGGGTACACCCAGAATTGGTTGCCAGCTAATCTCAGGGCACACAGAGAAAAACATTCACAGTCACAATCATACCTAGGGACGATTTGGAGTGATCAAATAATCTACCACACATGTTTTGAGAATGTGGGAGGAAACCGGAGTACCCGGAGAAAACCCACAGAGGCACGGGGAGAACATGCAACATGTGAGGTGTACGTGCTAACCAGTCAACTACCATGCCGTAGTTTCAAATACACTCTTTTGAGGGAATGAGAGGAAAAAAACAAAAGCAAATTTTACATAATTTTAGGCTTTCATTTTGAAAATGAAGAGAGGGTACATTGAGTCCGATTGGACCGTGATTTGGGACTCCATTGTTGAGACGGCCAATCCGCCGTAAGGTGGTCTGTAGCGGTAAGGGATGCTCTCAAGTTGAAGAAAGAGTCCAATTGGGCCTACTTGGCCTGTGGGACTCCGGAGGCACCTGACAGATACCGGTGGTTGCTGAGGCAAAAATTCGGGTGTGGGAGATTTTCGGTGAGGACACAGAAAATGATTTCTGGATGGATTCGAGGAAACTATGGTCCACCATCTGGCGTCTCAGGTGGGGGAAGCAGTGCACCATTAACACTGTGTATAGTGAAGATGGTGTGCTACTCTACTCGGGACGTTATGAGTCGGTAGGGAGAATACTTCAAAGACCTCCTCAATTCCACCGACATGCCTTCCATTGAGAAAGCAGAGTCTGGAGGCTCTGAGGTGGGCTCTCCTATCTCTGTGGTTGAAGTAACCGAGGTGGTTAAAAAGCTCATTGGTGGCAAAGCCCCAGGGGTGCATGAGATCCTCTCGGGATTCCTAAAGGCTCTGGATGTTGTGGGGTTGTTGTAGTTGACACAACCCTACAACATCAAGTGGACATCGGGACAGTGTCTCTGGATTGGCAGACCTGGATGGTGGTGCCCCTTTGGGCTGGATGGTGGTGTGTTCCAACTGCATAGGAATCACTCTCCTCAGCATCCCATGTAAGGTCTATTGGAAGGTCGAATTTCAGATTCAGGAGGAGCAGTGTGGTTTTCGTCCCGGCCATGGAACAGTAGGCCAGCTCTATACTCTTGACAGGGTTCTTTAAGGTGCACGGGAGTTCGCCCAACCAGTTTACATGTCTTTTGTGCACTTGGAAAAGGTATTTGACCATGTCCCTCTGGGAGTCCTGTGGGGGGTCCCGAGCCCCCTAATCCAGGCTGTTTGGACCCTTTACCATCGATGTCAGAATTTCGTCCGCAGTAAGCCAGATTCGTTTCCAGTGAGGACTGGTTAAAAGAAAGGTAATTATTTAAGTGCTGGTAGACGTATGCAAATTACTGTCATGGGTCCAGTGAGAACTCCAATACGAGGATCTTGGGTTTGCTGACGTTTAATTAAGTTGAATTCACGGTAAACAGGTCTTGCTTCAAGTCAAAGTGTGGTTCTCCAAACAAATAACAAGGTATCGATGTCTAAATAATGCAAATATCACAACACAAACATACAAGTGAGAACAGCTTCAAGTTGTAAACAGGAAATCGGGGTGATAGCTCACCATTGAATGTGATAGTGAATATAGCATGTTACCAATTGACAGTGAAACAGATTCGGTACAACAAATACACAATGCTCTTAATGTTATAAACTTACTTGTCTCATGCACAATTTAGAAGCAGGATAAACTGTGGATTAAGGCTTAACAAACAAACTTGAATACAACTTGTGACATAACTGGCACAAGTCTCACTATTGTCTCGCGTCTCGTCTCCTCCTTCCTCTACTTGCTGCTTGAGTCGAAGCTGTAAGGTCCACCCCCTTAAAGGAGCCAGTATTGCAGTCTTTGAGCAGCCTTTTCTACAATTGGACTCTACCAAAGCTGCCCTTTGTCACTGATTCTGTTACTACTTGTATGGACATAATTTGTAGATGCGGCCAAGGCGTTGAGTAGGTCCAGTTTGGTGGCATCAGTATTGCATCACTGCTTTTTTCAGATGATGTGGTACTGTTAGCTTTTTCAAGCCGGGATTTCCAACTCTCACTGGAGTGGTTCGTAGCCCTCAGTACCTCGAATCTGAGACCATGGTCCTCTGTCAGAAAAGGGTGGAGTGCCCTCTCTGGGTCGGGGATCAGATCCTGCCCCAAGTGGAGGAGTTCTAGTATCTTGGGGTCTTGTTCACAAGTGAGGGTAGGATGGATGGAGTGTGAGATCGACAGGCGGATCGGTGCAGTGTCTGATGTGGTGCGAACTCTGTATTGGTCTGTCGTGGTGAAGAAGGAGCTGAGCCAAAAGACGAAGCCCTCGATTTCTACCCTCACCTAGCTGTGGATCGTGACTAAAAACAAAATCCCGGATGCAAGCGGACGGTATGAGTTTCCTCCGCAGGGTGTTCGGGCTCTCCCTTAGAGATAGGGTGAGAAGCTTGGTCATCCGGAAGGGGCTCAGAGTCAAGCCGCTGTTCCTCCATGTCGAGAAGAGCCAGATGAGGTGGCTAGGTCATTTGGTTAGGATGCCTTCTGGACACCTCCCTGGTGAGGTGTCTCCCGGCTGGCTTGAGATCTCTTCAGAAGAGTTGGAAGACGGATGGGGAGAGGAAAGTCTGGGCCTCCCTGTTAATGCTGCTGTCTCTGTGACCCGACCTCGGATAATGGATAGAGATAATGGATAGAAGGATGAATGGAAAAGCTTTGCGGTAGGGTAAGCAGAAATGTTCAAAAATGTGGAAATTAGAAGGGGGAAATAATTGGGGTTTCTAATTTGAAATTTAAAAAAAAATGGTTTAGGAATAAGATTAAAGTTGGAACACTTCGGATAGGTCAAAAATGTGGAAATCAGAGGGTGGGGGAAATGCTGCTTTATTTTGAAATTTTGAAAAAAATGTGGTAGCGATAAGATGAACAGTTTAAAGTTGGAATGGTTTGAATCGGTCATAAATGTAGGAATTACAGGGGAAAAAATTTTAAAATGGCAATTTTTGGTTAGTATTTTGAAATATTGAAAAACTACGGTAGGATTAAGCTGAACAAAAAAAAATGTAAAAATGACAGGAGAATGTAAAAAAATTGGCTTTCAATTTGAAATTTAAAAAAAATTGAAGTCGTTATAAAATGAACAGTTTAAAGTTGGAACGTTTATGTGGAAATCTTAATTTTTGTTTTTTAGCTCAAAGTTCTGAATAAAGATTAGTAAATTATATCAAAATAATAATATAATATTATAGTCAACATGTCAAAATACAGAAATTAATTCGAAAGAATTACAAAATTAAAAATTACACTACCTTACTGTATTATCACAAATGAATATTTTGCTGCCAGTACTAATGATGCAGTAAAATACTGTAATCAGTCATGAAAAGTACATTAATTACATTAATTGGATATAAAGTTACAGTATTATACTGTAAAGTAGAGTTGCCGTAACATACTGTAGAAAATAACAGTACTTTATTGGATCACTGCTGCAAGTAAAGTAATTTTTACAGTGAGGTGCTTTACAGTGTGCAAAAATAGTTAATAACAAAGTCACTTTATGCACCCAAAAGCATGAGTAATGAATGATGGTGTCATAGGATGGAAGGAAATTTAACGGCCTATTCACATACTGATGACACAGCATCAACTGGCTGTTCAGTAACCTGTTCATTAATACTTTGACAAAAGTCAAAGGAACTGGAAAATACATTGCAAGTCAACCACTCTATCACTTGAACTAAGCTACCCATTCTTGAAATTTAGTTTCCCATGCAAACTGCATTTTTTAACATTCCACCAACCGTGAAAACATTTTTTGTATCAATAGTAATACATTATCCTTTACATAATGAACACTCTGCTAAACATAAATATCTGTGCACTTATATATACACTCAAGTGAATCCAATCCACACACTAACTCTGACACACTCATTGATGGTCCCCAATCTAACACAGTGACATACTGACACATCACATCTGGGGACATTTCCAAAGTAAAATCATGCAGAGTTATTCCTCTTCTGGGTCAAAGTGGGAAAACCCTGAGGAAAAGCAGAACTACAATACAAGAGAAACTTAAAAAAAGAAAGAATGAGAAATTGAGTGGATGAAAAAGAATGAATTAAATTTTGAAAACTACAGAAAAAAAGCATCTGGGGAGAGAAAGAGTGGAATGCTGTAATACAGAACTTTTAACCTATAAGGAATAGTCTGTATACATGAAAACCCTGGAGCCCTCTGAAACACATATGCACGCCGAGGCATGGCCTGTGGTGTGCTGTGTTCCATAGAGCGTAAGGACAGGTGTGTATTCAAGCGAAACCTTCCTCTGTGTCACTGTCAGTGTATGTGTGTGTATCTGTGTGCATGTGTGAATGTTTGTTTTAGGCAACAACTTTTTTCTATTTTGTACATTCATTGTCAATGTGCAGTCAATAGTGTGCAAGAATGTCCTTCTGCCATAAACAGAAGCTATTATCTTTTTGAAGGTAATCTCACTTACTCACAACTCTGTAACACACAGTCAATAATTCCACAGTGCTGTGAGAGCAGCCCAAATAGAGGAGTAGAACAAAATTAATTATGTGACACTTTTCTAAAAACAGGTTGCGATCTCCGCTCCGTTTGGACAGTGAGCTAATCTAAACTAATCTCCTAAATCAAGTCTCTGAAGACACAGCTCTTGGTCCACAGGTTTAATGGCACAATAAACTTTTTTCACTATTTATATGAATTCTCATAACTCAAATAAATGACGTTGCTTGCACCTGCCATCATAATGAGTAAACATCATTTCGCTAACATGGTTACTGATTGAAGGGCGGCATGGTGGTTGACTGGTTAGCATATCCGCCTCACAGTGCAGAGGTCGTGGGGTCGAATCCAGCCTCAGCCTTTTTGTGTAGAGTTTTCATGTTTTCCCCGCGTTTGCGTGTTATTTTTCCGGGTACTCCGGTTTCCTCCCACGTTCCAAAAACATGCATGGTAGGTTAATGGGACACTCTAAATTGTTCCTAGGCATGATTGTGAGTGTGGATGTTTGTTTGTCTCTGTGTGCCCTGCAATTGGCTTGCAGCCAGTTCAGAGTGTACCCCGCCTACTACCCATGGACAGCCGGGTTAGGCTCCAGCATGCCAGTGAGGCATAAGCGGTTAGGATAATGGATGGATGGATTACTGATTGATAGCATAAATTGCTACATTTGGTTTTAGCATTAATCATTGCCAAATTAATACCCCTTCAAATATGTGTGAACTGTGTATAAATAACCAGTGATGGGTGTAACGGCATCATAAATACGTTACTGTGTTACATTTATCAGTCATGCATAATCTAATGAATTACTTCTGTACTGACTTTTGTTTGTACCTATTCTCCAAACAGCAGTTCAGGGTACCCACCATTTTTGGAGCCTTTGAGAGTGTGCTGGAGAGCGCTCCTGCTGGGATGTCCATCGTTTTGCTTGGGAACCTCAATGCTAATGTAATGACTATCCTGCAAGTGGACCATGTCTCTCCAAGGCCCCCAGAGCCCAGACCCCCACAGCATGTCTGTTCTTGCCTAACTTAATATTTTTATTTGATTTAGCCATAGAACCTCTTGGCATTGCTGTGAGGAGTGGCGCTAAAATTGACGGTGTAACGAGAGGGTACGCAATCCATAAAGTTGCCCTATATGTGGATGACCTACTTCTTTTGGTGGCAATCTATTTTGGTCTATTGACTACTTTCCAAGTTTGCAAACAAAAGTGACGTCATCGGCATGCATTGTTGGTGCAGAATGGTGGTGTTTGGGAATGCGTACACAAACTATATATATGTATATATATATATATATATATATATATATACATATATATATATATATATATATATATATATATATATATATACCCTTGTGAGGATAAGCGGTATCGATAATGGATGGATATATATATATATATATATATATATATATATATATATATATATTGTAATGCCCCTCGAAGTGGTCAAAGATGCACACAGTCGCGGATGCAGTCTGATCGTCGTTTTTAATCACAGATCGTAACGGAGAACAGTACACATTCACACAAGAGCTGCTGGTGGCCACAACTCACGCCCATGCGCTCCATCATCCACACGCTCTCTCCCTCAACTTCCCTCCTAAACCCCTTGTCCCCTCGCTATGACGTCACTCACTACCCATAGGCCCAGCCAGCACATGCACAAAACAAGGAACAGATATTACACTGCCCTCCCCTTTATGAAACCCTCGCCCCCGAGGGGGTCAACAATAAAAAATCCTCTAGGCGCTGCGGCCTACGCCTCTGTCTCTTGGGTCGGCCTGGACCCGTGCCATTTCTGTCTCCAACCGGAGGAACAGGGACAACATGAGTGGGATCTGGGGAACCTGAATCCACCACTCGTCCTGAAATGGCAGGTGAAACAGACCCGGCCTCAAATATCGGAACACCACTGCCCCGGTACGGAGCCAACCTGTCCCGATGTAGGGCAACCCTCCGGCCCCTGGGGGGAACTGCCACTCGATACACTACCTCCCCCACCCGCTCAAGGACCCTACACGGCCCGTCCCAATGACTGTCTAACTTAGGGCACCGTCCCTTCTTTCTTTTTGGTGTATACACCCAAACCAGCTCGTCGACCTGGAAGTTCCGCCCCTTGCTGCGTACGTCGTAGTTCCGCTTCTGCCGTGCACCAGCTTTCTCTAGCTGGTCCCGGGCGAAGACATGCGCTGCCTCCAAACGATCCTGCAGTCTCCGGGCATAGTCCAACCCCGGCCGATCCTCGGGGCTACCTGGTGGTCTGCCAAACGCCATCTCCGCTGGTGTCCGGATCTCCCGGCCAAGCATCAGCAGAGCAGGAGTACAGCTTGTGGAACTTTGGACAGCCGAACGATACGCCATCAACACCATTGGAATATGCTGGTCCCAATCACGTTGGCGCTCGGAGGTGAGGATGGCAAGCTGCTGCTGCATGGTGCGGTTAAAACGTTCAACTAAACCATCACTCTGCGGATGCAAAGGGGTGGTTCGCGTCTTCTGCATGTTCAAGCGTTCACAAAGGGCAGCAAAAACCTTGGACTCAAAATTTCTTCCTTGATCACTGTGGAGTATATCTGCAGTCCCAAACCGGCAGAACATGCCCTCCAACAGTGCATCCGCCACCGTCTCTGCCTCCTGATCTGGCAGTGCGTATGCCTCGGGCCACTTTGTGAAATAGTCCATCGCACACAGCACGTAACGGTTCCCTCTGTCCGTCACGGGAAAAGGACCCATAATGTCCACAGCAACCCGCTCCATGGGCGCCCCAACTCTCTGTTGCTGAAGCGGTGCATGCGATTGGTCTTGAGGGCCCTTGTAGGCCGCGCACTCGTCACACCGCCGGCAAAAGTCCTCCACGTCCCGTCGATGCTGGCCCCAGTAAAACCCTTGTCGAAGCCGTCTGAGTGTCTTTGTGCTGCCAAAGTGTCCGGTACCCGTGCCCCCGTGGCATGCTCTCAGTACCGACTCTCTAAGAGCTCTGGGCACCACCACCTGCCACCTCTCCTCTCCGGTCGCTGGGTCCTTCCACGCACGCTGCAGCACGCCATCCTTCATGCGTAAGAGAGCAAACTTGCTCCAAAGGCCCTTGGCGCCAACAGAGAGTCCCATCACTCCTTCCCAGGGGGGCCTCCTGCCACTCTGGACCCACTGTCGCACAGGGTTGAGATCACGATCCTCTTCCTGCTTGACAGCCCACTCTGCAATGTCCACAGCCTCCAGGATGCAGCACGATGGTCCAGCGGCAGTCGCCTCCCCACACAGCTCCAACTCCCTGGCATCCCGCCGGTCGCAGTAGCCGCAGCCGCCAACAGCACATGGACGCCGGGAAAGGGCATCAGCATTGACGTGCTGAGCTCCAGCCCGATGTACCACAGTAAAGTGGAACGCCTGCAGCTCCTCCAGCCACCGTGCCACTTGGCCTTCTGGTTCCCTGAACGACATCAACCACTGCAGCGCAGCATGATCCGTCCTGATGGTGAACGGAACGCCACATAGGTAGTACTTGAAATGACGCGCAGCCAAAACAACTGCCAGCAGTTCACGTCTGGTGACACAGTATCGTCGTTCACTCTTATTGAAGATGCGGCTGAAGTAGGCCACCACTCGTTCACCTTCCGGCCCCACCTGTGACAACACCGCCCCCATGCCAACATTGCTAGCGTCCGTATCCAGCACAAAAGACAAGGCTGGATCAGGTGGAGTGAGAACAGGAGCATTGATGAGGGCATTTTTCAGGCTGGAAAATGCCTCCTGACAGTCCTGCGTCCACAAAAAGGGTTGGTTGCCCTGAAGAAGCCGGAACAAGGGCGCCCCGATGCAAGAAAATCCTCTCACGAACCGTCTGTAATATGAGGAAAGCCCCAAAAAACTCTTAAGCTGCTTCTGATCTTTTGGGGCTGGCCAGTCTTTGATGGCGCTGACCTTCTCCTCCAGTGTGCTGATGCCGTCTCCATTCACTCGGTGACCCAGGAACTCCACCTCTCGCCGCATAAAGTGGCACTTTTCAGGGTGCAGTTTCAGTCCAGCCGCAGCAATTCTACCCAGCACCAGCCTTAGAGACTCCAACGCAGTCTGGAAGGACTCACCGTGGACGAGGACATCGTCCAAATACACCAAGCATTCTTGCCGCGGAATGTTCGAGAGCACTGTGTCCATCAAGCGCTCGAACGTTCCTGGTGCATTGCAGAGTCCAAAACTCATTACTTTAAACTGCCAGTGTCCTCTGGGGGTGCAGAACGCTGTCTTAGGTCTGGACTCGGCGGTGAGGGGGACCTGCCAGTAGCCACTGCGCAGGTCGAGCGATGAGAACCACGCAGACCCAGAGACCAGATCCAACGTCTCATCTATCCGCGGGAGCGGGTAGCAGTCCTTTCTTGTCACTTTATTGAGCGGCCTGTAGTCCACACAGAACCGCGGTCTGGTACTTTTCTTTCTGGGAACCATGACCACGCCAGACGCCCACGGGCTGTCGGAAGGCTCTATAATTCCCGCCTCGAGCATAGCACGGACCTCCTGATCCGCAGCCTCCTGCTGGGCCAAAGGCAGGCGTCGGGGCCGCACCTTAACTGGTCGCGCGTCCCCGGTGTCGATGTGGTGCTCAACCAAGTGAGTGAGGCCCACCTCATTCTCACTGAGGGCAAAAATGCTCTCAAAGTCCCACAGCACCTGCCACAGCTGCTCCCGCTGCTCGACATCCAAGCCATCACAGTTCTTTTCCCAGATGAACTGTATCGCCTCTGCCCGGTGCTCTGCTAGGCGACCCGGGGTTACATTCCCTGGCATGGCTGGGCTGGCCGACACTGCCCCCCCCCAAGGGTCGTCCGTCACGGGGCGAGCGAACTCTACCCGATCTACTGTCGGTCGCTGTGAGGTCGACTCCGGTAGCCCCAACTGGGAACAAGTCCAGGTGGGGTGAGCGAACTCTACCCGATCTACCGTCGACTGCCTAGGAGCTGATGCTGCAGCTACCTTGGTCGGGCTGGGTAGCATCATCCCCACCTGCAGCTTGTCTGCTGCAGGGTCAGCAGTGTTGATGATTACCCCCGAAGTACCCCGTTGAGACGCCGGAACTAGCCCCACACGCTGCCCATTCGGCAGGTTGAGCACCCCAGCTCCCAAATCCACCACAACTTTTGCAGCTTTTAAAAAGTCCCGACCCAGAATACATGGGTCACTCACGTCCGCCACCCAAGCTGAGTGAGTTGTCGACAAACCCCCCAAAACAAACACAAATGTCCCTCTGCCTCTCATGGGGGCCGTTTCACCGGTCACTGTCCTCAGTTTTGTAAAGGTCGATTCTAAGACGGTTCCCACTGGAACGACGTCAGGCCTCACAATCGTGGCTGAGGACCCAGTGTCCACCAAGGCTGTACAAGAAGTGTCCCCAATCTGCACGCGAACATGACTGGGGTCCCCCACGTCTGTCCATCCCACCGTTACAACGGTCTCATCCTGGACATGAGGGTCCCTGTTCATAGCGCCAGCACATGCAGGTTGCACCTCCCGGTTAACGACTGGAGGGGTCCGCGTCATCCGGGCTACACGGACCCTTTTTCGTTTCCCTGCTGATTTAGCATCTTTGGGCAGCGCCGCAGAAGGTGACCTGGCTGTCCACACCCCCAGCAGACAACAGGGCGTGCACGCCGGCCACTTCCATCCTCATGCTGTGCTGAGCGAGTATTAATGGCACACACCAGCTCCTCCACCCATGCCGGTCTGCGCTCCTCCCCTTCCGGGAACGACGTTGCCGAAACGGGACAGTTTGGTGTCTGCAGCGCCCCCTTGGCTGCAATCTCCCTCTCCGTGGCGAGAGCAAGCGCGTCTCCCAGGGCTGCTGGGTGAGCAAGCTGGACATGCAGCCGCAGCTCATCTGGTCTGAGGGCTTGGATGAACTGATCACGTATCAGTTCATTTTGTATCTCATTTGGCATTCCAGCATACGCGCGCCGACCCAGGCTCTCGATCTCATGCGCGAGATAACGGAGCGGCTCCCCCGGATGTCGATCACGGTGCTTGAACTCACAGCGCAGGGAGTCTCTCAAATTAAACTCCCCAAAGCGCCTCTGCAAAGCACCCACCAGCGCGCTGTAATCGAGTCTCTCTTCGCGGCTCAGCAGCAGCAGACAGGATGTGGCATCCTCCGTCAGCGAAAGCGCCAACTGCACCGCTTTCGTCTTCTTCGGCCAATGCGCGGCATCAGCCACCAACTCGAACTGTGCTCTATAAGCCTCCCAACTTCCCTTTCCGGAGAATTTAAGTGCCTTCATAGCGGGCCACGCGAGGTCCAGAGCACCGCCATGCACGTTCACACTCACGTCCGCGGCGGCAGCTGTCGCTCCGTCATAGCGTAACCCCATTTTTGCGGGCTCACGCTCATCTTGGCGCGGAACAGCAGCGTTATGCCGGCCGCACTCGGTGCAACTTGACTCAGGCATATCAATCACGCACGGCACGGCTTCTTCTTTCACCTTTCGTCGAATAAGGGGATCGCCGAACATCCTCAAAGCCGAGCGTGCGACGAGTGAATCCGAAACTTCTGACACCAATGTAATGCCCCTCGAAGTGGTCAAAGATGCACACAGTCGCGGATGCAGTCTGATCGTCTTTTTTAATCACAGATCGTAACGGAGAACAGTACACATTCACACAAGAGCTGCTGGTGGCCACAACTCACGCCCATGCGCTCCATCATCCACACGCTCTCTCCCTCAACTTCCCTCCTAAACCCCTTGTCCCCTCGCTATGACGTCACTCACTACCCATAGGCCCAGCCAGCACATGCACAAAACAAGGAACAGATATTACAATATATATATATATATATATATATTAGTGTTGGGAAAAAATATCATCGTGCAATCTATTGTGATACTTTTTGTGACAACACCAAGTATCGATACGTTGATGAAGTATAGATACTTTCGATATCTTATGTATTGCCCTGTTTGTTTGTGCGTGTGCATTTCATGGGAGCGCTATTCAAGCTGTGCACGACTTGGCCACGTGGGGGTAGTGTGGTTTCTCGTATTGAGATACGTGTAGTCCAACTGAGGGGTAGAAGAAGATACGTGTTGTTACATTGAGGAGTAGAAGAAAATTCCAATCGAGTTTTGTAGTTACAACTTGGTGTTTGGCAGTGTAGGAAGAGCATATGCCTGTGAGTATTGTTTGGATGCTCCTCAGTGTGTATTCCTGTAGCGTTTGTGGATAAGAGCCCGTTGTTTGAGGGATTCAAGGGCCTAGGCATGATTGTGAGATTGGGAGAATGTTCAATTCTGTGTTTTATTAATGTAAACTGTAGATCCGAGTGAGAAAATCTAGAGCATAATTTTTCATTAGCGAGTTAATGGCGGTTTCATTGTGCATTAGCCATAAGCTAACTACGTGCGGGGAATAAAACAAAGTACTGTTCGAATGTGCAATTATCTTTGTTTTGTGTGTTTAGTTTTACAGTTAACTTCAACTGGAGTGAAATAAGCGGCTTGAAACCAGCAACATTTGACTCTTTTTGAGGGACCGTTCGCTATCATCCAAACTGTACTCAGTCTGCTCAGGGAGGGCAGAATACATATGTTATGTTTTGCACGTTCTTGTATGTACTTTTGGAACATTTGATGTCCTTATAGTTGAGCTTTGCGATTGGAGTTTTATTTATTTATTTAAAACAATTCTACCTTGCATTCCTGTGTGTCAGGAAAGGTTGCTGGAACAGTTTATGCACTTTTCAATCATGACACTTGAATAAATGTCAAATTGTACTTAAGTTAAAACTTTGGAAACACATGTCTCCATTTTTCAAATCTATGTTTTTATAGCATTTAAGTATTGCAATAAGTATCGGATCGCAACCCGAGTATCAGTATCCTGGGTACCCATCCGTCATTTGTCAATACATCATTTTTTAAGTCGAACCGAATTGTAGCCATCAGTCCATCAGTCAGTTCGTCAGTTAAGTGCATCAGTTAGTCCGTCACTCAGTCAGTTAGTCTGTCACCCCACCCCACCCCTCCCTAAAATACACGTCAGAAAAACAGGCGTCTGTCAGTGACGGACTGAGAGGTCCATCATTGACGGATGCAGTTAGTTATGATTACACTGACCTGATGTTTATTAGGGCACACTGAATTTACACACATGGATGCTCTGATTTTGGGTGGGTCACTGCTGTAACAGAATAATTATTGACTGGATAGCAATAATAGCAATTATGGTGATGCCCCAGTGCCCCTAACATCAACCATCATGTCGGGCGGATGAGGGTCAGGAAGAGAGCAGCTTCATACAGAAGCCAGTGATGTTCGCAACCAGCAACAGAATGGTGACGTGACTAAATGAGATTAAACATGTCATCACCGGTTGGTTTGGGAAGGGAAGGACAGAGTTCTTGGGATCAGCAGAAGGGAAGCAAAGAGTTCCACACCAGCTACACTGGGCTGACAAGCTACCATAATTGAAGTCTTCCCTCCACAGCGTGAACTGATCTTCTCAGCCCATCCATCCATTTTCTATAGCACCTGTCCTCATAAGCGTTGCGGGTGAGCTGGAGGCTATCCCAACTGATGTTGGGCGAAAGGCCGAGCACACCCTGGACAAGGTCACCAGCAGAGCGGGGCATTTTACTACAAATTGAGCGTCCGTTATTCATTATCTGTCTGCAGCGTGGGTACCCTTCCATCATTCGCCTTTTTTTTCCGGGGGTAAAAAAATAGTATATAATGTAAGCTGGTCCGCTTCTAATTTTAAACGGGCGTCCGTTGACGATTCCGACTAGACTTTCATTAGCACCCGAGACACATACAGCCACTCACACTAACAGTCTCACCTACGGACAATATTGTAGAGTCTTCAATGAAACAAACAAGTTTTTGGAATGTGGGAGAATGCCAGGGGACCTGGAGAAAACCGAGACAAGCATGAGGAGAGCATAAAAAGTATCAATTGTGAGGCAAAGCCAATATATACTGTATATGCAAATAGATTGTATATATTACAAGTAACATATCCATGAATGAGGAGTAACTAAACATGACACTCCAAGAAGAGAATAGTGCAAGCAGGCAGTTGACATTTAATAGTAAATTACCCTCAGCGTGAGTGTACTTGTTTACTACATCATATAATGATTTGCACTTTCAGTTGCCAATCTATACATATTATTTTATGGATGCATCCCAAAAACAAAACATTATTTTGCTTCTTTTTTGAATATCTAAGTGCATGGCATGCAAAGCGGAAATGGACATATGTCAATGGTAGAGTCTTTTCTGTGACAACCGAAAGAAACAGCTACAGATCAGTGGACTGCACATCTGTCTTGTTAAAAAAGGCTTTCCATAAGTCTGTGACAGCTTCAGAAATTTCAAGCGTCCATACCCTGTACCACTGAGCAGTTAACAACAACTGGCATTCTGTGGACATGCTGAAAACGATTGAAGAAATACCTCAGTGGGGCATGTCTGCTGATGGCAACAACTACAGAGGTTTTAAAATATTTTCTTAACAGAATCACCATTTTGAAAAGAAATAACATTTTTTTATGTTCGAAGCCAATAATTTAGATTTAGACACTTTAAATTAATCAGTAGATACTGTTATATGCATACAATTACCCTTCAAAATGGGCCCTGCATCGCTCGTTATTAAGGCAGTCGCCACACAATTTCTCCCAATCAACTACAACAATAATATGAAATACGAATACAAAACAAATCAATGGAATGTATCAATACAAAATAATAAAACACTATTGTGTTCACCAAATGTTATCTGAATTATCCGTATGTTTACATTTACAGTGTGCTGACGGTGAATATTGAAGTCCACTTTCTTAAAGCACGGGCCTTTCGATATCAGGGAAAATGTTGATGAGAAAAAATTATGATTATTTTAATAGTTGGAAGTAGTGGCCCATAATGTTCCTGTCCCGAAAAAAAAACCCCAAAAACATTTGGTACATCATCATACTTGCTTACTTGGTTGCTGATGGTGTAGGGTACACTTGCCTGAGTTGTGTGCGGGCAGCGTGGGATCGGTTCTCACTCAGTGACTGTGTCTGTGTGTGTGCCCTGCGACTGGCTGGCGACCAGTTCTGGGGGTAGTCTGCCTTTCACCCTTAGTCAGCGGGGATAGGCTGCAGCACCTCCCCGCGACCCTGTTCAGGATAAGCGGTGTGGAAGATAACACATGATCAATACTAAGTTTCTGTGAGAATTTAACAGAAGCATACATATTAACAACGTTTATTCATGTCATTTAACACTAGGAATACCAGGATTTTGAAACTATTCGAACTAGCCGTCATTTTGACGGGTGCGCTTTGCTGCGCTCTGGCAATGACATCAGTGACTAACATGATTATTACTCACTGCTCGAGTGTCGAAAACATTTATTTTGCTTCTTAAAATTCCGTTGTATCTTTTAAATGTAAATTTAAATTATGTCATATGAATAAATGAGAAACTGTTGCTAGACGGCCTATTGTCCCGTGCGGCTCTTGCGGCACGTCAGCTGTTATAAAATACATTCGTTTGGTGTCGAAGGAAAGGAGATGTGTCGCAAAAGACTACTGCACTTCACTTCAAAGAAGAGGAAGTACAGCACACAAAACAACTCTGTCCCGAGTGCACCCCGGAACTCGTTTTTTTCCATGGGGCAGTTATGTCAACAATCACCACATAAGGTCATTAATTGATTTATTTTGACTGTCTGGAATGTACTGCCTACAATGTCATGACTATCACATCTAAGATCCTATTTTACCACACGCGACATGGCTCCTCCTGGCCAGAGCAGGGTGACTTTTATACTCTTACTCGCCGTGTCTCAGCTGGGCAATTCATCCTCCGACTCGTCAATATATTGAAGCAGATGTAATGCCTCCTTTACTCTATAAGATTTTTTTTTATAGATCATGGTGACCAACACCGTTTCTCAATGCAGCCTCTCGCTGCTAAGGAAACCAGGCGGCACCCAACGTGTGTAAGATTAAGTAGAGCCGTCAAAATGGCGGGCACGCCATAGTTAAAGTTCATCAAATACTGTCTATGCAGTCAATAAAAATATAGACGGTGGTTCGATGGCATCTGGTCCATTGGAGAGGTGTTCTCTTCACGGATGAACCCAAGTTTACACTGTTTGGCCAGATGGCAGACAGCTTGTGCGGCATGTGGTTTTCTGAGTCTCCAGAAATAAAATAAAAACGTAAAAACATAACACAATATCTAGCAATGACTATTGCTACCCCAGGAGTGAGGGTGGGCAAAGCAGCACGCTCTAAGCAGCCCACTCCAAAAAAGCTTTGACCTATTTTTTATTTATTTTTTTGTCTTGACCCACAATTAAAAGCCTATGGCAATTAAGACAGTGAGAACAGGGAAGAACTGTAGTGAATATTCTAGTAAAATAGAGATCTATCCTCCATGTAATAGTTTGAATCCCAAGCCAAGCCTTTTGACAGATGCAGTATTTGAAGAATCACAGGAGGGGGCTACTTGAAAATCCCCTACTGAGATAGCTCTTTAAACTTTCTCAGCCTGGGACAAAAAATGAATAAATTTAGCTTTTCTCATGGACTGAAGCTCATTAGGACGCTCCCTTGCTATGGAGGGACGTAACAAAAACAGGACGTATGTCCCATTTTTGTGCCTTTACTAATAACACCAAAGTATAAATATGGCACTGATTGTGAACAATGTCAAAGTAGTCAAAGATTAAGATTAAATATTGTCCATTGATGTCTTTGGATTTGTTACTGTTTCTATGAATGCTGTACAAAAAAAGTGTTTCTTCTGGAATACTGCAACATTAAACATAACCGTCTTGGTTATCTAAGAACTAACAAACAATGACAAATTATTTGAATTTATGATGGAATTAAGAATCTTTTTTTTTTTATTGAAATGTGCATTGCATTGAAACGTACTCTTCCGCTGCCTAACATCTTTAAGATTGATAAGGCTAGCACTATGCTTACACTATATATTGTGAGTGAATGTCCTTAAATTGATGTTTGAGTGGCACCACAAGAGTTGTATTTTAGTTACTTACTTCAGTTCTTTCGATTGACATTCAGCAGTTAACATGTTCCATCATTTTCCACCTATGGGACCAAATGTTTAATTAAAACAGTTTTAATACCAAAGCAACTTAGTTGTACTGCACCCATGATACTTGAATGATCGTCTTGGTAGGCATACAGTAAATACTAATAACATTTTTCACTTCTGCTGTTATAGACATCTATTTCTATAATACCAGTCAATAGTCTGGACACCCATGCTATTTAATTACTGGGTGTGTCCACCACAAAATCTAGCAGCACGAGCTACATTTACAGTAAATGTGAGATTCCTCCAGACTCCTACCAAATATCTGTTAGTTAGTTAGTTAATCTGTTAGTGTTCATTTAAATTTCCCTCAATATCAGTTGCACGAACCGTTTAGCACAATATGGGGCAGCATGGCGACGTAATAATCAGACATGTCTGCCTCACAGTTGAATTAGGTAAACGTGCATGCATTTCTGAAGATTGAGTGTGAACATAAAAGAATGTCAACAATAGATATGTTGGCCCTGAATTACTTATTTTAACAAAGTGTGAGATAAATCGAAAAGGGGTGCAACATAACAGTTATTGCCATTTCGGCCAAGATCCCCCCATATCCGACACCATCACTTTTCAGGAAAGCAATAAGATGGCATGTTTGTTGAGCCATTAACATTGCATTGCAAAAGAGAGCAAGCCATTATTCAGCCATTATTCTATTCAACACTTTAGAGCAGAATTCAGCCGTACTTATCCATCTCAGGGATGGCCATTTTGCTGTCGACTAAAAATGACATCTCAGTTGCTCAGGGCTCAGGTAACGACCAATCACAGCTTAGCTTCAGAAAACCGGTGAAAAGTGATTGGTCATGATGTGAGCCTTGAACAACTGTGATGTTATTATCAGTTGACAGCAAGTGGCGAAATGGCCGCCCCCTGAGATCGATACAAACAGGTGGATTTTGCTATATATCGTAACATCAGTCAGAATACCGTGTTCAGATTGGTTGGGCTGTATAGAACGTATTATTATAAAGATTTAGGGGGGTTGACTTCCCCTTTGAACAAATTTTCCAACAGTTGGCGCCGCAGAATAATAAAAAAATAATAATACAATATTTCCAACAGGATAACTGTCCATTGTAATGAAATAAAACAATAACCAGTGCAAAAAACAGGACAACTAAAAAAACAGGACAAAAGTTCTAAAAAGCAATGCTACGAAGGATTTAACAAAATGACGTGCTTTTCGTTGTCAATTTGGCTGTATTCATATCAATTACATAAAACTTGCTGAAGGTGTGTATTTTCGAGAAGACCCGCCAACAATAGGAAGACACTTGGAGCAGTCATCAATCTCTGGTTACACCTAAACAAAAGTAAAATCAAAAGAAAAACAAAAGGATAAAAACAAAGACAATCAATCACCAGTGACGAAATGTTCCTGATTGATCATGACTAAAACGTACATACTGATGTTGGTTTGGGAGATATGTGGATGTGATTCTTGAAAAACAGTGGCCTCATATTCACTTTAAGCTTCATAGCTTCAGCTCTCTGTGACCTTACCCAAAATGAGGGTGTTCACAGCAGCTAATAGTGAAGGAATTTCTGGAAAACAGGCCCAACCAATTAACCACAACAGGACACCAAACAAGTTGTAAATACAAAATCTAAAATAAAATATCATTGTAAACAAAGTACACCTCTGATTGTTTCAGGTGTGGCCGAATGGCCAGCTTTATCCCCTAACCCCTCCATCACTATAAAGTCAGAAACTATATACAGCACTAAAAAGTAGTTCCTTCAGTTTGTCGATTCGGACAGCTAGCTCGCTAACTCGTCGCGTATTATGTGAGCACCGTGCCTGTCATGAAGCACCAGCGCATTAAGATCGCTGACCATTTATTGTGAATACGAAATATTAATTTTAAACTGTATCCTATTTCCTTTGTTGTAGCTTACATATTTTCAATTAAATAAAATGAATTAATTATTTACGCGGCGTATAACTACTTGATCGCTTTGTTTTTCCGCTCGCAATGCATTGTGGTCTATATTAACCTGATGAGTAATCATCGACGTTCACTACTTTTCCAAGTGCATTGTGGGTAACTGAGTGCCCTACATTTAGGCACATTCGGACAGAGCCTAAAAGTGGGCAAAATGTGGTGTTGGTTAGGGCTTCTAATTTTATTACAGGTTTATGCTACACCCTTTTTGATTTTTTTTTCTTTTTGGGTACACTTGTAAGGTGTTCATGAGTGTTATGGGATACAAGCAGATGATAAGCAAAGAATAACCCTGTCAACAGAATGCATGCCTTGGTTAGTGTTGCTCACCCAGTCAGTACACGCTGGATCACAAGCACCTTCACCGTTTGGTCTGAAAGATCCTCACATTCTTCCTCCATGTTAAAAGAAACAAACAAACGCAGAGATTTTACAGTTTAAGTTGGGTATGAGGAAGGTGGTCCAATATCTTTCAGTTCATCTCGTCAGTCAGCTGTTTCAGCAATTACATAATTCTCGCATCTACATTTTGCATGATCTAACTGAATAGAGAGGAGAGGAAAGAGTGTAAGAGAGTATCAATCATGTCATTTAACAACATACCAAGCAATACAGGAAAAGCTCTTCTTGCCTTTCCCCAAGGTAAATGAAACAACAGATAATGGCATCCCTTTTTCCCATCAATGCTTGGTGACTGCTGGGAGACATATTAGTAAAAAAAAACACAGTGGAAGTCAGAGATGTACATGTTACACTGAAGCTTTTTGAAACACTAAAAGGGGAAGTCAAACCAAACATTTTTTTTACAAGAATATGTTCTATGCAATGTCCGCTGATAGTGTAGTGGTACACACGCCTGAGTTGTGTGCGGGCAGCGTGGGATCGATTCCCGCTCAGTGACAGTGTCTATGTGTGCCCTGCGACTGGCTGGCGACCAGTTCGGGGTGTAGTCTGCCTTCGCCCATTGACGGCTGGGATAGGCTCCAGCAACTCCCCGCGACCCTATATAGGATAAGCGGTTTGGAAGATGACATGACATGACATGTTCTATGCAGGCCTAGTAGTTCAAACAAGGCATTCTGATCAATATTGCATTTGTGGAATCAAAGTTAATCCACCCATTTTTACCCATCTCAGGGGGCAGCTATTTTGTCACTTCTGTCAACTGAAAATGACATAAATGCTCGGGGCTCAGGTAACGACCAATCACAGCTCATCTGTTTTCTGAAGCTGAGCCATGACTGGTCGTTATTTGGGCCCTGAGCAACTGTGGTGTCATTTTCTGCCTCTGACATGGCTAAAAATGGGTTGATTTTGCTGTTTAAGTCATATTCCACAAACGCAATATTAATCAGAATACATTTTTTCAGATAGCGGGCCTGCATAAAACACATTCTTTGAGGTGTAGTAGTTAGAGGCCTTGCTTTGATATCTACTACAGCAATCAGAATGAAAAAAGGTGTTTCACTTGATTTTTTTATGAATATTTCTGTCAATTTAGCACTCTACTCATCGTTGAATTCGTCCTTGAATTGGCTCCAACTTCTCCAGAATGACCTATATGGCAAAAATTTGAGGCATAGCAGTTAGATGCCTCCCTTTGCCACCTACTACAGCAATCAGAATGAGAAAATGTGTTTGACCTGATTTTTTATGAATATTTTCCCCCACCAGTTTGATATTCGTCCTTGAATTGGCTCCATCTTCTCCAAAATGACATATATGACAAACATTTGAGGTGTAGTAGTTAGAGGAATTGCTTTGACATCTACTACAGCAATCAGAATGAAAAAAGGTGTTTCACTTGCTTTTATATGAATATTTGTGTCAATTTAGCACTATACTCATCCTTGAATTGGCTCAAACTTCTCCAAAATGACCTATATGACAAAAATTTGAGGTGTAGTAGTTAGATGCCCCCCTTTGCCACCTACTACAGCAATCAGAATGAGAACATTTGTTTGACCTTATTTTTTTATGAACATTTTGCCTATCCAGTTTGATATTGGTCCTATGATTGGCTCCAACTTCTCCAAAATGACCTTTATGACAAACATTTGAGGTGTAGTAGTTAGATGTTCCCCTTTGCCACCTACTACAGCAATCAGAATGACAAAATGTTAATTAACTGATTATTGGTGAGTATTTTTGTCTATTTATGACACCATACAACATGAAATTTGTGGACGGTCCCTAATTCGTGAATATCGAACGTCGAACGTCAAGCCAACTTTTTCTCGCTAATGTGTTTACCTGTTGCTATTGCTAACGTGCAACGTCGCTGATCGTTCGAACACCAACACGTGTGGCCAATTTAAACTTTCGGGAAGGAAGCATGGCAAAGATGCACACCAAATACAACTTTCTATTCATGCATTAGATAAATGTAAAACAGTAATCTTCCCTTACCTTCTGCAAGTGTGAGTAGACCAGGCTAACATTCTGTCAACAACCTGGAAAACATTCAAATTCAGCCCACACACACGTTGATTGGGTGACCTAGCCGTGGTTTTGGCGTCCCAGCGAATCGATTTTCTTGGAATAATAAAATACTATACAATATATGAGCCATTCTACCGAATTGGTTGAAATTGCTGTTCCACAATGAAAATCAAATTTTAAAAAACAATGCAGTGTTCAGACCTTGCATATTTATTCTCTTATGATCTATTTTACCATAAGGCATTAATTGAGATACTATTAAACTGAATGTATAAAAAAAGTCATCTTTTATATGTCACTTCCTATTGGGAGGTGGGAGGTCGTAAATTTCAATTCATGAAAAAAAAATGTAGAAGATTTTTGCCAATTTAAAAAATACTTTACTTTAATAGAACATTTGGTTGCTTTTAAATGTATGGTGAAATATTTACATTGATTTTGTAGATTTTTTTCAAATTAGAAGTTTTTATGTAAAAAAATGTCCCAACTTTTCATGTCACTACCGAAACGCAAAGAGTATTTGTCTGTAAGCAGGGCATGGTTTTAGCCACATCCCCAGAAATTTCACCAGTGAGAGATATTACCTTCATGTTCATCAGTGGGCACATGACGAGTAATTAGTTGGCAGCATTATTAAGTAATGTGCCCTCCAAAGTCTGAAAATCAGCATGTGGTTTTAAGGACCATCACTACCGAACACCTCATTTTGGCAATAAAATGAGCACTTTTGATTTTAATGCTAAATGTACTGTTTTCCATCTCTGTACACATGCTCAAAACTGTCTGTGGTAGCCACGTTGATTTTAATGCTAAATGTACTGTTTTCCATCTCTGTACATATGCTCAAAACTGTCTGTTGTAGCAACGTTGTGCCTAGCATTGGTGAGTATTGTCAACAACTATCGTAAAACTCACTACCAAAACGTTTCGGTAGTGACATAATGGTGATTGTTTTTGAATATCCATCCATCCATTCATTATCTAGACCGCTTCTCCTCAGAAGGGTCGCGGGGCGTGCTGGAGCCTATCCCAGCTATCTTCGGGCAGTAGGCAGGGGACACCCCGAATTGGTTGCCAGCCAATCGCAGGGCACACAGAGACAAACATCCGCACTCACAATCACACCTAGGAGCAATTTAGAGAGTCCAATCAACTTACCATGCATGTTTTTGGAATGTGGGAGGAAACCGTAGAAAACCCACGCAGGCACGGGGAGAACATGCAAACTCCACACAGGGAGGCCGGAGCCGGGATTGAACCCACGACCTCTGAACTGTGAGGCGGACGTGCTAACCAGTCGACCACCGTGCCGCCCAATTTCTAAACAATACTAAACTGGGTGCGTGTTATTTATTGGTGTACCCGATGTGATCAATTAAGGATATGAGCACATGAGCAAGCAAAATCAACAACCTACTCCTATGGACATATTTAAGATAAGATAAGATAAGATAAGAAGGCCTTTATTGATTCCATCCATCCATCCATTATCTGTACCGCTTCTCCTCACAAGGGTCGCGGGGCGTGCTGGAGCCTATCCCAGCCGTCTTTGGGCAGTAGGCGGGGGACACCCTGAACTGGTTGCCAGCCAATCGCAGGGCACACAGAGACAAACATCCACACTCACAATCACACCTAGGAGCAATTTAGAGAGTCCAATCAACTTACCATGCATGTTTTTGGAATGTGGGATGAAACCGGAGTGCCCGGAGAAAACCCACGCAGGCACGGGGAGAACATGCAAACTCCACACAGGGAGGCCGGAGCCGGGATCGAACCCACGACCTCTGAACTGTGAGGCGGACGTGCTAACCAGTCGACCACGGTGCCGCTTTATTGATTCCACAGTGGGGAAATTTTCAGTGTTACAGCAGCAAAGATATAGGTCACACAGAGACGGCGGCATAATGTAGCCATTAGTGTACAACATTAATGGCAAACATTCAGAATCAAACATATGTAAATATACTCAGTAACTATGTGTATATACACATGTATATACACACCAACATACATCTACATATAAAGTATGAAGAAACACTCATTTTAGCCTGTACATAGTACAGAAGAAAAATACTCTAAGTAAGTACGCTAAGTAAGTGACAGTGCTGCAGTGAAATATATGGAACAGCATTTGATAAAAATAAAACTAGACTAACAGTAGTGGGGAATGTTGGGTATTGCACGATACAAGCTCAAGTGCAGGACTGCACGCTTGCACTAATGTCCGCCAGTTTGTAGAAACTACACAATGTTCTTGTTAAAGAGTCTGACAGCAGCAGGCAAGAAGGAGCGGCGGAATCTCCCCTTTGCACAGCAAGGGTGTAACAGTCTGTCACTGAAGGAGCTGTGGAGTGCTGTTAGGGTGCTCTGGAGGGGGTAGGCTGGGTTGTCCAGCATTGATGACAGCTTGGCCATCATCCTCCTGTCCCCCACTGAGTCCACAGAGTCCAGGGAGCAGCCCAGGACAGACCTGACCCTCCTGACCAGTTTGTCCAGACGGTTCTTGTCCCGGGCCGAGATGCCGCCTGCCCAGGTGACCACTCCCTGGAAAATGACCGATGCAACCACCAAGTCATAAAAGTTCCTGAGGAGTGTCCCCTGAACCCCAAAAGACCTTAGTCTCCTGAGTAGGAAGAGTCAGCTCTGACCCTTCCTATAGCGAGCGTTTGTGTTGTCGCTCCAGTCCAGTTTATTGTTCAGATGAACACCCAGGTACTTGTAAGTTGAGACCCTCTCAACATCTGTTCCTCGGATATTCACTGGTGCAGTTGCTGAGTGATGGCACCTATAGAAATCCACCACCATCTCTTTGGATTTCCCCGCATTGATCAGGAGGCGGTTCTGCTGGCACCAGTCCACAAAACCCTGAGTAAGTTCTCTGTACTCCTGATCATCTCCGCCTGTGATGAGGCCGACAATCGCAGAGTCGTCAGAGACCTTCTGCAGGTGACAAGTAGGGGTTCTGTAGTTGAAGTCCAAGGTGTAGAGGGTGAACAGGAAGAGAGCCAAGACAGTTCCCCGTGCTGCAGGGGAGCACGTCAGACACACAATCCTGTGTCCTCACATACTGTGGCCAGTTTGTGAGGTAGTCCTGGATCCATGTGGTGAGGTGGTGGGCCACTCCCGCCCACCCCAGCTTGTCTCCCAATAGGGTGGGCTGGATGGTGTTGAAAGCACTGGAGAAATCAAAGAACATGATCCTCAAAGTGCTCCCCACCTTCTCCAGGTGGGACAGTGAAGTGTGGAGGAGGTAGATGATGGCATCATCCACACTGATGCCAGGCTGGTATGTGAACTGGAGTGGGTCCATTGAGGAGCTCACCAGGGGGCGCAGGTGGACAAGGACCAGTCTCTCCAGGGTCTTCATCAGGTGAGACGTCAGCGCCACTGGTCTGAAGCTGTTGAGCTCCTTCGGGTGGGGGGTCTTTGGCACCGGGACCAGGCAGGATGTTTTCCATAGCTGGGGGACCCTGCCCAGCTTCAGGCTCAGGTTGAACATGTGCTGGACAATTCCACACAGCTGGTCTGCGCAGGATTTGAGGAGCTGGGGGCTGATGCCATCTGGACCCGCTGCCTTCCTCGCCTTCATCTTCTTCAGCTGGTTCCTCACCTGAGATGTTGTGAAGGCCAAGGCTGGGCAGGAGGGAGTGGTGGCTGTCTCGTGTAGCTGGGAGCTGGAGACTGTGGAGAAAAGAGGGGAGGGGGTGACACACCCAGCAGGAGGCGTAGGTGGAGGCTGCAGCAGGAGAGACTGAGTGGGGGCAGGCATCTGATCGAACCTATTGAAAAAGAGGTTAATCTCATTTGCCCAGTGCCCAGTGCAGGTCCCTCCCAGTCCGGGTCTTGGGCACAACAAAAGAGCTTTATCTTTAGTATTCATGGAGTTAAATTTTGGAATAAGTAATAAAAGAATAGATGTACGGAAAAGCCTTAACATAAGACAGTTTAAAACAAATATAAAGACATCATCTTCGCATGTATAGAAATTTAGGAAAGCCTACGTAACATGGGCAAGTGTACATTTTATGGTACATTTCTATTTATAAAATATTGTTTTAAAAGTATGAATTTCCTAATTGTATGTAAATGTCCTATTATTGCATTATAGCAAGAAATGTCCAGCAGCTGTTTAGAATTATTGTTATAATTGTTCGTAATATTCAACTGGTCGGAAAAGTATTTAATTACGAAAAGTGTATTTTGTGCATCTATCTTTGCCCGTGTCATGTAAAACAGTCCACTTTCCCCAAAAATATCTTCACAACAAAATGTCAATTTCTCAACATATTTGTATTATACTTAGAACTCCAGCACTTCTTTTATTGATGAAATTATCTTAGCAACAATGTCAACACCATTTCCTCAATAGCGTTTAAATATTGCCAAAAAATGTATAACATTCATTCAAAATAGAACACTTTCTCTGTTCTTATTCAGTTTATTTTGGACAATGTCCAAGCCTTAAATCTTAAAGGGACATAATACATCCTCCGGCTAATCCTATCATTTGGTATCTCAATCACATTTTAAATGGTAATAATAATAATGACTCTCACACACAGATTCCACTCCAATCGGGAGGCAATAATTCATTGTCAAATTTCATTCAAATTTCACGTTTATCAACACCTGTCTTGTGGTTTGTCCATTTGCAGTCCAATTATTCATTTACTTGATGGATGAATTTGGTTAGTCAAAAAAAATGTTTATTGATTTTTTTTTTGCAATAGCAATTTTCCAAATCAGTCCTGGGAATCCAATGCGATTGATGCTATGGGTTGATCAGGCACATGGAACCATTGACCCCCCCCCTCCCCCAGAAACAAAGCTCATCTTCAAATTTATTCTAAATACTACCAAAAAATTACACTTTTCCCAGGTTTGTAGCCACAGAGGGCCAAGGGGTGGCCAACCCCCCTGACCACCTAGTGAAAAATTTGGTACCTGTGCTTTTCCTGCCACTTTCACATGGATGCAGTAGTCTACGCTTTGACCTCTTGATCCCGTATGAAAAATACTTGTCATCTTCCACACCCTGTAGAGGGTCAAGGGAGGTGCTGGGGCCCATCCCAGCTGACTATGTGGTAAAGGCAAACTACACCCTGAATTGGTCGCCAGCCAGTCACAGAGCACACACAAACACCGTCTAGCTCTTGGGGCATGGAATGTCACCTTTCTGGCAGGGAAGGCGCCTGAGCTTGTGTGTGAGGCTGAGAAGTTCCAACTAGATATAGTCGGGCTCACCACCACCCACAGCTTGGGCTCTGGTTCCAATCCTCTCGAGAGGGGTTGGATACTCTTCCACTCTGGAGTTGCCCAGGGTGAGAGGAGCCGAGCAGGTGTGGGCATACTTATCGCTCCCTGGCTTGGCGCCTGTACATTGGGGGTTACCCCGGTGGACGAGAGGGTAGCATTCCCTCCGCCTTAGGGTAGGGGGACGGGTCCTGACTGTTGTTTGTGCCTATGCTCCAAACAGCAGTGAAAACGACCCACCCTTTTTGGAGTCCTTGGAAGGTGTGCTGGAGAACACTCCCTCTGGGGCCTCCATCGTTCTGCTGGGGAATTTCAATGCTCACGTGGGCAATGACAGTGAGACCTGGAAGGGCGTGATTGGGAGGAACCCCCCCCCCCCCCGGATCTGAACCCAAGGGGTGTTCTGAACTGGACTGCTCATCATGGATTGTCCATAACGAACACAATGTTCTAAGATAAGGGTGACCATATGTGCACTATGCACCAGTGATCGACTTTGTAGTCGTATCTTCAGATTTGTGGCCCCATGTTTTGGACACGCGGGTGAAGAGAGGGGCGTAGCTGTCAATGGATTACCACCCGGTGGTGTGTTGGCCCCGATGGTGGGGGAAGATGCCAGTCCGACCCGGCAGACCCAGGCGTATTGTGAGGGTTTGCTTGGAACGTCTGTCAGAATCCCCTGTCAGAGGGAGTTTCAACTCCCACCTCTGGCAGAACTTTGCCCACATCCCGGGGAAGGCAGGGGACATTGAGTCTGAGTGGGCCATGTTTCGTGTCTCCATTGTTGAGGCGGCCGATTGGAGCTGTAGCCGTAAGGTGGTCGGTGCCTGTTGTGGCGGCTATCCGGGAGCCCGCTGGTGGACACCAGCAGTGAGGGAAGCTGTCCCGCTAAAGAAGGAGTCCTATTGGGCCTTTTTGGGCAGCGGGACTCCGGAGCTGCCGCAGCTGACAGATACCGGCTGGCCAAGCGGAATGCAGCTTTGGCTGGCGATAGCTGAGGCAAAAACTCGGGTGTGGAAGGAATTTGGGGAGGCCATTGAAAATGACTTCCGGACGACTTCGAGGAAATTCTGGTCCACCATCCGGCGTCTCGGGAGAAGAAAACACTGCACCATTAACACTGTGTGTCGTGGGGGGAGGGATGGTTAAATCGGATTCGTTTCCAGTGATGGTTGGACTCCGCCAAGGCTGCTCTTTGTCACCGATTCTGTTCACAACTTTGATGGACAAAATTTCTCTGGCCTCAGTACTGCATCTCTGCTTTTTGAAGATGATGTGTTGCTGTTAGCTTCTTCAAGCCGTAGTAATAGTAGATTGTTTATACTGTCATCAGTCATCATTACAATCCATAATATATGCACAACATAACAGTTACAATTATATGTCCCATGACAGAATGGCACAGGCAGAAGCTAAAGCTTAAGCCTGGCCTTTTCTCCCCTTAAGGCAATGTAAAACTGCATTTATCTATTTACTTTTCTATTTATTCTTTATTCTTTTCTATTTTCTGATTATTTTTTCTTATCTATTTATTACAAGACAAAACAAAATAGAAATAAATAAATCATCATCTAAATCAGGGGTGTCAAAGTCAAATGGACGGAGGGCCAAATGAAAAGCCGAGGGCCGGACTGATAGAATGTTCATTGAATTTTTTAAATTCAGATTGGATCGGGTCCTTCGCGCCTGCTGATGATGTCACGCTTTCTATAATTGTCATATATTTATTTGCGTCTATGTTTGTCACCCCCCTTGCTGTTCTGTTTTTATCTTCGGGGTTACTAAATAAAAAATAAAAGTACATTACTGCTACTTTGGCGAGGCAGCTCATACGTCACTTCCGTTTGCGTTTCTCCTGCCAAACTGGAAACAATTTTCCGGTTGACTCGGGCTGCAAGATTGTATTTACATTATGTGAAGTACAAACGGAGAGGCTCATATGATTCGTATGATGTCTTCAGCTCACCCTATTTTAGAGTGGCAAGTTATGAATGTGGGTGATCCTGTCAGAAAACACAGGCCCGTATTCCACTTGACACGTCTATTTATTGTGGTCTGCAATAACACAGACAAAGAATCACCTAGCAACATCATCCAATGCATATCCATTAGTTAACAATATGCCTAAACATTACAATTCACTGTATTAAGAAATGAATCAGCCAAACAATACAAACAATCCACATTCACAGGTTTCATCACTAGAATAGTTAGCATATGAGCCAAAATAACTAACTAGTGTTCATCAACGTGACACCACTCACGAGAGCATATCTAGGCTATTATGTACAGCAGTTACCTGACACGAACTTAAATTATTAAACTCACCTTTTAACATTTACACGCAACAACAAACGTGGTGAAACACGGGCAATCTGCAACTACTGAGTTTGCTGGCAAACAAACTACAAGCTGTGTCGAAGGAGGAAAGCGAAAAAAAAATTCACTCACTATCAACACTAAGCGCTCGAATAGTGTTCAATGCCTGCTCACAGTGTGGGACATCTCAGCACTACGTCGAAACTCAATGAATTTATCAAATGCCAACAATTACTAATAATAAAACAACGTGAGATTTCTAACATGAAGTATTTCTAATAAAGTGTGTTTTACTACAAATAACTTTTCACCACAATCCGATTCTGAAAGCCACGAAAAGTGACGTTGAAGTCTTCAGTCAGCATGTAGAACAGCCATGGGGTGGCAAACATTGATGCAAAGAAATATATTACAGAAATAGTGTAATGAATTGGGTTATCTGTGTTGTGGTCAAATTTGTTGGACTAATAAAAACATGATAATTAAACTACGTCTGACAGCGTGTTCTTTGAAGTCGCTACAATATATTTTAAAGCGTGACGTCTTCGGCAGGCGCGAAGGGCCCGATCAGATCTGCTACCCACACCGGCTTGCTGCGGGCCGGATCTAATGATAAAGCAATATCATCCCAGGGGCCGTAGAAAACCTCCTCGTGTGCCGGATGTGGCCTTGACATATGTGATCTAAATCATTCTCTGCAACTTTCCAAAATAGCTTCGCGAACAAGTTTTTTAAAAAATAAAAGTGATTCACAGGTTTTCCAATGTATATTTGCATCATTCCAATATTTCACCCCGACAATAGAAACACATCTTTTAATTCCCTTAACTACTTTTTGAACTTACAAACACCTCTTAAGCAATATTGAGACCCCCGGATTTCAAAGAGCCTTTGTATAGAGTGAGGAAGAGATTGAGTTCTTTCTTTAAACATTATTTGCATGATTTTATAATAATAGATGTCTTTTAACTTCAACTTAATGTTTGAGTTGAAAAAGAGTGGGTCTGTATGTGCATAATAGTGAGTCTTATTAATAATTCGTATTGCTCTCTTTTGCAGAACTACAATTGCATTTATTGTAGTTTTGTGTATAGATCCCCACAATTTTAGGCCATAAGTCAAATAGGGAAATATCAAAGAATAACAAATTATATGTAAGGCTTTATGATTTAGAAGATGTCTTGACCTATATAATATTGCTATTGTTTTAGAAATGTTTCCTTTTATATAGTCAATATGTTGTTTCCATGTTAATTTATCATCTATCATAACTCCAAGCAATTTTGTTTCGTAAACTCGTTCAATATTAACATTAGACATTTTTTACATAATATTCCCTTTTATTTTTTTCTGATTTCCAAAAACCATAAATTTGGTTTTCTTGATATTCAGAGATAATTTATTTACATCAAAATCTGTCACTCTACGAATTTCATTTATATATAATATAAATAGTTTTGGACCAATAACTGACCCTTGCGGTACCCCATTTGTAACCCTTCTAAACTCTGACCTGTTATTATTCATTTTTTACACATTGGTGTCTATTTTCTAAATAGCTTGCTAGCCATGAATAGGCAACACCCCTTATGCCATACTTCTCCATGACCTCCAACTCTCACTGGAGCAGTTCGCAGCCAGGTGTAAAGCGGTTGGGATGAAGATCAGCATCTCCAAATCGGAGACCATGGTCCTCAGTCGGAAAAGGGTGGAGTGCCCTCTCCAAGTCGGGGATGAGATTCTGAACCAAGTGGAGGAGTTCAAGTACCTTGGGGTCTCGTTCACGAGTGAGGGTAGGATGGAATGGGAGATCGATAGGCGGATCGGTGCAGCATCTGCTGTGATGCGGACTCTGTATCGGTCTGTCGTGGTGAAGAAGGAGCTTCGCCTTTCAGCTCAGCTCTCGATTCTACGTTCGATCTACGTTCCTACCCTCACCTATGGTCATGAGCTATCGGTCATGACCGAAAGAACAAGATCTTGGATGCAAGTGGCTGAAATGGGTTTCCTCCGCAGGATGTCCGGGCTCTCCCTTAGGGATAGGGTGAGAAGTTCGGCCATCCGGGAGGGACTCAGAGTTGAGCCACTGCTCCTCCACGTTGAGAGGGGCCAGCTGAAATGGCTCAAGCATCTGATTAGGATGGCGCCTGGACGCCTCCCTGGTGAGGTATTCCAGGCATGTCCCACCAGCAGGAGGCCCAGAGGACGACCCAGGACATTCTGGAGAGACTATGTCTCCCAGCTTGCCTGGGAACGCCTTGGGATCCCTACGGCTGAGCTGGAAGACGTGGCTGGGGAGAGGGAAGCCTGGGCTTCCCTGCTGAAGCTGCTGCCTCCGCAACCCGACCTCAGATAAGTGGCAGATAATGGGTTGATGGATGGATGGATGGATAAAAAAATCATCCTTGAAAACAAAGTGCCCTAGATGGAAGTCTTCTTCTTTTCAGTGTTAATTTACAGTTAATGTAGACAGTAACCCTGAAAATCATCACAGCATAACAAAATTGCTGGAGTTTTTTTTTTTTTTAACCAGGAAAACCAGCATGTTCACTTTGGTTGTTTTCATACAAGTACATTGATAACTAAATGTAGCTACATGTCGAGACACTAAAATGTCTCTCGGAGGGTTAGCTGTTTGCAGGTACTTTCTGGCGAGTTTGCTCTAAAGTGTGGAAAGTTTAGATCCTGCAGTAATACATTTGTGGTGCTTCAAAGTGTTCTCGTAAGGTGTGACACTCTCAAAACTGTCCTTAAAGGGATTTGAGAGCTGATACCATCTATCTTTCAATAATAAGCTCAATTTATGTATTTTTTATCTGGTAAATGATATCAGCTTGCAATTTAATTTTCATCACTTTGTTTTAGAGAAATCAGTACAAAACTAACGTGTTCAGAAACGCCTACCAGAAATGAGCAATTTAACCAATTTATTTTGCACACTTCCCCTCCTTCACGGCCTTCAAAATAAAAGCATTCCAGCAAACCACAATACACAGCAGGTTTGCTACGGCATATTTACGGAAGTAGGCAAAACGCCAGATGAAGTGCATGAACTCCACTTTGATGTGCCAGCGTCATCCTTGAGTCACTGCTGTGCGCAGCTTGAATATACTCATGGACACAAGTTTTGAAACAAGTCGGGGGGCGTCGCTTCAAAAAGACAGCGACAACAATGGATGTCGTGCCTGCTACAACCATAAAAGGACTGAGATGACTAGAGACCTGTCGCCAACAGCACAATGCGTCGGTCACGTGAATCAATGTGGCAGTTGGTGCTCGCGCCGACACGGGAGTAGAGAGAAGCCTAAAAAGAAGCCTTTCACTTGAGTAGGCTGAGATGAAATTTGGCCGCCAAATAGATGTGTAAAGTGTGGTTTGTTGGCGCTTTGTGCTCATATGCTGTATTCTGTACTATTATTTCATTATGGTATCTTGTCCTACTGCATAGTTGTTCCGTTTCATGTAGTTCTATTAAACAATATTAACTGTGTAAAATAAATGTCTGGTTTACACTAGCCTCTGTTATCTTCCTCTTTTATCTAAAGTGGGAATAAGTTTAAAGGACATCCAGTTTTGGGGTTCCCCTCAGTTATATTTTAACAGCTAGTTGTATTAAGTTCATTTTGTCTTCCTTGTTATCTATATTTTGGTTGGTTCATATATAACAATCGTGATTTTAGGTCGTTTAATTACCTGACATGCGTGTACTTCCGCCTTCATCAGAGTGTCACTGGTGTGGTTGTGACGCGTCTTTATCAGCTGATGTTCCATGAGGGCGTGACTTATCTGTCAAAATTGACAGGCAAGTCACGCCCCCTGCTGTCGGTTCACCCCTCCAGGATGCTGCTCCAAGTGGTGGAGAGTATAAAAGCTCCCTCGTCCCTGTTGATGGTCTTCTGGCCTCGATTGCGGATCTCGATGGCCTCCCTGATCCAGCGCTGGTGTTTGTTTTCTTCAGTGCGGATGACTCAGGCATTCTCCCAGTCCATGATTTGATTTTCTCTTTTGCAGTGGTCGGTGATGGCTGACTTGTAGTGTTTCTGTTGTGACTGTTCTTTTATTGCTCTTGTTTGTCGTGTTGCTCTCTCCTCACACTCCTTCTTGTGTTCTGTTTTCCTTGTAATAAAACTCCTTCCTGTCTCCCCGATGTATGATTTATTGCATGATTTGCACGGTATTTCATATATGGAGTTGTGTTTATTTTCCGGGTCTATTTTGTCTTTTGGATTAACCAAAATCTGGCGGAGAGTTGTGTGTGGTTTGACGGGTGTGTTGATGTTGTATTTTTTCATTGCCCTTTGGATCTGTTCCGTGATCCCTCTCACATACGGCAATGTTACCCCATATATACATTTTTTTTAACCATTTTTTTCTGACAGATTTTTTTTTTGCCCTGACCACATTGGTGTTGGTCCTGTTTCATGAAAACGTTTTCATTTCTTATCCATTTTCGCGCAGGGCTCTAACTCAAAAATGGTCCATCCCCCAAAAAAGACCATCTTTTAGTAAAAGATGTATGGCTCACCAAGATAAACATGTGAATATTTGTATCATTTCTGTACGACACTTCAATGCGAAGTCCTCTACTTTCAGATTGTCATTTGGAAGGCTCTTATACTGTATGTAACCAGATCCGTATTTAACGTTGAGCATAAATGAGCCTTTAGAGGTGTGTTGGACTTCCCGCATAAAACTAGGTTGTGTGACGTATTGACTGGTGTGACATGAAGTAGCACCAGCAACCTGCGGGGGACAGTAAGCGTCTCCTCTGCCGGAAATGCAACAGAAGAAGACCCAGCAGCGCATGCGCAATTGCGCACTGATTTGCACTTGACCTGCTTTTTCAGTAAGTTTGAGAAAATTATCTTTCTTGGGTGCTGTGCTTATGTTTGATTTAACTTTACGTACATTGAGCTAAATATGTGTAAAGATTCTGCTCGTTTGTTTTAAATATGGGTCCGTTCCCAAACCTATAACGGTTATAGTATGACCAATGTATTATTTAATACAGAAATGTCGAGCTCCAGTCCTCAATTTCTGCCTGTTTTCCATCTGTTCCTGCTTCAACACAGAAGAGAGAGAGAAGAGAAAGAGAAGAAGCTTGATAACTTTTGAATCATATGTGTTACAGCTGGGATAGAAACGGGCAGGACACTGGTCCTTGAGGACCAATTTTGGAGAGACTTGATTTAATATCACGTTTTTGTTTTTTTTTTCATTTTTATCATTTAACTGTTGGGGTAACTGAATGACGTGGTGATAGTCAGCCAATCAGAACGCTCTTACCAATCGAGTCCCGGACGATGAAGTTATGCATGCAATATAATGCGCCAAACGTTCACAGAGCCATATAAATAAATAAATAAATAAACAAAAAATGGGGAAAAAATCACATAGCCATTTTGGCATGATAGAAAACGCGTCCGCTACTTGTAGTAAACATTTTTACAATCATGGTAGACAGCTGTTGTGCACCAGGGTGCCACAACAAGAGGCAAAACAAGGGGCGAACATTGTACAGGCTACCAAAAGAGAAACCAAGGCGTAGTCAATGGATCATAGCATGCATGCATAAATAAAGAAGACCATTCTAATCACTTCGCCATGAAATGTCACACAGTGCAAGACTTGCGTGAAGGTGCTAGTTTTGATAACATGATAAAATTATCTCATTAAGTGGAAACAAATCTGGAGTGTACAAACTTGTAATCGTCCAAGCCTTTTTATTTTGTATTTAACCATTGTGATAGACTGTACCGATTTCAAGGATATTGTACCCCTAAATAGTAAATACCTGACACTTTACCTATCAATTTTAACACTATACAAGTTGTGTGGTTTGTTAATTGGTTTTTATTGCGAAAACTAATTTGAAGAGATATATTGCAGCACACTCATTTTGACTTTTTTCCTACCTTTCTTTCAAGATCTCATACCAGTATCAAGCCTAGCAGAATAGAAAACTGATCAAAATGACGGTAAGTGAACCAAATTCAGATGTTTGTTCTGAGGAGGTAGATGGCATCATGCATACTGCAGAAGACACATTGTCTAAATTATGTGCATGAATTTCAGGTATAACACCACACTGGAAAACCCCCAAGACTCCACAACATGGAAGAAATGGTATATTAAACATGAGTGTGTCATGCTTTTAGATGGAGCAGTCTGCATCATGTTTTCCAATTGCCCCTTTGTAGTTCTGGTTTCTGGTGCCTACCAGCATTCTCATCCAAGAAAGTCGGTGAATCAGTCAGGCAGCAGTCACAAAACATAATATTCTGGCATGTTTGAACATCTTTGTTGCATTACTGTATGTGTGTTTTGTCACATTATCTTTTGAAGCCATTTGAAAGTGAAAATTTGGATGGCACATTGCATACTATTTTATCCCTGGGTCAGAGCAATATGTTAAACTAGCTGAAAGTAAATCATACATTTACTCACTTTCGAGGTTATCATCATGCTAATACCTAAACTGGATTGTACCATGTGCATTTCCTACTGTGTTTTTCAGCTGGGATATCAGGATGTGGCAGTAGCACTGGTGCCCATTACCACCATCCATAGACTCCATAGTGGCATAATCCGCAGCGAGAGACCCAACAACGAGCAATCGCATTCCTTGGTATTATACCATAGTTTTGCTGTACTCTTTCACTACATAAAGTTGGTGACAGGGACACAGGAGTAGTATTTTTTGGCATAGTATGGCTTACAATTCAGATTTTGGGTTCAGGATCCCGGGATCCACGACAACAATATCAGTATTTGTTGCTACTCCCTAACTTTTGAGGATTTTGTTTCCATAGGATATCGGAATACGATGGGATGCAGTATTACAACCTACATGGTGCCCCACAACATACATCAAATGGTATGTCATGTATTTCTCTAATTTTCTTCGACAATGAAACATCTTTCTAGACAAATTTAAATCGCACTAGTTGCCATTTTTATAAATGTTACAGCCTTTGTTTTTCTCTCTAGACGGAAACTACCAAAAGTTTGATCCGAAAGAGACAGCTTCGTTGCAGCGGCAAGGAGGCGTTCAAAGAGACAAAGATTCAAGACTGTATGTTTGGTGAGTTATCTCACAAGTAAACTACTTAATATGACAACACAGTTGTTTTAAGCACAATGGTCTGAAGTAGTTTCTTTTGTGGCGTAAAATCATTCCTCCTCGTGCATTCCTCCCCGGCAGTCCATTTATCTTAAAAATCTCCACGGCCACCGATGCAATAGCATGAGGTGATGGCCAGTGTTTGTGCGATTTACAATATATTAAAATGAATTCACCATTGTTTTTTACCTCAATATATAAATATACTTCAGAAGTTAATGAGCTAGTCTCGTTTTCTGCGCTGTGATGTGTGACAGGCAAACGAGTTCATGTTTGTGGGCGTGTGGGATTAGTCGAATCACTGGATGGAGTGGGAGGTGTTTAGAGGGGGATGAGTTGAAATGCATATTTCAAGTCTTACCAAAAAGATGAGACTAGAATCAGGTGATGATAAAATTGCAAGATATAAGATACAAGTATTTTTAGAGGTGCTTGGCTGGAGTCAGGCTTGTCGTTTGCACTTTCCAGTCAAGTGTTTTAACTTGCTGACTGCTGGTTATTTATTTATTTTAATCTTGTCTTTCAGTTGCTGCTCAACAGTTTGACTGCGTGCTGACCCAGAAAGATTTTTGTACAGCTTGGAAGCATTGGCTTTATTTCGTTCATGAGCATAAAGGGGGCATCCCAACGCATGCTACTGCCTCGGACCCAAGTCAAGCTTAGTTTACTGTGGTATTGGTCTTTATTGGATGGATTATGTTGTTATGTGTTATGTTCAAAAAATATTTTTTACAGCAATATGGACTGTTGTTCTTACAGTCAATCACTTTAGATTTAGTCGATTTAAATCTTATGTTATGTGGTTGACAAACATTTCAGATTACTAAAATATGACTAAAACTAAATGATCTTATTTGAAACACTGACTATAATTTAATGTATGGCCAAATAGAGAGGCTAGGGTTTACTGAAAGTATTTTGATCTCTTCTAATACATTTTTTTTCAATATTAAACATGTTTTCTGTCATAGGTTTTTCATACATTTGGGTAAGTAATGAAAAACCTAACATTCTGGAGTGGACTAACCCAAGATTTTTGTTAGTCTTATTGTAACATTTAATTCCAATTTATATGATGGTTTAATTAATGTCATGTCATGTCATGTCATCTTCCAAACCGCTTATCCTATACAGGGTCGCGGGGAGTTGCTGGAGCCTATCCCAGCCGTCAATGGGCGAAGGCAGACTACACCCCGAACTGGTCGCCAGCCAGTCGCAGGGCACACATAGACACTGTCACTGAGCGGGAATCGATCCCACGCTGCCCGCACACAACTCAGGCGTGTGTACCACTACACTGTCAGCGGACTTTGAATTAATGTTGTTTCCTTAACATTGATTCAACAAAAAATCAACAAAAAGTGCATGTAGGTTCTGGTTTAGATGATGGTTGAATCAACATTGATGTTGTGTGATATGGTTGAAAAGCAAACGTTGACCCAGCATTTTATCAACCTTGCACTTTCTTTATAATTTGTACTTAAGGTTTCAACATAGATTCAACACTTAAGCCGAACTGTATTTCAACATTGATTCACCCATATTTTGCTATCTGGGACCTTTTTAGTGCATATTGTATGTGTTTTTCCTCCTGTGTTCTGGCCTCCGGGTCTGTGATTATTGTGGTGCGTTCATGTAATGTTCTGACAACTGACAATTTATGGGCGGTGGGGTGTTCAGATGTCCAAATGAGGTATTGATCAGGGTGTGTGGGTTTCCTGTGTACTTTTATTTTAATGTTTCCGTTGTCTGTGCGATGTATGTTTAAGTCCAGAAAAGCGATGGAATGTTCCAATTCTTCTTCATGTGTGAATTTGATGCTGCCTGTAGTGTCTATGGAGTTTAGGTGATCACTACGGTGTTGCACATGTCCGTTTTAATTTTTTTCCAGAATGTCGTCCACGTAGCGTTTCTATAGAGTTGGTTTATATTCTGCTGTGGTTGTTGAGAGTGCTTTCTGTACCATGTCCTCCATGTAAAACCCACACAAAATGCAGAGAGTGGGTCTCCCATGGCAAACCCTTCTTTTTGTCGGTATATGGTGTGCCTGAATTGAAAGTATGTGGATGTGGCGATGAACTGGAGTAGCTGGATAATGTCCTGTACTGTTAGATTTGTACATTTTTTGAGTGTCCTGTCTGCTGTTAACTTGTCCTGTACTATCTGAATGGTGGCTTGTGTGGGTGTTTTGGTAAAAAGTGATATGACATCGTGAGATGAACATTTCATCTTTCTGTACTTTTATGTTGATGAGTTCTGTGGCGAGTTGTTTTGAATTCTTGCAGTGTTGGTATGTAACTCCCAGTAGGGGTTGTATTATTTCTGCGAGTGCTTTTGATAGGTTGTATGTGACTGATCCTATGCTATATACGATGGGGCGGAGAGATGTACCTGGTTTGTGGATTTTTGGTGTGCCGTAGATCCTGGGGATGATGTTTGCTGTGGGTACCAAGTGGTTGTATGTTTGTTTGTCTATTTTATTTTCGTTGAGCAGTGGTTTAAGTAGTGCTTTGAGTTTATTTTTCTTGTCTTCTGTTGGGTCTTTCTTTAATACTTCATAAGCGTCGTCGTGTAGTAACTGCTGCATCTGTTGTTCATATGTGTGTGTGTGTCTATGATTACTGTGGTTCTGCCTTTATCTGCTGGGAGGATTGTGATTTTTATTTTTTGAAAGTGTTTTCATGGCTTTTGCTTCCTGTTTGGTGATATTGCTGGGTGTTGGTTTGGCCATTTTTAATATACCTGCTACTTTGTTGCGTAGTGCTGCTTTTTGTCTGGGATCCTGTACTTTTTCAAATGCTAGTTCTGTTGCTAAAATGAAATCCTCATATGGTATTTTGGGGGGTGTAACGGCGTAGTTGGGTCCTTTTGACAGTATGCTGCGTTCTGCCTGTGTGAGATTGTGGTGTGGCATGTTGTGAATCCATTTGTCGTTGATGTGTGGATGGTTCGGTTTTGTCTTTTTCTGTGCGATGAGTCTGTCTAATATTCGGATGTGTCGGCTTTTTGTAGCGGTGAATTCCTATTCGTGTATGTTCTCTAAGTGTCCGTGTAGCGTTTTTACCGTGTCCTTGTCTCGGGGAAACCGGAGTTCAAACTGCTCCGTTTGCCGCTGTAGACTGCTGCTGATGTTGTTGAGCTTATCTGCTGTGCACCCTATTTATCCTTTTACCAGAGTCATCCGCACTTTCCTGATAATCCGTTCCGCGTTCCTGGTTGGGATCGGGTTCTTGATTTTCAGACTGGCCGGTGTGACTTCTTCATCCCAGCAGCGCAGATTGAACCTCAGGTGGTTGCTATAGCGAGCCCTCTTCTTTGACAGCTTTTCCAGGAGGCGTAACTCCTTGATGCATGCCTCTTCATAACTTTCGCGTAGTAGTTGTATTAAGTTCATTTTGTCTTCCTTGTTATCCATATTTTGGTTGGTTCATATATAACAGACAATCGTGATTTTAGGTCATTTAATTACCTGACATGTTTCGGCGTGTACTTCATCCGAGTGTCACTGGAAACATGTCAGGTAATTAAACGACCTAAAATCATGATTATCTGTTATATATGGACCAACCAAAATATATATTACAACAGCTTTTTATCAATATACCAAACCAATAAGGTTTCATTTGGTGTTGTCGGCAGGATGTACAGAGGCTTTTTGTAATTCCAGTTTTATTTTATTTTTGAGGCACAAAGAATAGTTAGGGCTGGAGAAAAAATAGTGGTTTGTCTAGGAGAAGACCAAGAGGACATCCCCCACACTCCAGCTCACCACATGATTAACATTGAGAGACTTTTGGACACTTCTAGGTTTAGTGTGTGTGGGTGACTGACATTAAAATGTCTGAGGTTCAGGAACAAATAAGAGCATTGGCTGAGCTTGTCAAACAGCTGTAAGAAGAAAACAAGCAACTTAGGGAGCGGGTCAATGTGGCAGCTCCTGATCAATCAGCAGAGGCAGCCCCTCTGTCTTCAAGCCAGGCAGTTAATGGTGCCGGCTTCAGTTCAGCACAGAGAGAGCAAATGTCACAGAATAGACAGGTGGGCGCAAGAGTAAACGCAGGGGAGCAGCAGGGAAACTAGCGCCCTCCGTTGTGGTGAACCTGGCACCAGGAGGGGGGGTTGTGGGTTCTAATGAAAGTGAGGCCGCAGCAAGATTAATCGGACAGTGCCCAGTGGTTCAGGTCAAAATAGGGGGGGTGGGAGTGCCATCCCTACTGGACACGGGCTCAATGGTGACTACAATCACACAGGCTTTCTTCAAACAACATCTTAAGCCCAAAACGGAAGACCAGGGGTCTCACTTATCAAAGCTGCGTGCGCACAAAACAGGCGTGAAAGATGCGTATGCAATGTGCTGCGTTAAGTATGTGAACCTATCCCCCAAAAACTGAGGAGAAAAAGTGTGCACATTTACGGACGGTTTAACCTGTCTGTTGCATTCGTCCACTCCCAGTCAAGAGCGCCTCCTTCACTGTCTTCTATCCCTAGCCTGGATGAAATGGAATGGAACGCATCTTCCAGCCGGGGGCTCAGAAAGAAATATGTCAAACTACAGCTCGATGAAGCTGGAATTTTCGTCACTCTAATGGGCTGTTGCAGAAAGGTTCAGGCAGTACCTCCTGAGAACCAAATTCATCATCTACTCTGACAACAACCCTTTGAGTTATTTACAGACTGCTAAGCTGGCTGCTGTAGAACAACGATGGGCCGCAGAGTTGGCCAGTTTCGACTTCGAGATAAAATACTGCCCCGGCCCCACAAATCTAAATGCCGATGCCCTTTCCCGCCTTTCGAGTAGCCAGTCCATCTACGCTACCCTCCCTGGCTTCGACATACCACCACAAATGGCCAATCACTGCTAGTACGTCCCTGAAGGCTAAGCTAAATGCACAGCCCTCTCCATGGTAGTGGACGCAGCTCCAGTGCACACACACGCTGACCTGCAGGCTCTGCAAGCTGCTGACCCCTTACTAAAAGCATGTATGCCCTACTGGAAGAGAGGATGGCTGCCAAACAGAACAGAGAGGACCAGAGAGCTTTCCCAGGTACTGGAGCTGTTGCAAAAGTGGAAGAGAATCCAGAACAGGCATGGGGTACTCTATTGAGAAGTCATGATACCCCCAAGCTTAGAGGCGGTCCTCCAACTGCTCCTTCCAAAATCCTTGCAGCCTGAGATACTGAAAAGTCTACACGACAATCACGGCCACCAAGGAACAGAAAGAACGACTGCTCTGGTCAGGGAGGGATGCTATTGGCCGAACATGTGTTTGGACATTGAACGGTGGTGCAAAGAGTGTGAGCGGTGTGCTTGTTTCAAAGGCAGTGCAACCCTCAGTACAGCCCACCATGGGGCACCTAATGGCCAACAAACCCCTGGAAGTGGTGGCTATTGATTTTGCTACCTTGGAAAGGGCCAGCGATGGAACAGAGAACATCCTGGTCATCACCGACGTCTTCTCCAAATGTAACCAGCCTTACCCCATGGCTGACCAGAAAGCACAAATGGTGGTCAAGATCCTCACAGAGAAGTGGTTCTTTAATGTGGCAGTACCAAAATGGATCCACTCGAATCAAGGCCGCAATTTTGAGGGAGAATTACTCAAGAGCCTCTGCCAGTTGTAAAGTGTTGCAAAGAGTAGGACCACTCCATACCGCCCTGAACGGAACGGGCAATGTGAGCGGTTCAATAGAACCATTTTTGACCTCCACTGCCTCCCAGCGGATAAGAAACGCAAATGGTCCCAAGCACTTCCCCACTTACTCTTCGCGTACAACACAACAGTCAACTGACCATTCCCCTTATTAATTGTTTTACGGCTTCAAGTCCCTGCTGCCCATTGACCTCCTCCTAGGGCGTGCCGATGAGGAGGAGACTGCCATTACGCCAGATGACTGGGTGACCAGACACCAGGAACATCTGGCCACAGTCTACTTGGATGCCAGAAGGCATTTGGAGGCAGCATCTGCTCTCAGGCATCAATGGTAGCCAGAACCAAATGCATTGACTCTCCCAGTAGGAACCCTGGTATTATACACTGGTATACTGGTATAAGAGAAACCATGGGCCAGGGTGTAGGAAAATCCAGGACAACTGGGAGTCAACGGTCTATCAAGTGGTCGAATGTCTGGATGGGGTGGGTTCGGTGTATACAATCCAGTCTCGTGACCACCCTGAACGACAGAAGAAGACCCACCGCTCAGAACTGATCATGCCCAACGGAGTCCCGGTGGTAGAACCATTGACTTGATCAATCCCAGAAGCGGCAAGCAATAACAGAGGACTTTCACCAGAGAGGGAAACTGAGGAAATTGATGACAGTTTCCTGTCTTTACTCCCGACCCCCTCGCTAAACCAGCCAAGCCCACCACAAATGGAGGACACCCCAGAGCCCTTACCACAAGAGGTGGGTCCACTGCCGATTGAAGGCCACACCCTTGGTCTAGAGGAGGAATACCCAAGACCTCCGCAACCAGAACCAGCGGCCGTACGGCGATCACTTACAACTACGGCAGGTCAGCACCATTATCCGTTCAATCTTCCACAACCTGTTACGTCACGTTCTCCTATAGTACATTTCCAGCATATATACCGTTCCTAGGTTTGGTCCAGGCTCAGCCAATGTCTAAGTTGGGTTGGCCTGTTGTATGGGACGGCAAGATTTTAATGTGGGGGTGTATGTAACCTGTGGGACACTAGGACCCAGTGGCCACCACATGTAGCAGACAGAAGGCAGCCTACCCTTATTCAATCCTGGAAGATTTCTCTAACTCACGTTTGTTCCTCGCCATGTGTGCAGCCAGTTGAGATCAGAGGAGGTCTGAATGTCCCAATGAAGGTATGAATCAAATACTATTGTTTTTATTATAACTGGTAGATATGATTTTTCCATGACAATAAACTGACTGTCATTATTCTGTTTTAAATACATGGTGAATGGTTGTTGCCCCCAACCCAAATTGATCACTTGTAGTCAAGTGTACCACACCACCAGACCAGGGTTGAGTGAAATAGCCTGCATCAGCAGAGAACCCTTTGAACAGGTTGTGTTGACCATTGAGATGAGAACATTTAATCTATTGTGAATGGTGTTCTATTTCCGAATGATTTTACCAGCATGTAGGCTTAACCATTCCTTTGTGTTGCAGGCTGTATTGGTGTGGGACACCAATATACAGACACTGTTTTTCCTCCTACTAATTCTGTGTCAACCTAAGCATACATATACTCCCCTGTAACTCTGTGCCTTAGTTCACGTACCACTGGAAGCACTAGCGCCAATTTAGTCTTCTATCAGTTTATCAGTGTGATTCATCTCCGAAGGTTGTTGTGCGTTTGTTATGCAATACTTTTATACTAACATGTTTGCAGTGTATTTTTTTTAATTTACTAGCTGTGTAAAGTGTGGTTTGTTGGCGCTGTGTACCCATATGCTGTATTCGGTACTATTACTTTTATTGTGAATCTCAAGTGGGGATAAGTTTAAAGGACATCCAGTTCTGTTATATTTTAACAGCTTTTTATCAATATACCAAACCAATAAGGTTCAAATTAAAATAGGTTTGCATGTAAAAATGACATCAGTACGTAAATGATAGTCGTGTCAACTCTCAGGAGGCAGACGACGGCTGGCAGCAGGCAGCAGGCAGCATGGATCTTTATCCCCTCCTTCCCTCACCGGCTAACAGTAGGATAACGACATAGCTAATAGCAACAACTAGCTTCAGGCCGTTAAAACCAAAGGCGTTAGCACAAAAACATTAGCTCCTTCCTCCCCGTCCAGCCTGCTTCGTCTTTTCGCGGGGTTGCCTCCCAAGCAGTTGCGTGCGTAGTCCGACATTGCTTACAGCCGCCACCTTTGGCGTGAGTAGGGCTGCCAACTGTCCCGTATTAGCCGGGACGTCCCGTATATTGAGCTAATTTGGTTTGTCCCATACGGGACCTTAAATGTTCCGTATATTGACTATCAACTCTTGCAAATACAGAAAACTGCAATCTACCGATCCTGTAATATAAGATGCTATTAGTAAAGCTTTGGATGGCGATCGATGGTCAATAGTGACGGACACAGACGGGTTGGCATCTCAATGTCTTTTACTTGTATACTTGCTCGAACATACATTGCTGGTTCTGAAAAAGCGATAGCACATTACAGCGCTCCTAATGGAGACTCGATACTACATATGATAGATCCTAGATCAGATAAAGGGTCAATCTCAGAACAAGCGTCAATCACTCCACCTGTCATGTAAGGACTTCTCTCTGGCTGCGCAAAAGGACAGAAGACTGCTCGAGTCAGTCAAAAGCAGCCAAATATCATGTCATGTCATCTTTCGAACCGCTTATCCTGTACAGGGTCGCGGGGAATTGCTGGAGCCTATCCCAGCCGACAATGGGCGAAAGGCAGACTACACCCCGATCTGGTCGCCAGCCAGTCGCAGGGCACACACAGACACCGTCACTGAGCGGGAATCGATCCCACGCTGCCCGCACACAACTCAGGCGTGTATACCACTACACTATCAGTGACCTTGCAGCCAAATGTATCCATGGAAAAAATAAATTTAGAAATAAATAAAAGAAAATAAATTTGGCCACACTCCTCTTTTACATTTCAGACTTTGATGAAAAGAGCCAAATTGGTTTCATATGAGGTCACATATTGTCACTGTCCTGTGAACAACACTGTCCATTTTTTTCATTTTGTCTTATTTTTACGTGGTTTCCGCATTAACGTGAAAATTAGGAAAAAAATCCCAAATTCATACATCATGCTCACACCACCGTGGCACCGTGCACCTGTCCCTTATTTAGGAGTGAGAAAAATGGCAACCCTAGGCGTGAGAGTGAGTGGGCGTCGATTTCGGATAAAGACTCCCATCGAACAAGCTGTCTTGCCTTGTCTTGTCTCGCGGAGCGGGTTGTGCTTCTAGTCAGGGCCGCTTCGGGAGCAGCATAAATCTATGTAGCTTTGCTCACCTCCACATTTGCTCATTCTCATATAAATCAGCCACAGAGAGGTTAACCCTTTTGATATGTTGAAGTGGTCATTAGTAGGGATGGCCACATACATTTTGGTGCCAATTGATCACCATTTTTGGACGTTATAAGGAATGAAAGTACAATGATTTCCAATGGAGAGTTTGTAATCGGTCCCTCCAGTGACTCCGACCATAGATGGATAGAACGGTAGGGGGCGCAGCATTTTCCTCATTAAAAAGAGGCATTATTCATGGACTCATTTATTTCTCCAAAATGAATTGATAAAATAGAAAATGACAACTATTTTCCTTTTCCTGATCAAAAAAATATATAAAATGAACTTGTTAGTGAAAACATGGCCATCCGACCCAAGCATCCCTTTAATCACTTTCAGACACTAGGTGACAACCAAACCAAAACAAGGAACAACACGGATCAAGCCTCCCTCTGATGATGTTGACAGCCTGAGATGGAGGGGAAAAAAACATGCCTCAAAAGTGGGCGGGCCAATTTGTGCCTTCAGTCATCACAAAAAAGCCCATAAATCACTCCAGATTCTTTTAAGAGGGTGAATTTTAAGGGTGAAATATTTTTTTTATACAGACCTATTACAGAAGTGTTGATGTTCAGCCCAAAGCCGAAAGGAAAAGAAGAACACAGTAACTGTTTCTGTGATAAGTCTTCTCTCCTGAAGCCTAAGTAGTTCCATATTTCAGACGTCATCTCTGGGCTACCCCCATCACAAGGTAATACAGTAATTCTTACCATCGCTGAGCGCTTTTCCAAATCTGTCCTCTATGTTCATCTTCCCAAAATGCCTTCAGCTATGGGAACTGCCAAACATCTTGTTAATCATGTATTCAAGCTTCACGGGATTCCCATAGACATTGTATCGGATCGTGGCCCTCATTTTTCTCTCTTGTATGGAAGGAATTTTGCAAGGTGGTGGGTCCAATGGCCAGCCTCTACTGAGGCTACCATCCTCAGTCCAATGGCCAAACTGAAAGAGCCGACCAGGACTTGGAAGCGGCTTTACGCTGCCTTGCTGCACACCATCCTGTGGCTTGGCGCTCATTCCTCCCTTGGATTGAATATGCCCGCAATTCCCTCTCCTGGTCTGCAACAGGTATTTCACCCTTCATGGCTCACTATGGCTTCCAACTGCCCTTGTTCCCTAACCAGGAAGGGGAAGTAGCGGTTCCTGCTGTTAGGGGCCATCTCTGCAGACTTCAGGCAGTTTGGAAGACTGTCAGGGTGGCCCTCACTGGTCCTGCTGAAACAAACAAGCGGCTGGCAGTCCTCCACTGCTCCTGAGTATCAAGTTGGACAGAAGGTCTGGTTGTCATCACATAATCTTCCTCTTCAGGCTGAGTCTCGTAAACCTCACCTTCCATGTTTCCTCCTCCTCTTTCCAGCCACTCCCGTTACACCCTCACCCCTCCCCCCCTGCACCCAGCTTGTTGATGGTCTCTCAGTATTTTCTGTTTCCAGGATTATGGATGTCCAGGACCAGGGTTTCCAGTTTCTCGTTGACTGGGTAGGTCATGGCCCAGAGGAGCGTTGATGGGTCTCCCATTGCCTCATCCTGGACCCTTCTCTCATCCAGGACTTCTCCAGAGCACTGGAGAGCCTGGGCGGACGGGTGGGGGGATGTGGAGGGTGCGGGGGGGTATGGGGGTACCATGATATTTAGTCACAGACTCTTTTTCTTCTCTCTGATTGTGTCAACCTTGCTCCTTTTGTTTTGGCGACTTCACTTCCCATCCCCTTCTGTTTGTCTTTTGCTTTTAATTACCAGCCTGGTTGAGGCGATTTCTGGAGGGCTCTCTCACAGCTGCAGCTGATCAGCAAAGACCTCTGTTGATTTGCTAGCGGGTACCAGATGATTCAAGCATTATGAGTGGTATTTTGGCCATTGCTTCTGCTTGCGTTTGCAATTTTGAGCTTTTCGGGGCCTAACCTGTTGTGTGTCACCCTACCAGTGACTCCCTGCCCATTCTTGCTCCGCGTTTCCTCCACGGATCATTTGCTCCCCCACTGATCCTTTGCTCCATTCCTTTGCCTCATCATCAACTCTCTTGCAGTTTAGCCAGAACCTCACCTTCTTGTTGCCAGCCACGCTTGTGTCCCAACCTTGGTCACCTTACTCTCACTCTCATTTAACACTCCCTTCAAGTGTATGGGACATGACTTTTACAAATTTTAATGTTGTATTAAACCATAAAATATCCATGTCGCAATGAATGGTTTCTCAAATTGATACACATTATCATGGATTTAGCATTAGACTTTGAAAATCTTCCGGTGGGGCTTGCACAGAGGCACACATCTCTGATTTGCTGGCTATGAAGTGTGCTCGTTTTTTTCTGCCCCAAGTGGAGGAGTTCAAGTATCCTTCAGTCTTGTTCCCGAGTGAGTCTGAAGACGACCCCATTGGGCTAGTTACATCACACATGCACTGGGTCAAATGGCCAGTGGGTGGACCCAGCTCATGAAAATATAGAGTTTTCTGCATCTTTTTTGAGGCCTTTTAATTTCGTTCTTACCAAAATAATCACTGGAATCTTATTTGTATTTGTACTCCTTAAAAGGGTTTTTAGGGTAACTATTTTTCATGTCCCATACACTTTAAATCTCTACCAATTGTCTCTGATTTGCTTTTTGGTCCTCTCCTAACTTTATTTTTGTTAGCCATAACAAGTCCACTCCATTTACCATTTTAATGGATTGACGGTCTGGCAGAATGGTGACGTTTACTGACAGAAGGGACGACAGAAGCGTGGTTTCAAATAACATGACGCACTGACCGACTGACAATGACAATTTGGTCCGGCTTGAAAAAATGACGGATTGACGGATGACGGAAATTGCTAAAGCTGCTGACGGATGACAAATGACGGACCGGCAAACTTTAGTAAACTGCCCACCTCTATTAAATATTGACGAGAGCAACCACAAATATAATATATCGTACCTGACTGTGGCCACCGAGGATAGTCACATTAAAATGCACTTATTATTTTTTTTACCTTAATTTGTGGCAACAGCCAGGGATGGCAACTGGGGGTCAAGACATTTGGTAAGGGTGACAACTGCCACCCCTTGCCACCCTGTAAAAACCAGCCTGATAATCCAGACTCATCGCTGTAGCAGTGATTGAGTCTGGTGTGTAGTCATATCAAGCGCTTTTATGAATTGGGGTAAGCCTGAACAAACAGAAAGGGAAATTAACCAATCAGCAAAGAGCGGATGTGACGTTTTAAAAAAAAAAAAAAAACACTTCTGTGACGGGGTTCAAAATAGCCCTCAACGATAAAATGGCATAGCCGAAGGGTGCTGTGCTTTGCTTCCAATTTATTGAATATAAAGTAAAAAAAAAACCTGTTCACACATGCAAAGATTTTGGCTCTTCTCTGTTGGCTCCTTCTCACCTGGCCCACACTACCCTCATGGCAGAGGTTGGCCACCTTTTAAACCCCTAGGCCCCTCCCCTAAACCAATTAATTCCCACATTGACTGTTTTCTTTGTCAAAACACATCCATATTACCAACAAATAATATTCAAAATTATACAAAAATATAATCGCTCAACCAGTCATAACCGTGCACCCTTAGAATGCTCAAAAACAACAAACAATTATTTAAATTAAAAACCCGGTATTCCGCCATGACGTCCCAATGACGTCACGGGGCGACGCCTTACGCATGACGCTACAACACCCGGAAATAAGGACGTACTCGGTTTGACAATGGTGAGTTGTGAATGATAGGCTGGAGAAAAGTTTGTGGAACACGAGGTTATAGAATACTACTATGGAATGGAAAAAAATGGCCCGACCGTGGCCACATCCCGCACGCCCAAGGCCACCGATGGTTGGCCAACCAACAAAACTCATGCGGACAGACTGAGTGGACGAACGGCTCGAGGTACAGGTGTGATAATGTGTGTATCGGATTAGGTTGGCGACACTGTTCTCCCCGCAGCACCTGACGGAGCCACTCCGTCACAGCTTCCAGTACCATTAAACTGAGTTTAATGCTGAATGAAACAAACTATCGTACCTCTTTCGCGCGATGTTGAATGTTATGAGGATGGCCTTCTACTACCGAATGTGACATTGCTCACGAAAGATACATCGCAGCAAGTAAACAAATTTGATTGGATGGTTCATTTTGAACCGAGGCTCGCTTGGTCTCCAGACCCACTTTCTTAGTGGGTGTGACTTGCCAGGCGATGTAAAATCGCCTATGAGTACCGCAGTATTACAAATAGATAATGCATTTCTATGTGCTCTCTCTAACTTTCAGTGAGGGACTAAGCAATCTGAGGTAAGGCTAGGATAGTCACTGGCATGCTGCTGCACACAGTCTCATTCTTGTGTTTTCACAGAAAATTTGTAAATTCAGCAGTTTTGACAATGAAATCAGCATTGGCTTATAAAAAGAAAATCAATATAAAGCTCAGACCAGAGAACTCAAATTATAATTTTTTTTAAATTTAACTTTTTATTGCTGTTTTCAAAAGAAGACAAAAATAGCAAACAATAATAATGGTCTCCCCTTTACATCTACTATTCCCTGTTTTGGATAGCATGGAGGGAAGCAACTGTTCACTATTATGCCACAAAAACTCAAACTGTGTACCTTTTTTTGGTAATAACTGTTTCTTCTTTAACGGGAGGGGAAAACACTTGTTTAACACAAAGCAAAAGCGAGTTTATTCATCTCGCAATAATAATCATAAACTTTGGTCTAAAGGGAAAAATGTGTTGAAAAAAAGCTGTAAAAATGTACAATTGCCAGAGTAAGATTTGGCATTTACACTGCAGGGAATGTGCTCATTTTACCCGTTGCGTTTTCCTTTCCTATGGTTTTACTGTGCAAAATATATGACCTGTTTCCAGTTTCCAGACCTGTTTTAATTATTGGTTTTTTTTTCTATTATTCTTTCTTCTTTCACACTTTGTGAAATCTCCCCATTTCCAAAGGTCAGAGTATGCCAAGTGAGAAATGGCAGATTTATGTAGCTACACACTTATGAGGCTGACATATATATATATATATATATATATATATATATATATATATATATATATATATATATATATATATATATGTATATAATTATGCAGTCCATGCTTATGAATGAAATATTCATTCATTCATTATCCATACCGCTTATCCTCACAAGGGTCGCGGGCGTGCTGGAGCCTATCCCAGCTGTCTTTGGGCAGTAGGCAGGGGACACCCTGAATTGGTTGCCAGCCAATCGCAGGGCACACAGAGACAAACATCCGCACTCACAATCACACCTAGGGGCAATTTAGACAGTCCAATCAACTTACCATGCATGTTTTTGGAATGTGGGAGGAAACCGGAGTACCCGGAGGAAACCCACGCAGGCACGGGGAGAACATGCAAACTCCACACAGGGAGGCCGGAGCCAGGATCGAACCCACGACCTCTGAACTGTGAGGCGGACGTGCTAACCAGTCGACCACCATGCCGCCTAATGAATGAAATACATAAACAAAAATCCACAAGATGAGAAGGAGTATGAAGTGATCCAGAAAGTGAGGCATTCATAATGTTATGAACCTGTATGAATCTATGTGATTGTGAAAGTATCTTCCTCAGTATGAACCAAGCGTCCTCAGTGTGAGGTCTTGATGCTATGCTCCTCTTGCTTCCCATAATTATGTTCTCTGTAGGCGGTTCACTCTCCTGCGACTTGCCCACATGCTGAGTTGAAGTTCCTGCTAGGCACACTACCTCAACAGTTCACAAATATGCGCTCAAAATATGTGCCTTATTCCAGAGCTGGGCACGACCCTTTTTTGCCGGTCCGGCCGCAACCCTCCACCCTTGACCTGGGTACCCTTCCGGTGCGACCCCCCGCCCTTATTCATAAAAATGATTCATGTTCCAAGTTGGGGGGCGTTGCTTCAAAAACACAGCGACAGCAATGGATATCGTACCTGCTACAACCATAAAGGGACCGAGATGACTAGACTATGCATTTAATTTTCTTGCCAAACTAGTTTGCTTTTGCAGCAGCAACGAGCTGCGTGCTGCATCCTCTCCTCTCCGTGTGGGAAACTGTATGTCGTCGCAACATGTGACATAATGGACTGATCAGAGCAGCTACAATTCCTGATGGGTGCGTGGCATGTGTTGCAGACCTGTCGCCAACAGCACTGCGTCGGTCACGTGAATCAATGCGGCAGATGTCGCTCGCGCCGACGCGGGAGTAGAAAGAAGCCTAAAAAGAAGCCTTCCACTGAGTAGGCTGAGATGAAATTTGGCCGACTCGCGACCACGTCAAACGCATGAGGGCCAATTAGTGGGCCGGACTAACATCCACTTCCGACCATGCTTAGTCCAGCCATTTTTTTTAAATTTGTCACCCCCTCCGTCCCCCCGCCCCAAAAATGGGCATCCGGCCCAGGGACGGACTGCCCAACTCTGCCTATTTGTGGTATGTTTTAGGAGGGTCTTCATTTAGACATTTGTTGCTGCATATTAAGGATATTAACAGTGAATAAAGGATGTGTGATAAAAATAGCTTTTTCAAAGTAAAATCTAGAGAGATGTCTGCTGTATAACCAAAGTTATTTCATGGTACAACTGGTTGAGGGAAGGGTTTTCAAAACTTTCTCAGCTCAAGCCTCAAATTATAGATTTGGTTCCTCAAGGGAGTCTGTGAAAACCCTTGGGGATGAAAAGGAAAAACTGATGCTTATTAAATCATGTTATGTTATTTATTCTTACAAAAGGATTTTGCTAGCATGTAAATGTATATTTATGGATATCAATTTTGAAATCAAGTGTTTACTGAACAGTTTTATTCTATTAGAAATATAATGTATCATATTTTCCGGACTATAAGCCGCACCTTTATATAAGCCACACCCACTCTATTTAAAAATAAAAATAATGGAAAAAAAAAACATATAAGCCGCACCTATCTATGTTGAAAATGAGATATTTACTGCATTTACAGAACGATTTTGAACTGTAAAAGTATGGATTTACAGTTTGGGATTTGATGGATGTACGCCTCCGTTACGACGTTGCAAACCCCCCGGTCTTTTGGATAAAATGCAATGCGGGATTCTATTTAAGGTAAGCTGTTTTAAGACACAACTAACAAAAACTTAAAATTTTATTTGCCGATGTTTCGTCGTCCTTGTGTTGAGCATGTAGTGCTTGCCAAGTGACTGAGCGCGCTACGCTCACCACTTCTGAACAAAGTTGTTTACTATCCTCTTATCCGGTTTGAATCTGACTAAATGAATGGCACATTTGAATAATGCGATGAGTTTCCGAACAGAATGCTTTTCAAAAGTGCTGTTCCTTTGATACCGTGGACAAGACTAGCGAGAGGCTGTGATGATGCGCAGCAAGCCAGCTAAAAAAAAAAAGAGCGATTTATTATTATCTGTAATTAATTGATCTAAGGCGGCACGGTGGTCGACTGGTTAGCACGTCCGCCTCACAGTTCAGAGGTCGTGGGTTCGATCCCGGCTCCGGCCTCCCTGTGTGGAGTTTGCATGTTCTCCCCGTGCCTGCGTGGGTTTTCTCCGGGCACTCCGGTTTCCTCCCACATTCCAAAAACATGCATGGTAAGTTGATTGGATACTCTAAATTGCCCCTAGGTGTGATTGTGAGTGCGGATGTTTGTCTCTGTGTGCCCTGCGATTGGCTGGCAACCAGTTCAGGGTGTCCCCCGCCTACTGCCCAAAGACAGCTGGGATAGGCTCCAGCACGCCCCGCGACCCTTGTGAGGAGAAGCGGTACTATTTTTCATTGTAAAATTTAGAAAGTTGATCATATGGACTTAAGAATAAGAATAAGAATAAGAATGCCTTTATTGATCCCACAGTGGGGAAATTTTCATTGTTACAGCAGCAAAGATATAGGTCACACAGGGACGGCGGCATAATGTAGCCATTAATGTATGACATTGACGGCAAACATTCAGGATCAAACCTATGTAAATATACGCAGTAACATGTGCATATACACATGTATATACACACCACCATACATCTACATAAAAAGTATGAGGAACACTCATTTTGGCCTGTACATATTACAGAGGAAAAATACTCTAAGTAAGTGACAGTGCTGCTGTGCTGTAGTGAAATGTAAGGAACAGCATTGGATAAAAATAAAACTAGACTAACAGTAGTGGGGAATGTTGAGTATTGCACGGTATTACAGTAGTGGGGAATATTGGGTATTGCACGATATGAGCTCAGGTGCAGGACTGCACAATTGCACTAATGTTCGCCAGTTTGCAGAGACTACACAATGTTCTTGTTAAAGAGTCTGACAGCAGCAGGCAAGAAGGAACGGCGGAATCTCTCCTTTGCACAGCGAGGGTGTAACAGTCTGTCACTGAAGGTGCTGTGGAGTGCTGTTAGGGTTCCCTGGAGGGGGTGGTCCGGGTTGTCCAGCATTGTTGACAGCTTGGCCAACATCCTCCTGTCCCCCACTGAGTCCACAGAGTCCAGGGAGCAGCCCAGGACAGAGCCGGCCCTCCTGACCAGTTTGTCCAGCCGCTTCTTGTCCCGGGCCGAGACGCCGCCTGCCCAGGTGGCCACTCCCTGGAAGATGACCGATGCAACCACAGAGTCATAAAAGTTCCTGAGGAGTGTCCCCTGAACCCCAAAAGACCTCAGTTACCACCGTGCCGCCTCGTATGGATATATATATATATATATATATATATATATATATATATACGGTGGTCACCGTGCCGCCTCGTATGGATATATATATATATATATATATATATATATATATATATATATATATATATATATATCCATACGAGGCGGCACGGTGGTCGACTGGTTAGCACGTCCGCCTCACAGTTCAGAGGTCGTTGGTTCGATCCCAGCTCTGGCATCCCTGTGTGGAGTTTGCATGTTCTCCCCGTGCCTGCGTGGGTTTTCTCCGGGTACTCCGGTTTCCTCCCACATTCCAAAAACATGCATGGTAAGTTGATTGGATACTCGGTACAGATAATGCATGGATACATCCATCCAGCCATTATCCTTACCTCTTATCCTCACAAGGGTCGCGGGTCGTACTGGAGCCTATCCCGGCTGTCTTCGGGCAGTAGGCGGGGGACACCCTGAATTGGTTGCCAGCCAATCACAGGGCACACAGAGACAAACAAACATCCGCACTCACAATAACACCTAGGGGCAATTTAGATTTAGAGAGTCCAATCAACTGACCATGCATGTTTTTGGAATGTGGGAGGAAACCGGAGTACCCGGAGAAAACCCACGATGGCACGGGGAGAACACGCAAACTCCACACAGGGAGGCCAGAGCCGGGATCGAAGGACGTGCTAACCTATATATATATATATATATATATATATATATATATACACACACACATACACACAGTATATATAATATGATATTCACCAAAATGTGATTTATGAGGTTTTGGCCCAGATGCCAAAAATATATTATACTTTTTATTGTAGTACCTTCAACTGATATCTGGAACCAACGTGCAATTTAGAGTTGATAGATGTGATCAAAGGTTTTTTAACAGGCAGTCAGCAACTATCATAGCACCATGAACACCTTTTCATTTCCCACGTTTCTCAATATTGATTTCATACATAAAAAATGTATCATCACACATACTGAATGCAATTACAAGAAACTGAGTTTGAAGGTCAATGCATTCATTCATTTGTAGTTGTATTCATTTCAAGACTATCAGCAAGGTACAAATAAGTAAGTCATGCAAAGGGAAATGCAAAGGGAACGGAGATACCTGAGGAGAAGACAAGAATAGAATTTCTGAAAAGAACTCTGTGGAGATTTGTTGTGAATGCCAAATGTCATACCTTATTCTCAAATGCTTTAGTTTGTCCTAGTTTGGTTTGAGAAGCAAAATAAAATACTCGAAACCTACATCATGCTTGTGACACCCTTTAATAATAATAATAAACCAAAAGGTAGGTCTGGCACTCATTTTATCGGAGACATTGTAACCAGGCTCCAAAAAATTAAGCATTTCTCTTCGTTAACATTTTTATTTCAGTTGTGCTCTTTTTGTATTTACGGACATTGGACCCCATTCACAAACCGTTTGCACTCATCAAATTGTGTGTACACGCACAATATTTTCTGTCAATAGCTCCAATACGCTTGAACTCTATTAATTACAAATGCAAATTATTTATCTTTTCTATAGATGTTTTGTGTAGCCCACAGCATTCTCCCCTTAAAGTTTGAACTTAATTAAGAATGATTGACATCATTATGTTGTCAGGTTCTGTGTTCAGCAAGCATTTCGATGTTACGAACCTTTTGAAAATGGGATAAAGATTTGAGAAAATTATGGATGTTGATGAGGGGCCATCTCTCAACATTGTCTGAGATGCATCAAACAGATGCTCTTTTGGCGTCTTTTGGGTCCCCCCAAAAGAGCATCTGTTGGCGTGGGTTATGCAAAATAGGACACCACGGGCATGCACTGTCGTTTAGAATGAATTCTGATTCATTTGTACATACAGTGGAGCAAATAAAACGGGCCGGTATGCATGTGCCGTGAGTCCTACTACGGTGATTTTACATATACGCTTAACTTAAAAAATAATATTCATACACATTTATTAGTGATTGAGGCCCATTTTTTTCAACTACTACCCATCTTGTTTTTAGTAAAATAGTTCCACATGCTCATAATATAGTACAGCTGTTTATCACACTGTGTTACGACAGTGTGTTGTCATGTGACGCAAGTGCTGTGATGTTGATGTGTGCTTCTCGGCCTGCTGGGCCACCCATCTTCTAGCCCAGATGTTCTCCCATGGATTCCCCATGTCCTGTATGAAGCCTCACCATCAAGGGTGCCCAAGTCCGGTCCTCAAGAGCCATTTCCAGCCTGTTTTAGGTGTATTCCTATTCCCACACAGCTGATACACCTAAGACAGGCTGGATAGGGGCTCATTTGGACCGGATGTGAGAAACCCTGCTCTCCATGTTCAGCTACTGTGACACACCCACAGCTGTGATGGACAGGACCTCATCACAAGTTGCAGCACAAGACGTCAGGCAAGCACAGAGTCTCTTGTGTGGCGCACATTTGCTGCTGAGCTCAACTGCACTGAGAAAACTAGAGAATGCAATTTCTGGAGAAATTGCGTGTGAAAGAAAGACACTGAATAAAAGCTGCAGAATGCGTTGGAATGATCCTGAATTAAGTTGAATGACCTCGAATGATATAAAAAATGCTGAAGGGAAGCAAGAAAAGAGGAAGCAAGGAAACAATGAAAGAAAGAATTCACGACCACTTTACCACTGAGCCATGCTGCCACCAATGTGGAACCGTGAGTTGAATGAGCTGAATGTTGTGAATGTGCCATTGGGAATTTTTTTTAATGCGTTTAAAGGTTGAACAATTTGAATTTTTGGGAAGTAGGAATTGTGGGTCATGCGGAATGTGAGTTGAATGATCTGAATGTTGTGAATTTGAAATTGGAATGGTTTAAATGTCAAGTGTTGAATGTGCCATTGGGAATGAATGGTGAATTTTTTTATTGTTTTTTTAAGGTTGAATAATTTGAATTTTGGTGAAGAAGAAATTGAAAATTTGTGTTGAATGTCCCATTGCAAATGAATGTTTTTTTGGGGGGTGAACAAAAGGGGAATTTGGGGGGAACCGTAAATGACCGGGGCGAAAAATGGACCCCTGGAAGCCGTGAATTTTTGGAATCCATTAAAGTTGGAATAATAAAGGTGAATGGTGTAGAATAACAAGTGCGGAGGCTCTAGTTGTCCGAAGCTTCGTCTTCACACAACTAGAGAATGCAATTTCTGGAGAAATTGCTTGTGAAGGCGAAGGCGCTGAATAAAAGCTGCGGAATGTGTTGGAATGAAACTGAATTAAGTTGAATGACCTCGAATGATATAAAAAAAAAATGCTGAAGGGAAGCAAGAAAAGAGGAAGCAAGGAAACAATGAAAGAAATAATTCAGGGAAAAAAGTGAAACAAGGAAGGAATGGCTGGGACGCAAACCCACAACCTCCAGTTGGGAAACGACCATTCTACCACTGAGCCATGCTGCCTCCAAGGTGGGAATGTGAGTTGAATGAGCTGAATGTTGTGAGCTTGCCATTGGGAATGTATTTTGTAAAGGGTTTAAGGTTGAATCATTTGAATTTTTGTTGGAATGATACTAAATGAAGTTGAATGACCTCGAATGATATAGAAAATTACTGAAGGGAAGCAATGAAACAATGACAGAAGGAAGTCAGGAAAAAGAAAGTGAAACAATGAGGGAATGGGCAGGGATCGATCCCACAACCTCCTGGTTGGGAAACGACCGATGTTTTTTCTTTTGTTGTTTTTTCGTTGTTTTGTTTTTAGTTGCAACAGCAATTTTTCTTTAATATATAAATAAACATAACTTCAAAATAACTTAAGTAAAGAACTTAACTGTTTAAAAAAATAGAGGGAAAAACTATCAACAATCAATAAATACAAACTTCTACACAGAATACAAATACAAAATATAAATCAAACAGCCAAACCAACATAAATATTGAAACACATACAATTACAAAGAGCTTTTCCACTTTTCAATACTAGTTCCAGATGCAGGGCAGTACCTCTCTCTTGGTCCTCAAGTGTCGCTTTCCTTATCTTCCATTTACGGAAGCGATTGAGGGGATCCAGTGCTTCTGGGTCTGCCTGATCAGGAAGCCCACTTTGTGAGGAGGGTGGAGGTGATACCTGAGGTACGTGTGCTGTTGCTGGGGGTGGCTGGTGAGTGGAGGACCAGCCCTGTACTGAGGGTGCCTGGGTGGTGGCCAACCAACCCTGGGAGGGTCCTTGAGGTTCCTGAGATGTTGGGAAGAGCCAGGCCTGGGAGGGTGCTGGGGGTGCCTGAGTGCTGGAAGACCAGGCCTGGGGGAGTACTGGGGGCCCTTGAGTGCTGGAGGACCAGGCCTGGGAGGGTGCTGGGGGTCCCTGGTGAGTGGCGGAACAGCCCTGAAAATGCACTGACGGTTCCTGAGGGGTGGCAAACCAGCCCTGTGAGGGTGCTGGGGGTCCCTGAGGGCAGGAGGACCAGTTCTGGGAGGGTGCTGGTGGTCTCCAAGGGGTGGAGGACCACGTCTGGGGAGGTGCTGGGGGTCCTTGAAGAAGTGTTTTGGCACCACGCCATCGTTGTATCATGGCCTCTCCTTCTTGATTATCTGGCTCAGGGAAATCCATAAGATTATGGCCGTAGTGTACCGGTTCTGTTGGTTGGTCACACAAGGAAAGGATCTTTTGCCACAGCAACCTTCCGTGGAAGCGCTAGACCCCGAAGCAAAGAATCCCGGCTGTCTCTTTTCTGACGATCATTCAACCTGCAGAATATTTTTTAAAAAGCACAAAAATATATATATTTTTCAAAATTATTTTGGGGGATTTTTTTCTGTGCAAGAAAACAACAAACACTTATTTGTATTAAATAACATTTGTAAAGCGGTCAAAAATTAACTCAGCAGGGAGACACTGTTATGTTATTAATGGTTACGAGAACCAAATTGGTCTTGTCCATAAGAAGAATAAGAATAAGAAGACATTTATTGATCCCACAGTGGGGAAATATTCATCGTTACAGCAGCAAAGATACAGGTCACACAGAGACGGCGGCATAATTTAGCCGTTAATGTATAACATTAACAGCAAACATTCAGAATAAAAAAACAATGGAAATATACACATGCATACACACACCTACATACATCTACATATAAAGTATGAAGAAACACTTATTAAGCCTGTGCATAGTACAGAGGTAAAAAATACTTTTAGTGACAGTGCTACAGTGCTGCAGTGAAATATAAGAAACAGCATTGGATAAGAGTAAGAATACAGTAGTGGGGAATGTTGAGTATTGCACAATATAAGATCAGGTGCAGGACTGCACAATTGCACAAATGTCCGCCAAATTATAAAGACTACCAGATATTTTGTTAAACAGTCTGACAGCAGCAGGCAAGAAGGCGCGGCGGAATCTCTCCTTTGCACAGCGAGGGTGTAACAGTCTGTCACTGAAGGAGCTGTGGAGTGCCCTGGAGGAGGTGGGCCGGGTTGTACACCATTGATGACAGTTTAGTCATCATCCTCCTGTCCCCCACTGAGTCCACAGAGTCCAGGGAGCAGCCCAGGACAGAGACCCTCTTGACCAGTTTGTGCAGTCTTGTCCAGGGCCGAGACGCCGCATGCCCAGGAGACCACTCCCTGGAAAATGACCGATGCAACCACTGAGTCATAAAACATCCTGAGGAGTGTCCCGTGAACCCCAAAAGACCTCAGTCTCCTGAGTAGGAAGAGTCTGCTCTGATCCTTCCTATGGAGAGCGTCTGTGTTGTCGCTCCAGTCCAGTTTATTGTTCAGATGAACACCCAGGTACTTGTAAGTTGAGACTCTCTCAACATCTGTTCCCCGGATATTCACTGGTGCAGGTGCAGAGGGATGGCGCCTACAGAAATCCACCACCATCTCTTTGGATTTCCCCGCATTGATCAGGAGGCGGTTCTGCTGGCACCGGTCCACAAAACCCTGAGTAAGTTCTCTGTACTCCCGATCGTCTCCGTCTGTGATGAGGCTGACAATTGTAGAGACGTCAGAGAACTTCTGCAGGTGACAGGTAGGGGTGTTGTAGTTGAAGTCCAAGGTGTAGAGGGTGAACAGGAAGGGAGCCAAGACAGTTCCCTGCGGTGCTGCAGAGGAGCACGTCAGACTCACAGTCCTGTGTCCTCACATACTGTGGCCGGTTTGTGTGGTAGTCTTGGATCCACGTGGTGAGGTGGTGGGCCACTCCCGCCCGCTCCAGCTTGTCTCCCAATAGGGTGGGCTGGATGGTGTTGAAAGCACTGGAGAAATCAAAGAACATGATCCTCAAAGTGCTCCCCGCCTTCTCCAGGTGGGAGAGTGAAATGTGGAGGAGGTAGATGATGGCATCATCCACACTGATACCAGGCTGGTATGCGAACTGGAGTGGGTCCATTGAGGAGCTCATCAGGGGGCACAGGTGGACGAGGACCAGTCCCTCCAGGGTCTTCATCAGGTGAGACATCAGCGCCACTGATCTGAAGCTGTTGAGCTCCTTCGGGTGGGGGGTCTTTGGGACCGGGACCAGGCAGGATGTTTTCCATAGCTGGGGGACTCTCCCCAGCTTCAGGCACAGGTTGAACATGTACTGGACAATTCCAAACAGCTGGTCTGCACAGGATTTGCGGAGCTGGGGGCTGATGCCATCTGGACCCGCTGCCTTCTTCGCCTTCATCTTGTTCAGCTGGTTCTTCACCTGAGATGTTGTGAAGGCCAAGGCTGGGCAGGAGGGAGTGGTGGCTGTCTGATGTAGCTGGGAGCTGGAGACTGTGGGGAAAAGAGGGGTGGGGGGATGACACTCACAGCAGGGGTAGTAGGTGGAGGCTGCAGCAGAAGAGACTGAGAGGGGGCAGGCATTTGATCGAACCTATTGAAAAAGAGGTTCATCTCATTTGCCCACTGCAGGTCCCCCCCAGTCCGGGTCTTGGGTTGTCCATGGCCTGAGATGGTCTTCAGGCCCCTCCAGACTCCCCTGGCATTATTCAGCTGCAGCTGCTCCTCCATCGTCTTCCTGTACGACCTTTTCCCCTCTCTGATCCTCCTCCTCAGTTGGCGCCGCACAATCTTCCACTCCTCCTTGTTCCCCGACGCAGAAGCCCTCTTCTTCTCCTTCAGGAAAGCTTTGATGTCAGGTGTGATCCAGGGTTTGTTGTTGGAGAAACACCTTACTGTCTTAGTGGGCATTGTTTTCTCCATGTAGAAATATATATAGTCTGTTACAGTGTCCGTTACACTATTAATGTCTTCCCCATTGTTGGAATGATACTAAATGAAGTATCATACTACAGCTGAATACTTCCCACACAGTTGTGCTGAAGCAGTCCTTTAAGGCCTCCTCGGCCTCTCCAGACCATCTCTGAAACGTGCGGGTCACAGCTGGCTGCCTGCGGACCAGAGGTTTGTACACAGGCTGGAGAGCCACCAGGTTGTGACCAGCTTTGCCCAGAGGGGGGAAGGGAAGTGATGTGTATGCCTCCTTGGTGTTGGCATAGAAAAGGTCCATTGTTTTATTGTCTCTGGTGTGACGGGTGACATACTGTGTGAATGAAGGCAGGGAGGAGGGAGAGGCATGATTGAAGTCACCAGAGATGAGTAGCAGGGCATTTGGGTGCTGTGTTTGTAGCCTGCTCACAGCTGCAGTCAAGATATCACAGTCTGTATCACTGTTGGCAGCGGGGGGGACGTACACGGTCACCGCGATCACATGACTAAACTCACGCGGGGTATAGTATGATCTCATGACAACAGCTAACAGCTCAATGTCCCTACTGCAGAGCTGCTCCTTAATCGTGATGTGCCCAGGATTACACTACCTATCGTTCACAAACACAGCCAGCCCTCCTCCTTTTCTCTTACCACTCTAGAGCGTTCTGTCCCCGCGTAGGATTTGGAAGCCGTCCAATTCTACGACCGCGTCCGGCGTTAGCGCTGTGAGCCATGACTCCGTAAATAGCATCAGGCTAGCCTCCCGGAAGTCCCTCTCATGCCGGTTCAACGCCGTTAGCTCGTCAGTCTTGTTGGGGAGAGATCTAACGTTCCCCATGATAACAGACGGGAGGACGGGATGGTATCGTCTCCTCCTTGCCCGGCGTTTAACCCCCGCACGAGATCCACGTCTCTTCCTCTTCAGCTCGCGAGGGATATTGGGTCTCTATCCGGGAGCCGGTGCGGGGTTATCATGGAGTGCTAACAGCTGATCCCGGCTGTAAACAATGGAGCCGCAGCTCCCCGCCAAGACTCCGGACACGATCACGCAAAAAATAGCCACCAGCAGCAGCAAAAATACCGCATAATCTGCCTGCTGTCCTCTAAGAGCTGCTTGATGTGGCTGTACGCCATTACTATTGCCTGTGGAATAGGACATTTTTTCCCTTTGTTGTCCTGGGGACAATTCCTGGGCTCCCTGTACTCTTTGTAGCGTCTCAAAGCGACACACTCTGAAATCCTGTTATGGTCAGGTCTGTAAGCAGCCTGAACATGAACCATAAACAATCTGCAAATAGATCACATAGTGCACATCATAAGAAAACACCTTTATACACATTCACATGAATATAAAAATACTGATATTTAGGGCTGAGCAATATGGGGAAAATCTTATCACAACGATGTTCTTTATATCACTCGACGTTGATATATATCAAGTTGTACATCACTATTTCCATTTTAAATGTTTACTGTGACTCATAATAGAGACGTGCAGAGCTGGGGATCGCCTAACCATCACTGAGTTCCCGTCTGTATATTTAACCGACCCACGTGGTCCCGGTCCGTCTCTCGTCGACGACAGCCAAACGGCGTCGAGAACGTAATCTTCACGTCACACGCAGCCTCTGCACGAGCAGACACGCCGCCAAACAAAATAATATCAAACAAAAACATGCACAGGGTGGTGATCGTGAAATAAAAATTGCGTCTTTGGGACTGCAAGTTACGCAGCACTTATTTTTATTTTTTTTCTGTACTCAGCCTCGTGTCAGGAGTGCGGCACCTGCGTATGACGTGGTACAGGTTAAGTCCGTTCTCAACACTCTTTGGCTGACTCAAACCAACTGGGACCACGTGGGTCGTTTAAATCTGCAAGTAGGAACTCGGTGGCAGTTAGGTGAAGCCCAGCTCTGGAGATATGAATATATCAAAAGATTATTTTTTAAATATGTATTTAATTAAAGCCAAAAGTTGCACATGACATATGCACCAGAGCTATCAGTCTTTGTCTGATAAACAGAAACAGGTTCATATTTTAAATATCATACATTGTCTTTAAAATCCTCAGTCTGTAGGCGGTCTGGTTGTCTTCTTCAGTAACACAGTCATCAGATCTTCCTCCTTTTTGAAAATGTCACTCCATATTTAAACATCACTACAATTAAATGTTTTTATTTTTATTTTTAATATCTGAATATATATTTGGGTTAAGAATAGTTGTTGACAGCCTTTCTTACTGTGTAGGCCGCATTCCCCTCAGTGGCAGCCCTTTTAACACAGCCACTTATGCTGCTACTCCAACACATCTTGTCATGTGTGCGTCAACCTAACGTGATGTGGTTTCAGCAACTTGGTATTTATCATTTTCTAGTTTTATTGTTTGTCAAAACACGGATGAATAATTTCTTTTGATGTATTTGATGTACCATCTTTTTTTATTTATATTGAGGACAAGTGTTTTTTGTAATCATTTTATCGTCCCTCCTGATGCTTGCGTATTGCAGTTATGTGAGATGCACATACCTTTCAGCTGCTTGCTGGCCTGGGGCAGAGCCTTTAGGTTTACGTGAAGCTCTCCATGGTCCTGTTAACGTACCCTTTCTGTGTTTGAGATTGTATCTTGTCGGAGATTGGTCATATTCTTTGAGACAGGAGTACAACTGCAAAATTTCAGACACCTCAGTATTACTGAGGGCTGTTATTGTCCTGTTGAGCCCAACCAAGTATCCTGCCAGGGCATCAACAGCTTCCCATCCAGGAATCCCTCTAAAATCACAACTTGTATCCTGTCACATGAAAGATATTTATAACACCAATTCTACATGCCTGGTGCAGGAAAAAAATATATATTTTAAATTCAGATATTAGACACTTTCCCCTGATGGGGATGCGACTGGTCCAGAAGAGGCACTGGTCTCCTCTGATGGGGATGCGATGTCCGTGATGTTTCTGCCATGTTGCAAGCTGGGGAAGATCGATTGTGGTTCCACCTGGACACTCCCTCAAGCATGTACATCTGGGTATGTACTGCATTGCATCTCCACCCTGATAAGACAAAAGTGAAGATGACTGATGAAAACAAATAATAAAATTATGGCAAGTTGCTGTACAGCATTTATTACACATATTACTGTGTGTGATGTTTCAACTTGCCTGGAATGAAAGCACACTGATGCTTATGGAAGCTCTCAAGGGAGGAGGAACCTCTGCCACATCTTAGGACTTCCAGTGTCTTGCCCAAGTTGCCTCCCTTCTCTATCGCAGTTCCAGTGTTGGTGTACAATGGAACTCCAGGAGGATCCTGGATGCGGGCAAGGTGTTTTTGCTGCACCTTCCACACTTGGGACATGCTCTCATGATTAATGAGATGCAGTCCAGTGCTGTCAGAGAGCCACCACATAGAGTGCAGAAGACTTTGGATTTGAGTACGGGTCTCCTCCACCACTCGGGTTGAAAAGACAGATATTTTCTCAGTCAGTAATAGAGGCAACGTAAGATGGCTGCCCTCTGGCTTTAGCCACGAGGTGCTTATTGATATTTCAGTCATATATACTACTGTAAGTCTTTGGGTGTGGTGTGGTGCATGAGTAGTCGTGACTAAACTAAAGACCCAAGGTGGATAAATAGCTTGTGCATGGCCACATAATAGTTCACTGACTCAGTCAACTAAGAACAAGGAAGCTGCCGAAAGTCTACAGTGATATATAAAGAAAGTTGTATTGTATTGTATGACTCTTGCTAAAATCTGTACTGAAATTTTAAATTGTGGTAAATGAAAACATTGCAATAATGTAAGCATGTTCTCTTTTCCAAACCCATTTTACAATAATTTGAAAAATAGTTCAATAAACTTGACTTCAGATTTCAAAATTACAGTACAAAGCCATAAACATATTTTTTAAACCTAAATGCATTGGGTATTTTTTCTTCTCTACCACTTTATCCACATGCTGCACAAAGTTAATTCATTCATTCATTATCCATACCACTTACCCTCACAAGGGTCGCGGGCGTGCTGGAGCCTATCCCAGCTGTCTTTGGGCAGTAGGCGGGGGACACCCTGAATTGGTTGCCAGCCAATCGCAGGGCACACAGAGACAAACATCCGCACTCACAATCACACCTAGGTGCAATTTAGAGAGTCCAATCAACTTTCCATGCACGTTTTTGGAATGTGGGAGGAAACCGGAGTACCCGGAGGAAACCCACGCAGGCATGGGGAGAACATGCAAACTCCACACAGGGAGGCCTGAGCCGGGATCGAACCCACGACCTCTGAACTGTGAAGCGGACGTGCTAACCAGTCGACCACCGTGCCGCCGCTGCACAAAGTTGTGTTTTTATATTTCATTGCAGCAATTTCTAAGTAAATTAAGTCTTAATAGAATCTTAAGCACCAAAAACAAATCTCAGTAAGAAATGAAAAACAAACTGTTAACTTCTTTCAGAGAAGGGAGGGGAAAAATAATGTTCCCTTGTGAAATTGTAGCCTGTTGAACACAAATAGTGTGGTACTTTATTGTAGACTGGTTCTAAAATGCTACCTCTTTCTCATCCCATCCATAGCAACATCGGTTCTCATCCCCCAGTAGCACAAAGTAATTGCGACATTTACAGAAGAATGGTTTCAACCACTTGGCTTGCCCTTTGGTCATGGAAATTAGAACATGCAAATTGCTGGTTTGGGCTGTTCACACGACAAAGGACGTTAGTTCAAAACAAATCCAGCCACTTGGCCTACCTTCAGGCTCAAAACGTAAGAAAGCCAAATGGCTGGGCTTTAGACTTTCTAGTGTTAAAGACGCCCTGAAGGCACTATTGATAAAGGCAGAGTGGTATGCCTTCTTTGTAAGAAGGACTTTGCTTACTAAAGCAGTTCAAACCTACTACATAAATGCAAAGCAACCAGCCGCGACTAAAGCTACAGCTAATGATAACAACGAAGACGCTAATGTAGCGAGCCATTGCAAAGCTCTTTGCTAGACTAAACTCGAGAACAGCCCAAGAAAGTCTTTGACCAACAGGCTGACGAATATTCTTGCAAAGCGAAGAGCGACGAACTGCAGGCCGATCAACATAGATGAAAACAAGGACAATTGAAGTGTAGCAAACAGCATCCAATGACCCATCATACAAACCACCGTGCAGGACTGCGGTGAGGACTAAAATCAGCAAGATGTATGACGATGAAAACAAAAGCAAACTTGATGTTTTGGTGTAGGATTTGGACACATGTATTGCTATAACTACAGATCACTGGACCTCAACTCGCAATCATGGTTATTTGGGGGTGACTGGACACTATATTGATGGATGAGTGGAACTTTATACACCATAAATACAGTTACATACATTCAGACAATTGTGAGTTTTGGGGCTTTATAACATCTAATAACATTATTAAAAGTAATTTGAACACATTATTTTAGAAGTATCAAACTGGTAAGCCTTCATATTCATCAGTACCTAAAAGTAGTTCTCAGTTTTAAAAAGGTTTGAGACCCTTGCTTTACAGTACTTAGGGCTGTTCGATTTTGTCTAATAGGAAAATCCTGATTATTTTCTCTCAAACCCGATTTTACGATTACCATTCCTTTGTAAAATAAAAAATAATGAAAAATGAAGTATTTTGAATTTCTTGGATTTTAACTTAATTTTTCTTTCTTTGAACTCAAAATGCCAGTCAATTTAACTTAATACACAGATCAATCCATTGGGAACAGCATTTTACTTACACAATAGATTTCAGATCTGTTCTTAATTAAACCAATAATGAAAGGGGAAAGTGCACATACCATCTGAAACAAAATCATCAACACGAGAGAAGGTAGACAGTCAAGTATATAAATCAAACAGTCTGTCAGCAAGTCATTTTGCCAACCAGCTAGTGACGAGCCTTTCACCTTTCTCCCTGGTCTTACTTAAACATAAATCAATGATTAGTGCAAAGATGTCACTCAATACAATGCACTGTCAAGCTTAAGTTCAGCTGGTCCAGAGGTCCGTTGTAGAGGAGAAAAAAAAGGGACAACTTTCAGACGTTGAGTTACTTGCTCACGGCTAGATACACCAAAAATAACAAAATCGAACGTGCTGATTTGAACGTTTTTAACATCGTTTTATCCAGGGAATTCGGTTACGGTTCAAAATCGCTTAATTGAGCAGCCCTAACAGTACCCTACATTGAGAAGTTCTTGGGACTTCAGAGACACCAAATACCTGTTTGTTGCTCATAAGTGGCAGCTCTTTTAATACAATGCATGTGCCTGGTAAGACTTTCCTTATTGAGTTTTTATCTGAAAGTCACACACAAATTAACCAACAGTTTTCTTAAAGGATTTTTCCTTTATGTCCAGTGTTTTCATTTCTCTGGAGAGGTACTGGATTATTGCATCATCCATTATGCATGAAAACTGTCACTGTGAAACCTGGGTGTGTAAGTCAAACGACAAAATAACTATTATAAATGTTAATGAAATATTGGAAATAATACCATCGTGTTTACGTTTGAATATTATTATTATTATTCAAATGCTATGTCTCATTTACATCTGCAACGATGATCACATGTGTCTTTCTTTGTAAAATCAAATCTGAATAAGATTATTGACATTACAGTCAACTGCAACCTAAAGTAGCTCTTATGATGGCCACAATAGAGTGTCCCTGATCCTTTCAGAGAATTGACATAGCAAGCATATGCGGCACCATGTAAAACCAAGTACTGTACTGTCATTGGGCCGGGTAACACAACTGTGGCACAGCTGATTGGTAACTTCCTTTGCTAGTTACGTTTTAATTGGTTGCAAGGTTTGTGGTGACGTCAAGCAGTGTACCTGAAAGGCACGGCAACACCATGTTCAACATTTTCAATGCTGAGCAAGTGAAAATGCTGTCCCATGGCAAAGATAAATAAGGACAGTAAAGACCTGCTCTGTCTGTAGACATCATTACAACTATGCAAGATGTATTTCAAAGGATGACAATTTTAACATGTATTTTCATATGACAGAGGTTTTCAAAAAGAAATTCCAGATTTTTTTTAAATATACTTCAAATGCATGTTAGCATATGAGCTAACGTCAGATCTGATCTCCAGTTACATTTGGTGAACCTTTATTGCAGAGCACCTGTGTCTGCACTCGCAAGACATTAGATTTGTGACAATTAAGGCCATCCAGCAGTGATGTGAATGTTAAATGCATAGGTAATAAAAATATTGATCATAAATAACCTTACCAGTCTGTAAGGGCAAATCATCCACTGCATTTGTTCTTATGATTTGTAAATGTCTCGTTGGTCTTCCGTGCTGGGGTGAAGCCAAATCCAAACAGGAACACCTGAACAATTGCTAGAAAAAATAGAAAGGGTAGTCAAATTAAATATCTGAGTTAAGTCTGCTTAAAACAGTTGGAGGCAGAGTGAGTAGCAGCATGTTTGCATGCCTATAAAAAAACATCCTTCCGACATTGTTCTGTCATTTACAGTCTGTAGGCATGCAGTTTAACTGTCATATAAATCAAGTATTTACCTTAATAAATTACACCCAGATTTTTACATATTGCAGAATTGCTTCCCTTGCACAAGCTGTTCACCAACGACAAACACAAGAACATCAAGCTGTAAGCTCCGTTGCACTGTACCATCACTTTGTGTGCTTTGTCATGTGTGTTAGGTCCTGGCCTTCAAAAACCTTTCTGACCTTTTAGTAAATGAATGGTCATGGGAAACTCAGTAGGCAGTGCCCAATAATCCGCAGGGAATCCCACCTCTGCTGGACCCCCCTTGGATGACTAGTGTCTCACTGTCTGGTTCTGTTCCATGCCAGTATGTCGTCCCTGGGGCATTGAAAATAAAACTGGTGGAACTGCTGCTTTTATGTTCAATATATAACTCTATTTTTGTTTATTTTATATTGAAACCTGTTTATCTTTTGGAAAAGTCTTATTAGTAAATGTTACCCTTACAATAGTAATAGTTGTAGAACATTGACTTAGACAAGAAAAAAACTATTATTGTTTGAAGACTTGATTATTTAAGAAAAAAGCTCTATTAAATATACTGGAATGTGTTTTTTTCAGGGCACCTATATAGCAAGTCAATGAGCATGAGGCCCAACAAACCACTGATGTCTTGACAAATTTAATGAAGTCGGATTCTAAATAAGTCTTGTAGCTACGTCTTTACATATGACACAGTCCTTCTATATACAGCAGTAAAGAATCATTCATGCTTTTCCGTGTAATCTATCCAGTTTAGGCGTTCCACAGCTTTGCCCACATTCAAAACAGCCAGTGTCTTTCTGCCAAATATTATTTCATGGCAGAGCCTCTCTGCAGTCAGCCATTTTGTGTCACAGAGGTAGTTCTGCAGCGCTTCTCTGGTCTCGTATTATTTCACGGCCTATGCTCACACTGCAGGGGGTACATTGTACTCTGGTCACTGAATGAAGTTTGAGGCATTGGCCGCCTGTGGCCTTTAAATGTTCTACTGTCCAACCTCGTTCCATGGCATCCCTTCACCCACCAGGCAGCCATTTTGTGCCAAATGGAAAAGATGAGCAGCTGAAGTTGTGGGATGATTGTCATTATAGTAGGGTAGAGTACTGCTTCTTTTATTCTATAAGATCCCAAAGGTGTTCAAAGGAATGCAACTTCAATATATTGTACAACCACAGAAACCGATTGAGATCATTAAGGACTTGCACTCTATGTCGATAAGTCATCTTTTGTCCAATTAAAACATGTCCAGATGACAATACAAAATATGTTAATAATAGTTAAATACCTTACCTTCCATTTTATCAACTGCTTATTCAACCTATGGTCGCGAGTGAGCTGCAGCCCATCTTAGCTGACTGAGTGGCATAAGGCAGAGTACACATGTACTGGTCAACAACCAGTTGTAGAGCACATACAGAGAAAAAGTCATTCAGACTCAAAACACACCTTTGTACAATTTATACTCTTTAATCAAACTAAGATGCATGTTTTTGAAATGTAGGAGTTAGGTGGAGCACACGGAGAAATCTCACGCAAGCACAAGCAGAAAATGCAAACATCACGCAGGAAGGCCACAGACGGAATTTGAACCCCGAGCCTCAGAATTCTGAGGCAGAAGTGCTTAGAATTCATCTACTATGCTGACATAACTAGTAAGTATTTCTTTTCTTTCTTCTAAAGAGTTCATAACCTGAACAAAAGTGACACAAACTAGAAACCCTGGGTTCTTTAATTGTAGCTCACTGATTGTATTATTAGATAGCAGTTAAGTAACATTTTTCCAGCAAAAAAACAACACCATTCCAGGTGTTTAGAGACTGCACCACTGTGCTCTGTTTGAATTTAAATGAGAGACGCTAGCCGTTGTGTCACAATTGTGCAGGAGTTAATATTAAAGCGAAGGTGCTACTGACAAGTTATGACTGGATTCCCATTAAAACTGTGAACGCCCATTAGGAAAGGAGATATTTTCATTAGGGCCCAAGCAGCGAATGCTGCAAGGACCCTATTGTTTTCATAGAAATTATTATTATTATTATTATTATTATTATTATTATTATTATTATTATTATTATTCTCCGTAAAGACTCATATTCAACATATTTCTGGTTATGTGTTTTAAATGCTGTGCATTGCGTTATTTTCATTGTATTTTGGGTATTTTTACTCAATATAGGGGGCTGGTTTACTTCTGCAAAAACAAAACAAAAAAACATACTGTTAATGTGTATGTAGAGAGGACCTGCTGTCTTTATCTTTAGTAGTCTTGCCCTAGAAATTAGCACGTTATCATTACAATTTAACATTATTACAATTTGTTTGTTTGCTTGTTTTTAATCCAATCCTACTTTGCTGTAGCTCAACATTTAATCATTTATTAGACTTGATGGTTTAGTCACAGATTTTCCCAAAAACTGTTTGCTGTTGTATGTTTCTTTTTCATAAACAAGTGTGAATTTTATCTAGCCTGGCCGGGAGCTCAATCTCTCATCGTAGAAACGACCCTGCCGAAAACTGATCATTTGAGCTATAAGGATCAGGTTATGTTTGTAGGTTAGGTTATGTTCAAAGAATGTAGAGTTGGGTCTCTGGGATTGTTGCTTGTTTGTTTGCCTGTTTGTTTGAGTATTTTAGTTTTGTTGGATAATGTTGGCTTTATTCAAAACGTCAATCAATAAAATAAAAAACATCCTTTACACTTCAGCTTATTTCAGACTCAACACTGAAAAGAGCATTTTGATACTGACAATTTTGTAATGCTTAAGAATGCTTTTTGTATATTACATATGGGGTCACTGATGGTGTGGTGGAAGTGTAGGTTCAGTTCCCTCTTGACTGTGTGAATGTTAGTGTAAACATTGAATGATCTTCTTATGTGCCCTTTGACTGACTGACCGTCACTTGTGAATGTCCTTTTGCCCAGAGTAATCTGGGATGTGCTCTAGCTCCCTGCGACCATCAACAGGATAATGGGTATAGAAAATCGGTATACAAATCAGGGGCTCTACATTATGTCCATGGATTCATCTACTCTCCTGAAACACAAGGATGCATGGCAGATGTTACTTCTGTTTATTCCAATTTTGAAAGACAACATTTTATATTTCCATCAAATTAAAGCTGCAGGCAGCAATGAACGGGATCTCACACCCTCATCACCACCACGCACTCCTGGAAATTGAAATGTGCCAATAAGAATGCCATGAAGAGCATGTTTGTTTGAGCTGCAAAGTCGGCCAGGGCCACAATGCATTGACCCATGTCTCTCCTCTAAGTTCACAAAGCTAAAAGTGATTTGGCACTGGTTAAATGACCTCAACCCACTTTCTTACACACTTTTATGTGTGTTTGGCCTCTTATACTTACATTTTTTTGTTAAAAAAAGAAAACATCCTTAAAGCCACCTTTTTAGTGCTCCCAACTACCAATAACCCTGCAGGTGGCATCGCAGGCAGAGGTGCACGCATATATTTGGAATCTTTTAGAAAAACCTCCCTGTTGGAAGCAGTGTTGCTATTGCTTATCAACCTGCACAGTGCCGTCAGCCCTCTCTGTAGTCTACCGGCAGGGAAAATTTGTGTATAAACCAACCAACCAGCACAACCACCTCCACGAACACAGCGCCCCTGACACCATTGAGGGTGGTGAGGGTTGTCTGTAAATAAACACCCATACACAGTGAGCACAGTACCACTTTCAAAAGTGTGTATATTGTGTGAGTTTTTGTTTGACAAAAGCCCTTTAAACTCAATGACAAATGTTGTCTTTTATGTAACAAAAATTCAAGATGGCATAATCCACATTTGACAGGTGGAAAATAAATACCAATGCAACCATAATCTAAACCAACGTAGACATATTTTCAAAGTTGCAAGACACAAACAGAGACAATTAAGCTGAACTTCGACTAAAATGCAGTATTTTCCGGACTATAAGCCGCTACTTTTTTTCCTAGGTTTTGAATCATGCCGCTTATATAAAGTCGAGGCTATTCTGTGAAATTTTCTTCCACCACTAGGGGCACTCTAACCGGAATTACAATACAATACAATACACTAGCCATTAACAGGATATGACTGCAGTTGGAGGAGTTCAACAGGCAAGGGCGCTATGCACTATGTTATGGACTAGGTGTTGCATTGGGTGGTATGCGAATTGAGCAATAAAAGGTTGGACGTTAACTAATAAACTGGAGTGGCAGCGGGCAGTGAAATTACGTAAGCTAAGTACTGTTTATTTTCTCTTGGTTCTGTTCCGTTCTAATCAGCAAAGTTGCTACTGTGATAAAAGGCACTGTTAGGAAAGAATCTGTTCAGGTACATACATGTAATTTTCTGTTCACAATCATTCTGTAAATGCATTAAATATCTAATTTTTCAACATATATAGGTGCGGCTTATATAAAGGTGTGGCTTATATATATCATTTTTTCATTTTTTTTTTTTAAAATAAAGTGGGTGTGGCTTATAGTCCAGAAAATATGGTACAGTTGAGCAAAACTAATACTAGGGCCTGTATAATTCATTACTAACTGCAGAACTAGTCACTACTTCTGATGTCCCGCACGAATTAGTTAAAAAGTGCAAATGCAAGTATGAAATATAGCTAAACAGATACATTATCAACATGTACATTTGATGAGTTTAGCTACAGAGTAGGATATGTAATTACAAATATAATTTGAGAAAAAAAAGCTCAAAATGATGTTTTCTCTCACATTTATTCTGCTTTATGACACTACTTTTCACATGTGAACTGAGGACTGGTGAAAGATACATCTTTCAGATGCGCTGGAACACATCATCAGTGATGTTTCCTGGCATCATCGGGGGTTTCGGGTCCCTCAACATCAGACCCCCTCAGCATAGGTGACCCAACCGGGGTGATCAATCCCCAGCCTGTGTACCAGCAGCGTTTGCCCATCGTTCTGCCCTCTTAATCCACAGCCATCTTGTGGCTTTCTCTGCGGCTTCAGTTGCGGATCTGACAGCCTTCCCCTTTGCCTCCCCGACAAGTCCTAGCCGGGTGAACACTGTGCAGAGTGACTGCCCTGCAAATCCCCGACAGCCCACCTCCAAAGGCTCACAGGTTGTCTTCCATTCTTGCCTCCTGCACTCTTCCACCAGCTCCTGGTACTTGGCACACTTCCTCTCGTTGGTCTCGTCCATGCGTTCCTTCCATGGCACAGTCAGTGCCAGAATAATCGGCTGCTTGGTGGAATCTGAACCAATGACAATGTCTGGGCGGAGCCTGGTTGATGTAATCCTGGAAGGGAACTTCAGTTGCCTGCCCAAGTCCACTTCCAGTTGCCAGTCGTTGGCAGAGGTGAGGAGGCCGGACTTTTCTTTTGGTAGTATACTGGGCTTCTCTCCAGCTCTGTAGAATGCAATGGTTTGTGGCTTCCTTTGGCCTTTGCTGGTGTTGATGGCGGTGGGAATGCTGTCAGTGACAGTCCTAAACACCTGGTCGTGACGCCAGCGATAGCGCCCATCTCCAAGGGGTTTTGGACAGCTGCTGAGTATGTGTTCCAGGGAGCCCTGTCCTGAGCAGTGCGGGCAGGATGGTGTCTCCGTTTTTCCCCAGACATGGAGGTTTGCTGGACTTGGAAGGACATCGTACACAGCCTGGACTAAGAACCTGATTCGATGGAAGTCCGCTTTCCAGATGTTGGACCAGGTGATTTTCCATTGCAGAATGTTCTCCGATTTAGTCCATGCTCCTTGCTGCCACATTCCCACCATCCTGCTGGCTCGTGCTTCCTCCACGCCTGAACGCACTTCCTCCTGGATCAGATGGTGACTCTCCTTGCCATGGGCCTTGTCAACTCTGGTTGACGGAAAGTAGCCAATGCCTGTACGCCCTGTTGCTATGGAGCCCACGGGTGCCTTCTGCCTCAGCCGTGACTTAGCCACATCTATGGCTTTGCCTGCGTTCCATTTCCTGCCCGTTTGCACCTGGATACCAGCTGATGTCACCTTTGGATCTCTGGATTCTCCTTATTGTAATACTACCCTTGTTCTGGACACCATGAACTCTTCAGTGAGGTCACTGACTGGGAGCTGCAGTATGTTACTGGTGCCATACAGAGCAGAGCTGCTTAGGCTGCGTGGTAGACTGAGCCATCTCCGCAGGTAACTGCTGATCTTTCTCTCCATGCCCTCGACTTTTGTTATAGGTACTGTGTACACTAGCAGAGGCCACAGGATCCGAGGCAGGATGGAATGCTGGTAAATCCAGGCCTTGAATCTCCCTGGAAGACCTGACTTGTCAACCTGATTGAGCCAGTCCTCAAGTTCTTTGCTAGTTCTCTGGATGGAGACAGAGTCTTTGAGGCTGCAGTCAAAGTACTTCCCGAGGCTCTTAACTGGCTTTTCTGTGAAGGATGGAATGGTGGCTCCGGCCAGTGAGAAGCGGAACCTGTCCATTACTTTCCCTCTTTTGAGCACTAGAGACCTTGATTTTTCTGGCTTAAAGCTCATCCAGCCCAGGTGATGAGCTTCTCTAGGCCTTGGAGAATCCACCTGCTGCCTGATACAGATGTTGTGGTGACTGTCAGGTCATCCAGGAATTCTCTGATTGGGGGCTGGCGTACTCCTGATGGTTGTCAAGAGGCCTCTGCACTCTACCTCAGCAGACTTGACTATCATGTTCATGGCGAGGGCGTGTCACCCCCTCCCCTCTTTTCTCCACAGACTCCAGCTCCCAGCTACACCAGATAGCCACCACTCCTTCCTGTCCAGCCTTGGCCTTCACAACATCTCAGGTGAGGAACCAGCTGAAGAAGATGAAGGCGAGGAAGGCAGCGGGTCCAGATGGCATCAGCCCCCAGCTCCTCAAATCCTGCGCAGACCAGCTGTGTGGAATTGTCCAGCACATGTTCAACCTGAGCCTGAAGCTGGGCAGGGTCCCCCAGCTATGGAAAACATCCTGCCTGGTCCCGGTGCCAAAGACCCCCCACCCGAAGGAGCTCAACAGCTTCAGACCAGTGGCGCTGACGTCTCACCTGATGAAGACCCTGGAGAGACTGGTCCTTGTCCACCTGCGCCCCCTGGTGAGCTCCTCAATGGACCCACTACAGTTCGCATACCAGCCTGGCATCAGTGTGGATGATGCCATCATCTACCTCCTCCACACTTCACTCTCCCACCTGGAGAAGGCGGGGAGCACTGTGAGGATCATGTTCTTTGATTTCTCCAGTGCTTTCAACACCATCCAGCCCACCCTACTGGGAGACAAGCTGGAGCGGGCGGGGGTGGCGCACCACCTCACCACATGGATCCAGGACTACCTCACAAACCGGCCACAGTATGTGAGAACACAGGACTGTGTGTCTGACGTGCTCCTCTGCAGCACGGGGGCCCCACAGGGAACTGTCTTGGCTCCCTTCCTGTTCACCCTCTACACCTCGGACTTCAACTACAACACCCCTACCTGTCACCTGCAGAAGTTCTCTGACGTCTCTGCAATTGTCAGCCTCATCACAGACGGAGACGATCGGGAGTACAGAGAACTTACTCAGGGTTTTGTGGACCGGTGCCAGCAGAACCGCCTCCTGATCAATGCGGGGAAATCCAAAGAAATGGTGGTGGATTTCGGTAGGCGCCAGCACTCTTCACCTGCACCAGTGAATATCCGGGGAACAGATGTTGAGAGAGTCTCAATTTACAAGTACCTGGGTGTTCATCTGAACAATAAACTGGACTGGTGCGACAACACAGACGCCCTCTATAGGAAGAGTCAGAGCAGACTCTTCCTACTCAGGAGACTGAGGTCTTTTGGGGTTCAGGGGACACTCCTCAGGAACTTTTATGACTCGGTGGTTGCATCGGTCATCTTCCAGGGAGTGGTCACCTGGGCAGGCGGCGTCTCGGCCCGGGACAAGAAGCGGCTGGACAAACTGGTCAAGAGGGCCGGCTCTGTCCTGGGCTGCTCCCTGGACTCTGTGGACTCGGTGGGGGACAGGAGGATGTTGGCCAAGCTGTCATCAATGCTGGGCAACCCGGACCACCCCCTCCAGGGAACCCTAACAGCACTCCACAGCACCTTCAGTGACAGACTGTTACACCCTCGCTGTGCAAAGGAGAGATTCCGCCGTTCCTTCTTGCCTGCTGCTGTCAGACTCTTTAACAAGAACATTGTGTAGTCTCTACAAACTGGCGGTCATTAGTGCAATTGTGCAGTCCTGCACCTGAGCTCATATCGTGCAATACCCAATATTCCCCACTACTGTAATACCGTGCAATACTCAACATTCCCCACTACTGTAATACCGTGCAATACTCAACATTCCCCACTACTGTTAGTCTAGTTTTATTTTTATCCAATGCTGTTCCTTACATTTCACTACAGCACTGCAGCACTGTTACTTAGAGTATTTTTTCCTCTGTACTATGTACAGGCCGAAATGAGTGTTCCTCATATTTTTTATGTAGATGTAGGTTGGTGTGTATACACATGTGTATATACACATGTTACTGCGTATATCTACATAGGTTTGATTCTAAATGTTTGCCGTCAATGTTATACATTAATGGCCACATTATGCCGCCGCCCCTGTGTGACCTCTATCTTTGCTACTGTAACAACGAAAATTTCCCCACTGTGGGATCAATAAAGGCATTCTTATCTTATCTTATCTTAAAAGATGACTGAGATGGTGCAGCCGGTTATAATGCCTTTCTCAAGCCAATGCCAATCTGATGTTCCTGATCCAGTGGTGAATCTTAGCTTGAAGTTACAGTAGTACTAAATCCAGAATAAGATCTGAAACTTTATTGGGAACATGTCGAAGGAGGGCAAGCTCAACAAGCTTGTGTGGGATGATGGAGCCATATGCGTTGGCGAGGTCAAGCCAAAGCACAGTGAGGTCCCCTTACCCCTCACGTGTCTCCCTTAGGAGTTGTGTTACCACACCAGTGTGTTCCATGCAGCCAGGCACTCCAGGGATTCCACCCTTCTGGACAGAGGTGTAAATGTAGCTGTTCTTCAGAAGGAACTCCGTTAGACGTTGTGACAAGATGCTGAAGAAAACCTTTCCTTCGACGCTTAGCAGAGAGATTGATCGGAACTGACTGATGTCCTTGGAGTCCTCCTCCTTCGGGATCCACACACCCTCTGCGCACCTCCATTGGTTAGCAACTTATCCCCTACGCCAGATCATCCTCAGGATCTTCCACAGGTGACGAAGGAGTTGCGAGCAGAGCTTCTACACAGCGCATGGGACTCCACTAGGGCCTGGTGCTGAAGCTGCTCTGGCTCCTTTCACCACTTCCTGCACATCTTTCCATGTGGGCTCCCTCAGCGCAAAATCCACTGATGGTGGTTGTGGGCTTATGAGGACGTTCTGTGGCTGTAGCGCCAGTTCTCTCTCTGGGTCGCTCAAGGTGTTGTGCAGAAAGAAGTTAACTTCTTCAGCTGAGCAGACTGACGTGACAGTAAGTCCTGACGTCTTATGGACCCAACAGAATCAGACACAATTTCCCAAGCACAGACCGTGTTCAGGTAGACATGAGCAACCTCTGGGGGATGTGATACAATCTATTCAGAAACTTTGCACCACCTTCATGATAGCTGACCAGCCAATCTCTACCGCAGGGGTGCCCATTACGTCGATCGACCGGTCGACTGCAAAGACATTGTGGGTAGATCGCCAGCCTCACATCCGTCCTCACTACTGTATTGCTACATTCATGCTACGTTTAAACCAACTGCGTTGGGAGCGTTTTTCTAGCGGCGCGTTTGAATTGGAGGCAATGTAGTTCGTGCAAGAGGGCGCAGTTTGGAGCGGCGGGATGCGGAGCAAAGCACCGAAAATCCGCCCATTCACTCCATTCGGCGCATGTAAACTTTTCATGTCAACTGTTTTGCCATTTCGCCTCGCAGCAGCCAATCAGCGTCGGGCATACAACATCACACACAGCCACACAGAGTCCTGTTCACTCTGCTGCCTTTTTTTTTACAGTTCTTGAACTTTACCAAGACAGCAATATTGTTAGCATTACCATCGTGTGCAAAAACTTTACTTGTTTTATATGCGCCAAATGGAGCGAATGGGCGGATTGTCATGTCATGTCATCTTCCAAACCTCTTATCCTATATAGGGTCGCGGGGAGTTGCTCGAGCCTATCCCAGCCGTCAATGGGCGAAGGCAGACTACACCCCGAACTGGTCGCCAGCCAGTCGCAGGGCACACATAGACACTGTCACTGAGCGGGAATTGATCCCACGCTGCCCGCACACAACTCAGGCGTGTGTACCACTAAACTATCAGCAGACGGTGTGGGCGGATTGTTGTTGCTGCAAATCTGCTTGAGGCTGGCTATCAGCAGCTACTGTCAGGACTATGTGTCCCTAGCTGTTTCCATTCAGTGCAAGCCATAGAGTAATGTAATTACAAAACACGTTTTTTGTTGTATTGTGCTATATAGGTTGATGCAGTCATGCAAGGTACACCAGCATATATGGTACATATAAAAATAATTCTCAATATATTTATAAATAATATGTTTTGCATTTTTAGTAGATGGTAGATCATTTTGACTAGGTCATGTCAGAAGTAGCTCTCAGGCTGAAAAAGTGTGGGCACCTCTGCTCTAGCGTTTTGCTGCAGACATCACCACCTGCTCCAACCCATCCCTTCACTTTGAATGAGGGTGTGATCATCTCACCGGCACTGCTTCACCTTTGCAACAGGAATCCAATATTCCGTCACCCAAACATTATCCCTGGTAGGTCAAGTCAAGTCCATTTTATTTATATAGCCACGTCTCAAAGGGCTTCACATGCCCAATATTAACATCCCTTGATCGTAACCCCCAGGAGGGCAAGGAACAACTCAAAAAACTCTAATTGGGGAAAAATTAGAAATCTTATAAAGGGGCCGCAGACTGGGGAAACCCCCTTCCAGTATGACCAGGCTGCAATGGATGTTGAGTGGGCAACATTTTACACATATGATGCTATACGATGTTAGTTGTTACAGTGTCAAAGTGAATTTAATCAGATGAGTGCTGCAGGAAGAAGCCTTTGTGAAGTGGGTCCCAGCCGAGTTGGTCAATGCAGAAATCTCTATAGCAGCTACTCCGGTGGTCAACCTCCGATCTTGTCCCACATCGAGTCATTGCAGAATCCAAGAAAGCGACTTCCAATTCAGTCATCATCACTTAACACCCTCCTCAAGCTAAGGAAGAGGGGGCAGAAGAGAGAATAGATAGGCAGTCAGGCCAACATGTATTTCAACTACATGCTCTGTAGGTGCTTGTGGCCGATTCCTGCTGAACTATTCCTTTGTCTTCAAACAGCAACTTAGCGTGCATTTGGACTATTGCGCTAAATTGGCCTATGTTATCAATTTGCATCGGGGGAAGGGCTGGGAGGTGGGCCAACTCCTTGTGGGAGTCAGTGTCAGAGATGTTGGAATCGTTTGTCTCTTTTTCTGCGGAGATGCGTAGAGTCTTTGATCAGCCCTTCATTAAACAGTCATCCGGCAAATAGCTGATGACATTACGTCAGGGCACTCAGCCAGCTGCAGACTATGCCTTTGAATTCAGGATTTTAGCCTCTGAGTGTGGATCAAATGAAGCCAGACAAATGACAGGTTTTGTTTGCGGACTGTCAGAGGACAGTCAAGATCAGCTGTCGATTTGGGATGATCCCGAGTCTCTCGAGCAGTTAAACTCATGAGTGATTCGGATTGACAATCACATCAGAGAATGCCACTGGAGTGCCAAACCTGCCCGCTCTTCTTACCCTCGTGCCGCTGTTTCTTGACTGCTCACCCAGCCCTTCACAAGCCCTAATACGCCTACTACCGCCGGGGAAGACAATACAACTCGGCAGAACATGCCTCTTCAGGAGGAACGCGCCCGGCGGGTTGTGCAGGGTCTTAGCAGTTTCATCAACCAGTTTCCACTCCGACCCACAGGGACCACATAAGGACCAGTCTCCGGACACACCCTGACCAGTAAGTGCTATTGACGGAAGCCTCGAGAGACTGTGACTCACGGGACTGTTTCCCTTTCCCTCCTCCTTTCCTGTTCTGGCAGGGCACAAGGTGCATCCGCCATCCGTTCCTATTTGGCCGGCGCACATCTTCAGCTCCCATCCCTTCCTATTCCTGCAGAGCATGACCTGTGCCTGCCAGTTTGACTCTTCCCTTCTATGATGACGACACCCAACTCTTACTAAAATCTCTCCATGCTTTCGCCCCACCATACATCACAACCTCCTTTATTACTACACCCCTTCTGGGAACTTCACACCGGCCTGTGGTACATGGCAAAGTAAATGGAAGGCAGTGTTTTACCTGAACGAGTTCAATAAACGAAGGTTCATGAACTTTTTCTTAGAGTATGTGTGACAGCTCATTTCGGCCGCTTGTATTCTGGATCTTTTTCTTTCGGGCACGACCCACAGCTCGTGACCTTAAGTTAGGGTAGGACATAGATCAACCAGTAAATTGAGAGCTTCGCCTTCTCCACAACAGACCGAGAGGGTCCGCATCAAAGCAGACGCTGCACCGATCCACCTGTCGATCTCACGCTCCATCCTACCCTCACTCGTGAACAATATCCCAAGATACTTGAACTACTCGTACACTTGGGACAGGATCTCATCCCCGACGTGGAGAAGGCACTCCACTCTTTTCCGAATGAGGACCATGGTCTCAGATTTGGAGCTGCTGATTTTTATTCCAACCGTTTCACACAAAACACATGTTACGGCCCACGTTGAGTCATGGCCATTTAAGTTGTGTGTGTTGGTGCTCTCCCCTGATGGGTGGCCTTTGTTAGCCATCCAATCAGAGCAGGGGAGAATAACCAAATTAGCCAATTACTTTCAGGTGTGGCACTGAGCAATTAGTTTAAGAGGGACTGGGTTGCTGGTGGAAGGGGCTGGCTGCGGGTGACTTAGTCAGTCCCTGGGCTGGCTGTGGGTGATGTAGCCAGTCCTTGTTCATTTTTGTTGGCTGGCTGCGAGAGCCAATCCTTATTCGTTTGTGTTTATGGCTGTGAGTGATGCAGTCAGTCCCTGGGCTGGCTATGGGTGATGTAGCCAGTCCTTATTCATTTGTGTTTGCAATCGCTGCCTTTTGTGTTTTTTCATTTTCCCATTCCAACTCACACATATGTTGGACCCCTCCTCATTGCCATCTTGAGGGGTCGTAACACACATACAAACTGATTGGGCGAACTCCCATGCACTCTCAAGTACCCTGCTGAGGGTGTAGAGGTGGTCCACTGTTCTACGGCCAGGGACGAAAACCACACTGCTCCTCCTGAATCCGAGATTCGACCTCGGTCTGCCAATCCAGAGGCACTGTACCCGATGTCCATGTGATGTTGCCGATGTGTGGTAACCATTACAGCCCCACCACATCCAGAGCCTTTATGAACTCCGGGCGGATCTCATCCATCCCCGGGGCTTTGCCACCAAGGAGATTTTTAAGTACCTTGGTCACTTCAAACGATAGGCGAGCCCACCTCGGAGTCTCCTGGCTCTGCTTCCTCAGCGGCATGTCGGTGGAATTGAGGAGGTCTTCGAAGTACTCTCCTCACCGACTCACAACGTCCCGAGTCGAGGTCATCAGCACACCATCTCCACTATATACAGCATTAATGGCGCACTACTTCCCTCTCCTGAGACGCCGGATAGTGGACCAAAATTTCCTCGAAGCCTTCCGGAAGTCATTTTCCATGGCCTCACCGAATTCCCCCCACGCCTGAGTTTTTGCATCAGCAGCCGCTGAAGCTGCATCCCGTTTGGCCAACCGGTATCTGTCAGCTACCTCTGGAGTGCCACAGGCCAAAAAGGCCTGATAGGACTTTCTTCATCTTGACAGCATCCCTTGTCGCTGGTGTCCACCAGCGCGTTCGGGGATTGCTACCATGACATGCACCGACCACCTTACGGCCACAGCTCCGATCGGCTGCATCAAACAATGGAGGCGTGGAACATGGTCCACTCAGACTCAATGTCCCCTGCCTCCCCTGGGACGTGGGAAAAGTTCTGCCAGAGGTGGGAGTTGAAACTCTTTCTGACAGGGGATTCTGCCAAACGTTCCCAGCAAACCCTCACAATACTATTTGGGTCTGCCGGATTGAACCAGCATCTTCCCCCACATCCGAGCCAACACACGACCAGGTGGTGATTAGTTGACAGCTCCGCCCCTCTCTTCACCCAAGTGTCCAAAATATGCAGCTGCAAATCCGATGATATGACTACAAAGTCGATCATCGAACTGTGGCCTAGGGTGTCCTGGTACCAAATGCACATATGGACACCTTTATGTTTGAACATTAAGTTCGTTATGGACAATCCGTGATGAGCACAGAAGTCCAGTAACCAAACACCACTCGGCTTCTGATCGGGTTGGGCAATTCCTCCCAATCACACCTCTCCAGGTCTTACTGTCATTGCCCACGTGAGCATTGAAGTCCCCCAGCAAAATGATGGCGTGCCCAGGGGTAGCGCTCTCCAGCACACCCTCCAAGGACTCCAAAAAGGGTGGGCACTCTGAATTGCTGTTTGGTGCATAGGCAAAAACAACAGTCAAGACCTGTCCCCCCGTCCCCCTCCTAAGTCAGAGGGAGTCTCTCCTCTCGACCACCGGGGTAAACCCCAATGTACAGGCGCCAAGCTGGGGGGCAATAAGTATGCCCACACCTGCTTCGTGCCTCTCACCTTGGGCAACTCCAGAGTTGAAAGGTCTCCAACCCCTCTCGAGAGGACTGGTACCAGTGCCGAAGCTGTGTGTGGAGGGGAGTCCGACTATATCTAGTCGAAACCGCTCTGCCTCATACACCAGCTCGGGCTCCTTCCCTGTCAGAGAGGTGACATTCCATGTCCCATGAGCTCGTTTCTGTAGCCAGGGGTGGTCCCCGCCTTTTGCCGCCACCCAGCTCCCATAGCACGTGCCTCCTTTGGCACCTCCCACATGGGGTGAGTCCATGGGAAGTGGGACCCACGATGCCTTTTCGGGCTGAGCCCGGCCAAGCGCCATGACTGCAGGCCCGGCCACCAGGCACTCGTCAACGAGCCCCACCTCCAGGCCTGGCTCCAGAGGGGGGCCCCTGTGACCCGCGTCCGGGCAAGGGAAAACGGAATCCACTGATTTTTGTCATCACAAGGGGTCTTTTGAACCGTGCTTGGACCTGTTTGCCATGGGTGACCCTGCCAGGGGCATAAAGCCCAAGACAACTTAGCTCCTAGGATCATTGGGACACGCAAACCCCTCCACCATAGTAAGGGGATGGCTCCTGGAGGGGACATTTCACTCTTCTCAGTTATGAAGCTTTTTTAAATGTTAAATACAGTGAAATCAGATGAGCATAATTAGGAAAACAAAAAAGCACTGTGCTAACGAAAAATAAAATAAATATTTTTTATGATTTTATGTGGACTTTATTTATCCAAAAGGTTTTGCTTTGCTTCACAAAAGGGGGAGGTACGTGCCATCCCCCCAGGTGCTTGGTGGGACTTTGGAATCTCAGTTCAGTTTGCCTCCGGGGCGACTCCCCAGGAAACCAAAAAATAAGCACTGTGAGTGGCCATTTCGGCCTCTCCCAAATACGGGATTGCTCGCACCACCACCGCACCGGCCATGACCCGCCATCGGAGGGATTTGCTCTCCAGCACGGGGGAGGCTGCGAGGGAGCACGCAGCGCCGCCCACTTCCACATCCGGTGCGCCCGCTCAACAGCGGGGCTGTATCCTTCGCGGGCCTTGGGGGGGCGGGCGTTGTTCTCAAAGCCACAGGGTTTTTTCTTTTTTCATCAATATTGAATGACTTTTTAGCCTTAGCGGAGCTGTTAGCCACCAATTATGACTCTCTCAAGGCACTTACATTTGTTGACAAATTAGTTTTGAAGTCTGTATTGACTGCACATTGTTGTGCAGAGCGGGCTTCCTTCCTGCGTGGGAATCACTTGTCACCCTAAATCCATATTTTAAGTAGGTCTTCTGGTATTGTCTGTGAAATGAACCCTTCTTTTTCTTCAATTCTCAAATACGTCTGTTTATTTTACTCATTTGCTAGATGTGCATTTAATATTAGAGTTACGCGACTGAGACTACTTGACAGCAGGCCCACTAGTTGAAACACGGCATTCTGATTAATTTTGCGTGTATGGAATATAAGTTAAGCAGCATAATGCACTTGTTTTTAGCCATCTCTGGGGGCGGCATTTTGTCTTCTGTCAAGTGAAAATGACATCACAACTGCTCACAACGTCCAATCCCGGCTGACCCGTTTTCTGTATCTGAGCCGTGACAGTTTCAGGGGAATTTGCCATTTACAGACAGGCGCTGTAAAGAACTCCCCGATGGATTACTGTATCATTCCCCCGCAACACGTACTGCATATCCCTTGGGAAGCTTTGTTCACTTTGGAAGATTTATGACATTGTATATTTGGCTTGGTATTTAAACTAAAAATAAAATAAAAAAATAAATCGGGATGGTACTGTAAATTTCATTAGAATGGCTGCATAAGTGGGTTGGAGCACCAATTAAAAGTTTCTAGAAATTACATTGCACATTTTCAATATATGTAAAAAGTGTAGGCACAGTTGGGAGGGTTACTTTAAAAATGTATTCCGATACAGTTACTAGTTGCCTGTTGAAAAATGTAGTTAGTAACATAATGCAAGTACCATAATAATAATGTAACATGAATACTTTTAATTACTCTTGGATTACTCCAATACCAAATATGTTGAAAGAATTTAAATAAAAACATTTTAAAAAGCAAAAAACAATTTACTGTAATACAGGGGCGTAGCCAGAACGTGTCTAATGGGTGGGCCTGGAAAAATCAGGGTGGGCCTGAATATTCCTCTCACTGAGCACAATCCTCCTGTCCCGACACTATTTTATTTTTCATTTGATGAAATGTCATCTGACATCAATGTATAAAAACTCAAACACCTTCCCTCACAATTACAGGAATTGATATATATTTAGTAAAATTGACAAATAAACATATTAGGAATACGCTTTGTAGCTATAATAAAATATCTCCACAAGGTAATTTGTACTGGAATACGGAATTAAATAACATAAATTGGCGTAGAACATGGTTATGCCCCCTTCAATTTTGCATCTCAAACAAAATAAGAGCTTCAGTTTAAAATACTGCATAACATTTATCCTTGCAATAATTCTCTTTCCAAGTTTACTAATGTAGATGATAAATGTACCTTCTGTGGAAGTGAGTCAGAGACAATTCTGCATTTATTTTGTAATTGCCCTATATCGTCAACATTTTGGAAAGATTTAGAAAGATGTGTATGTGAAAAAAATGGTCATACTATTGCAATTGCTGTAAAAGATATTGTTACAAATTTTATATATAATGATGGATCCTTGTCCTTTGTAATTAATTTTATGTTACTACTTGGCAAGTTTTATTTACACAAGATGAAGATGTCCAAATCCCATCCAAATCATCAAGTATTCCTTACTGAGTTTCAACGATATGTAGATACCTTCAAATTAACGAAAAATGAGAAAAGTGTTTGTACATTACAGTTCCTTCGTCAATTATCTCTGATTGATCTTGAATGAATGTTTATTGTGCCTTATATATAATTATTGCTATTTTATTTTTTCATGTTGGTTATGTGTGTGTGTGTGTGTGTAGCATTATATTGATATTTTCACTTTCTTATACAACAATATTTGTGAATGTTCGAAAGCATCAATAAAATATGGCATCAGGCATGTGTTGCAGACCTGTACCCAACAGCACAATGCGTAGATCATGTGAATCAATGCGGCAGTTGTCGCTCGCGACGATGCGGGAGTAGAAAGAAGCCTAAAAATAAGCTTTTCATCGAGTAAACTGAGATTAAATTCGGCCGCCTCGCGACCACGTAACACGCATGAGGGCCGATTAGTGGGCCGGACTAAAATCCACTTACGGCCATGCTTAGTCCAGCCCTTTTTTAAAATTTGTCAGTCCCCACTCCCCGCCCCAAAAATGGGCATCCAGCCGGGCCAGAGGATCCAACCGGTCCGGTCCCGGGATGGACTGCCCAGCTCTGGAAAATATACATGACAAACAACGCTGCATTTTAAGGGCAAGCAAGAAAAGTATCTAATCAAAGCAGTTTATGAAACCATATGCTGTAGGTGTATATGTACAGTATGTATTGTATGTATATGCTGCAGCTGCGTATGCTTATAAGCAGTGTTGGGGGTAACGCGTTACAAAAGTAAGGCAGTACAGTAATATGTTACATTTAGGCAGTAACGACGTAATGTAACTCGTTACTCAGATTTTTTTTGTAACATTATTACAGTTACTGAGACCAGTAACGCGTTACACATTTCAGGACCTTAACACATATGTTGACATCATTTAACAAGGAGGTCCGTTCATAACATCACTTAATGTTAAGTTATTACTTCCTGCAATACTTAAATAAAACATTCTTGTCACACTTGGAGCTTCACGTAACAACGTCAGTGCGTGTGTCAACTCTCTACCAAGCGATTCGCTTGTCTTTGCACCATTGACACCACCCAAGAGGGCTGAGAAGTTATTGTTTGTGACAATAATCACTGTCACGGTTTTATAAAATAAAATGCAAATCAAAGACACAAAATACAAGCAGGAACAAACCTAAGTAAAACGAAGCGAATAAACTGCAAAAAAATAAGTCACTGTGCTTTTTAGATATGATTTAATGAACTTAGTGCCATCAATTGCCATATGTAAAACGTAGTGATTCTGATTGGCTGTTCACAATCAAAATGCAAATCATCTGCCAGTGACAAATGACGTCACGCTACGGCACCATCAATCGGACAAACTACAATAGACGCCATTATTAGAGTCTGATGCGCTCGTTTCTTATTTACCTTTTTTTTTTTCAAATCACCTCGAAACTTTGTCTCCATGTAGTAAAAGAAAATGAGTACCAACTGAACTTTCAATTATTATAAATAGAAAAAATAATAATGAAAAAGGAAAAAAAATTGAGTTGGGTCAGTTTTGACTTCAATACATATTTTTGCTTTTATTACACATGTCTGTGTGTTTCTATCTATCTATCTATCTATCTGTCTTGTTGGACCAATTATCGATTATATGTTATGCGTCACTATTATTTGTGTGTAAATGGCAAATGCACTGTCATTTGTATAGCGCTTTTCTACCTTGGTACTCAAAGCGCTTCACACTGTACCTCATCTACCTCCTGATGACGCAGCATCGGGAGCAACTGGGGGTTCAGCATCTTGCTCAAAGATACTTCAACATGGTCACAATGGCCGAGGATTGAACCTACAACCTGCCGGTTGGGAAAAGACCACTCTACCACTAAGCCATGCCGCCCCCAGTGTGTAAATCAATTTGAGAATAATCATTTCATTTGTGGTTTACAGTCTGTGATTATTTATTTACTGGACAAAATATCAGTTCCAATATTTATATTTAAAAAATAAATCTTATTGATACAAATATTGATCAAAGGTAGTGATGTCCCACAACACCATAGAGTTGAAACATTTAATATTATAGACCACACTATATAGTTAAATATGCTCATAAGTTAACTTTACCATCTAGAGTATGGCAGCAAATTTTGCATTTTCCTTTTAAGGTCTTGAGATTGTTATTATTGTTAAAAAAATGAATCCCCGATTTTGAAAAAGTAACTTAAAAGTAACTTAAACTTGAGTCACGCATTACTCTACAAATATTGTAAAGAAACGTATTGTTTTCACATGCAAGTAACTAGTAATATGTAATATATTTCATTTTGCAAGTAACTTGCCCAACACTGCTTATAAGCTAAATATTAGCTGGATATGTGCATTTGTGTGTTGAACTTGTTGGCTCAATGTTGCCATTAGACGTACTTAACCGATTCTGACTTTGGGTCATGAGCCGCATCGCGTCAGTTCTATGGCTGGGCGATGGCCGAATGGGCCAGCCGGGCCAGCGAAGGGTGACAGCTGCCACAGCTGTAGAGATCTCTGGGAAAGGCCGGGCGCACACCCAGAGTCGCCACCACACCGGCCCACGCTTGCCGGCCGGTACGAAGTGAGCGGAGGGGCTGACCGAGAGGACCACGGCAGGAGCCAGCGGCTGCGCGCTGTGCACCTTTTTTTTTTTTTTTTTTTAAATCGGTCGTACTTCGTTCGTAGCTCTTCCATGCGGCTAACTAGGAAATCGAAACTTAGCACCGACATTCTAAAATCTGAACGGTTCCGGGAAAACCGGAATGATGGACCTGGTTCCACTCGATTCCCGGTTCTCGGTGCCCGGTTCTCGGTGCCCAACCCTACTGACAACTTGTGTTGTTGTTTTTTTGCTGAAACACTGTAATAGGTACTTGTTTTAGGCTACGATCCGTGTATGGCAGGGGTCACCACGTCCGGTCCTCAAGGGCATCTATCCTGCATGTTTTCCATCCCTCCCTGCTGCAACACACCTGTTTCAAATGATCTGTATCGTGTATTCTGAAAAGCTTGCTGATGAGCTCAATGATTTCAATCAGGTGTGTTGCAGCGAGCAGAGATGGGAAAACATGCAGGATAGGTGCCCTTGAGAACCGTATTTGGTGACCCCCGCTGTATGGATTAATGAGAGCCTCTCAAAGAGTCGACTTCACTCACTTGTATAAAAGAAAAACACTTAACTACATTTCACATACTGTAAGTTGCCATACTTGAGACCATTTGAACATATCAAATCCGTTGCCATTCCAATCACCCACGGGTGGTTTTGCGGGTCGTGCACGCAGGACATTCACTACATACTGAACAACTTCAAAGCATTCCTGGGCATGTTATAGATGGTTAGAAAACTGAGTTTCCGCAGATTCGAATGATACCAACCATTATAAGATATAATCATATCTGCAGGCTCGGCAAGCATTTAAGTCAAAACAATGCTAACACACAAAAAATGTGCAACCCACCATTTCATCCTCAAATGTCCGACACAATTTCATAATCCATCATCAATGATCATATTACGTTGACAAGGGTCTAGTAAAAGTATTCCAGTACTAAAGTTAGTCCACAACAAGCCTGACATCCATAAAGCCACATTATTAGCTGCTGCAACCGTTACAAGTTGCTATCAGATACATATACATATGTACATATTTTCCATTGTAGATTGAGTTACCTTCGACGACGACGACGACGTTTCAAAAAGTAGGCTGGACCTTAGTTTGATTAATTGCTTACTTGATCCAATAAACTAATGTTTCCCATGTCAGAGTTCAACAACAGCCAATGAGCATATTCCATGCATAAATAGTACCACCCCTGCATATGGATGATTCGTCGGTTATGTTTGCAGTCACCACCAAACTTGCTAAGCTGGTGATTGACGCATTCAACGGCCAATGAAATTCTTAAAAAAAAAACATGAAAACTGTTTTCAACAAAAACACCGGGCGTAACTTGCGTAACACACACTTTCAAAGCCCAGCAACATCAGGGCTGTGCGTCAGAGCGCACATCATATCGCGTCACCTTCTTTGATTTTTCTGCGTTTTTTTTAAATCTGGATGTAGGATATGATAGCACCAAGTCTTACTTTTCATTAGAACTCATGATTGTTGAAGCATTCCACAATAGCAGCCTTTTCTCCTACATATGTGAACATGGTTGCAACATGATTGCAATGGGATTCAAATGACACACTTGGTTCACCTGGACATCCCCTTAGTAAAACTTGTGTAAAATGCTCATTTTCTGTCATATTATTGTCAAATCTGAAATGGAATTGGAGGAGCCTTTGAGCTGTAATTATGTTGTGTTATTTTAGTCCACCACCTAATACAAAATTTTCCAGGCAGATTTTGGGAAAAGAAAAAAAATAGGCGGACATAAAATCCACCTTCTCTTGTGTATTCAAAAAGACTATGCTGATACTCCAAATGGTTCAAGTACAGCTTCAGTTTTACTTTGGGTGCACCTTTTTAGGCGTTCAGGTAAAAATACCAGGGGAGTGGCAAGATGGCAACCACACTTTTACCCGACTGTCTGTGGTGAGCGAGGGATAGGAAGATACCTTACGCTTTTCGTAAAACCCGCGTTTCGTAAAACCCGGAAATGGAGTGGATCCCACAAACGCAGACAAGAGAGAAGATTTGAACAATATTTATTTACAAATGCAAAAACAATTTACTACCGTAAAAAGTACAAAATAAAGTGCAGGTGGATTGCCTGGAAAGAACACAGGAAAGCCAAAAACGCTTGCAAAAGGCAAGGAGAACAACAAACTCGAAATCACCTGCCACAGAGGGATCAGGGAAAATCCAAATAGAAATAAACCAAACTCCGAACAAGATAACAAAATACAAATACCAAAATACTTGGGGCAAAAACACGCGATCAAAACTACAAGATAACTAGACGGATTGGAAAAACAGACACAAGGTTTGGTAGTACGCAAGCGAGGTGAATACTCTCACACCAAGCCCTAGGCGCCGCAGTCCTTTTAAAGTTCCTGATTGCAAATGCTGCACAGGCGTGCCACCGAAGGACACGCCCCCACAGTTAATCAGCTGAAACACAGAGCAGATGACAGCAACACAGAACAGACCATGACAACTACTTGTGTATCTGAAGACTTTGTAAAGATTTGGAAAAGACTCACTATGAACTATGATCTCACACCCCTCATATTTAAAAACAAGTTACAATTTTTTGTCTCAGCATATTCTTAGACTGAGATTTTACAAAGACTGAATTTTGCAGGGTCACTACTATTTACAACTACAACTAGATTCTTTAGGCATTTTGTTTCCCACAACGCATTTCGTCCCCATGCATGTATTTTCTCTGATGAGCAGGTCCATCGATGCGCCCCTCCGGAGAGGACGCAAAGCCAGGCTGGGTTGATGATGAAAAGACTTCTCCAACAATCAGTTGACTGGAAAAAAGATTTTATTCAGGCAATACAGCTGATGTCAAAGAAGTTGTCCCTTAAGTTGCCGCGCGCGCACATGCACGTCCCTTCTCGCGTCTCCCGTCTTGGAAGAATATTCAAACTTGCATTACATATGCATTGGTTGCACGCGAATGGCTTAATCCTTTGTCTGGCTTAATCCTTTGTCTGTGTCCCGCTGGAAGTCCCAAGAAAAAATTTCGATCCTGACAAGCTGGCGCCGTGAAATCTATGCCAAATGACATCGCCCCTCAAATTTATCACCCAAGGAAGTGTCTGTTAGCATCAGGCAAGGCCCAGGAATGCTTGCCCAGATGTCCACTTCCTAAGAACATCCTGCACTCCCCCTAGAGAACCAGAGACGCATTGACCCCCAGGTCTACGGGAGATGTCTCCCCTAAACTAAGAGCATTCCAGTGGTTCAATGGCGATATCTCCCGTCTAACTATAGGGACATTCCAGCTATGACTGTATTAATCAATCTTAAAATATACTTCATTCCCCCTTTTGAGGCAATCATCTATTGCCACCTGACGCCACCTAGAAACCCCCTGTGCGGCCACCAGACAATCAACCAATTCAAATCCCAACACCAGTTTACTGGTCATGGCAGAGTTCCCATCCAAAAGCAACCCCCCCCAAATTGAGCCAAGGATAACAGTAAAACTTTAGTGCGGTCCACATGGGAGAATGAAGGATTCGCCGAACCTCCGTCTAGAAAAAACTCTTCTGCGAATCAAAAGAGAAAAAAAGAGGGAGATTCTTCCTAAACACATCAGTGACCCTTTCGTTCACAAGCCAATCAAAACAAAGGACCACTGTCACAAAGTCAAAACAGCATAAAAATCAAAACATTCAAAACAAGACTAAAGGTAAGCATAAAAACTAATTCCCGAATACGCCTAAACGGTTATCACATAAAATCACATACTTATAAATGAAACAAAGCATCCAAGCTATATGGATGTTAGGCTGCCTCACACATTGCGGATACTATAGGTACAACATGAGGGATGATGTGACGCTGTAGTGTTGTGCTGCTACGGTCCGCCCGCAGAAGACGCCACAGGCTGCCCTGGGCACTGTGTGGGTTGGAGCGCCCAAGGAAAAGATTGCAGTTGATCTCATGGGTGGGGCGTTTAATGACGCGTTGTTCCATAACATGTAAGAAGCAGCCATCCCCTTCGTAGCTGATGCCCGATCATGCTTCATGAGTCAGTTATATGCACATCAAGTTTTCCTGCTACACAATAAAGTTTCCAGTAATATTTATATCATATGTGCAGATCATGCATCATGTGTACTAGGGCTGGGCGATAGGGGAAAAAAAAAAATCTCTACATTTTTTCAAAAAACTCGATAACGAAAATCTGGCGATATTCTACAAAAAATATTTTAAATCTGCACTTGCTTCACAGACCAATTGTGGATAGACAGAGTTTGTGAACAACATCTCGTTTAAATTGCTAAATACAGCTTCTGCAAAACATAATGATATTCTACAACAATACAGTGGTACCAATACTCACGAACGTCTCTTCATACAAAATTTTCAAGTTATGAAACGCCTCAACAGGAAAATATTGCCTCTAGTTACGAAAGAAATTTCAGGACACGAAAGGTAAAAGTATGGGCTGATACTCGCAGTATGGGCTGCTACTAGCAGTATGGGCTGCGATTCGCAGCTCCGGAGTTTCCTGAACGCAACATACTCATAGCTGCTCTGCCATTGGCTAGCCCAGCATCTTCCTGGCATCTCATTGGCTAAAAGGGACCTCTACCCTATGTGTCTGTGTGCAGATAGACAGGGAGATAGATAGATATGTGATAGATATGTCTATGCAGCGTCCTCGTCATTCGCCCCTTGGGCCATGAGGTGTTCCAATAGTTTTACATGAATTAGAAACGAGGAAAAGAAACAAAGGAGAAAATTGGTTTGAAATGGATTTGGTTGATCTCGCCAAAGAATATGACCGTAATGTATCGACAGTCGCCACATTATTAAATCAGTTCTTTACAAAACACAAGGCAAAAACCACTTCTGAGAGAGAACATGAACCAAAGAGGGCAAAAAGCGATGAAGACAGCAATTAAAAGGTAAACGACCATCATTTTTACTCCTTACTCTAGTCGTTTATTTTTTTACATTATGCACAACTCTCATTTATTGTGCAATAATCTAATTGTGACATATATTTGTTACATGTTTTCATACATTTTTATGCTTAATAAAACATTTATGTCTCAATATTGGGGGTATTGGAACGGATTAGGGCATATACATGGAAAACGCGTCTCTACTTACAAAATGTTCTACTTAAGAAATTTCTTCCAGAACCAATTAATTTCGTAAGTAGAGGTACCACTGTATTTAACAATAAAGAACAAAAAATGATGTATAGACTTACATAGATTTTTGGAAATATTTAGGTGATTGAACACTCAGAGACATTTGTCTCTGCTGTTATTCCATAATGATGTGACATTTTGAGCTGCAGCAAGTACTGGTGTACCACTGCCTACTACTAGAGCAATCAGAAGGAGAAAAGGGTGTTAACTACAGCAATCAGAATGGGAAATAAATGTATTTGATATGTGACGTGTGTCGAAGTGTCACCCAGCGAGAGAAAAAAAAAAGACGTCGTCATGACAACACCCGTTCTCATATTTTGGCCACTGTATTGGCCACTGTATTCGGAATAAAGTTGAATAACAAAACTGCAATTGCAACCGAAAAGTGCATTTTCCCACTCATTCATCGCTGTGATATGTGACTTTATTCATGTTTGGGTGTATGCTGGCATCACACTAATAAGCCGCGTCGTACTTTGTGTAACAACATGCCTCGGGAATACAGGCTAGTTATGAATGATGCAGACTACAAGCGTGTAAACTGAATGTTAACCGATCATCCAGGATGTCACATTTGACTTGCTCGTTAAAGTACTGTGTGCGTGTGTGCGTTTGTGTTTGCGTTTATATTTGTTGGTTCAACTCGGCGACTGTTTTCTGAGTTTGTGTGTGTTTAAGCTTTTGTTTAGCGTGCATGCGCGGTCGCCAAGTTTTCCTCGTAACCCATATGGCTCGTGGTGAAACAGAATTGCTCTTCGATGTGACCGTTTTGGCACATCTAACAATGTTATTCCCACCAACGTCAGTATTGTCAACCCCAAACCATTTACAGTACGGATGACGTGGACTTGCTATTATTCCCCGCTGGACACTCCTCCATACTTGAAACATAGCTCGGCTGCAGTGCGGACAGAGTGAGGTCCTGCCTGCTGATTCGGCAAATGATTATCACTTCCTCCTCCTCTGCCGTCAATGCACACTGATTTTCAGCATCTCCTCGTACTTTGCGGCCGTCGGCTCACTCGCTTTTTGGGGCAGTATTAAAACTCGATAATGTAAAATTACACATTGTGAAAGCAAGATTGACGATGATATTGATGACGATATATATCGCCCACCTCTAATGCGGACAAATAAATACTTTTATGTAGTACCCGCTCGTTAGGTAGGCGGCGTTGGGGATGGACAAGGGGGGAAGGGAATCGGTGAACTCTGCGACAACCTATATTTCATTTATCGAGTAAATTAGAAGCTAAGCAATGACTAAATGGTGTAAATGTAAGCAGTGCGCGTGTGAGAAATAGACAGCTACACATAAACTGTACTTATCTGCCTGCGTGTATGGGTGTTTATGTGTGTGTGCCCTCCACCCTAAAAATTACAAGTTTTTTGGGAGGGTGTGGGGGTTGGTACAAAATAAAACAATTTCCTTGTTTTACACCACATTCGGTTTTCCCTGCACTTGATGCAGGCATGTGGCGGAAGGTTGTCGGTTGTGAAGAGCTGCAGGAAGTGAGCGGTCAGAGTTCAGCCGAGCATTCACGTCATGATCACGTACGGCATTGCTATGACAGATATATTTATGACTGCCAGCCCAAATGTGTTCAAACCCTTCACATGCACGAAATTATAAAAATGTAAACTGTTTCACATACAGTGTTATATATTTTGAAGAGAGCGTGAAGCCTCTCTCCCATAGACACACACATATCTGCACGCACGCACGCACACACCTGACTCACTCCTGTATGTAGTTCATTTCAATAGTTTTATCTATCCATTCATTCTGAACCGCTTATCCTCATGATGTGCAAATCATTTATTTTGCAATTAAAAGGCCTATTTGGAGTGATGTTTATTAGGTTTTGTAGAAGGAAGACATCATTTAGATATTTGAGCTGTCACAAAAGCAAAAAAAAGAAAAAACAGCTGTGTCATTGTTGAAATTATGCTTGAAATGCATGCTTTTACAAAAAGCTCTTTTTTTCAGTTTCTTCCCCCAGGAATTTAAACTCTCATGCTATTTTCTAATGGAAAAAGATAAGATTTTTTTCTGCTGCAAGAAGAGAGTCTAATCTTTCTTTTGGTAGGTTCCAGTTTTGTATAGCAATAGAACACAATATTCTGTGGGCCTTTCAAGATCAGTCAAAATCCCGTAAAATGCTGGGATTGAGGGGTGGGTGTGCTTCAGTGAAAACAGCTGGCATTTAATGAGTTAAATGACAGTCAATTCCCTTCTCTGTCTATTTTTAAAACTCGTTGGAAGACACATTTTTATTCTTTGGCTTTTGACCCAACTTGAGACTGACACTGTTCTGATATTTACGGGTGTCTACTGTATATGTTTCAATATCATTAATTTGTGTTTTAATGTATTGCTGACTTGGTCTTTGTTGTTGTATTATTGCTATTTTTCTTAAATGTAAAGTGCTTTGTTACAGCTGCAGCTGTTGTGAAATGCGCTATATAAATAAAGTTGCATTGTATTGTTTTTAAAAATGGTTCAATAAAGCAAGACATATTGCTTGCGATCATACATGTATAAATATGCAATTATTCAATGTAATAGTGAATGGAATTTTATTTTATTTTTTTAACCAGAAGTGTTTTTTTCTGTTATTTTTTTCAAAGAAATAACTGTTTCAAATGGAGAAATCCCTATCATGGATTAAATCGAATCGCTTCACTGTAATCATGAGAGTGAAAGTGTAAAAATCCTAATGGAAGTATTTCTGAATTGGTTACGGTATTCAAATAAAGGTAAATATTTCCTGTAAAAGACTCAAAGTATCACGTTTGTTTTCTCTCTGCTTCTTAATTAAAATCTTGCCTTTTCATGTAGACACATCTGTTTTTTCTTTTATGTTATTAAATCAATTTAACATAAGAACTAATATAATAAACTAAAACAATAAAAAGCAAGCAACATTGATATATATATGGGCCATTCTACTGAAATGGTTCAAATTCAGAGTTGGAAAATGTGTGAAATTTGTATTTCATTTCAGAAAAACTTTTATTGTAGTCACGTTGCACCATATCTAAGGGGCACAAATATAGTAAAAGTACAGTCAATTTTCAAATACTATTTTCTTGGTTTTCCCTAATATCTTGCCTGTCCCTAAAATGTGTCACTACCGAAACAAACAATTACGGAAGAATAAAAATAATTCTACTAGCCAATTCATATTTTTTTCCATTCCCCCTCTACAGAGTATATATATGGTTTTGACATCAAAACTAATCAAAATGAATTTTTAACAGAATTTAATATGACTTTTTTCCGAAATAAATCAAAATGTATATGCTATTTTTCATTGTAAAATGTAGAAAGTTGATCATATTGACTTCAAACGTCATCATAAATTAAAACAAACATACCCTTAAACAATCATTGTCAAAAATTGTTGGTTGATAATTCAATACTTTTTATTATTGTTAAAACTGTTTTTTCGGAAGTGACTGCAACATTTCAGTAGTGACCATATTGTTGCTGCTGTTGCAGTAATAATTTGTGTGAGGGTAGCATTGTAATCACTTAACTAGTTTTGCTATATTTTAACTTTTAATGTGTATTATAACTAATGAAACATTATTTTTTCCATCTTCTACTGCTTTGAGCTGTACTCAGGGTCGCAGGGGGTTGGAGTTGATCGCAGCTGACTTAGGGCAAAAGCCGGCCGGGTACACGCTGGACCGGTCACCTGTCCATCACAGGGCTCTTCACCATTGAAAAACTGTGGTTTCACCTTCCAAATGAAAATTTAATTGGAATGGCAAACATTTTTGTAACATACATTTCCCTGTATGTATATTCCCTCTCTCTCTGTTTTTTGAGAGACATCCGGTGGTCTTGTCTTTTCCTCCATACTCTTCTGACTTTCGTTTGCTCTCTGCGGGATAATTCATTGGTAGACTTCAGCTTTCCTTCTTCCTTCCATCTCTTATTTCTTTCTCTTTCCTTTTGAAATATTCTTTGTGTTTCACTGGGTCATTGTAACCCTTCGCCTTAACTCTTTCTCTGCTAGGCCTTTTGGCATTTGGGTGTTTTGCACTTCAAATTAAGAGAAATTAAGAAATAGAATATTGTTAAAATCAGAAAGATCTATGTATGACATCTATCTATGACGTATGTATCTATGTATTATATTATTTTAAACTTTCTTTATTAAAAAATAGACATCATATTGTCACTACCGAAACCAGTATGTCACAACCGAAACCTATCTGTATGTTTTGGTAGTGACCGTTTTGGGTTTATTTTTCCCTTCAAATTTGGATAAAATATGGAATAGAATATTGTTAAAATGAGAAAGATCTATGTATGACATATGCATCTGAGTGTGCACATATACATTATTACATTATAATATTGACAGTAATATAAATATTACATTATTTAAAACGTACTTTATACAAAAACAAACATCATATTGTCACTACCGAAACCATTATGTCACTACCGAAACGTTTCGGTGGGGAGAGAGAGAGAGAGAGAGAGAGAGAGAGAGAGAGAGAGAGAGAGAGAGAGAGAGAGAGAGAGAGAGAGAGAGAGAGAGAGAGAGAGAGAGAGAGAGAGAGAGAGAGAGAGAGAGAGAGAGAGAGAGAGAGAGAGAGAGAGAGAGAGAGACCTCTTAATGTGTGTTGCACAGAAGAAACAGATGACGTCGCTCCTAGGAGACGAGTTTGCGTGTGGTTTTTGCTCGAATGGCTCCCCACCTTTTGTTATTTAATTCAGCCTGAAATGCAACGTTAGGTAAAAAGTGCTCTTTTTTTGTTTCATAGATTCAGGTATTCAAGCCACAAATCCAATTTCAAAGTTGGCAACTTGGCAAACAACTTCAGAATAAGTGTTATGCACTGCACTAAACTGCCCCCTGTATTATCAAAATATATATATATATATATATTTTTTTAATTTATACTAAAGAATACTTACCATTGTGATTTTTAAATCCTGCACAAGTAAGATAATTAAAAATAAATAACAATATGAAAACGTATACTAAAACTAAGTAAAACTAAACTAAAACTAAGTGTATTTGATGTCCGCTGATAATGTAGTGGTACACATGCCTGATTTGTGTGCGGGCAGCGTGGGATCGATTCCCGCTCAGTGACAGTGTCTATGTGTGCCCTGCGACTGGCTGGCGACCAGTTCGGGGTGTAGTCTGCCTTCGCCCATTGACGGCTGGGATAGGCTCCAGCAACTCCCCGCGACCCTGTATAGGATAAGCGGTTTGGAAGATGACATGACATGACATGTATTTGAAAAAACAAAAAGTAATAAAACTAATAAAGCCACACTGAAAACTACTGAAAACTAAATTTAAAAAAATGATATAAAAACTAACTATAATTAAAATGTCCAAACTATAATAACCCTGATACAGACAGTGTGTGTAAGTAATATTAATAGTATTAGCTACTTTGTAATAATAGAATAATGAAAAATAAATATAATAATAATATAATAATCACAAACTGACCTTATCAAGAGGTAGAGCATTTTGTCTGTACCTCTTGAGTTCTGCCTTGCTCATTTCCTTTACTTGGCATCAAGTATTTGTGCTTTTTACGTTTATCGCAAACCGGCTGAGCTTTTGATTGTCCACTCTCCCTGAACTTTCTCTCGGTCCAATCTCTCGGCCGATTTATGTCCGACTGTCCTAAAACGCTTGCCACTGTCCCTTTCTCAAACAAACACCATTTCTACATTTACGGGATTGATAAATCTCATTCTGATCAAATTACAAAAAATGTCTGTCAATACATTGAATCACTACGTACCCCGATACTCAATAGACAAATGTTCTCTCTCTCTTTCCCTCCCTCTCTCACCATGAATATATATATACACACACACATACATACACTCACACACACACTAATTTACATGCAAACTTTTCTTTTTTCTTGGTGACATCAGCCCTTCATCATTAATTTTAATGACCATCAGTAAGCAATAATACATTAGTGTACACATCCACACAGCAATTGGCGCCACTGATCCTGGAGAGCAATTATAGTCTGCACTTTGTTTATTATCTTTTATGATAGGCAAGGGAGTGCGTGTGTGTGCGTGCATGTGAGAGAGAGGGGGGAGAGAGAGAGACTGAGTTCTCTGTTCTCTTTGAACTTCTAGTACAGACTGTATGGTTTGACACAATAAAGCAGTTTTCCCCAACCCCTTTAATAACAGGAAATATTGAAGGCCATAGATCTGGCATTGATGGTTAGACATTTTTCATTTGTGCTTTACAGGGACTCTTAAATGGGTAAAGAAAGGCGGCCACAAAATGGTAGAAGTGTTGAGCAAGTTATAGTTTTTATTATAGTGTAGCTTTTCATTTTGTGTGTAAATACTTTATTGATTCCTACAGGATTCTCATCATCTCTGGTAAAAACAGAAGCAATGCCATACTGAGGGGGCTCTCCAATTATGTTGCTTCCTGAGAGGTTTGGTGCCTTCTCTTAGGGTACCTCAAGAGTTCTCTGGAGAAAGACTGGTCTCTCACCAATCAACAGTCCTAATTCCTAAGCCTCTATCATTTTGCCCTTTATTTAATAACTATGACTAGCTGTAAGAAGTGTGCATCAAACCACATGTTACTGTTACAGATCACACAGCAGCTCTTCGTATTCCTTGTTTTTTTTTTTGTTCTGAGGAATCAAAACATTTTTGAGCTAATGAACTACAATATATATATATATTTTTCAGGTTTGAATCTGTGTGGGCCTTTCTGTATGGAGTTTTCAGGTTCTCCCACATTTTTCAAAACATGCATGTTAATCTTACATGGCAAGACTTCCAAAGCCTGAGCGACACCACACATGAGGATACAAAAACAAAAAAATCACAGGTATAACAGTTTAGAATGCACAGTGCGTGCCACACGGCAAAATCAACACATCACACACAAACCGATTTTACTCATGAATATTCCCAGGTCAGGTGGGGAAAAAAAACTCTAGATTACCATAAACATGACTTGATAGTAAACAAACATGGCGGACGAAGAGGAGGCAGTTTCGATAGTTTGTGGTTTGTTTTTAGCAGGGGGAAAAAAATGTGACATACAAAGAAAAGGTTTTGGTGAAAGGAGTGGAGACAGCACAAGCACAGACTTTATATTGTGCCATGACTGTTTGGATTTTGAATTCCCCACCGTGCTTCCTCGCCACCTCACTCGCTGATTGGCTACACATCATTGTCAACAGGCTGTGTGCTCATTTGTCCTCCAGGCACACCACACACGGGGAGAAGTTGGGCAAAAAGAATCCAACATGTTGAATATCCCCATTTAAGTTCTGAGAAGCCCAAACATCCTTCTGAATGGTTGAAATCAGCCTGAACTCACCAATTTGATAAGATTATCTTTGAAGCCATTATGAATAGCAGAGCATCCTTACAATTGTCAGGAGGAGAGAATCAGGCCAAAAATTGGCCTAATTATCTTGCCTTGTTGAACCAGGCTTTAAATAAAGACTCCAACTTGCCCAAGGTTGTGAAATTGGGCATGCATGAATGTGGTTGTCGTTGTACTTTTAATTGGCATGTGATTAACTGGCAACCACCACCTCTTCCACCATCCTTTTTAGAATTCCCCCCAGACGCTCAAATTGTTTGCCTGCTTTCTTGTGCATTGTCTTAGAGCCTCTACACAACAATCCGACATCAGCCAACGTGCCTGACTATCACATCAACTTTAAAGAGACACTTGGGTCAGGATCACCATGTTTTTCACGAACAAGTTCAGTTTATATATTTTTTGATCAGGAAAATTAAACGAGTTGTCATGTTCTATGTTATCCAATCATTTTGGACGAATTAGGAAATAAGTTAAAGCATGAATAACGTCCACTTTTAATGAGTGATATGGCCACGCTCCCTTCCGTTCTCTCCATGTCTGGGTGGGAGTCACGACGGGAACCGATCGCAGTTTGTCCATTGCAAATCATTGTACACAACTCGCGTATAACGTCCAAAAAACAGCGATCAATTGCCACCAAAATTTATGTGGACATGCCTACTTATGACGACTTTAACATATGATAAGGATCAGCCTCTCTATGGCAGACTTGTATGAGAAAATGTGGATGTGAGCAGATGCACAGATGGCGCATAGAGGCTGGGAGAACGCGTACACTCGTACACTGCTTCTTTGCGGTCCACAGTGAGGGCGTATGGGGCATAAAACACCAGTCAGGATATTTACAGAGGCTGAAGTGGGAATGAGTAATTGTGCACATTAATTTAACAAGAATTAGCGCCAGTTTTTTTCGACTGTGGGCGACGTTATACCAACTATAATACCTACTACACACCGTCAACTAGAAAACGTCTCAAAACAGCAGCTCTGACTGTAGTTCTGAGTCGAAGATTTAGTATTCTGATTCTCCCGACAACGAAGTAGAATGCCAAGCCATCAGACAGCTCGGAATTCAACCATCCTGCTTCGAGCCTGAAGTCGAAAAGGGGACGTTGGCAACGAAGATCAAGAGAGAAGGCTTGGCAACGAATGTTGCTGGGTATTGTTATTGTAGTTCTTAATGTTTAAATTAATAAACAATAGGTTATATTGCTTGATATATATAATACATGTAGTTTTTCAACTGCTGAAACGTAGTAACATAGTGACATAGTGTGTAAAAAAAAAAAAAGTTTGCTTTTGGGCTTCTGTGCGATTGCAATTGTTTCGTCATATACAGTATACTGTAGACCAGGGGTGTCAAACTCATTTTTGTCCCAGGCCACATCATAGTTCTGATTTCACTCGGAGGGCGGTTACAACTGTGAACCCATGTAAATCTATGATTGCTTTATACACAACAAATTGATAGATAGATAGTTTGGAAATCAGAAGCCAGTTAATAGTTTGTCCAACTATTTTCCAATGTATTTTAAAGGAAGGATTGGTCACAAATACTTGAAATAGCTTATATGTTGTGTTAACAGTGAAGACAATTTCAAAGAAATTCATGTCGAGTGAATACACATGATTTGCCTTCGCGGGCCACATAGAATAATGTCGTGGGCCAGATCCGGCCCCCGGGTCTTGAGTTTGACACGTGTGCTGTAGACCACAAATCACTAATATGTGTTTATTTTCATACCCGATCACATTATTTAACTTGATACAGCCAGTTTTCATCTGCATCACCACACACCAGTTGCCTGGGCGACTCACCTGTTTTTCATACATATGACAAATGCCCATGCAATATGTGAGGCACATACACAGTACGTCTACTGTTATTTGCACTAGTACATGCACTGTCATTTCACAATTATTTTTCAGCTATCATTTACTAGCCACAGCACTTGCTTATTTCAGTGATCATTCCCAGGACTCTCACAGGACAAATTCGAACATTTGATGCATGTATGAAGTATAGTAATTGAAATGACATTTTCTGAAGTTCACCAAGATGCACAAATTAACTTAAACAAAACATGAATATGATATTTGGATGAGATTTCATGTCAGTTTTATCACTTATTAACCCAACATGAAATAAGTACTGTACATCCTTTGGCCATGTTTTCACTAACAAGTTCATTTTATATATTTTTTTTCATCAGGAAAATGAAAAGAGTTGCCATTTTCTATTTTATCCATTCATTTTGGAGAAATTAGGAAATAAGTAACTCCATGAATAACGCCCCTTGATAATGAGCACAATGGCCTACCGTTCTATCCTTGTTCGCGAGGAACCGATTCCAAACTCTTAAAATCGCAATGCTTTGAACCCTGCTTTGGGATTCAAGCAACATCAGTTGTCCTTCTTGTGGTATGTTGCAAAGCATGGATTGCTTGCCTTGAGACAGAGGAATGATGTACATGTAGGATGAAATCCCACTGCATTGCTAAGGAGGGTTACACACTTGTTGTCCTTCTACTTGATTGCGACAATACCCTCTGAAGATCTGTAGTAAAATTCTCCTCGGCCTCTCTTGTTCAGCTCATTGTCTTTCATCGAGGGAGCTCCATCAGTGCACTTTTCACAAGCTGTGCCGATGCATTTCACAACAAAACTTGATTCCAGATCCTTGAACAGGCTGTAACTCGTGAAGAAGTTGTCGCAAAAAACAACAGACAGTCTTGGCTCAGGGATGGTCCGCACCACTTTGGCTCCCAGCAGAAGCTTCTTATCTTCCTTACTTAGTGTGACATTGAAGAAGGTGGAGGCTGCTTGGTAGAGTAGCTGGTCATGGCTGATTCCAGAGGTACTGGCCCGACTGTAGATCTTGAAGCCAATACGATGAGGCTTGTTTAGGATGAACTGACGTAGATTTCCTGCTCTGGTGCCTTTGTAAGGAACCATGAACTCATCCACTGACTGCTTGAAAGTAGATGGGATTTTGAGGCACTGCTTTCACAAGATGTCAAACAGTGAGCACATCTTGTAGAAACGATCTGGTCTCTCTGCAACTTGCTGGTTGTCATTGAAATCGAACCTGTATATTTTCTGCTTTAAGTATTGCTCAAGTCTTTTTTGTTTGTTGTTTGTTTTTTGTATGCAGGTCATATATGTTTTAGTAATTTTGTAATTTTTTTGTAAAAGTAATTTTGCTCGAAACAAATTAAAAAAAAAAGAAATGGATGAAACGACATAGCATCTTAGAGCGGTTTTGTGACATGATTTCTGCAATCATGGGGACATGTGATTCCATGGCCCAGTAGTCTTCAATGCAGGAAATTCAAATACTCCCATGAATAGTAACATAGCCAGGAAGTGTTCCATCTCTGCAAATGCTTGTGTTGATTGGATCTCTCAATTGTTGAGCAGAATAGTGATTGGTGTGGTAGACAATGTGCCTGATCATCTCATCCGTGAAAATCGTTTTGAAGTAAGCGAAAGGTGTCTTCACTTCTTTAGGGAGGTCAAATATTTTTTCTGGAACCGGGAATGTCTCAACTCGACAATTGATCTACAGGCAAAAGGTGTTGTTGATATTCAACAAGATCCATCAACTTGCCTTTGTCTACAGAAATCAGAAAGGTTCAGTGACTAATTCACACATGCCATGCTTTGGTTTAGACAAGACAATAAGGCTCTCTACAAGGCTTGCATTTGAATGGTTGGACATTCATGTCAACGACTGGATACTGCATCTAGATGCAGAGGAGTTGTTCATATTTAACAAGGTCCATCAACATGTCTTTGTCTACAGAAATCAGAAAAGTTCAGTGACCAATTCGCACATGCCATTCTTTGGTTTAGACAAGACAATAAGGGTCGCTACAAGGCTTGCATTTGAATGGTGGGACAAACATGAGTCTTTAGAGTCACTGAAACACAAGAAATGAATACTGAAGCTACTTTGTGTCTGAAATTTCACCTATTGACTGAGATAACCATGCACAGAATGTTTGCAGAGGCAGACAACGTGTATGTCCTGTTGCTACATTTTAATGCCTAATTCGTCCAGGGTATCTGTTTGGCACAGCGTGTTTTTGAAAAAATATTGCTTCCCTATTTTTTGTTTTTTTCTTCAACAAGTGACCTGATTATGTTGAGTAGTCATTCCTAAACCACAATATGACAAAAAAACATTCCAACCTTTGAAAAACCAACCAGAAGTATGTTATAAGTGAGGGGTGGGTTGAGAAAAATTTCCATCTTGCTGGGAACTACTACTTAAAGTGCATAATGGCTCTCCCCAAAAAGTGTTCTTTTTGGGCATAACACATGTATACCAAGTATAAGAGAAGGTTTAATGAGTTAAAGTTCATTTCTAAGCAAATGTCTATATTTTAAAACCATGTAAAGATTAGTGTGCCAAACGGATACGGTGGCCATTGAAGGGATATTCTGTATTACAAACTCAAATGTCATCACTCCATTTAATTTTTTTATACTTATGCTTCTTCTTTCAGGAGAAATAGGCACATCGCCTATAGGTGGCTGGTGAGATGGTGCTGGCGATTCCTGGGGTGCTCAATTTGGGTACCCCTTCCATCCCATTCCATGACCAAGCTCAGGGAGGCCTTTCCGTCATGGGTTTCAGGAGCCAAAGAACATTGTTTCCTCATGTATATGAAACCTTTCATTTAGTGTGTTTCTATAATGAACATTTATTTTGGAACTAATTGTACACTACCATGAACATCCAGGAACAGATCACTTTTTACTTCACGTCACACTTCATGTACACAATAAATACAGAGATAAAACAATGCTGACAAAAATAAAGCATCGCCTTTATTTGAAAGTCTGAGGTGATTTTTTTATCATGACTTGGTTTGCTTGTTCGGATTGAATTAGCTTCAGTGTTGCTCGACAAGTTCTTGCTAAAAAAGGTTCTTCCTTGCTGGGGTCAAAGCCGCTTGTTAGAGGTAGTGGTGATGGCTTCCTCTCTGATATGTTGTCCTCTTTTGTGCGCTTCACCACAACCTTCACCAACTCTGTGATGTATCCCAGAAAAAAAATAAAAATATTAAACATTGTCAACATCGATCTAATATTTTTTTTCTTCCAGAACGTACTAAGAGAATGAACACATACAAGTTCCTTTAGCAGTGTTCACACTTGTCTTGTGTAACAGGCGTGGTTCTTTGCGTCGTGTTCTTGTTGTAATGAAGTAGACTCAAACTGGGTCTCACACGGTGTTTTGTTGACCGACCTGTGTACACACAATGACACGTGAGTGGCGTGCAACTGCGACAACCTTGCTGGCTCCCATGGAGATCCGCGCTAAAGTGCGCGCTAATCGGCCTTAGCAACATTAACTTAGTCTGTTGACGGACAACTGCCCCAAATGTCACCCAGCAACTACAACACGCCCAAAAAAATCGCCCAGTTGAATATACGGGTTTCCAGAGGTGGACATTCCATCTGACTGAACCGGTCCGTCTGCCCGTCACTGACGGACGTCCATTTTGTCATGCACTGGTTCGGACTGATGTGGAGGACCCAAATGCAGGAATGTGAGACAGGGGGTAGGTTATGTTTTTTTTTTAAATATGTGACAGAAGAAGTGGAGCTTGATATGGCTGGAGAAATGGGGCTGGACGTGACTGGAGAAGCAGGGCTGAACGTGACTGGAGAAGCAGGGCTGGATGAGACTGGAGAAGCAAGGCTGGACGAGATTGGAGAAGCAGGGCTGGACGTGACTGGAGACGGAAGTCGCCTCGCGGCAGCCAATCGGCATCCGGGAGTACTGCGTCACACACAGTGTCCTGTACACTCGGCGGGTCTTGTGGTGTGCGCAAAATGGAGTAAAAGATTATCGGCATGGTTTGTGGACATTCCATTTGACTTTGCTGTGCACTGTGTTCCTTCCTGGGAGTTTCCAATGCAAGTAAGTAAGCACAGTTGGGTAACTAGTGGCACGTTTGAAGCGCTCAGAAACTTTTGGTTGAGATTAACTTTTGGCCGCCTCGCGACCACGTCACACGCATGAGGGACGATTAGTGGGTTGGACTAAAATCCACCTCTGCCCTTGCTTAATCCGTCCCTTTTTTAAAACGTGCTGTCCCCCGTCCTCCATCCTAAAAAAAGGCGCCCGTCCTGGACGGAGGGATGGACAATTCCGCTCATCATGCGGCCAAAATCATAGCCGTATTGAACTCTGCTTCTTAGGCCCCATTTGGAGTCAAATGGTTTTTTTTTTTTTACATTTTGGGAGCGATTTATGTTGTAGTGTAGCAGTCTAGTGCACTTCCTTCAATGCAAGCTGCCCACCAGGGCCAGGGTTTGAAGAGTTGAGTTTGGCTGGATCCTTATAGGATTGGGATTTGATTTATACTTGTCGTGACTTTAACTTGTCTTAAATGTATGTATGTAAATGTATGTGTCATGTCATGTCATCTTCCAAACCGCTTATCCTATACAGGGTCGCGGGGAGTTGCTGGAGCCTATCCCAGCCGTCAACGGGCGAAGGCAGACTACACCCCGAACTGGTCGCCAGCCAGTCGCAGGGCACACATAGACACCGTCACTGAGCGGGAATCGATCCCACGCTGCCCGCACACATCTCAGGCGTGTGTACCACTACACTATCAGGGACTATGAAAATGTATGTTAATAAGTTATTATTTTTGCAATACATTTCTCCAATTTAATGTTTGACTTAGCACAGGTACTGCCCCAGTGACAAGCCATTAGACCCTCAAAGGTACATATTTTGTCAAATCTGTACTCACTAGGTCAAAGAGAGTAATATATTTTTAAAAATTAAAAAAATTAAAAAATAAACTGTGCGCTCTCGTCTCGTTCTCTGATTTGCTAGCTAACAGCCAAACAGAGTGAAAATTTGCCCGACCATTTCTACATTTTGAATGGGCCGAAAATGCCTCCCAGGCACCCTGACAATGGCTCCAACATTATAATGGTTTATTTTACCAAGCAGATGGCGCATACCGACTTCCCGACTGCCGACGTCGGATTGGTGTGTAAAGGCCTTTTGGGCGACCGCCTTTCAGACCAATTTGATTTGGTGTGAGCACTGAGAGGCTGACTCCTTCCATCTCGGTAGCAATGCAGGCAGCACTCATATGTCTTTTTTCCTGGATATGACACTGAGCATGTACACACTACTTCTTTGGTCGACCAAGGAGAGGCCTTTTCTGGGTGGAACCTGTCCTGTTAAACTTAAGTGGCCGATGTGTTTCACCTCAGTTCGAGGGTGTTGGCAGTCATTTTATAAGATGGGCCAACAATATGTTGTTGTTTTTTTCTCACATTCTCAGAGTTCTTTGCCATGAGGTGCTATAATACTGAACTTCCAGTGACAAATTTGAGTGTGAGTTATAGCACCAAATTTAATCAGAATCAGAATCGGAATCATCATTATTGGCCAAGTATTCAAAATCACACAAGGAATGTCTTTGATAGTTTTAGCCACACTAGTATTACATGCAGAGGTGGGTAGTAACGAGTTACATTTACTCCATTGCATGAGTAAGTTTTGGGAAATATTGTACTTCTGGGAGTAATTTTAAATCACTATACTTTTTACTTTTACTTGAGTAGATTTGTGAAGAAGAAACTGTACTCTTACTCCGCTACATTAGGCTACATTGAACTCGTTACTTAAATCGCCTGCGCGTACGTACACCTCTTTCTCTCTCTCTCTCTCTCTCTCTCTCTCTCTCTCTCTCCCTCAGAGAAAGGCGCATTTACTTTGTCAGAGAACTGCTCCAGGCTCTACCATGTGACTGTGTTTCACCAATCAAACGCAGCCGTATGGCATTCTCTTCACGTGATCATATTCAACTTCAGCTGTGGGAAAGAGTTGTTTTCGGATGAAACGGATCGAAAATGTCTGCATCTGCAGCCTGTGGGAGACTTTTCAGTCATGCTGGTCCCTGTTCACTGCTAAACGATCACAGCTTCACTGCAAGCACCTTGAGCGCAAACTACTGTTAAAGCTTAATAGTGGCATCACTGAGTGATTCTTTGGGAAAAATGTTTGTTTTGCATGTTTTGTCACATACACACAGACTGAAACACGCACACACATGCACGCACACTCCCACACAGTTTATACGAGTTCATGGGCTACCTTGTTCTGCCTGCGGAGCCTGTTAATAAAAATCTACTGGGGCTGAGATTTTGTGCTACTTGTGCTTAATTTATTCCTTTTATTTATACTATTATTACTTTATTGTTTATTAAAGTACTTTAATTTACCTTAAGATTATTTTAAGATATTCTTTAATTAAATGTAATTCATTTTATTGATTGGATGGACTTCAATATGCCTGAAGATGATTATTTTGTATTTTCGTCAGATTGAATGGATGTTTTGAAAAAAAAATAAATGAGACGCTACTACAGTTACTCAGTACTTGAGTACTTTTTTACTTTTACTCAAGTAATTATTTGGATGACTACTTTTTACTTCTACGTGAATCGTATTATTCTGAAGTAACAGTACTTTTACTTGAGTACAATTTTTGGCTACTCTACCCACCTCTGATTACATCAACAAGTAACTATAACAAAAAGAACATGTAGGACGTAACACAAATACAGAAAGTTGTTATGCAATGTAAGAATACCATTCGTGCGGTAATAGTGAACAATGACAGCTGTGCAAAGGATGCAGAAAGTCATCAAGCAAAATAAAGTGACCAGTAGTGCAGTAAATATGATGCAATGACAATCTTGAAGATGATGCTTAGAATCGTCACACAATTGAAAGTAATACAGTACTGTATTTGTATGGCAACACATCAAAACTGAAATCTGATTGGATACATTTTTTAAAAAAATCCACCAACGACTGGAAGCCGTGCAACCAAGACACACTATGAAATGAAGACAAAAGATTGTTGGGAATAAATTATTACTATTTCATATAATTTGTAAACATAGCTCTGTGCTTCTGACAGTGTTTGGGCCAGCATAGAGGGCCTTGGAGGCCCTGACGACACGCCACTGGGTGCAAAGAGTGAGCCTTGAGGCCTTTAAAGTGTCCAGTGGTGTGAAATATGATAAACAACAGTTCTACAAATATGTAGAGAGCCGAAGCTACAATAATGAATATGCTAATATTGCCACACAGGGATGTGCAAAATCGGGAAACATTTGGGTCACAGCGCCTGTAAACAACAATGGCCAATTCTGGAACTAATAGACTTTGACAACTACTGTACAAACGGAATTTTGAGTGGACTGGACAGTATCTTGCGTCTGTTAAATGTGTGATCTGTTAAATCCGGGACCTGTAAATCGAGGTTCCAACTGAAGTGAGGGAGAGACAGAGAAAGAGAGGGAAAGAGATCTGATTTTCCAAACAGCTTTATTTGCCTCTTTTTACATTAACAAAACAACATAATCATATATTTTGAATCCACTCACACCATAAATGAATAAAGAAGTTACATTAACGAAACAAAGAACATTATTAAAACACTAAACATAATAAAATCTTTCCAGATCTCTAGGGGTTGTGTAAAAAATCAAATCTATACAGAGCCTGGATTTAATCTGTTAACACACACTGACAGGATCAATAACAAAACCACCCCCCACCCTCTTCTTCTGGTTCATATACATTGCCATCTTGGATTGCCCAGGTGCAAAGTTTAAAAGCTGTCTTATTTTCCTTGTAGATGTGTATTCAAAACCCAGAATAAAAAACAGCCTGATAAAAATCTCTTCTGGCTAAAAAGCCATTAAAAACTAAAACAAAGGTAAAAGACACTACACCCCCCCCCCCAACAAAAAAATCCCCAAACAAAACAAAACAATGAACAGGCTTGGGGAGAAATTAAATACATGTACCATTACATACACATGATCCTAATTTGTTTTTTTTAACTGCAATCCATTACTTTATCAGAAAAAAACACCTAATCAGATACATTTATTTAAAATAAGGATTATTTTGCAGGATTACATTTTTACTACGGGGAGAGAGGGGCTGCAGTTGAGTCCTCGCCCGGTATTAAACAAGCTTTCCTGGAAATAAATGGATAACTTGTCACAATAGAGTTTAACGGACCGCTATTGCTGTCCCATGTAAGGCTTGAAGTGCCTTGAGATGATGACATTCATGACACCACACTCATGCATGGACACATACAGTAGATAAATCCATGGTGATGCATGCCCAATTCTATTTTTATTTTCTGAAGTCCACCTCTTGATGATACTAATGTAAGATATGACATACTGCCAAAACATGGCAAATTATACTTTGCACAACATACTCTAACTAAAGATGACCATGTTTTAACCATTCCAGAGCTAACAACTATGTAGCCTATTCACACATCTGAGATTTAGTGTTAGGAATGACGATACGATTCGAGGGGTAGACCCAAAAGTGAAAAGGAAAACAGGTGAGAGTAGAGATATGGTTTAATGACAACAATTGAGCTATTGAGCTCTGTCTGGGAGTGAGTCAAAGGAGGCCGTGAGTTGGTGGGTTTCTTAGAAGCAAGGGAATAGGTGACGAGTCAATGGGGTGGCCCTAGATGTCCTCTGTGGAAAGCCGAGACTCGGGATGACAAGAAGGTGGAGGCTGAGGTCGGAGCACAGCAGCAATTCTTCTGGACGAACTGGTGACAAGAAGGAAAACCATCAAAAAGGGAAATTGAAACTCCAAAACCATCAAGATGCAAACTGTAGCATACCACTGTGAGAGCTCCTGCATTGCTGGTCTGACTGGCTTTAAAGGTCAGGGTGCAAATATTTTTCAGAGTTTGTTAAATTACATATTCTCATTGGTAATAGGTTTTATAATACATACAAGTCACATCCTGCAAGTTGTAAACCACAGATCGATTAGAAAATAGGTTTTACTTACTCATTCCGAGTGTTTACGAACCTCATGGAAGCTCGAGGAATCGTGGCTCTAGTCACCGGAAGAGACGTAGATATCGCTAAACCACTCGCTACACCATCGATTGTACAATATCACAGCAAATACAGTTTGCGATGTTTTGGAATGAGAGGATTTTGAAACACACAAACCGACAGAAGGGGGCGTTATTAGACCGTTCATTATTAGTAGTCACTGAATCCTCTGGGAAAAAGCAGAAGATGAGGGGTCGCGAGATTCAAACGGCAGACGACACATTCTGAATTGTATTTAGTGATTAAACTGCTGTCTACCAACGACCTAATCACATTTTAATGACAGTTATGCATTGTAAAAGGGGTCCTAGAGGGCTACAGAAAAGTTTTCAATGTTTGCACCCTGACCTTTAAACCTCGTTGATTGCAGCTGGCTTGCAGGTGTCCTCCAGATAGAGCCCCTCCCAGCCTGAAACCGAAAAGCCACCAAAGAGAAGCAAGGCAGAAAAGGAACTATGCCTGCAAAAATAAAACTAGTGCATAAACCGCCACATTTATTTAGATACTGCATAACTATAACACATGCAAAATTGACACCAAGACAACACATAACAATCAGACTTTCTTTATTGTCATTTAATTAACACATGGTGAGTGCACATATACGTATGTTCACCAGTTCAGGGGGTAACTCGCCTCTCAACCCAAGTCAAAGGGAATAGCCTCCAGCACACCAACGACCCACTATTCATTTCAACAAAAATATGCTCTATCACATTGAAGATAAGCTATTGAAGATATACGGTTCAGAGCAAGAATGACTGAAAAATTACTAGGAGTCATATCCTCTCATTCGTGCGCAAGTCATTTTTTTACATTTGAGTGAGCGTCTTACACTTTCATGGCACGCAGATTCACCTGTGCAGACATCTGCCACAAAAACTTTCATCCATCCATCCATTATCCAATTCGCTTATCCTCACAAAAGTCACGGGCGTGCTGTAGCCTATCCCAGCTGCCTTTGGGCAGTAGGTGGGGTACACCCTGAACTTGCCAGCGAATTGCAGGACATGCAGAGACAAACAAACATTCACACTCAAAATCACACCTAGGGGAAATTTAGAGTGTCCAATTAACCTACCGGTACCACGTATGTTTTTTGGAATGTAGGAGGAAACCGGAGTACCCTGAGAAAACCCATGCAGGCACGGGGAGAACATGCAAAATTGGCTGCAACGCTTCATTGCTTCATGAAGCTTCATTCGGCCATCACTACAACACACTACTTACTCTCGTGTAGTGACCTTCAATTCAGCAAACACTACACACACTACTCGAACCTTTAAAGCAACACCTCTTTTATATGCTTTGGGCTCACATGGTACAATTAGACATTTATTTACTTTTATATTAGCACAGAGGACTTTTGATCACATTTACAGAAGTGGGCATTTTACTAAAGTTTGCCGGTCCATCATTCGTTATCCGTCACCAGCTTGGGTAAACATCCGTCAACCCGTCTATTTTCCAATCTGTAATCGTCTGTCGGTCAGTCCGTCATGTTATTTTAACCGTGCTTCCGTCAGTAGATATGAAAGGTCCGCCAGTCTGTCTGTCGTCAATACAGAAAAAAAGGTCCCACAGATGAAAAATCCATCCATCCATCCATCCATCCATCCATCCATCCATCCATCCATCCACCCATTCATTATCCGAACCAATTTGATTAAAATGGTAAATGGAGTGCACTATGTACATCACAATGTGTCGGCTTACGTTTTGCTTACCTCAACCAGAATGCCGTGTCAGATTGTTGTCAAAGGTACAATCCTGGATTAAAATGCTTCCTCCTTGTGCAAACTGAAAAAAGTTCCCATTACAATAAAAGAATGTTTTTTTTTCATCGAATTCTTCTTTTTCTCCCTCTTCATCTTCTCCTTCTGTCTTTTTGCTGTTGGCAAACAATTTTTGGTGCATTACTGTCTGTGCATTACCTTCTGAAATGGAGTGTAGGCTGGCAAAATACCGTTTAACAGCTTCCTAGCCCCACTCTTTCCAAAAATAAAAATCGAAATGTAAAACTTAAAGGGACAATGAGGAGAATGTTTTGAGTTTTCAATGATCATTAATTTTAAAAGCCCACTATTCATTTCAACAATATGCCAAAAACAATGCTCTATCACATCAACATAATTATGTTTATATAATCGTAGGTGAAGTAATCTCTAATTATTAGATACATACATACATACATACTTCCCCTACAGGAAGCTCTCATGTTTTGCTGCCATCTTTGGACTATGGATACTCGAAGGAGACAAACTTAGCGAATGTAGTTCCTAAGCATCATGACTACTGCATGTGTAACAATTGCAATGCACTTACTTCATGATAGAAGTCGTTTGTGTTGATGTTTATCTTGCACCTCTGCTGAACAAACTTTGGTAGGCTTGCGACATGTGGTCTCTCAGAGGCACCGTGGTGCGTGTGCTTCAAAATGCACTCGATTCCATCTTAGGTTGTTGCATTCTATTAGTTAACCAGTAGATTGTCCTTTTAACTCACAATAAGTTCTTTGTAAAATTGTCTCTGTAGTCAAAGCTACTATATTGCTTCTTAGCCTGCGCAAAGCATGTAGGCTGATCGTTTCGCCCCGCCCCAGGTCCCCTCCCACCGCAAAGACGCGGAACGGGGAGAGTTTTCACAGAGAGCCGAGCGCAGTGTCCCCGGACAGAGCATCTGGCATGTTGTGGTACAGAGATTATACGCATCGTTTTTGTCCGACCTAACTGTCACTTGCCCAACGACTGCTGAGCCAGAACACCACCCTCCTTGGCACAGTTAACAAAATTCGCCGTGAAATTCCTCCATCTGCGAGACAGATGGACCGCAAAGAATTCACCACTCAGTCATGTTGCATGTTGTTGGATGTGGTTCTATGTTTGTGTTTGTATAATTTTTTTTGTGTGTAAAAGTGGTGTGAAATAAACTTTTTTTTTTTCATTTTTCTTTCATTTGTTGGGTGTTTTCAACCACTGGTGCCATACTGACGGTGTATGTTCCCAAGTGGAACTAGATCGTCCACCTTCTCAGCATCATGTACAGCGAGGTTCAGACAGAGAATACCAAGAAGAAGCCAAACTCTTTACAACACCACAAATTGCGGTGTGGATGTGATGGATCAGATAGTGCGGGAGTATACTGTCCGCAAAGGTACACAGTGCTGGCCAGTCGGCGTGTTCTACAACATGATTAACATAGCAGCATTGAATGCTCATGTTCTGCATCAGGCATGCACCGAGCAGAAGGAGAGATGGGTGGACTTCCTAATGAACCTTGCAAACATAGCAGCATTGAATGCTCATGTTCTGCATCAGGCATGCACCGAGCAGAAGGAGAGATGGGTGGACTTCCTAATGAACCTTGCAAAAGAGTCTGCTAACTCTTATGTGGGTGCGAAGCAGGTACCAAAGGTTACAAGTGCTTCACCAACTACAGTCCACACCAAGCACTAGGAAAAGACTCAAGCGCCAGGTAAAGAAAAAGACTGCAGCAGCAATCACGCCACTTTGCGATGTGTGGACTGCAATAAACACATGTGTGGGAAATGCAAAAAGAAAATGCTATGGGTATGCAAAAATTGCCCTGCCACTCTCTAACACACTCGCACACATGCGCAAAAACACACACACAAACTGATCATCTGTATTATCACATTTGGTATTAGTATATTATATTATTATGTTATAATATTATCATATTACATTTCACAATTTATAACTTGCATCAGCTTTCATGCTTCAGCTGGAAACATTTCATTTCATCATTTTGAACGCGTCCAAAGTTTAGGAGGCAAAGATATGAGTTTAAACCTACGGTATAGCTACACGGTTATCTCATAAACCTGGCCAGGAAAATGATTACTACCATAGAGAAGCATCAATGCAAAGTTAGCAGCATAAGCACAGTAAACAATACACACACATACATTCATCCATCCATCCATTATCTGTACCGCTTCTCCTCACAAGGGTCGCGGGGCGTGCTGGAGCCTATCCCAGCTGTCTTTGGGCAGTAGGCGGGGGACACCCTGAACAGGTTGCCAGCCAATCGCAGGGCACACAGAGACAAACATCCGCACTCACAATCACACCTAGGGGCAATTTAGAGTATCCAATCAACTTACCATGCATGTTTTTGGAATGTGGGAGGAAACCGGAGTGCCCGGAGAAAACCCACGCAGGCACGGGGAGAACATGCAAACTCCACACAGGGAGGCCGGAGCCGGGATCGAACCCACGACCTCTGAACTGTGAGGCGGACGTGCTAACCAGTCGACCACCGTGCCGCACATACATTCAAATATGTTTCATTTCTATGCAAGTCAGAGATTTACCATTTCAAGGTAATTTTGATTGACCGAAATGCATAGAAAGTTTAAAACTCAGTCTTTGTCCAGCACTGCCAAGTACGTTGGGGTTTGGCCCCCTGCTGAGTGAATGCGGATCCCTCCGACTTCATGGTGGGGAGGCTCCAGAAAGTCTGTTTCCAGGCAGTTCGAATCCACAACCCATTGTCTGTTGAAGTGGTCCAGGTGACGACAAGTTTCCCTTATCAGGAGTTTGTTTCAAATTCTAGCATGTCTTTGGCCCTGTCTACACATAGCCTTGGTTTTTGAAAACGCCGGATATAAGCCTGTGGTTAGCCCTATCATCCACACGTCCCCGGAGTTTTTTCAGTGAAAATGCAAAACTCCGGACGCAGTGGACATCTGCACATATGTCCGAATGCGCGTTTTGCTGTGGACGGTTAGATTTACATCGACGCCGTGCGACAACAATGCTTTGACGTCATTGCGCGACTTGTGTTTTCATGCAAGTCAACATAGATTCTCGAGGCGCTGCGTTGGTTATAGCCATTCTCTATGCACTTTTTGCTTACTTATTTGTCCGCAACCAACCACTGCTTCTCGTTGAAAGGCTTAATAGCAATTCTGACCTCTTGTTGGTTCTCCTGAACGAGTTTGGCACCGTGTTTTTGGTTTCGTAGAAGTGACGTCAAAGGACAGAAGTTCCTTCTGAATGGACAGTATTTGGCTAACTACGGCCACCCAGAGGCTTGGCATGCGTTTGAAAAATGCACTTCCGCGGTTTCATGTGGATGCGTTTTTTTATGTGTATTCCAACGCATGCGGGGGGAGGATATACAGTTATTAAAAACCCCCGACTACGTGTAGACAAGGCCTTTGTCAAATCAAATGGCAGGGATTCCCTGGTGATTCGATTGTTTTTAAAGGCCTAGATAGACCAATCCGATGTTGGCCAACAGTGACAGACGCTTACCCCCTGTGGCGTCGGGCCGGCTGTCGGCATGTCATGCTGGAAAAATACATCGCAACGACAGACAGCGACGCTGACCATTAAAGTACCTTCTGCGCATGTGTGAGATGTAATACCCTTCCATACCATTGGCGGCGGTAGTCACTATTTCTCATTGTTAGAAAAATCCAACCGGAAAGCTATTGGTCGGGGCGGATTATAAAAGCGTAAACAATGCATTCAGCTATATTCTTCAGTCATGGTTAACTCCCACACAAAGTAAACCCTCACGTTCTTGACACGGTATTGTGAAATACTTACATTTTCAACCCTCGCTATTGTACTTGTAAGAAGATTAAGGCAGCAAAGGCGTGCTCACTGTTTATCCACATTTGTGACTTCCCGTTGGTGCTCCGAGCACTGATTTGCTAGCTTACAGCCAATCAGAGTGACCAAATGTCACGACTGGCGACGCCGATTCAATATAAGTAAACGCCCACCAGACGCTTCCTGACGGGTTACGAGACTACGGCGGCGGTCACTACACCAATCAGACGGCGCATTCAGACGCTACGGTGCTTCAAGACCTCCGATGTCGATTTGGTCTATCTAGGCCTTAAGTGAGCTTGGTGGCTGTCCTGGCTGAATCTTGTGTCCAGCCCTGGAAACTTGTTCCACATGAAGGCATATTCATGACATGGTCAAGCTCTGATCTTGTAGCGGTCAGTTGCTGTGGGATCAAAACAGCAACCTTCAATTCGGTCATCATTGCCTAATTCCCAAGCCTGGGAAAAGCGGGCAGAGAAAAGAATAGAAGCGGTAGGAAAGAGGCCAACATATGGTTAAATTAAATGCAAAAGTATACAAATAAGTCTTAGTCGTCGTGTTTTAATTTAACATTTCTACTGAGGTAGCGCCTTTAATATCCATGGGTAGGGCATTCCTAAGCACTGGTGCCTAAATAGAAAACGTTCTAGAACCTGCGGACTTCTTTTTGCTCGCGGGAACATTAAAAGCCTGGCATTTTGTGAACAAAATGTTTCGGGACAGAACATATAGTTCACTAGGTCGACGAAATAGGAAGGTGCTAAGGTGTGCTTGGAATCACATCTGAAGTGGACTGGGAGCCAATGCAAATTGGTTAGTAACGGAGTAATATGACTGAACTTTCTCGTCTTTGTCTGGAGTTTTGCTGCAGCATTTTGGACTAGACTTTTAATACTAGACATGGAAAGACCAGAGAGCAAAACGTTACAATAATCGAGGTGAGACAAATGCATGGATTATAATTTCTGTATCACTATTTGATAGAATTGGATGAATTTTAGCAATATTGCAGAGATGGAAAAATGCAATTCTAGTCATATTCTTAATGTGCATTTCAAAAGACAGTTGATTAACACCAAGATTTTTTGTTGAATCAGTTTGAGTAATAGTTTATCAAGACTCAGAGTAGTGTCCTTAAATAGATGCCGATGACGAGCAGGGCCAATAATCAACGTCTCGGTTTTATCTGAGTTAAAAATCGAAAAATTGAAAGACATCCATTGTTTAATCTCATTAACGCATGCCTCTAGATTACAGCAATTATGAAGGTTTGTGATTTCCAGCGTCATATATAATAATATATTGTATACCATATACGCTATATTTATGTGTAATATCACCAAGCGGAAGCATGTATATGTTAAACAATAGGGTTCCAAGTACGGACCCTTGCGGGACTCCACATGTAAAATTACAAAACTCAGAAGTCGAATGTTATCTCTAGTCTTCAGCCAAGTGAAGTAACCTACAATCTCAGACAAGTGGTTTTACAGACATTCTGTGCTTCAAGCATCTCTTTCAAGCATCTCTTCTGTGTCATCAATATGTTGCAACAGAGAAGCAAAGAAATTGGAAGGAAAAAAAGTGGACAACCTTGGGAAAAAAACAACAAAAAAACCCCACCTTTTTTGTCACATTACGTTTGAACGTATTTGCCAGTTACAACATTTTACTCCAAATCGTCAGTTACACGCTTCTGTAAGAATCGAACCAATCATTGAATATGGATTTGTGACAAATAAAATCAGCCCTAGTTTTTATTTTAGCAAACAGGTCATTTTATAAGCGTAATATCAAGTCCTAATACCATCTGTATAAATATCCACACTGTCCACTCATAAATAATGGAAAACATGTCTTTTAATAAAACAAACATTTCTAGTCACCTGAACTCTTAAATGCATGAAAGAGCATCATTTAAGTTGCTCGTAAACCACGCCCATGTTTAAAACCTGAGTGTGGCCCTTCGGTCGTGCTACTGACACTGTAAGGGAATTGGGAATGGTGTGGTGTGCTGTTTGTAAATTAAACTGGGGTGGAAATGAAGGAATGAGTATAGAATTGGAATGTGTGTGCGTGGTGCATGCCAGCATCATCATGTGCGTTGAGAGGGTGACAGAAGTCCGCAATTGCTCAGCGCGCAGCTTCGAGAGACCATTGAGCTCAATATCCCCAGAGGTGGCGCGCGCACACACACACACACAACAAAAAATCAAGATAAGGCACAGCAAACTGTCATTCGTGATCAACTTCAGTGAATTCACTATGAACTGCAATGTATAAACACTCTTCTTGTTCATTAATTTCAAGTTGTTTAAATATAGATTAAACTCTACAAAGAAATATTTGAATATTTGGAAGGGAACACCATAAGATTGATCACAAAGGACAAATACTTGTCATCATGTACAAAACCTGTAATTAAATCGTTTACATCAATTGCAAAGGTATGACTACATTTTTTCACACATATATTTTTCAAAATCCCTCCAAAATTTTGATGACACAGTGCCATTACAAAATAAATGTAGAATTGTCTCTGACTCACTCCCACAGGAGGTGCATTTAACACTGTGCATAATTATGATACGCTGATGACGATACATGACATCAAAATTCCCCGTGCCAAGTTTAGCCGATTTAATTGTGAATATGGTTTTAAATACTAAATCTGTTGCTAATTTGTGATGCAGGTGAAAATTACGTTAGGTGCAGCGGGCTAGCAGCTCGCTCTATCATAGCAGGACAATGCAGGACTCTTGACAGCTCGCACTTGTCTTTGTAGATCACATATGTCAAAGGCCCGCGGGCCAGATGTGGCTAACTACTGCCTGATGGAGAAGGTTTTCTATGGCCCCTGGGATGATATTGCTTTATTATTAGATCTGGCCCGCAGCCCGCAGCAAGCCGGTGTGGGTAGCAGATGCGATCGGGTCCTTTGCGCCTGCCGATGACTTCACGCTTTAAAATATATTGTAGCGTCTTCCAAGAACACAGACGTAGTTTAATTATCACGTTTTTATTAGTCCAACCGCCTACTGTGGGCCGCAGCCGACGCCAATACAGTACGACAACCATTCAGTCAAAAAACAGCAACGGCTCTCCTCTTCGTCCATCCAGCGAGCCGTGCGATGCATTCATTAACCTCGGAAACAACACAACTTGGCAAGAAACAAATTCGACCACAACACAGATAACCCAATTCGTTACACTATTTCTGTAATATATTTCTTTGCATCCATGTTTGCCACCCACTGGCTGTTGTTATAACAAACATTACCGCTACTTTTGTGGGGATTGTCCTCCGGTCGTCTACGTGCCGACTGAAGACTTCACGCCACTTTCCGTGGCTTTCAGAATCGGATTGTGCTGAAAAGTTATTCGGAGTAAAACACGTTTTATTAAGAAATACTTCATGTTAGAAATCCCACGTTGTTTTAGTATTAGTAATTGTTGGCATTTGATCATAAATTCATTGAGTTTTGATGTAGTGCTGAGATGTCGCACACTGTGAGCAGGCATTGAACGATCCTCGAGCGCTAAGTGTTGATAGCGATAGACGTGGTTTCTTTTCTTTTTCCTCCTTCGACACAGCTAGCTAGTAATTTATTCCTGCCAACAAACTCAGTAGTTGCAGTTTTCCCGTGTTTCACCACGTTTGTTGTTGTGTGTAAATGTCAAAAGGTGAGTTTAATAATTTAGGTTCATGTCAGGTACCTGCTGTACATAATAGCCTAGCTAGATATGTTCTCGTGAGTGACGTCACGTTGATGAACACTAGTTAGTTATTTCGGCTAGTATGCTAACTATTCTAGTGATGAAATAGGTGAATGTGTATTGTATGTATTGTTTGGCTGTTTAATTGCTTAATACAGTGAATTGTAATGTTTACGCAAATTGTTAACTAATGGATATGCATTGGACGATTTTGCTCATTTATTGTTTGTCTGTGTTGTTGCAGACCACAATAAATAGACGTGTCAAGAGCAATACGGGCCTGTGTTTTCTGACAGGAGCACCCACATCCATACCTTGCCACTCTAAAATAGAGTCAGCTGGAGACATCATACCAATCATATGATCCTCTCCGTTTTACTTCACATTATGTACAGTTCATACAATCTTGCAGCCCGAGTCAACCAGAAAATTGTTTCCAGTTTGGCAGTTTGTTTCACAAGATGGGCAGCAGCTTCTTCTCGGGTCATAAGCGGAAGTGACGTACGAGCTGCCTCACAAAAGTAGCTGTAATGTACTTTATTTTTTTATTTATTTTTTTTATTTAGTAACTTCGAACATAAAAACACAACAGCCAGATGGGTGACAAACATAGAGGCAAAGAAATATATTACAGAAATACAAAGCGTGACATTAGCAGCAGTCGCGAAGGACCCAATCCAATCTGGACATTTTTAAAAAATTCAATGAACATTCTATCAGTCCGGCCCTCGGCTTGTCGCAAATTTATTTATTTGGCCCTCCGTCCATTTGACGTTGACACCCTTGTTGTAGATGCTTAAGATAAATCACTCCTTCAATGTCCTTGTCCCAGTGAATAGTGGTCACCACTTCCTCCTTTCTCCATGTTGCTTTCAAACTTGCCATGTGTGTGTGGCTAGACCTATTTAAGCAATTTATCTACTTGTAGCACCCAAATGAACAAACGTGCCTATGGCCTTTCTGTCTGCATTTAAATTATAATCTTGCGAATAATCCCAATTTTTAATACATGTCTGATTACATGCTTTTTTTCTGTAACTGAATAGTTGCATTTTTTTGAGAGCTCGTCTTGCATTTCCGTCTATTTTTGTCATATTTTTCTTTCGCGCTGCGTCAACCACATATGCCAAATAAATTTTAATTTCTTTATACCTTAATGAGAAGAATATGAAAATACAAAATGTAAAACATCTTATCTTAGATTTTTTTTATTTTTTTTATGTGCTGCATGCGCTGAAAGGGTGAGGGCAGTGCGCAATTGCTCACATGTGCAACTTAGAATGAACATTGCTCCAGACATCTGTAAGTGATATGTTGATAAATGTTGGTACTCCGCTTTAGTACAGTCCTTCTTGTACAGTGGGGCAGGCCCCCCTGGCTGCTTCCCCCCATCCCCGTGCAACAATAAAGTGTCATTGCTCGTCCACTACAGTAGGCGGCAGTGGTGTTCTCATATATTTATTTCTTTAAATTTCAGAAAAATTGATGAATTTGGAATCTTTTCTATGACAGACTAAAAAAAAATCATTTTTAAAGTATATTTTGTAGTAAGTAAATTGATTTTTCTTTCTTTTTTCTTTAATTTTAATAGAGATGCAATGTTATGCAGAGGTGTACTTATAACCAGAGATGGGAAATCCAGGTCCAGAAAGTAAACCCATGTCACAGTTTGGCTGCAGCCACAGGTGCTTCTACTCAGGGAGCTTGTTTACCTGCCAGTTGAGTCGAAGCCCCTGTGGCTAAAGCCAAACTGTGGCAGGGATTTTTACTTCTTGGACCTGAATTTCACATCTATGCTTGTAACACTTTTCTAGGCAAATGAAACTACTTATTGTTGCAGCGGAAAGTTGGGGGGAGAAATGTTTTCTTCTTCCTAGAGGATTGGTAACAAAATAATTGAGAAGCACTGGTTTAGTATGAAGGTAGTCTTACTTCATCCATTCAGGCTCTGTGAAAGTAAAAATCAACAATGTTAATTATTTATTGGCGTTAGGCCTGCACATGTGTCTTTTGAACATCGCGATTGCGATGTGCGCATGCGAGATAGTCACATCATAGGACGTGCAATGTTTTAATTTTTTTCCTTTCTTAGAACACGCAAACTTTTGTTTTGCTTCAAAAAAGCAGCAAGCTACTCCGTGCTCTTACACAGGCTGTCTCGCTCACCCCCTCCTTCTTGCCAATCAGACACCGGCCCCTCCCCCTCCACTCTGCTGTCAGCTCTGAAGCGACAGAAGCGGCGGTGGATTTAGTAACCAAAAGAAAGTCAATATCCAAAATATGAAAGTATTTCGGCTATAAAAAGGAAGATTCAGAACAACAAAACATGCTTTGCCAACAGTGCCTCACCGTTGTTGCTGCAATCGCCGTCACAAGCCCCTGTATGAGCAGTTCAAACTAAGAAGCGGGATCCGAGGTCTAACGTCATCTACTCGAAAAACTATTACAGACGCCTTCGCCAGCATAACTCCTTATGATAATAAGTCCAAACAGCACCGACAAATCACAGATGCTATATGTTTTACAGACCGTTTTAGTTAGTGTTAGATTTTTGTGAACAACTCAGGCGCTTAGTACACCTGCTTTTTAGTTTTTTTATATATATTATAGTTTAGTTTAAATGTGTTTATAACTCTGCTGCTGCTTTAGAGGTTTTTTTTATTTTCTTCTATTTTTTTAAATGACTCAAGAGTCTAGTGCACATGCTCTTTTTATTTTTTGTTTGAAATATGTTTAATATTTGCTGTTTACATTGAAGTGTGAAATACAATGTTAAATAATCTATTATGTTACAGAGACATGACCGCTGTGATCCCTTTTATATACAGCAATCATCATTCACAGATGAACCCCCTTAGTCTGGATTAAACAATATTATATGAATACAATGATGTCATGGTGAGTTAACCAAATTATTCCCAAACAAATCTATTCAAGTCATCTGGTGAAAATTCTATTTTTAACATCGCAATATATATCGCAAACCCCCCAAAAATCGCAATGTCATTTTTTCCAACATTGTGCAGCCTTAATTGACGTACTTATTAAGTTATCCCCAGTTACCTAAAGTTCTAAAATATCTTATCTTTTATCTTATTGATATCGACTACAAGGGCAAGAAATTAATTATTAGTACCGAGTGAAAAAGAAGTCAGAGTATTCTGCATTGCTACTTACCTTTTTAGAGTGCTAGTTCATGTTGCAAACCATTTGAATACAAAACTGAAACTACTTTGATCAAATGCAAAACAAAAATAAGCACACACTCCAACTCTGTGTTTTTTTTTGTGTGGGGTCTAAGTCTTTCTTTGAAATACATAATTTCCTCTATCAATCAATTGTTGAGTTGGGGAAGATTTAAAGAATGCAGAAAGATTAAAGTTTCGCTTTACAACAGTGTACTGAATAATAAAATATATTTTAAATTAAAAAGAATTTGAACAAAAACGTTTTCTCTAAACACATTAGGTGGTTTATGTGAATGGCTAACCATGACAGAAGTCTGAAGTTGTGTGGTTTATTTTACTGTAATTGTAGTGTGTATATTTGCGTTTGGTGGATGGAATCCAATACTGCGGATTTTGGTAAATATAGGGTTGCCATTTCAGTCTCTTGTTGTCGCAACTGAAGCAATTATATATTTTTATATTGTTACTCACTATGACGAAGTTAATGTCAGAATTTAACAATAGATAATATGCAATTGTTTGAATTTGTTTAGGAAAATATCTTTTGCAGTATTTCATATTTAGAAATATATCGTTTTTATTCTATTGACAAGTACTTGCGCACACAACCTAGTTACCAACAACTTTCTCCCTAAAACGTATGCCCATTAAAACAAACCACAAACCTATTCCAAAATCCCTCAAGGAAAAAAAAAAGATGCATTATAAAACCAAATAAGTGAGCAAACCAAAATAATACCATCATAATGCCACTATTTAACTGAGGTATCACAGCAATTTCAATTACAAGGCTACCATATTTGTTTCCTTCCATGGTCGACATTTAGCACAACTGATGCCGCGCATAGCCACCATTAAAAACACCAACTGATTAAAAAACATTTAATTTGATAGCTAAATGGCGCTTACCCATTTTGAGAAGAGCCATTCATCATGGCACCAGACGCCCAAATGCAAAAAACAATTTGCCTCCAATTGTTGTAAGTGTTGAATCACGCTGCGAGACATGCTAAAGCTAATTTGCCAGACAAATTAGTTGGCTCGATCAAACTTCATCGCCGAAGTTATAAAACCAAGTATGGAAAGTAAAGTGCTCTCACCGTACATTTCTTGTAATTGTTCCGTGTGAAGCCCACTGCAGGGGACATTTTAGATGCCCACCCTTGATGCCATTTTTTAAACACTGTGGCTGTCAAATGGCTTGGCTTAGGATCCCAACCATTACAAAGATAGCTCCTCCATTTCACTAATGGAGTCTTCCCTGTGATGCCAACACATGCCAAACCAGTTGCTATATTGCATGTTTTGCCTAAAGTAACCATTAGATCATGCTGCAACACCAGATACAAGGTAACATTTACGAATAACTTTAATAACTTTTTAATGCATTTGAAAATTATAAATTCAAGTATTTATAGTATGTGAAGTAAACAAATACAAATTGAAAGTTATTCATTAAGTCAAAGTAACATATGTAATAAGTTATGGTCTCACAAGTGGTCAGTATATCCGTCTCACAGTTCTGAGTTTGGGTGTTCGAATTGGTGCTTGGGCCTCCTTAAGTTTGAATGTTCTCCCCGTGTTTTTTTGTGTGGGTTTTATACCAGTACTCTGCCTTCCTATCGCAATCCAAAACAACGCTTAGGTTCATTGAAAACTCTACATTTTTCTTAGGTGTGAATGACTATTTGCCTAGGAGTCCGTTTCACAAAGTAAATTAGGTGAAAACTAATTTCAGTCTAACCGTGAAATGAGGGGAACTCTGACCTTTTCATTTCAAAAAGGGAGGTAACTCAAACCAGACAAAGAGGGTTAGCTCAAGCCGGTTTCAGAGAGGTAATTTAAGGTCAGACTCTCTGAACCTAACCTGGTCGGGACCAGGTTCACCTCATTGAACCTTGAGTTTCTGTCTGTCCTCACCCTCTTTCAGAGCCACACAAGCCATTTAATTTCCTCATTCATTCCGTTCGCAGTCGAATTTTGACATAGTAGCCTAATTCTACCGTCTGTCATTCAAACAAATCGGAGTCAGTATATGAGAAGTCCATGAGGCATAGTATCACTGAAAAATGCTTCTGTTGAATTTACTCAATTTTATTTCTTCAAGTGGTTGCATGAAAAATAATCATCTGGATTAACCCATTAAGGACAGGAGCGCACATCCGCGTTTCTACCACTAGAGCCGGGAGCGCTGTTGTGTCTTTCTACCTTGAAAGCCAGGAGAGCGGATATGTCTGTGTCTTATTTTAATCCAATTCTCCGTCTCTTAGCCAATTTAATGCATCAGAATATACACGTGACGGTGTCGAGAGAGTAATGCGAAGGATGTTGCGGAATTTTTTCAAGCCGTAGGCTAATGGCGGATGCCGTCGATCGCCGGCAGCTCTGAAATAAGTAACGGCAGTGATATGTAGACGACGCGCTTGTGGACTTAGAACCAATCGAACGTGATATGATATAGTTTGTAGACAATGACGATATTGACGTCTTTGTAACAGAATAGAAGATGGTAGTTACCACTCAATTTCTTTCTAAATTAAAATAGTGCTTCTCTTGCAGTGACAAGTTATTTTTACATCTTCGATTGAAACAGTAAATAATAATAAACTCTGCCTGTGTGAAAGCCACATGTCTAAAATCTCTAATTCTTTTGGAATCCACTAGGCACTGGACACCCTGAATTGATTGCCAGCCAATCACTGGGCACACAGATACAAACATCCGCACTCACAATCACACCTAGGGGCAATTTAGAGTGTCATGGGGAGAACATGCAAGCTCCACACAGGGAGGCTGGAGCCGGGATCGAACCCACGACCTCTGAGCTGTAAGGCGGACATGCTAACCAGTTGCACACTGTGCCGCCTTATACACTGTATACATATATATTTATTGCCGGTCTGTTTCGCAACCCGTCTGCAGCCTGGGTCCGATTCCTCTGTCTATCCGCTTTTTTGTCAAGGCAGATCAAATAGTAATCGTTCATCGGTCGGTTCCGTCTAGCATTTTAAAAGGTATTGTGTTAGCGCTTCCGTCGACCAACTTCTCCCTCTACCAAAATGAATGTTAGAGTCTCCGATTATGGCCAAAGAGTTGTAATCAATGCACATAACTGACAGGGTTTCTTCAAATTCTTTAAATAGATACATATTCAAAGGAGTTAAAGTCACCCAATAATGTTTCTTTGCAATGAAATGGTAATTTAAAAATGGCAGCAACAATGTTTTGACAATGTGACATTTGTTCTTGAAACTAAAATGTTTCAGTCATGTTTGTCAGTCATGTTTCACTGATGAGTAAAGGTGCCTTTATATTCGCACATGCGTTGTTGCAGTTTCACTTCAAGTCGGAGGGATTCGCTACGGCTGATATTGTCTAGGACACCACAGGGTGGAATTTCCTCTGCCTTTTCTTGCTAATTCTGGTCGGCGGTTTTACTGCAGAGTAACGAACAAAGCGACAACGACATCGATGGATATCGTGCCTGCTAGAACAATAGGACCAAGATGACTCGATGATGGATTCAATTGTATTGCATAATCAGATAGGTGGTATGTGTGTGTAGGCTTCTTTACACACACATAAGTGACATAACACCCATGCTGCTGCCAAACTAGTATACTTCGCAGCAACAACAAGCTGCGTTGTGCAGATCCTCTCCTCCGGGGAAAACTGTACGTCATCGCAGAATGTGACATAACGGACCAATCACGATAGATATTGCACACGGCATCATACATGTGAACAGCTTTCAGCCTTATTCTAGGGACAAATATTCTTTATTGTTATAGCAGATAAGCAGATCCTGCACGTCAGACAGGATTGGAGTTAAGTTTCTAAATAGGCAAAAAGGGAGGTTAACAGACATTGGTGGGCGGCTGTTTGGTGAGTCTTGGAATGAGTGGGTTTAACAGGGAAGAAAATGGGTGACTGATTTGGTGTAAATTGAATTCCAATATTGACAAGGTTCTTCATATTTTCAGTGAAATCCAGGAGTCGTTCAGAGAAAATGAGTTTTGTGTAGGGCTGTCAAGCGATTAAAACAAATTGAGAGATTAATTCATTATGATCTGTAGTTAATTGATTTAATTAATCTGTTTTTAATCTCACTTAAAAATTGCTGAGAAAAGCCCCAAAGCTCCCCATTGTCTCTATGTATGTATCTGTATTTATGGTGTATATCTTTTTTTCAATTACCCAGTCATCTGCCACCTTGTTTTTCGCATTTGTCAGCCAAGTCCCTGGTTTCTGTTTTCAGTGCAAAATGAATTGAAGTTCCACTCACCATCAATAAAGTGTCTAGCCACCCCACAATAACTGTGGTTGTGAGTTGAGGTCCAGTGATCTGCGGTTGTAGCAAATTTGTCCTAATTCCCAACCAAAACATCAAGCTTGCTTTTCTTTTCACCATCATACATCTTGCTGATTTTAGTCATCACTGCAGTCCTGCAGAGTGGTTTGTATGATGCTGGTCGCAACAGCTCAATTAGTTCTTTGTATTCAACTATGTTGATCGGCCTGTAGTTCATCGCTATTCACTTTGCAAGAACATTCGTTAGTCTGCCGGTCGCAGACTTGCTCATATGCGGGCTGTTCTCAAGTTTAGCTTGGTGAATAGCTTTGCAATGGCTCGCTGCATTAGCTGTTGCTATCATTTGCTGCGGCTTTAGTCATGGCTGGTTGCTTTGCATTTATGTGGTAGGCTTGAACTGCTTCTTTGGTAAGCAAAGTCCTTTTTACAAACAGGGCACATCACTCTGCTTTTATCGATAGTGCCGTCAGGGCGTTTTTTTAAATTTACCATTCATTGGACCAACAACTCTCACATGCTGTTCAATTTTCACATCTTCTCTCTGCTCCTGTACTTGCCTCCCACCTACAATAGGAGCCTATCAGGTGATGCCAAACACAATGACAGACAATGAGTGTCCACATCAGGGTTTCACACTGACCATTTTTTTTTTTTTACATCGCCAACAAGTCAAGCACAAGCCCCATGCATCAAAATGGATCTCATACAGAAGCAGTAAAGTTAAGAGTTTAAAAATTAACGTGATTAAAAAAAATAACACTTTAACTCTGCCTGTCATTAATTGATCGCAATTAAGGCACTAATTTGACACCCCTAGTTTTGTGTTGAGGTTTGCGTTAAGTCCAGCGTTGAGTTATTTGGAGGGGTTTGTGGTGATGATGACAATTCCATTGATGGATTTCAGTCCGGCCCACTAATCGGCCCTCATGGGTGTGACGTGCTCGTGAGGCAGCCAAATTTCATCTCAGCCTACTCGGTGAAAGGCTTCTTTTTAGGCTTCTTTCAAAACAAATTGTGTGCGGGAGGAAAGTCAAGCGCTCAACACTCAAGTATGACACTGGCACATCATGCACTTCCCTACTTCCGGAAATACGCCGTAGCAAACCTGCTGTGTAAGTGGTTTGCTGGCATGCTTTTATTTTGAAGGCAGGGAAGTGTGGAAAATAGGTAACTTGTTGCTTGCAGACTTGTCGTCTGTTGGACCCAAATAATTATACAATACGACAAAACCAACCCCATGGCTCGCAATGGAAGTAAGTACACGCAGCTCGGTTGTTGTGTCTTTCACAACTTAATAACTTGAAGAAGTCTCGGAGCTCAGCTTCTTTTTATTGCATAAGCGGCATTCATTCACAGACGAGTTGAATCACTGATAACACTTGAAATTATATCACTCCGCGCGCGTCGCGGTGCACTGAGGAAATCACAGGGCAAATAACTACGCCTGGAAAAGTAGGTCCATACACTACACGGGTAAGTACGTGAGTAAGTGGCGCGTTTGACGTGTCCGCAGTTGTCCGCAGCAGGTTTGAATAGTAAGTTAGCCAGCTAATAGTCTTTAAATAAACCTCTTCCGTTAGCATCTCTCCCGCGGGGGCATCATGCACGCTTTTTTTTTTTTTTTGGTGGGGGGGGGGGGTGAGTGCTTTATTCTGGTTTCTTAATAAATAAATAAAAAAGCTTATCAACTGTGATGGAGTGGCTCCATCAGGTGCTGCGGGGAGAACAATGTCGCCAACCTAATCCCATACGCACATTCGCACACCCGTACCTCGAGCTGTTCGTCCACTCAGTCTGTCTGTATACGTTTTGCTGGTTGGGCATCGCAGTGGGTTTGAGCACGCGGGATGTGGCTACCGTCAGGCCATTTCCAATTCCATTGTCTCGTGTTCCACAAACTTTTCTACAGCATCCGCCTATGATTTACAACTCTCCACTGTCAAACCGAGCACCGTCATTATTTACGGGTTTTGTAGCGTCATGCGTGGGGCATCGACGTGTGACGTCATTGGGACGTCATGACGGAAAATGATCAGGATCGTTATCAGGCTTCTCAAGAGCTTGCTGATGAGCTGATCATTTTAACAGGTGTGTTACAGCAGTGAGAGATGGAAAACCTGCAGGACAGGTGCCCTCGAGGACCGGAGTTGGTGACCCCTGGTTTAGAATAAGTACCATATTTTCCTGACTATAAGTCGCATTTTTTTCATAGTTTGACCGGGGGTGCGATTTATACTCTGGAGTGACGTATGTGTGGAATTATTAACACATTATTACCTGTATATCATTCTTGCAGATCCATCGGCCCACGGGCGGGTTTTCGTGTCGTGCCCTCGGGAAATTCGCTATATACAGAACAACTTCAAAGCATTCCCGGGCATGTTATATATGCTTAGAAAACTGAGTTTCCGCAGATTCAAATGATACCAAACATTATAATATACAATCATATCTGCAGGCTCGATGAGTATTTAAGTCAAACAATCGCTAACACACAAAAAATAAGGATCTCACCATTTCAGCCTCATAAATGTCCGACACAATTTCATAATCCATCATCAACTATCCATATTACGTCGACAAGGGTCCAGTAAAAGTATTCCAGTGATATAGTTAGTCCACAACAAGCCTGAGATGCACATCCTTCGATGGCTTTAAACACGAGATTTCAAAACATAGGCTGGACCTTATGTTTGATTGATTGCTTACTTGTTTCCCGTGTCAGGAGTTCAACAACAGCCAATGAACAAATTAAATGCGTAAATAGTGCCACCCCTGCATATGGACGATTCGTCAATTGTGTTTGCAGTCACAACCAAACATGCTAAGCTGGTGATTGACGCATTCAACGGCCAATGAAATTCTTAAAAAAAAAAAAAAAAAAAAGGAAACTCGTGCATAACTTGCGTAACACACACTTTCAAAGCGCTCGAATCGATCTACAACCGTTTTGGTGAGTTTAAAGTTATCTTACCTGTTGTAAATTCCTCATTAGTGCTTCATTTATACAGGCGTTGGTTTACTGTTTGATTTGTGTTTTACGCCAGGCATGTTTTTGGGCAGCTAATGAGTCCTATCTTTACGTTGATTTATGTCGGGCATATTGTTGGACAGCTAAAAGTACATACATACTAAACAGTCCCTCATAGAAATGCATTGCTTACAATTTTGTCACAATTGCAATGTTTTTACAAAGCTCACAAAATGTAAATGGCGATGTCAACTATTAATTTAATTGATGACAATTTTGATCGTCCACATAGTCGACTAGTCTTGGCAGCCCTAGTTCCAACTTGAAAGGGATCGCACTCCTCACCCTCCCTGTTAAGAGTGCCCACTCTACAGTACATGTAGACTATATGCACAAATGTTGATACACAGTAATATTTAAAAAATAAAATACAGGCTCTGTACAGGTGTCTTTGTCAATTTCATTCATAAAAATGTACATGACAAATTACATGTATGTGACAAATTTGAAAACAAGGAGGAGGGCTAATTGTTTATCACAAAACCATTAAAACCTTTGATACAGAAATACTGACATTTAATGAAAACAGCTCGGTACACTTCAGCATTGTAAACTGGTTCGTTTTCATCGGCTGTCAGACAGTGGCCTCTATTAATTTTGCATCAAAAGTTATTTGCTGTATGTACTGTATATATTCTCTCTTGGATTATGGTGGTTATGAGTGGACGACTGTTCTGTGTGTGCGGTGTATGTGTGTGTGTCACCAGATTTTAGTTGTTACCGCTTTTCTTTGTATTTTCTGAATGGCTTTTGATCGATGCTTCTGTCTAGCAGTTGTTATGACATGTCTAAGTCTTTTTCATGAAAAAAAACGCATCTTTGGGGAACCAAAACATGCCGTTCTCCCGTCGGTTCAAACAAAAGTCAGCAACACCACGTGGCAACAGAATCCAAGTGAAATCAAAAAACGAAATCAATTAGAAGAAAAATCACAACGAGCACACTCCACAGCCAGCAAGTCAGATATGTGGCTCGATTACATCATATCCACCTTCTTTACGATTTCACCTTCAAGCTGGCAAAGCACGCAAGATTTTCAAAGCGTATTACGCGGTAAACATCTGTCAATTCGAGAAATCGTTCATTGCGACGTGACTATTTTGTTTATTACAACATTAAAATTTGTAAAAATCTTGTTCCATACACTTTAAACTGTCATTGTTCAACAGGCTAATTACTGTATTTTATTTTTGTTGAATGTAGGCACAATAAATGTCGGGATGTGAGGCAACACTTGTGACAAACAGGAGGCTACAGTACATTTCCAGTGTGGCGTGTGACTTACAAATAGTGATGTGCAGATAGATCCAAATATCAACAGTATCAATACAAAGTCAGTATCAACATCAAATCGTTACTACCGTGATGAGATCAATACAGTAGCTTTCACTCTGGTTCAACTACAGGTTGCCGGACACGCCGCTTCAGTCTCAATGCCGAGTAGGCAGGTGTCGACTAACAAAGTAAAAACAAGTATGTCGTTGCTTGACTTTAGAAATTGTGGGTATCTATACTGTATTGGAGTAGTTATTTTTCAGCCTACTTGAGTAATGAACGTGAATACTTTGGACATCTTTGGTTTGTGGAAATGCATAGTTTTTGCATCAATCCATCCATTATCCAATCCGCTGATCCTCACAAGGGTCACGGGCGTGCTGGACCCTATCCCAGCTGTCTTCGGGCAGTACGCAGGGTACACCCTGAAATGGTTGCCAGCCAATCGCAGTGCACACTGAAAGAAACTAACATCCGCACTCACAATCACACTTAGGGGAAATTTAGAGTGTCCAATAACCTACTATGCATATTTTTGGAATGTGGGAGGAAGCCGGAGTACCCTGAGAAAACCTACGCAGGCACGGGTAGAACATGCAAACTCCACACAGGAAGGATTCGAACCCACGACCTCTGCACTGTGAGGCTTCGGTGCTAACCAGTCGACTACCGTGCTGCCTAGTTTTTGCATTTTTAATTAAGCAATTTGATGTCTCCCCTTGAAGAAAACTTAATTTGGTGATATCTCTGTTAAATCTTGTCTAACATTCAAGCTACTGGAGAGGTTATTATACACAAGATGAGACAGCTCTGGTGATTGACTACTGCATCATGTGACCTTTACTCAGATCATCAATGTTTGTTCCTAGATATCATTGGACAAACTTGCTCTTAATAATACTCATCTGTTTAATTCGGAACATTTCTCTTTGGCTTCCCTTTACAGCAAATAGCAGGGCACAGCGGATTTCCACAGCACACTTTTTAAACAAAGCACTGAAAGTAGCTGCTCTTCAGGGAAGGCTTGATATTAAAACCAGTGTACAAGGGAAAAGTCAATGTCCACACACACATGCACACACACGCTTGGCCTAGGTAAACCAATCCGACGTCGGCCAACTGTGACCGACACTTACCCCCTGGCGTTGGGCCAACGGTCGGCATGTCGCGCTGGAAAAATACACTGCAAGACAGACAGCAATGCTGACCACCTTCTGTGTGAGATGTACTACCCCTCCATGCCATCGTCGACGGTAGTCACTATTCCTCATGGTTAGAAAAAGCCAACCGAGAAGCTATTGGTTGACTGGGGGCGGATTAGAAAAATATAAACAATGCATTACGCTATATTTTTCACTCATAATGAACTCCGACGCGAAAACACACTATCGTGCAATACTTACATTGTCAACTCTCGCTGTTGTACTTGTTAGGGCAGTAAAGGAGTGCTCACTGTTTATCCACATCCATCACTTCTTGGTCTTGTCCCATGCACTGATTCCCGAGCAAACAGCCAATCAGAGTGACCAAATGTTTGAAGAATGACACTCCTTAATGTCAACATGGGTTTTTAATGACAAAGATGAGGAAGCCCTGCATTAAAATAAATCAATAATAAAGATATGAAAAACAACACAAATGCATTGAGATTGACAACTGCAACAGATCAACAGCAAACCTCTTGCATTCAGCAGTAGTGATCTAGCTAACAGCTAACTAACAGAAGGGTAACACATTCATTGTCAAACATAATTAAAATAATACACACATTGTGGGAATAAAGATGACACAGCAATAACATGAGAGTGTCAGATAAACATTAGGCCAACACTTACAATAATTAAATGAACGGCTTCTCAAAACATTACAACGTACGTCTGCTTGTATCAGTTGGGATTGTGACACTGAGCTAAACAGCGGTAGCTGTTTCCATCTAGCACCGCAGATAGGATAATGAAACCGACACTTCCCTCTGGTGGAGGGTGAAACATCCTTCAAATGTCACAACGCCAATTCAACATGCTGAAACGCCCACCGGACGCTTCCCGACAGGGTCCGATGTTATGACAGTGTTCGCTACATCAATCAGGCGGCGCAATCCGACGCCCCAATACTAACCGACATCCGACGTCGGATTGATCTACCTTTACTGTACTAAAACCACATTGTGCCAGAATCAAAACCCTTTGATTCCCAATCATCAGCATATAGATCAGCAGGGACATACTGGGACCAAAATTCAGCCCAGGAATATATGTCGACGGGAGTGAGGTCCATACGGTCGCCCTGCTCTGAATCTCCTGAAATCCCCGATGGCCACCAGGCCAATGGTGTTTTTACTGCAACAGTGACATCTACACGTCCTAAACATCAGATCAACTTGAGTTGTTGAAGACGTAATAACACAAATCCATTCATCTTATCCCAGCTGACTTTTGGCAAAAGTTGATCTACACCCTAGAATGGTTGGCACTCAATCACAAGGTACATATGGCGACTGCTGGTCATTCAAATGAGGGGAAGCAATTTTTTTTCAGCCTTAGATAGATCATCCAATCAGCATCCGAGCGTCCGGGTCAGACCATTGCCCACTAGACACCCAGAGACACTGAGTGTCCGATGGGTGAGATAAAGCCCAGTATTCATCCAGTAAGCGTCCAGTTTCGCACAGAGGAACAACCCGCTCTGCGAAGCAGTAGACACCTGGTGTCCTACTGTGTAAAAGCACTGGCATGCTGTGGGAATAAATGAGAAGGAATTCATGTCAGTTAACTATGATAAGTAATTGATTCTGACCAAAAGATGATGGTGTTCATCTAGCACATGTTTAGTCAATGAAATGAACAAACAGCAGTACAAATTACACCACAATTGGGGGTAATCTGAGCTTCCCTTGCAATCTTTGACCAATCGCCACTGATATACAGTAGAGTCAGACTGCTTTTCATACTCACATTCATGCCATCACTGAATGGAAATTGAACCAACACTGATGTAAAGTGAGTGAACTGTTACCCCATCAATAATTTATGACATAGCAACATCTATGAAGAATTCATCGCGTCTGTCATGTTCACATTAAGTGACATGGTAGAATGGTCCAAAGAATAAAACATAGTCAGCCTCTATCAATGAGTTCACCACACTGTTCAGCTGTATCACCTCTCCCATGCGGTGACAGTAGCTAATCAGGAAAGACTGGGTATTGTGTGTTTGTGTGTCCCATTGCAAACAAATGTAACAAGGCAACAAGTTGTTAGAGAGCTGCTAGTATGTTTTCTGGCTATTGTAGGGTACTGTAGAGGTACCTTTGAGCAAGCCACTCATTCCCACCCTGCTCAAGAGGTAAGGCACTGTTTGTGCACCACTTTCACTCTGCCATTCCTCTTTGAAAGCCTGCATGTGTGGTCTTGTTTGGGTTAGTGGGCAGCACAAATGTAAACCTGCGTGTGAGTCCAATTCCCCTTGAGAGATTGGAATGAGTGAAACAGAGAGAGAAAGAAAGAGAGAGAGAGAATTCGTTATCTCAACTCGTTTCTTGTCATCTAGATAACTTTTCAGCCTTTTATGTGCCAACCCTCTTATGCCATATCTCTATTGTTTTCATTAACATATTGTGATCTATAGTATTAAAAGTTTTTTTTAAGTCTATGGAAATCCCAACAGTAAATTATTATTATTTTTTTATCTATACTAGATACGATTTCTTCCATAAGTTCCATCACTGCCATGGAGGTGTTTCTTTTTTCTCTGAAACCATACAGCTTTATTTTCGCTTAACAGATTGTGTTTCACAATAAAGCTGTCAAGTGTATGTGCAAATATGTTTATCTAAAATTTTCGAAGACTGTGCTAGTGACGATTTAGGTCTATTATTTGTGAAGTATTTCTCTCCACTCTTAAAAATCCGAATAACTCTTGCTGTTTTAATTTTTGATGGGAAAATACCAGTTTTGAAAGACAGGTTAGAAATATACAGTATGTGAAAGAGGTGGGCATTTTACAAAAAATTCCCGGTCTCTTTATCGCCATCAGTCTGCACCCTGGGTACCCTTCCACCATCTGTTTATCTACCTTTTTGTCAAGCCCGATCAAATAGTAATCGCTATCGGTCGGTCCGTCTGTCATTTTAAACGCGCTTCCGTTAGCTGTTTTATGCTGTTCTGAGGGAGTCCTGTAAGAAAAATATTACAATAATTAAGTCTAATGGGGAAAAATAAATAGATACGTTTCTCCCGGTGCACTGTAAATGCATGCATGCATGCAACACTTCTGTCTGGCTGTTTTCAGCTTGTAAAAGGTTGCCTTATTGATTGATTTGATATGATTGCTGAGAGTCAAGTCAGAGTCAGAGTCTATCAGCATCCCAAGATTTCAGACTTGGTCTTTGGTTTCTAAAGAAAGTGCCTCCAGGTGTTTTCTAACAGCAATACTAATTTCTTTATTGCCACAACAATTACCTCTATTTTGTTTTGGTTTATCTGAAGTAAATTCTGGTTCATCCAATTGTTAATTTGTTCTATACAGTGACACAGCACTTTAATTGAATTGCTGTCTTTTGGAGACAATGATAAATATAGCTGTGTGTCATCCGCATTGCCATGATAGCCAACATTGGCGTTCTGAAGCATCTGACTCAAAAGGTATACAAACTGAACAAAAGGGATAGAAGGACTGACCCTTTATGGCAATTCAATCAGATTCAAAATTTGCAGTGGTCACAAAGTAACTCCTCCAAGAAGGACCCGAACCATTTTTGGACTGTTCCATTTCATCCGCCCCAAGTTTCCAACGGTGCGCTGTGCCTGTCCCTGGCTTTGGCACCAGTGTACCACATTTTCACGGAGGAGATGAGGATAGACTCGATGATGGCTGTGTAGAACTGCACCACCATCTTGGTTGGCAGCTTTTGCTCACCTGCCAGAGGAAGAATGTCATCTTCTGGGGCTTTTTGATGATGGAGCTGATTCTACTTCCACTCGAAGTCGCAGTTGATCTCAGGAAAAGCTCAAATTTTGTCATTGGTTGCAGCTTCAAGCAGTCAAATGGTGAGTCCTCACATTTTCTGATGTTCAAAAATGAACATCAGAAAATGCCCGCTCCTATTGGGCACCTGGGGTGAGTATTGGATATAAAATACTGTCGGTTGGTATCTTGCCCCCTTGACTTTCTGCTTTGAGACCTGCCCACCTCTGGGTCTCGGCGTCCTCGGCATTTGTCATTACTTGTGCCTCAGATCATGCATGTCTAGGTTACCAGAGTTCTCCTCCCTGTCCTGTTTGTGCTAAGATAGTTATGCTGGCGCTAGTTGGGTTGGCTGATCTGCTGGTACTGTCGCTGGACGGCCTTGTGTGCTGCGCCTCCGCCGTCCCCTTTAAGCAACTACAGTAAATTAAACTGTGCCTGTGCATCCACTTCAACTGGGCTGGCCGGCAATCAGCTTGCTTTTGATCAGGGGTTTGGTTTCCTGGATGTTTTCCAACTCTCCCTGCTGCAACAGACCTGGTTCAAATCATCAGATAATCAACAAGGTCTGCAGAAGCTGGATAACAATCCTGATCATATGAATCAGCTGTGTTGCAGCAAGGAGAGATAGAAAAACATCCAGCAAACCGGCCCTTGAGGAACAGGACTGAAGACCCCTGCTTCTGATAGTCCAAGCACGCTTTCCAATAAGTAGTCAGACTCCCTCATACAGCAATTTTTGATTCGTTTTTTAAACGACAATTTTAAAATGTTGTGCAGTTTTGTTTGTATTTTTGGTTGGGTTATTTAGTTAAATTGTGATATTTCTTTTTGCATTTCACCTTTAGGTGTTTAATTATTAGTTTCTTGCTGTTTTTTGACACAATTTTTATTTTTCTTCTTTCTCTACCAGCGCCGGGCTCAACGGTGGTGGTATATACAACAGTATAACGGTGGGGCTGCAAATTGCCACACACAGGAGTGGCCCGTCACATGTGTGATCACTAACCTGGTCAAGTCCGAACGGACTTCACAGTCCTTTGTTGAGAAACGCGACCCAGACTACATTGAGTGAATATGTACAGAAGGTGGCGGTATGCACCAAAGAGAGAATCTTGAGTTCTTCAGTATGCCGAAGTAGTAATAAAGTTGCTTTGAATACAAAAGACAGTTTTACAGAGAAGTTATTGTGAGTTAAGTTTTTCATTTCTGTTTTTATTTTTGAAAAAAGTGGGGTTGTGAAACAGTATTTTGCCGCCCCTCACACTCCATTTCAGAAGGTGGCAGTAATGTAAAGAAAACGAATTTGAAGAAAAACATTATTTTATTGTAATGATTAATTTATTTCAGTTTTCACAAGGACTAGAAAGCATTTTAATCCACCAGGAATGTACCATTGGCAACAACGTGATATGGGATTCCGGTTAATGTAAGCAAAACTTTAAAACCTTTAAGAGTTATAGCGTCGGCAGGCTCTTAACAGTTCAATAGATTGGCAAATAAGTGTAGGATTATATGAAATGTCAAATGCATGTGAGTGTAGAGCTGTTGAGCAGCAAGCTGACACATTCTGTACATAGTGCACTCTATTTACCATTTTACACGAACCGTGTGCACATTCATGCTCTTGTCGGCTTCAGCCTGTGTAAGTGGAGAAGCGATCGCCACGGTATTTTTGATTTTGTGGAGGTGATAATGATGAGCTCACGTTTGATATCAATATAGCCAAACTATTGTGCAGAACACTTTTATACTTTCACAGGTTGAAGTGGAGAAGAGTAGTAATGTGCATTAGCATTTTGGTGGCGATCGGTCGCCGGTTTAGACAACAGAACTGACAAACCGAGCAATATTACCACGCTTGCCTCCCTCCTGAGACGTAGACCGCTGAGACCAAAAAAATAACAAGCCGAGCTCCAAAAGGGGGCATGCCAATTTGTCGTAAATTTTATCACAAAACAAGCCCATAAGCGGAAGTCAACCCAAACATTTTGTTTCAAGAATATGTTCCCAGCAGTCCCGCTAGTTGAAACACAGCATTCTGATTAATTTTGCGTTTGTGGAATATAAATTAAACAGCAAAATGCACGCGATTTTAGCCATCGTTGGGGGCGGCCATTTTGTCTTCTGTCGACTGAAAATGACATCACAACTGCTCCCAATGACCAATCACAGCTGACCCGTTTTCTGAATCTGAGCCGAATCTAAGAGATGGCTAAAAACGAGTGGATTAACACTTATTCCACAAACGCAATATTAATCAGAATGCCCTGTTTCAACTAGTGGGCTTGCGTAGAACATATTCTTGAAAAAAAATTTTTGCGTTGACTTTCTCTTTAAATCAATCATCCTTTTGGGGGGGGGAGGGGCATTTTAGTACTGATGTCATTTTTACATGCAAAGCTATTATATAAGTGCCAGTGTTAAGGTCATCCAAGTGTCTCCAAAATTTACATTTTTATCATAAAATTGACTTACTTTAACTAGAATGTCGTAGTGCATTTTATCCAAAGGTACATTCCTGCACTTTTAAAAGCTTGTTGTCATCGTCGTCGTCGTTATTGTGCAAAGCGAACGTAAAACTTCTTCTTCATTGCCTCCTTCTACTTCTTTTAAAAACAAAGAAGAAGCATGGTCGCCGGCGGTAATCATGCCTTAACTTTCTCTTGGCACAATAACATCACGCGTCGGGCTGCTCCGGGACGCGGTGTCCCGGTACACGAGTGGCCGACATCACCAGCATCATCGGCGACACTCACCGGTGTCATCCACCGTTATCACTCGGCCTCTGCGGAGCCATCCTGGACAGTGGGGTCGTGAATCTCCCGCCGGCGGTGAGTCCCTTGGCGTTCCCTCCTCACGTCACCCACCAACCACCGTTATAATTGGCGACAGCACCATTAGACGTACTCACTATCCCGGCTCCGTCACCCGCTGTTTTCCCGGAGCAAAAGTCATGGACATAGTTAACATCCTGCCGGGTGTTCTTGACTCTTCCATCATCCATAACCCGGCTCATCGTTCACGTAGGGACAAACGAGACAATACGCCGACAGTCTGAGCAGACGAAGAGAGACTTTCACGCCCTCTTTGCCTTGTTAAGAACCTGCGGTCTGTCGGTCTGGGTGAGTGGCATTTTGCTGGCATTGTCTCGCGGAGTCGAGCGCTTCAGCTGCCTGTTAAGCTTGAACATGTGGCTCCTACGCACTAATGGCCACCTTGACTTTGCTTTTATTGACAATTTTAACCTATTCTGGAATCGCCCGTCTTTTTACCAGCCGGATGGTGTTCATCCGAACTCTCTTGGTAGCAAGATTTTAGCTGCTAACATCCACCATGTCGTTACCAATTCCACTCCCAGACTCTTGTTTACCAATCATATTTCTTCTTCTAGTCATAAACACTGTAATGACAATGTCACTACCATCACCTACAGGCCAGCTGCTCACAGTACCACCACACTCATTAGCTCCCCCTGCGGCCCTCATTATCATCACCATTATCGGACAGCTTTCCCATTGAAACCATCACCGGCAGACGCTTCCCTTGCACACACAAACAACGTGGTTTAACAGTGGTAATCTAGTATATGTTGATACTGCTCATTCATACCACCATGAGCGCACGTCCAGCACAATAATTAATCTGGCCGTGCTGAGCGTGCGCTCCCTTTTAAACAAAACTTTTATCATAAACGACCTGATTTTAGACAATAATTTACATGGTATACTTTTATCTCAGACATGGCTTGGTACAGATGCTCCAGTTGCTCTCACCGAGGCTTGCCCACCGAATTTTAACTTTTTATTTTCTACAAGGGATGGGAAAAGAGGAGGCGGGACTGCATCAATTTTTATTAATACTCTTTTATCAAAGGAGATCATTTTTAGCAGTTATTTATCGTTTGAACACCATGCCTTTGTTTTTAGCAGTCCCCCTATTCTGTGCATTACCGTTCATAGACCTCCCCATCATTCCACTTTTCAGAATTCTTATCCATTTTATATTCCAGTTATAACAGGATTTTAATAACTGGCGATTTTAATATACACATGGACAACATCTCGGACCCACTATCCAGAGATTTTTTAAACCTTTGAAACTGCTTGGATTTTAAACAGCACGTCTTGCAGCCAACTCACAACAGAGGACACACCCTGGATTTGGTTATAACCTATGGCTTGTCTGCTGGTGTGTCCTCTGTTGTTGACTTGGCAGTGTCAGACCACTACTGTGTCTATTTTAACATCGCAGTCCCGGTGAGAACAGTGAAGAAACGCTACCTATCTTCTGAGGTGGCTGCAAATTTTATCGAGATCTTAAAAAGCACTCCTGCTGACATTTTACCTGCACCCTGTCATCTTATTGTTGACAATTTTAACCTAAATCCTAAATCATCGTTAGATTCAGTAGCTCCACTTTTAATTAAAACAACAAAAACAAAGACTGTACCCCCGTGGAGAAACAATGCAATCAAAACATCAAAGAGAAAATGCAGGAGTGCAGAGAGGAGGTGGAGAAAAAGTAAACTTACAGTACACTATGAAATATTATGCGAACAACTGAAATCCTACAATAAAACCCTCAAACTGGCAAGATCTTCCTAGTTCTCAAACCTCATTACAGTCAATAAAAACAACCCCAGAGTTCTCTTCTCCACCTTTGAACTTTTAACTAGTTCTGATTTTAATAAGTCCCCACAGAGACCAACAGACGCTCTCTGTGAGGACTTTACAGACCACTTCAGAAGTAAAATCGATGACATAAGATCCAGTCTTCTAGCCCGTCAAAACACAAGTTTTAATAAACCTGGACAATCATATTTACATGAGGAAACACTGGAAAGTTTTGCCCTGGTTGATGCAAGGACACTTGGTCGAGTTTACTCCCAGGTAAACCCAAAAACCTGCCTTTTGGATCCAATTCCCACATGTCTTTTTAAGACATTTTATGGATTTTTTGAGGAACAAATTTAAAATATAGTCAATTGCTCTCTTCAGACGGGCGTCTTCCCCGCTGCCTTTAAAACGGCGGTGATGAAGCCCCTTCTGAAGAAGAGCAATTCTGACCCGAGCGTTTTTAATAATTACAGACCTGTATCCAACTTACTGTTTTTAAGTAAGATTTTAGAAAAAATGGTTTTCATCCAGTTGAATCATTTTTTAAATACATAATATTTTGGAGGAATATCAATCTGGTTTTAGGATGAACCACAGTACGGAGACTGCTCTTTTAAGGATTTTAAATGATATTGGGTGCACTGCAGCCGTGAGAAAACTCACAGTCTTGGTGCTACTGGATCTAAGCGCTGCTTTTGATACAGTAGATCACCAAATGTTATTAAATAGACTTAAAAATCTAGTGGGCATCTCCGGTACTGTTTTTAACTGGTTTTATTCCTATCTCACAGACCGATATTTCTTTGTAAGTATGGATACTTGTTCCTCCGAATCCCATGAAATTAAATGTGGGGTTCCCCAAGGTTCGATTTTAGGCCCCCTACTTTTTAATCTTTATATGCTTCCCCTTGGGGATGTCATCAGGGGACACAGCTATGCTGATGACACACAGCTGTATATTGCCGTGTCTCCTGATGACACAGGACCCAATGATACCCTTTTAAATTGCATTTTAGATATCAAGTCATGGATGGCAGATAATTTGCTACAGCTCAATCAGGACAAAACTGAGGTTTTAGTTATCGGTCCCGAAGGTCAGAGAGAGAAGCTTTTACCAAAACTACAAGTTTTTAATCCCTCACATTGTGTGAAGAACCTTGCCGTCATTTTTGACTCTGAGCTCAGTTTTATTCCTCATATTAAAAATGTAACCAAGATTGTTTTTTATCACCTTAAGAATATCGCCAGAGTCCGCTGATGCATGCTTTTATTTCCTGTCGTTTAGATTACTGTAATGCCCTGCTCTCTGGCCTCCCGAAAAAGAGCATTTTACCATTGCAACTACTGCAGAATTCAGCCGCTCGGGTTCTGATGAGAACCAGAGGGCGGAAGCACATTACGCCAGTTTTGAAATTGCTGCATTGGCTCCCCGTGTGTTTCATGATCGATCTTAGGGTACTTTTATTAGTTTATAAATGTGTTAATGGTCTTGGGCCATCTTATTTATCTGATTAGCTTTTATCATACCAGCCCTCGCGGATCCTGAGGTCCTCTGGCGCCGGCCTTTTATTTATTCCAAGGGTGAGGAACAAAATGCATGGCGAGGCTGCATTCAACCATTTTGGTCCTCACCTTTGGAATAGCCTGCCAGAGGACGTCAGGTCTGCAGAGACTGTTGATATTTTTAAGAGGAAGCTCAAGACACACCTTTTTAGTTTGCCTTTTAACAACTTTCAAATAATTTATCTTTTCTTTTGATTGAAGATTATTTTTATCTTATCTTACTGATTTTAGTTCTTGGACTATACTACTGTTCTGTCTTTTAGTTTTATTGCTCTGTGCCGTTGTCAGCTTTTAACTCCAGTGTTTCCTCATGGGGGGTCCTCCGCTTTGAGGGAGGGGTGGCTGCCCTTCCCGTGGGGACTGTCATTGCAGGGACTCCTTGGGTCTGGGTGGCCGGCGGCCTCTACACTTTGTGTGGGGTCCGCCTGTCTAATCCGGGCTGGGGTCTCTATGGTGGTGGCGTCCCTGTGGCCGTGGGCTGTCATTCCCCTCGGCGCGGAGAGCTCCCCTTGGGTACCCTTTCCTCATATGGTTTCTCTGTGCCTTGTCATATCTTTTTAACACATTTTATCAGGTTGTTCACTTTGTGTGGGTGTGTGTGAATGATTGCTGATGTACTAATGGATATCTGTCTTGGGTTTGTTGGGAGGGAGGGCATGAACGGATTTTATTTTATTCTTTTTTTGTATTATATATATTTTTTAATGTTTTGCTTTGGATGTTTTACAGCACTTTGGGTTGCATTTTTATGTATGAAAAGTGGTATATAAATAAAATGTAATTGATTGATTGATTGATCAACAAGGTCCTTTGTTGCAACGCGGCATTGTAGTTAAGGTAAGCTGTTTTAAAAAGAAACTTAAGACAAAACTAACAAACACTTTCACACTTTATTTACCTGTCTCGTTGTCAGAGCCAGGAGGCTGAGCTCCGCTCACAACTTGTACACACAGCTGTTGTACTGTACTATCCTGTTATCCGGCTCGACTCTGACTAAATGAATTTGAATAATGTTAGGAGTTTGCGAATATAACATTGTTTGTTTCGTCGTCACTGTCGCATTGAGCACGTTTGTGTTTGCCGAGTGGCCGAGCACGCTCTGTTCACAACTTGTAAACAACACAGCTGTCGAACGGCACGTGAATAACATTATGAGTTTGCGAACAGAACATTGTTCAAAAGTGCTGTTAATTTGTTAGCCTGGGCGAGACTAGCGAGAGGCTGCAATGATGCGCACCCAGTCAGCTCACATACAGTACACAAGTGGATACAGTAAATCCACTTGTACTCTCGTTGGCCATTGGTGCTCACCCTGGGAACAAATCACACGCCTTTTATGAGTGCCTGCGGGTATGTACAAAGCGTCCGAGTCAACTCATATCTTTGAAGCTATGTGTCTTTCTACAATATGGCTGCCAATATGGCTGTGTTAGTTCATTTTTAATGTTTAATGTTATGAATGCTTCTGAAAAATCTGCAATGCACTGCGGGAGAAAAAGTCGCCAGGGATCACTGTAATTGCTGTTTTTGTATAAATGTTAATATGTTTTGTAAATATATAATATAAATATATTTTGTAAATATAAAGTGCTTTGTTACAGTTGTAGTTGTTGTGAAATGTACTATATAAATAAAGTTGTATAGTATTGTAATATCTGTTCCTTGTTTTGTGCATTTGCTGGCTGGGCCTATGAGTAGTGAGTGACGTCATAGCGAGGGGACGAGCCAGGTTAGGAGGGAAGTTGGGCTCGAGGAGGGAGTTGGATGATTGAGCGCATGGGCGTGAGTTGTGGCCACCAGCAGCTCTTGTGTGAATGTGTTATTTTTTCGTTATGATCTGTTATTAAAATGACGATCAGATTGCATCAGCGACTGTGTGCATCTTTGACCACTTCGAGGGGCGTTACATTTGGTGTCAGAAGTCTCGGATTCACTCGTCGCACGCCCGGCTTTGAGGATGTTCGGCGATCCCCTTATTCGACGAAAGGTGAAAGAGGAAGCCGTGCCGTGCGTGATTGATATGACTGAGTCAAGTTGCACCGAGTGCGGCTGCCATAACGCTGCTGTTCCGCGCCAAGATGAGCGTGAGCCCTCCGAAACGGGGTTACGCTATGATGGAGCGACAACTGCCGCCGCGGACGAGAATGTGAACGTGCATGGCGGTGCTCTGGGCCTCGCGTGGTCCGCTATAAAGGCGCTTAAGTTCTCCGGAAAGGGGAGTTGGGAGGCTTATAGAGCACAGTTTGAGTTGGTGGCTGATGCTGCGGATTGGCCGGAGAAGACAAAAGCGGTGCAGTTGGCGCTTTCGCTGACGGAGGACGCTACATCCTGTCTGCTGCTGCTGAGCCCCGACGAGAGACTTGATTACAGCGCGCTGGTGGGTGCTTTGCAGAGGCGCTTTGGGGAGTTTAATTTGAGAGACTCCCTGCACTGTGAGTTCAAGCACCGTGATAAACATCCGGGTGAGCTGCTCCGTTATCTCGCGCATGATATCGAGAGCCTGGGTCGGCGCGCGTATGCTGGAATGCCAAATGAGATACAAAATGAACTGATACGCGATCAGTTCATCCAAGCCCTCAGACCAGATGAGCTGCGGCTGCATGTCCAGCTTGCTCACCCGGCACCCCTGAGAGAGGCGCTTGCTCTCGCCACGGAGAGGGAGATTTCAGCCAAGGGGGCGCTGCAGACACCAAACTGCCCCGTTTCAGCAACGTCGTTGCTGGAAGGGGAGGAGCACAGACCGGCGTGGGTGAAGGAGCTGGTGTGTTCCATTAATACTCACCCAGCACAGCATGAGGATGGAAGTGGGCGGCATGCATGCCCTGTTGTCTGCTGGGGGTGCGGAAAGCCAAGTCACGTTCTGCGGCGCTGCCCAAAGTTGCTAAACCAGCAGGGAAACGAAAAAGGGTCCGTCTAGCCCGGATGACGCGGACCCCTCCAGTCGTTAACCGGGAGGTGCAACCTGCATGTGGTGGCGCTATGTACAGGGACCCCCATGTCCAGGATGAGACCGTTGTAATGGTGAGATGGACAGACGTGGGGGACCCCAGTCATGTTCGCGTGCAGATTGGGGACACTTCCTGCACAGCCCTGGTGGACACTGGGTCCTCAGCCACGATTGTGAGGCCTGACGTTGTTCCAGTGGGAACCGTCTTAGAATCGACCTTTACAAAACTGAGGACAGTGACCGGTGAAACGGCCCCCATGAGAGGCAGAAGGACATTTATGTTTGTTCTGGGGGGTTTGTCGACGACTCACTCAGCTTGGGTGGCGGACGAGTGGGGGGCAGTGACGGCCAGCCCAGCCATGCCAGGGAATGTAACCCCGGGTTGTCTAGCAGAGAACCGGGCAGAGGCGATCTGGTTCATCTGGGAAAAGAACTGTGATGGCTTGGATGTCGAGCAGTGGAAGCAGCTGTGGCTGTGGGACTTTGAGAGCATTTTTGCAATCAGTGAGAATGAGGTGGGCCTCACTCACTTGTTTGAGCACCACATCGACACCGGGGACGCGCGACCAGTAAAGGTGCAGCCCCAACGCCTGCCTCTGGCCCAGCAGGAGGCTGCGGATCAGGAGGCCCGTGCCATGCTCGAGGCGGGAATCATAGAGCCTTCCGACAGCCCGTGGGCGTCTGGCGTGGTCATGGTTCCCAGAAAGAAAAGAACCAGACCGCGGTTCTGTGTAGACTACAGGCCGCTCAATAAAGTGACAAGGAAGGACTGCTACCCGCTCCCGCGGATAGATGAGAGGTTGGATCTGGTCTCTGGGTCTGCGTGGTTCTCATCGCTCGACCTGTGCAGTGGCTACTGGCAGGTGTTCCTCACCGCTGAGTCCAGACCTAAGACAGCATTCTGCACCCCCCGAGGACACTGGCAGTTTAAAGTAATGAGTTTTGGACTCTGCAATGCTCCAGGAACGTTTGAGCGCTTGATGGACACAGTGCTTTCAAACATTCCGCGGCAAGAGTGCTTAGTGTATTTGGATGATGTCCTCGTCCACAGTGAATCCTTCCAGACTGCGTTGGAGTCTCTGAGGCTGGTGCTCGGTAGAATTTCTGCAGCTGGACTGAAACTGCACCCAGAAAAGTGCCACTTTATGCGGCGAGAGGTGGAGTTCCTGGGTCACCGACGGCATCAGCACACTGGAGGAGAAGGTCAGCGCCATCAAAGATTGGTCAGCCCCAAAAGATCAGAAGCAGCTTAAGAGCTTTTTGGGGCTTGCCTCATATTACAGACGGTTCGTGAGAGGATTTTCTTGCATCGGGGCGCCCTTGTTCCGGCTTCTTCAGGACAACCAACCCTTTTTTGGAGCTGTGTGGGGAGGCGACTGCTGCTGGACCATCGTGGTGCATCCTGGAGGCGGTGGACATTGCGGAGTGGGCTGTCAAGCAGGAAGAGGATTGTGATCTCAACCCTGTGCGACAGTGGGTCCAGAGTGGCAGGAGGCCACCCTGGGAAGGAGTGATGGGACTCTCTGTTGGCGCCAAAGGCCTTTGGAGCAAGTTTGTAGTCTTGCGCATGAAGGATCGTGTGCTGCAGCGTGCGTGGAAGGATGCAGAGCTCTTAGAGAGTCGGTACTGAGAGCATGCCACGGGGGCACGGGTACCGGACACTTTGGCAGCACAAAGACACTCAGACGGCTGCTCCAAGGGTTTTACTGGGGCCAGCATCGACGGGACGTGGAGGACTTTTGCCGGCGGTATGATGAGTGTGCGGCCTACAAGGGGCCTCAAGACCAATCGCATGCACCGTTTCAGCAAAAGAGAGTTGGGGCGCCCATGGAGCGGGTTGCTGTGGACATTATGGGTCCTTTTCCCGTGATGGACAGAGGGAACCGTTACGTGCTGTGTGCGATGGATTAATTCACAAAGTGGCCCGAGGCACACGCACTGCCAGATCAGGAGGCGGAGACGGTGGCGGATGCACTGTTGGAGGGCATGTTCTGCCGGTTTGGTCCCACAAGCTGTACTCCTACTCTGCTGATGCTTGGCCGGGAGATCCGCACACCGACGGAGATGGCGTTTGGCAGACCACCAGGCAGCCCCGAGGATCGGCCGGGGTTGGAATATGCCTGAAGACTGCAGGATCATTTGGAGGCAGCGCATGTCTTTGCCCGGGGACCAGCTAGAGAAAGCTGGTGCACGTCAGAAGCGGAACTACGACTTACGGAGCAAGGGGCGGAACTTCCAAGTCGATGAGCTCGTTTGGGTGTATACACCAAAAAGAAAGAAGGGACGCTGCCCTAAGTTAGACAGTCATTGGGACGGGCCGTGTAGGGTCCTTGAGCGGGTGGGGAAGGTAGTGGCAGTTCCCCCCAGGGGCCGGAGGGTGGCCCTACATCGGGACAGGTTGGCTCCGTACCGGGGCAGTGGTGTTCCAATATTTGAGGCCGGGTCTGTTTCACCTCCCATTTCAGGACGAGTGGCGGATTCATGTTCCCCAGATCCCACTCATGTTGTCCCTGTTCCTCCGGTTGGAGACAGAAATGGCACGGGCCCAGGCCGACCTAAGAGACAGAGACGTAGGCTGCACCGCCTAGAGGACTTTTTTGTTGACCCCTCAGGGGCGAGGGGTTTCATAAAGGAGAGTGTAATATCTGTTCCTTGTTTTGTGCATTTGCTGGCTGGGCCTATGATTAGTGAGTGACGTCATAGCGAGGGGACGAGCGAGGTTAGGAGGGAAGTTGGGCTCGAGGAGGGAGTTGGATGATTGAGCGCATGGGCGTGAGTTGTGGCCACCAGCAGCTCTTGTGTGGATGTGTTCTTTTTTCGTTATGATCTGTTATTAAAACGACGATCAGATTGCATCAGAGGCTGTGTGAAACTTTGACCGCTTCGAGGGGCATTACAGTATATTTGGTGAAAAACTCCATGAAAATTGGCCAAGTTCCAGCAGAACAACTCACACCATATTTACGCGGATTTTCCTGGTCTGTTCATTAATCAGGACAATGATGCTTCATACATCACCAATTATATAATTTCTCTGTAATAATTAATACATTTTGACCAATTACTACTTGTTTGCCCAAAGAACCAGGCTGTAACCCCTTAAATGGTACCTCCGCCGGCCCAGTTCGAGGTAATGATGGGGAAACTGAGAAATATTGTAAAGTTTGATGAATATGGATAGGAGACGTAAAGGGTGGTACTGGAATTGGGCCAAATGTTATTTACAGAGCAAGTGTTGTACATAAGATTGAACATAAAACACAATAATTAAAATATGCTTAAACCCTTGGCCATAATTCAGTAATTTCTCATTTGATCCACTCAGTACTAAGCTTTAAGAGGCAATAAAATAAATGAACTACAAAGTAAACTTATTACCAGCTACAGTACCTCCAAAGCCAATCCTTACTTACTGTTAGTGCTCCTTTGCAAATTTGGAGGTTTGACAGCAAGAAGTGTTTGCGTTATGTCAACACTTGTGGTGTGGTTTTATTTACTGCTTGTATTTGACAATCACACCTTTAAATAAGCATAAGTAATAATCAAGCTAAACTTTTTATTTTTCTGATAGTGTTTCCCAAACAGGGCGGCACGGTAATCGACTGGTTAGCATGCCCGCCTCACAGTTCAGAGGTCGTGGGTTCAATCCCGGCTCCGGCCTCCCTGTGTGGAGTTTGCATGTTCTCCCCGTGCCTGTGTGGGTTTTCTCCGGGTACTCCGGTTTCCTTCCACATTCCAAAAACATGCATGGTAAGTTGATTGGACTCTCTAAATTGCCCCTAGGTGTGATTGTGAGTGCGGATGTTTGTCTTTGTGTGCCCTGCGATTGACTGGCAACCAATTCATGGTCAGCGGTATCGATAATGGATGGATGGATGGATGGATGGATGTTTCTCAAACACAAACACCAGCAGGATGATGTTATGCTTTCACTCAAACATAATGAAAGCCACAAAAAATGCTTTTGAAAAACCAAATGCAAATGTTGATGCTGGAAGTGCAGTACTTTACTGTTGTCTCATTGCAAAAGATACGTTATGGCCAAATAGCTGTTACTTCCTTAGGTTAGTGGTGGAGCGGGGGGTTTGTCTATCCAAAATATGCCCATAGAAAACAAAGTTTCTGTCAATGAAATTGCAACCAACACCCATAAAAAGTACAATTGCCACCTTCAACTAACTGAAAAATTTCAGTAGGCACATAAACCTTTTGACACAGTGCCAGTGGTGCTGCTTTAATGACTGACATGAGCCCATCCAATAAAGCCGGCCAATCCCAGTACAGTCAAACCTTACAAAATGCTGTGCATTTAACCAAAGTGCAGCGCAAAAATCAAATGCCTTGACTGAAGTATCCCCAAAAATAGTGTTATTTATTCTACAGACAATGAACAGCCCGGCTTTATATATGTATGTGTATATATATATATATATATATATATATATATATATATATATATATATATATATATATATATATATATATATATATATATATATATGTAAAATGCTGTTTTATATAAACTGTTTTATATACGGGGGGAATCTGTTCAACCTCAAGATGGTTTTAGCTAAGCTATGGGTCCCAATTAGGCATCAAATCACATGACATCAGAAAAAAATAATATGTGATCAGAAGAAACAAATAGGTGTAAACAAACCTGGGTGAGAAGAATTTTTAAAAATGTGGAAAAGAAGAGGCTGTAAAAATAATTAAATACGACAACAGCAGAGTCTGAAGAGAAAGCATACACAAAGAGAAAAGACTGGTGATAAGCAGAGACAAACAGGAGATTGAGAGGAGGGCAAGCAGTGGAGCATGGCTAACATGTTGGCAGCCAAGACAAAAAGAGAGCTGGAGCAGAAGGCTTGTAAATGTTGGATGAGAGAAGTATACATGGCTCTGTGACTCACTGGAGCTGCCCCGGCACTTGTGAGGGCAAGTGCTTTACACTCTCTTACACACACAAATTAACACGTGCGAACGCACGCACGCACAAACACACGCACACACAATACTGTTCTTTATTTTCAATAAAATAGCTCGGAGTAGTTTGATCTTTTTTATGTGTGTTGGGAATTATCTGTTTGAATTATCTGAGCAGAATTAAATGTCCACAGCAATCCTTACCTGCGTGTGTGCCTGATTTTGCTTATTTATTGTTGCCACATGAATAAAATATATATTTCTTATTATTTTCTTTGACAAAATAAATTTGCAGTCACTGTCACAATTGTCTTGTGGAGTTACAATGTTTTTTAGGCCCTGGAAAAAAAAATCCAGGTTTTTGGTGGATGTTTTGGACTGAAATATATATGACTTTTCTAAAAATACTTGCTATTCTTCACTTTGTGAAGGCTGATAATAGGATCAAACTAACTCACTCATTCAGTGATGAGTGACCAACTCAAGGTTACTGAATAAATAAACGGGGGCAGAGTGGCCTCTTAAATGTATTTACAAAAAAATTACTCACATCTGCAGCACTGGATTGAACACTTTACTTTCACTGCTTCATGTGAGTATTGCACAGTAGACAAGTGTAGTGCTTTTTCCTCCCATGGTTGGGCAGGTAAAATATTTATGAGTGTTTTAACCTCTGGCTGACCCCATTGCAGCATTACATGAGGCTTCTTAGCGTTTTCCCAAGGAAGAAGAGTGACATTGAGTGATCTACTGTGAAGAACACACAAGAAACTCACTACAATGTCTAATTTGTCCCTAAATTATGAATAACAGTTACATTGAATCTTTTAAGCATTACTACTGTACATACAGTACATTCATACATCAATTTTGGGTACTGCTTATCCTCGGTCACGGGTCAGCTGGAAACTATCCCAGAAGACTTTGGGTGAGAAGCAGCGTACACCCTAAACTGGTCGCCAGTTAATCTCATTATGTCCATACAGTAAATTTACAGTATATTATACATGTGAGCATCAACCAACGTGTGTTTGAATAGATGCCTGTTCTAATTCCTGCTAGCTGAGCAGAACTGCTAATGTTACGTTTGTCTCTCTTAACTTATTGTTTTCATTCCCTTGTAAAACCTTGCCTGCCAATGTTAAAATGGCACTGTCATTGCTTTACGCTCCAGTTGTGGTTGATCTGTTTTTGACACCAAAAAGTAAAAGGTGGGGACTGCTTGCATTAGGAAAATAAATTACTGCCTCTTCCTTCACCACAATTTGCACACACTTGTACACATCAATGTACACGCACTGCTTTTAAAATTAATCATTCAAAAAAAAATCACTGATGAATTAGAAATATGAAAGTATGATTATTACAGATTTTTAAAATAATTGCCATTACATATGTGTTCTTAACTTTTCATATTTTAGTTGTTTTAACTTATTATATTTTCTACTTTGCATTTTTTTTATTGTCAATTTATTTTTTACATTTGGGTTTTGTTTTTTTAATGTCACATGTTAAACTTACCCTCAGCCGTGTAAAAGCGGTTACATTTACATGCCTATAAAGGTTTTCAATCTAAAATTTAATGGACAATATATCAATATAATAATATCATCATCAAACACCACATTCATTTTTTTCTTAACTGCGAGAATCATGCACATACACACAGGTTCATGTTTGCTTTTTCTTAGTAAATCCTGTTAATTCACCAAATATGGTTCCACAATTTTATTCAACTCAATTCAAAATTCTCACTTTTTCCAGATATACCCAGCACAAACTAAAACCAGTTAGCAATCATACAGGCTCACCTTGGTGAATTTTACTAGGTCAATTTACTATTACTAATACATACTGCCACAAAAAAAGTAGGTTCATTTATCTCTTCACTATAAATTGCCCAGCGGGTTGATGGTGAATGTACATAAATGGTTGTTTGTCAATGAGTCCTGAGACAAATTGATCAGTTATTTATTGTCTATGAAATTAATGATTTTTTTTTCCAAACACACACCAGAGACAATCTTTTTTTTTTTTTCACTCAGTCACAACTGAGACCATTACAGTGACTGATTACACATTTCCTTGGTCTGTGGGAGGTCCATAGTTTGCATGTAATCAAAGGGAGTAAAGGCCTACTTTACAGAAAGAAAAGCGATTCAAACTTGCAACACAAACTAAAACAATGCCCTAAATAAGTGGAACGCCATTGTCATTAATCCATATATATATATATATATATATATATATATATATATATATATATATATATATATATATATATATATATATATCCACATTCAGAACAAATTAAACATATTGAAACTGTTGTAATGACCAGGTGCCGTAATGACATACATTCTAATTGAAATCACTGTCAAGCATTTCAATTGTTTTTATTAATTAATTGGACCATATATTTTATGTTAACAGCACATATGTCAAAGTCAATGCCCGCGGGCCGGATGTGGCCCGCGAGAAGGTTTTCTACGCCCCCTGCGATGATATTGATTTATTATTAGATCCGGCCCGCAGCAAGCCGGTGTGAGTAGCAGATGTAATCGGGTCCTTTGCACCTGCCGATGATGTCACGCTTTAAAATACATTGTAGCGTCTTCCAAGAACACAGACGTTTGATTATCACGTTTTTATTAGTCCAACCGGCTACTGTGGGCCGCAGCCGACGCCAATAGAGTACGACAACCGTTCAGTCAAAAGGCTCTCCTCGTCTTCGGCTCCTCTCGCTCCCATGCCCTCCCATCCAGCGAGCCGCTCGATGCACTCATGAACCTCGGAAACAACACGACTTGGTCAGACACAAATTCCACAACACAGAAAACCCAATTCATTACACTATTTCTGTCATATATTTCTTTGCATCTATGTTTGCCACCCCCTGGCTGTTGTTATAACGAACATTACTGTAACTTTTGCGAGGATCGTCCTTCGGTCGTCTACGTGCCGACTGAAGACTTCACGTCACTTTTCGTGGCTTTCAGAATCGGATTGTGGTGAAAAGTCATTCGGAGTAAAACACGTGTTATTAAGAAATACTTCATGTTGGAAATCCCACGTTGTTTTAGTATTAATAATTGTTGGCATTTGATAATAAATTCATTGAGTTTCTATATAGTTCTGAGATGTCCCACACTGTGAGCAGGCATTGAACGCTCCTCAAGCGCTCAGTGTTGATAGCGAGAGACATGGTTTCTTTTCATTTTCCTCCTTCGACACAGCTAGCTAGTAGTTTGTTTGTACCAGCAAACTCAGCAGTTGCAGATTGCCCGTGTTTCACCACGTTTGCTGTTGTGTGTAAATGTTAAAAGGTGAGTTTAATAATTTAGGTTCGTGTCAGGTAACTGCTGTACATAATAGCCTTGATATGTTCTCGTGAGTTATGTCACGTTGATGAAGTCGCACCAGACATAAAATGCATAATAAAGAGGAAAAAAACATATATAAGTCGCACTGGAGTATAAGTCGCATTTTGGGAGGAAATTGTGCGCTTAGTACACATCATTTCCACCGAGCTACAATGCTACATGTAGCATGCAAGAAAGTTACGGTAAGACAACTTTAAACTCACCAAAACGTTTGTAGATCAATTAAATAAGACTTTTATTTATCCCTGACCATGTCCAAAAGTATTTATGTATTCGGTCGTAATCATGTCTTCATCTCCTTTGTGCTGAGTGTGCTCCTCTTTACACGTGTGGCTGCATGATCTCACACACACACAAACACACACACACACACAGCCATATGCACGGCAACTGCCTCTTTGTGGTTTATTCTTGTTCAATCATCGCTTGTAAGTAACTTAGACAATTGTGTGTAATGAGCATGCAGCATTTATATAGGAGCTGAATTGTGGCTGGTTGTACTGTGTTGTTGACCGAACATACTAATCGCTATCGATGATACTAATCGCGGTTGCTAATCGTTAGCATGTCTGCCTGTTCGTGGTTCATTCTTGTTCAATCGTCGTCTGAAACTAACTTAGACAATTGTGTGTAATGACATTTATATATGAGCTGAATTGTGGATGATTGTAGGTTGTTGACTGAACATACTAATAAGTATCGCTAATGCTAATTGCTATCGCTAATCGTTAGCATAGGCTCATCTTGTTCATGAGTTTCAAGTTTTTTTTGTTTCGACAATGACAATGATTTTCCTATTTTTTTGTGAAGAGAAAACTCTCTTACCGTGCTGACAGTTTCGGCTGTCACTTGCAGCCTTCCTCGGAGCCTGTCACTGCTCTAAAATAGGGTCAGCTAAAGGCATCATACCAATCATATGATCCTCTCCGTTTTACTTCACATTATGTATAGTTCATACAATCTTGAAGCCCGAGTCAACCAGAAAATTGTTTCCAGTTTGGCAGGAGAAACGCAAACGTTCCACTGATCTTGCTTCACAAGACGGGCAGCGGCTTCTTCTCGGGTCATAAGCAGAAGTGACGTATGAGCTGCCTCGCAAAAGTAGCAGTAATGTACTTTATTTTATTTTTCATTTCATTTTCAACTCGGAACATAAAAACACAACAGCCAGTGGGGTGACAAACATAGAGGCAAAGAAACAGATTACAGAAATATAAAGCGTGACATCATCAGCAGGCGCGAAGGACCCGATCCAATCTGGACATTTGAAAACATTTCAATGAACATTCTATGAGTCCGGCCCTCGGCTTGTCGCAAATTGTTTTATTTGGCCCTCCGCCCATTTGACTTTGACACCCCTGGTTTACATCTACAGTATGTCTCTATCGTTCCTGAAAAGTCCAGATAACATATGTCTAATTTGGTTGTCATGCTATTTTCTCCTGTCTACTGTCCAATCGTAATGGGACTACTAAATAAATTGCATATGTCCTTTTCTCAATCAATGGCATGATTAGTTGATCGGAAAGGTCTATCACAGTCAATCCCATGCTACCAAGTATAACCTTTCTGAACCAACAACAAGCACTCATTTCTCTCTGCTGCACCGTGCAGCCTGGACCATTGACGCATGTCCAAACTGAGCCCACTGTCTCTTTCGTTTCTCACGTACACTTGTCTCTGACACATCCCTGAGGCTACCCAGTCCACTGTGCAGGAATTTGAGTGGGCCATAGCCTTTACATATATTAAAATGAGTCCAGTTTAAGGGCCAGTATACTGTCTGTCAGGCTCACACACACACACACACACACACACACACACACACACACGCACACACACACGCCCACACACACACACCCCACACACACACACACACACACCCTACACTCGCCCTACCCCCACCCCCCCACACACACCAGAGGAACACACATTGGAGGAAGTTCCAATTCAGTGTTCTGTACATGTATAAAGACAGGCAAGTAGAAAGGGAAGCAACCTTGGTCACTTGATTTAAACTAAGACATTGTTCTGTCCACTGTGAGTGTGCACTTTGTTCAAGTACAAAATCAACCAAGCAATTTCAAACACAAGGGCATTTTGAATGCTTTATCCTAATTAGTTAAGAAACCTTTGACTATTCATTAGTTTCATATTTTAGAAAATGATTAATTGAAATAGGTCCTGGTGAGTCCACGCAGTAGAGAGAGGACTTTGTCCCTTTGCAGGAAAGTTTTACATTTAATATGTTTATTTCTGACTTGACTGCTAATGACCAAGAACCGAACATGCATGAGTGGGTCAAAAATTGTCACCCAAGTCTCAAAATTAGTGAAAAACATACTTCCAAGATCCTCCCATTAAATAGAAGACAGAAGTTTCCTTAACCAAAAATGCTTATTCATAATTTACACTTTGAGGTCACACCATCTACCCAGCCTCTCTCTCACTCTCCAACCAAACTTGAACTTTTGAACTCAACATTCCCTTTCAGCCAAGTGAGGGCAATCAAAGTGCATCACACTTGTCTCCAAGTGCCTCCAACTGGAAACTGTGAAGTATGTGGTGAAAGAAAGGAGAAGGCTCTACCTGTGTTTTGTGTGTGAAATACATTGCTGAGTTCAAAGGTTTTACGAAATCAGAAAAAAACAACAACTCAACATTCGGGCTGTTGTCAACCAAGAGGAAAATAAACAGTTACAAAATTGAGACAAAAACTGGCATGTTTTCATCTCAGCATTAAATTACTCTGACAAGATAATGGCATATTGCTAAATGTTAACTGACAAGTCCAAAGATTTAACAACAACTTGAATTAATGCATGAATTATATTTCTCAAACTTACTTAATTACTACTGATTTCTAAATTTGGTGCGGAAACTAAATATACAGTATACAAGAAGCTATTACAGTGGTAGCCCAATTCTAGAATATGCTGTTATAAAAATAAATAAATAAATAAATATTCATGTTGCACCATATCTATGGGGCACAAATATAGTAAAAGTACAGTCAATTTTCAAATACTATTTTCTTGCTTTTCCCTAATATCTTGCCTGTCCCTAAAATGTGTCACTACCGAAACAAACAATTACGGAATAATATAAATAATTCTACTAGCCAATTCATATTTTTTTCCATTCCCCCCTCTACAGAGTATTTTTTTTATAAATTAATATATATGGTTTCGACATCAAAACCAATCAAAATGAATTTTTAACAGAATTTAATATGACTTTTTCCGAAATAAATCAACATTACTATGCTATTTTTCATTGAAAAATGTAGAAAGTTTATCATATTGCCTTCAAAATTCATCATTTATTAAAACAAACATACCCTTAAACAATCATTATCAAAAATTGTTGGTTGATGATTCAATACTTTTTATTTTTGCTAAAACATCAGTTTTTTCGGTAGTGATTGCAACATTTCAGTAGTGGCCATATTGTTGCTGCTGTTGCAGTAATAGTTTGTGTGAGGGTAGAATTGTAATCACTTCACTAGTTTTGTTATATTTTAACTTTTAACGTGTATTATAACTAATGAAACATTATTTTTTCCATTTTCTACTGCTTTGAGCTGTACTCAGGGTCGTAGGGGGTTGGAGTTGATCGCATCTGACTTAGGGCAAAAGCAGTGTACACGCTGGACCGGTCACCTGTCCATCACAGGGCTCTTCATCATTGAAAAACTGTGGTTTCACCTTCCAAATGAAAATTTAATTGGAATGACAAACATTTTTGTAACATACATTTCCCTGTATGTATGTTCCCTCTCTGTTTTTTGAGAGACATCCGGTGGTCTTGTCTTTTCCAACATGCTCTTCTAACTTTCCTTTGCTCTCTGCTGGATAATTCATTGGTAGATTTCAGCTTTCCTTCTTCCTTCCATCTCTTATTTCATTCTCTTTCCTTTATTAAATATTTTTGGGATTTCAGAGACTCCTTAACTCTGTCTCTGCTAGGCGTTTTGACAATTTGGTGTTTTTCCCTTCAAATTAAGATAAAATATGGAATCGAATATAGTTAAAATCAGAAAGATCTATGTATGACATATGTATCTATGTATTATATTATTTAAAACTTACTTTATTAAAAAATAAACATCATATTGTCACTACCGAAACCATTATGTCACAACGGAAACCTATCTGTATGTTTCGGTAGTGACCGGTTCGGGTTTATTTTTCCCTTCAAATTTGGATAAAATATGGACCATAATATTGTTAAAATCAGAAAGATCTATGTATGACATATGCATCTATGTATTATATTATTTAAAACTTACTTTATTCAAAAATAAAACATCATATTATCACTACCGAAACCATTATGTCACTTCCGAAACGTTTCAGTAGTGACCGTTTTGGTCGTGACCATTTTGGTAGTGACGTTTTATGATAGTTGTTGACAATACTCAACAATGCTAGGCACAACGTGGCTACCACAGACAGTTTTGCGCATGTGTACAGAGATAGAAAACAGTACATTTAGCATTAAAATCAAAAGTGCTCATTTTATTGCCGAAATGAGGTGTTCGGTAGTGACGGTCCTTAAAACCACTTGCTGATTTTCAGACTTTGGAGGGCACATAACTTAATAATGCTGCCAACAAATTACTCGCAATGTGCCCAGTGATGAACATGAAGGTAATGTCTCTTACTGGTGAAATTTCCGGGGATGTGGCTAAAACCAAGCCATGCCTACAGACAAATACTCTTTGCGTTTCGGTAGTGACATGAAAAGTTGGGATAGGTTTTTTTACATAAAAACTTCTAATTTGAAAAAAATCTACAAAATCAATGTCAATCTTTCACCATACATTTTAAAGCAACCAAAATGTTCTATTAAAGTAAAGTATTTTCTTAAATTGGCAAAAATCTTCCACATTTTTTTTTCATGAATTGGAATTTAGGAGGATGGCACGGTGGTCGACTGGTTAGCACGTCCGCCTCACAGTTCAGAGGTTCGATCCCGGCTCCGGCCTCCCTGTGTGTAGTTTGCATGTTAAGATAAGATAAGAATGCCTTTATTGATCCCACAGTGGGGAAATTTTCGTTGTTACAGTAGCAAAGATATAGGTCACACAGGGGCGGCGGCATAATGTGGCCATTAATGTATAACATTGACGGCAAACATTTAGAATCAAACCTATGTAGATATACGCAGTAACATGTGTATATACACATGTGTATACACACCAACCTACATCTACATAAAAAATATGAGGAACACTCATTTCGGCCTGTACATAGTACAGAGGAAAAAATACTCTAAGTGACAGTGCTGCAGTGCTGTAATGAAATGTAAGGAACAGCATTGGATAAAAATAAAACTAGACTAACAGTAGTGGGGAATGTTGAGTATTGCACGGTATTACAGTAGTGGGGAATATTGGGTATTGCACGATACGAGCTCAGGTGCAGGACTGCACAATTGCACTAATGACCGCCAGTTTGTAGAGACTACACAATGTTCTTGTTAAAGAGTCTGACAGCAGCAGGCAAGAAGGAACGGCGGAATCTCTCCTTTGCACAGCGAGGGTGTAACAGTCTGTCACTGAAGGTGCTATGGAGTGCTGTTAGGGTGCCCTGGAGGGGGTGGTCCGGGTTGCCCAGCATTGATGACAGCTTGGCCAACATCCTCCTGTCCCCCACCGAGTCCACAGAGTCCAGGGAGCAGCCCAGGACAGAGCCGGCCCTCTTGACCAGTTTGTTCAGCCGCTTCTTGTCCCGGGCCGAGACGCCGCCTGCCCAGGTGACCACTCCCTGGAAGATGACCGATGCAACCACCGAGTCATAAAAGTTCCTGAGGAGTGTCCCCTGAACCCCAAAAGACCTCAGTCTCCTGAGTAGGAAGAGTCTGCTCTGACTCTTCCTATAGAGGGCGTCTGTGTTGTCGCACCAGTCCAGTTTATTGTTCAGATGAACACCCAGGTACTTGTAAGTTGAGACTCTCTCAACATCTGTTCCCCGGATGTTCACTGGTGCAGGTGAAGAGTGCTGGCGCCTACCGAAATCCACCACCATTTCTTTGGATTTCCCCGCATTGATCAGGAGGCGGTTCTGCTGGCACCAATCCACAAAACCCTGAGTAAGTTCTCTGTACTCCCGATCATCTCCGCCTGTGATGAGGCCGACAATCGCAGAGTCGTCAGAGAACTTCTGCAGGTGACAGGTAGGGGTGTTGTAGTTGAAGTCCGAGGTGTAGAGGGTGAACAGGAAGGGAGCCAAGACAGTTCCCTGTGGGGCCCCCGTGCTGCAGAGGAGCACGTCAGACACACAGTCCTGTGTTCTCACATACTGTGGCCGGTTTGTGAGGTAGTCCTGGATCCATGTGGTGAGGTGGTGCGCCACCCCCGCCCGCTCCAGCTTGTCTCCCAGTAGGGTGGGCTGGATGGTGTTGAAAGCACTGGAGAAATCAAAGAACATGATCCTCACAGTGCTCCCCGCCTTCTCCAGGTGGGAGAGTGAAGTGTGGAGGAGGTAGATGATGGCATCATCCACACTGATGCCAGGCTGGTATGCGAACTGGAGTGGGTCCATTGAGGAGCTCACCAGGGGGCGCAGGTGGACAAGGACCAGTCTCTCCAGGGTCTTCATCAGGTGAGACGTCAGCGCCACCGGTCTGAAGCTGTTGAGCTCCTTCGGGTGGGGGGTCTTTGGCACCGGGACCAGGCAGGATGTTTTCCATAGCTGGGGGACCCTGCCCAGCTTCAGGCTCAGGTTGAACATGTGCTGGACAATTCCACACAGCTGGTCTGCGCAGGATTTGAGGAGCTGGGGGCTGATGCCATCTGGACCCGCTGCCTTCCTCGCCTTCATCTTCTTCAGCTGGTTCCTCACCTGAGATGTTGTGAAGGCCAAGGCTGGACAGGAAGGAGTGGTGGCTATCTGGTGTAGCTGGGAGCTGGAGTCTGTGGAGAAAAGAGGGGAGGGGGTGACACGCCCAGCAGGAGGAGTAGGTGGAGACTGCAGCAGGAGAGACTGAGTGGAGGCAGGCATCTGATCGAACCTATTGAAAAAGAGATTCAGCTCATTTGCCCACTGCAGGTCCCCCTCAGTCCGGGTCTTGGGTTGTCCGTGGCCTGAGATGGTCTTCAGGCCCCTCCAGACTCCCCTGGCGTTATTCTGCAGCAGCTGCTCCTCCATCCTCTTCCTGTAGGACCTTTTCCCCTCTCTGATCCTCCTCCTCAGCTGGCGCTGCACAGTCCTCCGCTCCTCTATGTTGCCTGACGCAAAAGCCCTCCTCTTCTCCTTCAGGAGAGCTTTTATGTCTGGTGTGATCCAGGGTTTGTTGTTGGAGAAACACCTTACTGTCCTGGTGGGTATGGTGTTCTCCATGCAGAAATTTATATAGTCTGTAACAGTGTCCGTTAGACTACTAATGTCTTCCCCATGAGCATCGCTGAATACTTCCCACACAGTTGTGCTGAAGCAGTCCTTTAAGGCCTCCTCGGCCTCTCCAGACCATCTCTGAACCGTGCGGGTCACAGCTGGCTGCCTGCGGACCAGAGGTTTGTACACAGACTGGAGAGCCACCAGGTTGTGATCAGCTTTGCCCAGCGGGGGGAGGGGCAGTGATGTGTATGCCTCCTTGGTGTTGGCATAGAAAAGGTCCAGTGTTTTATTGTCTCTGGTGTGGCAGGTGACATACTGTGTGAATGAAGGCAGAGAGGAGGAAGGGGAGGCATGATTGAAGTCACCAGAGATGAGTACCAGGGCATTTGGGTGCTGTGTTTGTAGCCTGCTCACTGCTGCAGTCAAGACATCACAGGCTGTGTCGCAGCTGGCAGCTGGTGTTCTCCCCGTGCCTGCGTGGGTTTTCTACGGGTACTCCGGTTTCCTCCCACATTTCAAAAACATGCATGGTAAATTGATTGGACTCTCTAAATTGCCCCTAGGTGTGATTGTGAGTGCGGATGTTTGTCTCTGTGTGCCCTGCGATTGGCTGGCAACCAATTGAGGGTGTCCCCTGCCTACTGCCCGGAGTCAGCTGGGATAGGCTCCAGCACGCCCGTGATCCTTGTGAGGATAAGCGGTATAGATAATGGATGGATGGATGAAATTTAGGAGTTAGAGATTGGGACAGCCACCTCCCAATAGGAAGTGACATATAAAAGATGACTTACATTCAGTTTAATAGTATCTCAATTAATGCCTTGTGGTAAAATAGATCATAACAAGATCTTATTAAATATGCAAGGTCTGAACACTTCATTGTTTTTTAAAATTTGATTTTTATTGTGGGTCAGCAATTTCAACCAATTCGGTAGAATGGCTCATATATATATATATTGTCACTGTCGGGCGGAATTCTCATAGTGACTAAAAGGTAACTTTACAGGAGGTACAAAAAAAAAACCACCAGCTTGTTTGAGTTCCAATGGCACTGCTTCGTTAGTTGTATTATACCTTATATTGCTATTGCACACGTGCATCCACATAATACTATCTAAATAATACATTAAATCGCCAATTTAACGCTTGCATTGATTAAAAGAGTACAAAAACCAAGCAGCCGAGTACTTCAAATCCCGCGCTTATGTGAAGCCCCCATGTGCAAAAAGCCTTTGAAACGTTACACCAGCGAACGTCTGCCCAATACAATACAATACATCTTCATTTAGGCTACAACACTTTCACAAAACGCCTTCCTTAAAGATTTAAAGCCATGAATGATGCAATAAATACAACAATGAGCTAACTAACTGCTTCATTTAAAATTGACACTCCAGCAACATGTTCTGAACCCCGTAATGGGGCCCCAACTGCCCAGCTTTGACCAGCTTTCTGCAGTACTTCTCGTCGATGAAAAATGAAGTGAGCGTATTTGTCAGGGCATGCAAAAAGAAAAAAAAAGTGGTAAAATCTAGCATTATTTTCAAAAACGTAATGCTTTGTCCCAAACTGCACATGACATGTTTACTGCATCTGTTTGGACTATCTTATTTAAACACAGCTAACCAGTAACTAATTTGTGGAAGAGGGCAATATCATATACAGTAATCCCTCAGTTATAGTAGTTAATGGGACCAGAAACCCCCCCGCAGCGCTCCGCTCACAACTTCTGAACACAGCTGTTTACTATCCGCTTATCCGGCTCTACTCTGACTAACTAAAGGGCACATTTGAACTACGTTATGAGTGTTCAACCAGAAGGTTGTTCAAAAATGCAGTTCATTTCTTAGCATGGACGAGACTCAACAAGGGAAATCCTGTGAGGCTGTGATGATGCGCAGCCAACCAGCAGCACATAGGATAAATGCACCCGTGCTCTCAATAATCGACCTCGCGCTGGGAACCAATCATGCAGCTTGTACTGCTCATGGGTATGTACAAAGCCTTCGAGTCAACAATCTCATTAAAACAACATGTCTTTCCACAATACAGCTGCCGATATGGTCGTATTTTTTCATTTGTATTTTTTGAGGAGTACTTTTTGAGTACCGTTAAACCGTGAAGGCCGTGAAACTCAAACCGTGAAGTAGCGAGGGATTACTGGATCCTCTTCAATTTTCTGTATGTCACATTAATCATATATATTGTCAGGAAGTGAAGTTGGCTGTTTATTGATTATTCCAAACAGATCATGTTAAAGGGGAAGTCAATGCAAACATGTTATTTTGAAGAATATGTCATATGCAAGCCCACTAGTTGAAACAAGGCATTCTGATAAATATTGCGTTTGTGGAATAAGTGTTAATCCACTCGTTTTTAGCCATCTCTGGGGACGGCCATTTTGTCTTCTGTCGACTGAAAATGACATCACAACTGTTCACAATCACCAATCACGGCTCAGATTCAGAAAACAGGTCAGCCGTGATTGGTCGTTGTGAGCAGTTGTGATGTCCTTTTCAGTCGACAGAAATTTTCAGTTGTCAGAAGACAAAATTGGTGCCCCCAGAGTTGGCTAAAAACGAGTGCATTTTGCTGCTTAACCTCCACTTCCACAAACGCAAAATGAATCAGAATGCTGTGTTTCAACTAGTGGGCCTGCTGGGAACATATTCTTGAAAAAATATGTTTGGGTTGACTTCCGCTTTAAGTAGAGCTGGAAATCGCCTAACCGCCGTGTTCCGTCCTGCATATTTAATTGACCACGTGGTTCCGGTCCATCCCTCGTCGGCGACAGCCAATCGGTGTTGAGAACGTAATATTCACGTCACAAGCAAATGCTGCCAAAAAAAGAAAAATATCAAACAACAGACACACACACAGCGTGGTGATCGGTGAAATAAAAACAATATGAGGGGCCACATGTCATTTCGTCTGTGCAAGGTACACAACAATGTTTTATTTGTATTTTTTTCCTTACTCTGCCGTGTGTCAAGAGTGCGGCACCTGCGAGGTACAGGTTAAGGCCGTTCTCTATGTTGTTTGGCTGATTCGGACTGACTGGGACCATGTCTGCCTCCTACTGCTCCCGCGAGGGTCAGGGTATCCCATCCCGGTGCGTTGAGCCGACCAGATGAACCAGGTTTTTCCAGTGTTGGCGATCTTGTGCCAGCTGCTCTGCATCCTCCACAGTAACTCCATGTTGTTGGAGGTCGCCCACAGCAACTTCAAGCCATTGGGCGCGGGGCTTCCCTCGTGGTCATCTCCAGCATGTGGACTTTGGGTCAGACTGGAGAATGGCTCATGTCGGATGTTCTTGGTGTAGACGAAAGACATGGCCGAGCCAGTGAGTACGGGGTTGTGCAACCAAGGAAGATGCTCAGGGCTGGCCTGTACGGGCTCTAACCACTTAATTGGAGACTTGTTGGGGCCACCTGATGTTCTCGATGGTTCTAAGAACCTTGATATCAAAGCCATCGATTCTTGCAGCCAGAGTGTCATTCATCGGCCATGTTTCTGAGCCATAAAGCAGGTTGGAGAATATGGCTGAGCAGCTTTGTCTTGCGTGAGATGGTCTGGTGCCGCCAGAGTGGTTTCCAGAGTGACTGCAGAGCAGATGCTGACAATGCTCATCTGTGGTCAATCTCTGGTTTTAGGTCCCCGTTGTCTGTCACCATGGACCCCAGGTACACAAAGTTCTAGACAGGCTCCACAGTATTGATGCGTTTCGTAACTTGAGAATTTCGTATGAAGAGACGTTCGTAAGTAGAGGTTCCACTGTACTGCTAGTAGCAGCCCATACTGCAAGTAGCAGCACCTTTCGTATCCTGAAATTTGTTTCGTAACAGGAGGCAATATTTCGTAACTTGAAAATTTCGTATGAAGAGACGTTCGTAAGTAGAGGTACCACTCTACATGTTTTGTAATTTGATAGAGTATGATGCCTGCTCTCTGCAATTGTTCACTTATGTAGCCTTATGTAGCCCTCAGCATTTGTCAGGATTGAATATGTAACAAGACGTGAAACCACAGTCACTGGGGACGTTGCTGCGTCCCTGTCCCTGTCATTCTATCTGTCACATTTTCACACACATGGTTTCTCTGTCGGTCCCTCTTATGCACACAGAGATGCTGTCACTCGGTCCCCAGGTCAGGGCAGGGACACTTTTCTTTTTCTTTTTTGCTCTTTTGCTGTATTCTCAGTGGAGCTGAGCTTGGGAGGTGTCCATTCTTTTGAAGCCACCAAAGACTTTTACTATTACAAGGGCCACATATAAATGTACATTACATACACACACACACACACACGCACACACACCCACACACCCCCACACACACGCAAATACACACTTTGTTTGCACACATTTGAAATATTTCTGCCACTCTTCTGAGGCCCTTTTGCGTTTTTGTTTTTGTAGTGAATACAAATACTGTCTACTATAGAAAGAATGTTAATCATTTTAATTTAAAAGTTTTAATTTTCATCTCATGAGGATTTGTTGTTGGAATAAAAACACACATTACATTTGAACGGTATGTTGAATGTATATATCCGTCTTGAGACTTTTCTCTTTCCATTCCAACAACAATTTACAGAGAAATATGGCATATTTTGGAGTTGCGATTAATTACAAAAATTATTTATTTTTAAGCTGTGATTAACTCGATTAAAGATTTTAATACTTTGATAGCCCTCATATATATATATATATATATATATATATAATATATATATATATATATATATATATATATATATATATATATAATGTATATATATATATATATATATATATAAATATATATATATATATTCAATTAAAATATTTAATCGTAATTAATCACATTATCTCATAGTTAATTCGTAATAATCGCAAAGGGAAGTCAACCCAAACATATTATCTTTCAAGAATATGCTCTATGCAAGCCCACTTTGTTGAAACAAGGCATTCTGATAAGTATTGCGTTTGTGGAATAAGAGTTAATCCACCTGTTTTTAGCCATCACCTGCGGCGGCCATTTTGTCACGTTTGTCGACTGAAAATGACATCACAGTTGCTCAGGGCTCAGGGAACGACCAATCACAGCTCACCCGTTTTCTGAAACTGAGCCATGATTGGTCGTTATTTGAGCCCTCTGGGCATCTGTGATGTAATTTTCAGTCGACACAAGTGATAAAATGGCCGACCCCTGAGATGGCTAGATTTTGCTGCTTGACTCATATTCCACAAAAACAATATTAATTAAAATGCCTTGTTTCAACTAGGGGGCCTGCATAGAACATATTTTTGAAAAGAGAATATTTGGGATTTTTTTCCCTTCAATTGAAAAACAAAGCATTGGATTCAGGTCACACAAACAGCCCTTAAGCACTTTCAAACACACACGCACGCACACACACATATCCTCACACGCACAACACAATCATTTACATTGGTGTTGTTCTGACAGATATATTTATTGCTTTATGAGGGTGACTTGTTGCTCAAGCGCTGCTTGGTTTTCTGGACTGCGCTTGGACTACCTGGATATACGAGAGCAGTCATTTTTACGGATGTCACTTTTACTGCGCTCTGGAAATGACATCATCAACTAAAAAGATTATTACTCGCTGCTCGTGTGTCTAATAAAGGTATTTTGTTTATTACAATTCTGTTGTGGGTATATTTTAATGTAAATTGTGTCAGATAAATGAATGAGAAACAGTTGGTGGACCGCTGAGATTGTCCCGTGCGGCTCTCGATCGCGCTGCATGTGTCGTGCTGTTATAAAATACAGCTGCTTTGGAGCAAATGGCATATTATTTTGTATTTATTATTTTTCTAAAATGCTGCAGTGTTGTTTTGTGAGTATATATTTATGTATATTGTGCTTAAGTATTTAATCATTTTTAGTTGGGTTTGGTACGGCGCATTTCCTGAGCGAAGAAGAAAGGAGAGAAAGGTGAATTAGAGCGAGGCTGTTCACGTCTGAATGAAGATGGCTTCGAGGAAATTCTGGTCCACCATCCGGTGTCTCAGGAGAGGAAAGCAGTGCACCATCAACACTGTATATAGTGGAGATGGGGTGCTGCTGACCTCGACTCGAGACGTTGTGAGTCGGCAGGGCGAATACTTTGAAGACCTCCTCAATTCCACCGACACGCCTTCCACTGAGGAAGCAGAGGCTGGAGACTCCGAGGTGGGCTCTCCTATCTCTGGGGTTGAAGTAACCGAGGTAGTTAAAAAGCTCCTTTGTGGCAAAGCCCCGGGGGGTGTGGATGAGATCTGCCCGGAGTTCCTAATGGCTCTGGATGTTGTGGGGCTGTCATGGTTGACACACCTCTACAACATTGCGTGGACATCGGGGACAGTGACTCTGGATTGGCAGACCGGGGCGGTGGTCCTCCTTTTTAAGAAGGGTTAGAGTGTGTTCCAATCACAGAGGAATTACACTCCTCATCCTCCCTGGTAAGGTCTATTCAGGGGTGCTGGAGAGGAGGGTCCGTTGGGAGGTCAAATCTCGTCCCGGCCATGGAACAGTGGGCCAGCTCTACACCCTCAGCAGGGTCCTTGAGGGTGCATGGGAGTCTACATGTGCTTTGTGGACCTGGAGAAGGCATTTGACCGTGTCCCTCTGGGAGTTCTGTGGGTGGTGCTTCGGGAGTACGGGATACTGAGCCACCTTATAAGGGCTATCCGGTCCCTTTACCACCGATGTCAGAGCGAAGTCAACGCCTGAGACCAAGCGACCAACACAATTGTGGTTCAAAGAAGAAATAGATCAAAACAAATGTTGAAGAAAAATGGCAAGTGCAGGAGAAAGCATGGAGTTAGAGGAGCCGTCTGCACCATACAATCGTTACAATACATTTGTATAGTGGATTGTATATATATTAGGCCTGCAGGATGTGTCTTTTGAACATTGCGATTGTGCGCATGCGCGATGTTTTAACTTTTTTTTTTTTTTCTTAGGACACGGAAACTTTTGTTTTGCTTCAAAAAAGCAGCAAGCTACTCCGTACTCTTACACAGCCTGTCTCGCTCACCCCCTCCTTCCTGCCAATCAGTCACCGGCCCCTCCCCCTCCACTCTGCTGTCTGGTCTGAAATCACTAACAGGCGAGGAGACGACAGCGGCAAAAGCAGCAGTGGATTTAGTCCCCAAAAGAAAGTCAACATCCAAAATATGAAAGTATTTCGGCTATAAAAAGGAAGATTCAGAACAACAAAACATCCTTTGCCAACAGTGCCTCGCCGTTGTTGCTGCAATCGCCGTCACAAGCCCCTGTATGAGCAGTTCAAACTAAGAAGTGGGACCCGAGGTGAAACTTCATCTACTCGAAAAACCATTACAGACGCCTTCGCCAGCATAACTCCTTATGATAAGGAGTCCAAACAGCACCGACAAATCACGGATGCAATGTTTTACAGACCGTTTTAGTTTTTGTTATATTTTTATGAACAACTCAGGGGACTAATGCACCTGCCCTTTAAGTTTTAATATTTGTGTTCCAATTTGTTTACAACTTTGCTGCAGTTTCACAAAGGGTTTTTTTTTTTTAATCTTAATGTTATATTTTTGTAAACAACTCAGGTGCTAGTACACCTGCTTTTTAATGTTTCAATATTTTATAGTTTAGTTCAAAGGTGTTTCATACAGGGCATTGTGACGGCGATTGCAGCAACAACGGCGAGGCACTATTGGCAAAGGATGTTTTGTTGTTCTGAATCTTTTTTTTTATAGCCGAAATACTTTCATATTTTGGATGTTGACTTTCGTTTGGGAACTAAATTCACTGCCGCTTCTGCCGCTTCAGAGCAGACATCAGAGTGGAGGGGGAGGGGCCGGTGACTTATTGGTAGGAAGGAGGGGGTGAGCGAGACAGGCTGTGTAAGAGCACGGAGTAGCTTACTGCTTTTTTGAAGCAAAACAAAAGTTTGCGTGTTCTAAGGAAAAAAAAAAAGTTAAAACATCACACGTCCTACGATGTGATTATCGCAACATCGCAATCGCGATGTTCAAAAGACAAATCATCGTGCAGGCCTAAGTAGTTGTCCATTTCCATTTCATCAGGTAGCCAGTTGTGGAACAGCATGTTCACCCCTCAAAAACATTTTATCACACTATAGTCAATGAGCATTTTTAAAAAAAAATAAATGCTTGGATGGCCAAGGTTAACAGTGAAAATGAACATCCTTAATTACCCATTCATTTACTGTAGGTGAGAGGTGGACGAGGCTCTGGACTACTTGCTAATCATCATGCTTTGTTATATATATATATATATATATATATATATATATATATATATATATATATAAACCACACTCGAAGGGGGGTGGTTCACTTCCATTGATCTGAGGGACACTTACTTGTATGTCATTAAACTGTAGCACCTCATCACAGGTGGTTTCTCCACTTTTCCTGTAGAGGCCTTCACTGGCAGTTCCGGGTGCTTCAGTGTTTGTGCCTCTCGCTTTCCCAGAGTATTCACTCAGCTTGTTAAGGCCGCTCTCACTCCTCTGCAATCAAGGGGCATGAAGGTGCTTCCGTACCTGGAATAGCTGATCATCTGTGCACCATTTCACCGGCATCCCGCTTTGTCATGTGGCTCAGTTGTGCCTCAGTTTCAACTCTGTGAAGTCGAGTCAAGTTCCGGCTCAACAGACAATCTCTCTCTTTCTCTCTCGACCACGAAATCATCAGTGATTTCAGATTTGTTACATGAAACCTAACTCCAAATACAGTAACAACCTGAAACACCCTTTTTTAGTTTCACAATTTGGTTTTCCTAACTGTTTTAGTAAAACAAATATACATAGCTTTCTTTCAAAGAAATTAATATAAAGACAGTCGAGAGGTGGAGGTGAAGGCCCAATCCCAATAGCACCCTTCTACACACTTGCACCCTTGTGCCCCTCAATTGCGCGTTCCCGTCAAGTCTGCACGTGTGTAGGGTGTCCCAATTCTGTGAAGTGCTCTGACGCCCAGCCCCTTTTGCACCCTTGTTCCACACTTCAGCTGAGCCCGCATCCACAACCCTCCCAGCCGAAGCATATTACCCACAATTCATTGTGGATTTGAACAAAATAGCGGAAAATTGACGGAATTTGGTGGAATTCCTGTGCCGAAAAAAAATCTCTTCAAGTGTAAATATCAAATTATTACTTAGTTTATCATTTGTATGTATGATTAATTTCAATCTATGTTTTAAAGTCACCTACGTATTCTGTCCTAGTGTAGCTGCCGTACTTAGCGGCCTCCTGCGCATGCGCCGCAGATCATGCAGGAGCCGCAAATAATCCAAACAATGGATCCATAGCTCCCATCGACTGGAAGAATGAGCCCACATTTTTACTTTACTACTTCTTTACTTACATTTTAATATAATTTTAAAGAGCAAAATTGCCCAAACAACAACCTGCGCCACCATGATTCATGGGGCAGTGCGTGTTATGTCATCGACTTACACCCCTGCAATTCTGCAATTTTTGTACACTTGTAACCTGGGCTTTCGAACACTATGTGCACTTTGACCACATGTACACTTCAATGAGGACCGGGTGGTGGTGAAGTGTGGGTATTGGGCCTAAGACTGCAAGTGACGCTCAGCTTCCCCTGAAATGCTCCAACCCACTCTCCCCCATAAAAGTGATGAAATATGTGCTGTTGTGTGTACATTTCATTGACTAAATATGTGCTAGAATACCTTCATCTTTTGTTCAGAATGAGCTACTTAACACTGGTAACTCATACGACATCATTCTCATTTACTCCGCTGCGCCACAGTGCCTGTATGCTGGGCGTCTCCTGGCTCAATGAGAAATCGTAGAGTGGGTTGTTCCCCTCCATGAAACTGGATGGTCATTGGGTAAATGCTGAGCTTCATCCCATACATTGGACACTCAGCATCTCTGGGGGTCTCTCCCCCGGACGCTTGGCTTCTGCATGATGATTGGATGATCTGTCTAAAGTGAAATCCCTCTTTGATTGACAGTGAAATAAGCATATCTGCAATCTTGTAGTATAAACTCCACTCACTGTAGCATTTTCCAAGTTTTTTATTCTGTTGTTCTGAACTGATCCGTAGACTTTACCGATCCGCGGTGACTTTGTCTTTGTTAAAAATAACTAGCATTGTGTTTGGTGACTCTCTTCTGTCACTCTGAAGGTGCGGCTCCTCATATTCTCCTCCCGTCACTCACCCTGACACTCACAACCAGTCATATAGTAGCCTCGTACCATAGCTGCACCTGCTCGCAGGCTAGATGGTGACTTAAAAAGTGCTGCTAAGATACACCAATTTAAAAAAAGATTAAATATTTTAAATAAATGTATAATATATAGCACCTGGGTCTTAGTAATTTGTGTTACGGCTTGTAAGATTGAGCAGCTAACAGCTGTACTGCAGGTATGAGGAAATCTTATCTTTTATTTTTATTTCTCCTGCATGTGATATTATTGTTTTTCATGTTAATATGCGGGTCTTGGTGAAAAAGGTTTGGACACCCCTGTTGTACTGCACTTTTGGGCTCTTTTTCCTATGTACTGAATATATGTATGTAAATGCATTGTCAGAAATATACCATGCCCAAATAAACGAAACTCAACTCAACTTAATGAAACTAAACTAAACTAAGCTTCACATCATGGCAGATAATACTGTCGACTGGATCATTTTCTTGAAAATGAATGATGGGTAGAATTTACATTGAAATTAATAAACACATTTATGACGTAGGCCGGGAAAAATTTGCTTCCTCTCCTTGGATGACCAGCAGCCGCCACTGGGGTGAATAAGAAAGCAAATAGTTTGATTGTTCTATATTATTGTTCATCTTGTCGATATTTCAACTCTCTCCTCGCTCATAATTGAAAGGCCAAGGCAGGGGACTGGAGCAGCAAATAGCATGATCAATACAAGGCCTGATGTGTAAATTGGTTGTGCTTGTGTGTTTGACACTGTACATGTGCACAAGCATGTGAGTTATGGAAAAGGCTTTCACCCGTGCAACCCTCTGCGTGTATCGTTGCACTCTCACTTATTGAAGTGTTCAATCAGTGTAATTCATTCTCGCCCAGAGAATTAAGTGGTTGCAGGACGATTCATTTACTCTGCATGCTCCAATCAAAACTATTCCCAGCATTCCCTGCTGTAATAATCACTGCATATGAAATTAGAAGATCTATAATGCCGAACTGCTTCCCACCAAGGTCCACGTTGGCACACAAGGGAGTATGAGTCTTTATTAGTCATTATGGCAGACTGATATTTTGAGTTTACATCACACTACTGTACGTCTAATTCATTCAAAATAAATAAGTATTTATATAACAACAGTTATTTTTATCTCTTGTCATATATATATATATATATATAACAAAGCATGATGATTAGCAAGTAGTCCAGAGCCTCGTCCACCTCTCACCTACAGTAAATGAATGGGTAATTAAGGATGTTCATTTTCACTGTTAACCTTGGCCATCCAAGCATTTATTTTTTTTTAAAAATGCTCATTGACTATAGTGTGATAAAATGTTTTTGAGGGGTGAACATGCTGTTCCACAACTGGCTACCTGATGAAATGGAAATGGACAACTACTTAACAACAAAAATGTTTTGAACTTTTTCACAGTCCAGGCCCAAGCACAGATATAGCCCCTAGTTGTGCTCCAGCACCTGCCCTTTTACCCTGGATAAGAAGAGTACCTTTTGCCTCAAGCCCCTTTTTTTTTTCTTAATTTCCGCATTTTGATATTTCATCGGCATTTGTTTGAATTCTTGTGAGAATTTTGCCCTCATTGATCTGCAGCTACCCGCTTGGCCCCTCTTCCCACTCCTCCTCCACTAAACTCTGCCAGTTGAGTGCCAGGCACTGCAACGAGACAGACGTAGGTAGGAGTGTTTGTGCAGTCTCTTGCAATGCTTGGTGCAAACCTAGCCACAATACTTAACATTGTAGTGCCACTGAAAACATTACGTGGCGACTGGCTAGTAGTCCAATATTTCCTAAACACACACACATATTTGGGTGAGGGGGATCAAGTCAACATCCATTGAATTTGCTTGCCTTAAAGTGACACTTGCATGAGCTTAACATTGGCACTTATACAAAAGGTTTGCATATAAAAATGACATCAGAGCTTTATATCAACAATGCAAAATCATTCTATCGAACTGCCGAAATTTTCATCTTTGGAGGTCTTAATTACTAAGAATTGCTACGGCAAGGGTATAATTTCAACATTCTATAATTGGTTAGTTTCTGGATCAGATGATAATGCAAATTCTAAACTTGAGTCTTGGAGAATGCGTCTGAGTGAACATATCTCTGATGAAGAGTGGCGGTTAAGCTGTAAAAATGCCCCGAGACAATCAGCAAATACCAGCTCAATACTACTTCAATACAATTGGTTAATGCAGACATATATAACACCAGTGAAACTGCACAAGTACAATAATAATATACCTGATACGTGCTTCAAGTGTAGGGAAGCCAGAGGGACTTTTGTGCACTGTGTATGGCACTGCAATAAGGTTAAGAAATTTTGGCAGATATATTTAATAAGGTTAACTTAATTTTGTCCATGACAGTTCTTCTGGATACTAAGATGATAATCATGCATTTATATCCTAAAACCTTTATGCCACGGTATCCGGGTCGTAAATTTATAGACCTTGCCATATTACAGGCCAAAAGGAATATAGCTCTTAATTGGAAAAAATTTAAACCACCTACAGTTGGAGCATGGATCCAGTCTATGGAACAGTGCATGGCAGTGGAGAGAATCTCTTATTCTCTTAAAAATAAACTGGATGAATATGACAACAGTTTGGATGAATTGCTCGGCAGACACATGCACGGCTGTGTCCCCTTAGGGTTGGGCACCGAAACCCCGGTTTCGAGTGGAATCAGTTCCATCATTCCGGTTCACCCGAAACCGTTAAGATTTTAGAATGTCGGTGCTAAGTTTCGATTCCTAGTTAGCCGTGCGGAAGAGCTACGAACAAAGTACGACCGATTAAAAAAAAAAAATTATGCACGCATGGTGCGGAGCCTCGGGCTCCTGCTGCCGAAGATGCGTAGCAATAGCATGTTAGCTCGCCCCTACTCGCGCTCAGCTCCTCGGCTCGCTTCGTCCCGGCCGGCAAGTGTGGGCTGCGGCGGCGGCGGCGACTCCCACAGATCTACACAGCTGCGCAGACGTTGGGACACAGCGGTGGCAGTGGTTGCCCTTCACGCTGTCGGTCATCCTGCCCGGGCGGACGCCTAGCCAAAGTCAGAATCGGCTAAGTACGTCTAATTGCAACATTGAACCAACAAGTTCAACACACAAATGCACATATCCAGCTAATATTTATCTTAGATCATACGTAGCTGCAGCATATACATAAATACTGTACATACAGATACATCCTATGGTTACATAGACTCCTTGGATTAGATAGACTTTCCTTGCTTGCCCTTAAAATGCAGCGTTGTGTTTGTCATATATATTTTCTCTCTAAAGCAAGACAAGGTTAGCCAATCAATTGGTGTTCAGTAGCATGCTTTTAGTAACAGCTGAAAGACGCATGCGTGCGTGTTTGTAGGTGTATGTGTGTGTGTTTGAAAAGGGCTGAGGGGCTGTTCGCGTGAGTTGAATCCAACGCTTGTTTTTTTCAAATCAAGGGAAAGTCAACCCAAACTTTTTTTTTCAAGAATATGTTCTATGCAGGCCCCCTAGTTCAAACAAGGCATTCTGATTAATATTGTGTTTGTGGAATACGAGTTAAGTTGTAAAATCCATCCATTTTTTACCATCTCAGGGGTCGGTCATTTTATTACTTCTGTTGACTGAAAATGACATCACGGATGCGGTGAGGGCTCAAATAACGACCAATCATGGCTCAGTTTGAAAAAAAATGTGAGCCGTTACGTGAGCCCTGACCAACTGTGACATAATTTTCAGTTGCAAGACGTGACAAAATGGCCGCCCCCAGTGATGACTTAAAACAGGTGGATTAACTCTTATTCCACAAACGCAATATTTATCAGAATGCCTTGTTTCAACTAGTGGGGTTGCATGGAAAATATTCTTAAAATGTTTGTTCTTGAGTTCTTAAAAAATAATATGTTTGGGTTGACTTCGCTTGAATAAAGTACAGTGATCCCTCATTCATCGCGGTTAATGAGGGGACAGAACCCGCCGCAATAAGTGAAACCCTCAAAGTTGAGTCGGATTTATGATTATGATTATTATTTCATATAATATTTATTGTACAGTTTTATTTTGGGGGATTTGCGCCTCTGTTACGCTGTTGCGAACCCCAACATGGTTCCCACACTTCTAAATACTTGTTAAACAATCAATTTAACTATAAAAATGCAAAACGAAGAATATAGATACCAAGCTGTGATCAGAATTTAGCTTCGACCGACAACGGCATCTGACGAGCACGACGGAACGTTCGCTAAAAACTATGTTAAAGTTTTAAGGAAAAGTGAAAGTGGGCGGCACAGTGGTCAACTGGTTAGCAGGTCCGCCTCACAGTTCAGAGGTTGTGGGTTCAATCCCTGCTCCAGCCTCCCTGTGTGGAGTTTGCATGTTCTCCCCGTGCCTGCGTGGGTTTTCTCCGGGTACTCCGGTTTTCTCCCACATTCCAAAAACATGCATGGCAGGTTAATTGATCACTCTAAATTGCCCCTAGCTGTAATTGTGAGTGTGGATGTTTGTCTCGGTGTGCCCTGCGATTGGCTGGCAACCAATTCAGGGTGTGCCCCGCCTACTGCCCAAAGACAGCTGGGATAGGCTCCAGCACGCCCCGCGACCCTTGTGAGGATAAGCTGTATGGATAATGGATGGATGGAAAAGTGAAAGTAAAAGCGGTCGCTTCTTCTTCCCTCATTCTTCTTCGCCTGCTTTTTCTTCTTCTTCTCCTCCTACTTCATTTCAAAAACAAAGAAGAAGGATGGCCATTGGGGGGATCATGCATTAACTTTATCTTTGCACAACAACATCAATAAAGTCCTTTGGATAAAATGCAACGCGGGATTGTAGTTACGGTAAGCTGTTTTAAGGCAACCTAAAACAAAAGTAACAAACACTTTCACACTTTATTTGGCGATGTCTTAAGTCGTCTGTGCCGCTGGCCGGTCGGGACCTGCGCTCACGAATTATAAACACAGCTCATGTACTGTACTATCCGATTTTTACAAAACTTTATTAGAGCAAACACATCATTACAAATATGGAGGAGAAAGTATCCAGCTTGACTCTGACTAAATCAACGGCACATTTGAATACTGGACGAGACTAAGCGAGAGGCTGCGATGACGTGTGCCGAGTCATCTCACGTACAGTACAGTGTGTGGAAAAAGTAAATCCACTTGTGCTCTCGTTGGTCGATCCCGCGCTGGGAACCAGTCACAGCCTTTTATGAGTGCCTGCGGGTATGTACAAAGCCTCCGAGTCAACTCATATCTTTGAAACAATGCGTCTTTCTGCAATATAGCTGTGTTGTTTCATGTTTAATTTATGAATGCTTCTGAAAAATCCGCAATGCACTGAGGGTGCGAAAGTTGAAGCGCGAAGTAGCAAGGGATCACTGTATTTGCATAAGAAAATCAATTCTGTTATTCATGTTAAAGGTATTAAAATTCAAGAAAATAATGGGACAGAAAAATCAAGGGATTTTTTTACAATAAATAAAATATGTGATTAACTATGAGTTAACTATGAAAAAATGCGATTAACTCCGATTAAAAATTGTAATCGTGTGACAGCACTAATGTATATATATGTATAGTTTTTGTTCATTTAAAAAAAAATACAATTTATGATTATGTTGTTGTCATTATCAATATTATTATTACTATTGTTATTATTCCATCATACAGGCTATCCATTGTAATCATGGAAATTGGAAAACTGTACAAGTGTGTATGTAATTTGTTGATATAAATGTTTGGGTATATGCTTTGCAACCTTTGGTAATTAGGATGCTAAGTACAAAAGAGAGTGTTTTTTTTGGGGGGGGGGTAGGTAGGGGGGGAACCGGGTTAAGCTTTGTGTAGCGTTATTGTGGGGGTTTTTTTTTGTAATTGTGCTGAAACGTAATAATTATATTGTTTAAAAAAAAATGACATCAGTACTAAAATGTTCCGCCCAGAAGGCTCTGTAGTGATTTAAGGGCTTTTTTTGTGATTATATTTACGACAAATTGCCCCGCCCCTTCTTGGGGCAGGGCTTGTTATTTTTTCAGTCTCAGCGGTCTACGTCACGGGAGGGAGGCAAGAGTGGCAATATAGCTCGCTTTGTCAGTTCTGTTGTCTAAAACGGCGACCGATCGTCACCAAAATGGAAATACACATTACTACTCTTGTCCACTTCAACCTGTGAAAGTATAAAAGTGTTCTGCAAAATAGTTTGGATTTATTGACAGAAAAACGTGATGTCATCATGATCACCTCCAAAAAATCAAAAATACCGTGGCAACCGCTTCTCCACTTACACAGGGTGAAGCGGACAAGAGCATGAATGCACACACGAACCCCGACTGGTTATATTTTGGACATTTAGCAGCGCTAAACTCGTGTCAACTCTCAGGAGGCAGACGGCGACTGGCAGCGGGCAAGCATGGATCTTTTTTTTTTTTTTTCAAGCAAAGAAGCAGTGTGCGCTCGTCCCAGCATAGATCTATGTAGCTCTGCTCTCCATATTTCCTCATTCTCATATAAATCAACCACAGAGAGGTTAATCCTTTTGATAGGTTTAAAGCTCATTAGCTGGCTAATTTACTATTCAAATCCATTTACCGTATGGGCACCCACTTCTGGTTAATGGTTTGATGAACCGCTTGCCAGCACATGCAAGCATTGGTAATAACACCAGGGGTGCCAAACACCAACTACTGATTGACAGGGCAATCGCCCAGGAAAGTAAAACCAGAAACACCACCCTGTGCACTGCCTGGATTGACTACAGGAAAGCTGATGACTCAATGCCTGACACATGGATACTGGAATGCTTGAAACTGTATAACATCCACAGGATTCTAAGAACCTTCATCAAGAACTCAATGAGGCTGTGGACTACAACAGTGGAGGCCAACTCATATAGACAGTTGCACAGGTGAATATCAAATGTGGCATATTCCAAGGAGATGCCCCGTCCTCGCTGCTGTTCTGCTTAGGCCTGATCCCACTCAGCCAAATCATAACCAAGAGTGGTTTCGTGTACCGGGTCAAAAGTGGAACAATGATCAGCCACTACCATGGATGACATCAAGCTGTTAGGCTTGTGTCGTTCACGAACGTAACGGCTCTATGAGCCGGCTCTTTGAAGTGAACGACGGGAGCCGGCTCCGTTCGAGACGCTTTTTTTCTCATAAAGGCGCACGTGATCCAATATGTGTGGTGCCGTCTCTGTGTCTGCGCTGCTTTGTGCGCTGAGCAGGTGGGGGCAGCCTGGGACACAGCACAGTGAGCACATGAACGGGTCAAAAGAGGAGAGAGAGTGCAACACGGAGGACATAAAGAAAGAAAGTAAAAAAGAAATGGGTCAAAGCAGGAAAAGGAGCCAAATTTGGACTCATTTTAATTGTATTGATGGCTCTACTAGAGACTGCTAATCTTTTTCTTTTTCTTTTACACATTTTAATTTATATTTATGGGGTGTTTTTCAGGGGTTCTGTAATGTTTCAGTCTGCATTTGTTAAAAGTGAATTGTAAATAGTGAAAAGTTCTTTTATTTTACTGTTTATTTATTGTAGCACTGAAGAGTTAATATTTTTAATTTATATTGTGTTGTTTTGCATTTTCAGGGATTCTGTATTGTTTGATTTTAAATTTGTTGAGTGTATAAAAAGCTCAAATTGTTTTGCATTTTATAATTTATTTTTTGTAGATCTGTCAATATGTTAATTTATATTTTGTGTGTTTTTCAGGGATCTATGTTTCACTTTAAATTTGTTATGTATAAAAAAGCTAAAAGTTTATTTTTGTATTTCATAGTTTATTTGTTGTTGCACTAAAAAGTAAATATTTTTAATTTACATTTTGTTGTATTACGTTTTTCAGGGATTCTGTGTTGCTTGATTTTAAAGTTGCTTAGTATAAAAAACTTAAAAGTTTAAATTAGTTAAGTTTACTGTAGAGTGAAAAAAATAAAGGCTATTATAATATAGTAATACATTTTTTTATTATTATCAATTCACTTCGTGCATAATGTTACATTCTTATAATATATCGATTAAAGCAACAAAAAAATCTGAAGAGCCATTTGGGAGCCGATAGAGCCGGAAGTCCCATCACTACAAGCTGTATGCTAAGAACCAGAGCTGGGCACTTGACCCTTTTTGCTGGTCCATCCTCCGTCCGCGACCTGGGTACCCTTCCGCCTTCATCGCTCTATCCTTATTCATAAACATTATTGTCCTCCGTCCGTCCTGTCATGTCATGTCATCTTCCAAACCGCTTATCCTATATAGGGTCGCGGGGAGTTGCTGGAGCCTATCCCAGCCGTCAATGGGCGAAGGCAGACTACACCCCGAACTGGTCGCCAGCCAGTTGCAGGGCACACATAGACACTGTCACTGAGCGGGAATCGATCCCACGCTGCCCGCACACAACTCAGGCGTGTGTACCACTACACTATCAGCGGACATTCCCTCCGTCCGTCCTCGTCCTTTTAAAGCGGTTCTGTCCTTACACCCACCCACCCATCAAGAAAAATAATCCATGATAGTCCATGACGCCGCGGGGGAGATGCTAACGGGAGAGGTATGTTTAAAACTCATTACGTGGCTAAATTACTATTCAAATCTGCTTACCTTATGGGCACTCACTTCTGGGATAACGGTTTGACGAACCGCTTACCAGCACAAATGTGTGTAAGGTGACGAAGTGAGCGAGTCGAGAGTTGTAATGTAACTGCTTTATTTAACAGCGGCCATTGTTTATAGGTCAATGCAGCTGATGTGAGAGACGTCAGTCTCCGAACAAATGAGCGGAAACGCCCGATCCAGGGAGCACTTCCAGGGGTCAGGTTGCTGATTGGCTGGTTCCGTTGAGTGCGTTTCTGATGGCGGAATTCAAATTGAGTCAATGTAGTTAGTGTGGGCGGGCGCAGTTCCGTGAGGGGCGGGGCAGATGGTCGTTTGGAGCGGTGGGACACAGAGTAAAGCATCGAAAATCCGCCCATTCGGCGCGGCTAAACAATCGATGTTTTCCCTCTTCGCCTCGCTGCAGTCAATCAGCTTCGGGAGTACTACATCCCGCAGCGTCCTGTACACTCGGTGGGTCTTGTGTGGGATTATTGTAGTGGTTTGTGGACATCTACCAGTACTGGGACAAGACAAAAGAGACCAGGCTTGGAGGACCGTGAGTGAGGAACTTGTTATACCTGGTATGTTTTTACTTTCTTTAGTTTTTTTACAGCTGTTGAACTTTACCAAGACGGCAATATTTGTTTGCATTAGCTTTAGCACAACTAAAGCTACGTACTCCTCCAGCAGTGGACAGTCAAGCGACATGCTGGCATCACTCGCCAGTCTGCTGGCTCTGATGCTGCTTGCGCTACTGGGTCTCATGAGGGACGATTAGTGGGCCGGACTGAAATCCACATCGGCCCTTGTTTAGCCGTCCCTTTTTTAAAACTTGTCGCACCCCGTCGCCCCAAAAATGGGTGGCCGTCCCAGGCACGGAAGGACCTACTGTTCAGTCCCCGGGACAGACTGCCCAGCTGAACCCACAAGTACACCAAGTTCAAAACCTGGGAATACTGGGCCTTATCCATTGCCACCCTCACCTTCTGGAATGCCTCTCGAGCCAACCAAAATGCATCTCACTCACTAACTTCAAAGTCTTCTCCTCCTCATCAGTACATCAAGTGTACCTATTCTTATTTATTTCTGTAAATCAACTGAGTGTTAGTTTAAATTCAATTTACTAAGCCATTATTAAGGCTTTCGTCTTGCCACCTTAACTGTTATCTTAGACATATGAAGAAGATAGGAAATTGTTGTCAGATGTACTAAACAACCAGTACATGCCAGAAATTCCTGGTTACTGTAAGTAGTAAGTTACTGTAATTGTCTTGACAGTTTCTCTGAGCAGTTTTATTCTAGTCTGCTCATCAATTTGTGAAGGCCATCCTGTTCTTGGTAGTGTCACTCTTGTGTCATAATTTTCTTTTTGGCATTCCGTCCCAGACGGACACCCATTTTGTGGACAGACGGATGGAGGATAAGAAGTTTTTTAAAAAGGACCAACCAAGCAAGGACGGAAGTGGGTTTATATCCGTCCCTGTAATTGTCCCTAACCGGATCAAGGACCGACTGACATGTTGTGTTGGGTTCTTTTAAAACGAACTTTATTAACTGCCTGCACAACACTGGATTCCTTTTTTTTTCCATTTCAGGTGCGTTCCCTGCAGTAACATTGTACTCACAGGCATAGTCTGCCTTCTAGTGGTTCAACATATGTAATACCATGGATGACGCCACAGGATGCCCATTTCACTGACGAGGAAAAAGGTGGATAGCAAACAGCCACAACCAGTTGTAGGAGGATGTGTGCACTTATGCAACCACATTATCTCAGTTTTTCTCAGTATTTACCCCCTGTAAATTTAGTTGTAGACGTTATAGGTGACATTAAAGATGGGGAGAAAAAAAAATTCACAAAAACCTATTGAACATGGTGTTGACTTTTCATAAATTGTTTTATTATTGACTGTACACTGTGTTACCAAATTAAAAAAAAAAAAAAAAAAAATATATATATATATATATATATATATATATATATATATATATATATATATATATATATATATATATATATATATATACACGCATAGAATATACACGCATAGAAATAATTTTGTTGACAGGTTTTTTCTTCTTTTTGGGCTGGAGCCTGTGCCCTCAAAAATATATTTCCTGTGTCACATTGTTGCAGATGAAAAGTCCAATTAAAATGTCTTGTATCATCAAAAAAGTGAAGAGACATCCACCAATGCAGTATTGTCAGGTCATGTCAGTATTGGCATCGGCCTTTGTTCGTGCCTGTTTGTTTTTCCGGTCTGCATGGTTTGTGTTGAAGGGAGGTATATAATCTCCTATTATCATCATCTGAATATTTACAGAACGATCAGCTGAAGACGCAGGAAGGCATCGGATCAATACTCATTGCTTGCCAGCATTGTTTCGATGTCTTTTGTGCTCTAGTTTTGCATGCCATTGTACTTACCATTTGTTCAACTTTATCGTTGAATGTGAATACTACTGCGACTTTTTGTTCTTAGGTGTTTCACTAATTGTGTAGGTTTGATTCTGTATGCATATTTTGTTTGTTGGTAGTCGTCATTCGATTTTGCTTAGTCCGCCTTGTTTTGGTTTAGTTTTGGTAGGTTTATTCTCTGTTACTTAGTCGCATCGACCTTTTGTCTTTTGAGACGTCTAAAAAAGGAATTGAGACTTTGTCATTTAACAATTATACCATATAGCCTTTGTTAACATTTTTATTTCATATATTTATAACAAAAATAACAGAACATCGGTTTACTTTATTATTTCAAATCATATCAAAATCTTACAAAGCCTATAACCGTTAAACCGAATAAAATTTTCCAAAGCAACAAAGATCACTACACAACAAAAATGCAATTCATTGATGACAGCACAAACAGCACAAAATACGTGAATAAGTTAATGAGAAAGATAAAAAAACAACGATGAATGTCATCGTGGCAAAAGATACTTAAAAAAAATTATATATATATATATATATATATATATATATATATATATATATATATATATATATATATATATATATATATATATATATATATATATATATAAACCAAGGCAGGTGGACGGCATCGCGACAATGACGGTGCATATAAGAAAAAATAACTAAAGAGCATCTAACAGAATTGATCCAACACAAGGAATTTTAAAACACATGGAAAAAACTGTGGTACTCACTGGTAAAAGGTCTTTTTTCAGTATAAATAAAGGAACTTTGTATGTATGGAACATTGATAATTGTTTCCCCATACTTCAATACAATAGGTGAGATATGGGAGGACTAAGGAACTATATAATGTTCTGAGAGCATCGTGATCTAGGAATTGCTTTCCTTTGTTCATGATTGAGAGGTTTTAGGAGGTTTTTGTTGTTTTATGTCTGATGTAGGCATATCATGACAACTCAATTCTTACTCCCCAAAATGTATAATCATAAACACTTTCTAGTTGTACACCATCTATCTATGTGTATTATGAATTCTGGGTTACTTTTATAGTTACAAAATAAATACTTTGGTTTTATTTACATTTAGAATTAATTTGTTATGATCCTTCCACTTTTTCATTGTATTGAGTTTGTATTTATTGTTGGCAAGGCAACATTTATATAGCACATTTCATACACAAGGCAACTCAATGTGCTTCACACAAGCAAAGACACAGCATCTACAATAATTTACAAACACACCAGTTCAAAAGCACAGCAGAGAAAACAAAAGTAGCTTACAAAATTTACTAGAATGTACGTTGTTGACAAAATTTAAATACATTAACAGGAAACTTTAAAAAACATTGAAACGTAAAGAAATAAATGGGTTTCTAAAATATATAAAATATAAAACAGGATTTAAAATTGTTTATAGGACCTTACTCAAAGGTATGAGAAAGAAAGCCAAGTGTACTCATGAGTTCACTATAGAATATATTTGTGTCATGTGCAAACAATATTAGTTTTAATAATTTTCGATACATTAAATAGGTAGGTTATGTATGAGTTAAACAGCTGGGGACCCAGTACTGACCGCTGGGGACACCACAAGCAACACCAAGTTTATCAATTACCTATTTTTATATATTGTGTTAGTTCTGTTAAATAACAATTTAACCAGCTTTACCTCTGATTCCATATTTCTCCAGTTGGAGTAAAAGTTGAGTGATTTATGCTATCAAAGGCTTTTCATCAGATCAAGAAATTTTCATACTGCATGTTTCTTTTTGTCCAGCGCATTTGTGACTTCAACTGCTTCAATCAGCACCAATGATGTGGTCCTTTTAGCTCTGAAGCCATACTGAGCTTCATTTAATATGCAATGTTTTATTAGGTATTTCTTTAAATGAGAATTGAATAGCTTTTCAAGAATTTGTGAAAACTGTGGACGCAAAATGATTGGCCTATAATTTGTAAAATTGAGCTTGTTATAATTTTTGAATTCCGGAATAATTGTTGTTATCTTCATTTTCTTTGGAACGTAGCCTGTTTTGAATGACAGGTTACAGAGGCAGGTTTTGAAATGTTATTTATAAGAGTTCTTATTAATGACATATCTATCATAAGAGTCTGTAGATTGTTTGCTTTTATGCACATTAGTTTAGCTTTTATGCTTTTATGTCAATTATTTCTTGTTCACAAGTTGCTGTCAAGAACATGGACTGGGGATTACTATGAACAATATCGCCGTGTTGAAAGGTAGTATGATCTGAAATGTTAGCAGCCAACTGCGGGCCAACGTTTACCAAAAATGTATTGTGTTCAGGATATTCCAGGTTCATTAGATGTATAATATTTGTCAGATAACATTTTCTTATAATACAGTTGCTTACTAGCTCTGATTATATATGTTAACTTGTTTTTATAAACCTTGCAATCAAAAAACAAAATAAGTTAAACAGATATATCAAGAAATAATTGGTCTGCAGAATACAATGAGTAATACAACAGCAAGTGACAATGACAGCGTGCAAGGTAACATTCTGGCGTCTTCTCTCCAGCACTGGCTGTGCTTTTAAACCACATAGATTTTAACAAGAATCAGATGTGACGCAGAGGGCACAGCCCACCAATGCCCTCCATCGGGAAAACTACAAAACAATGTAATCTTTTCTGTTGCTAATATTATTACTTTTTTAAAACATACAATTCTATATGTAATGATTTACTGTCATTATTACAAAAATACATTAAGTGTTTTTTTTCTGAATCCTCTGTTTATAAAACCATATACTGTATACATATATATATATATATATATATATATATATATATATATATATATATATATATATATATATATATATATATATATATATATATATATATATATACAGTATACACACACAGTGCTGTCAAATTTACCGCGTTAATGGGCGGTAATTAAATTGCGTAATGGAACGCGTCAAAATATTGACGCATTTAACGCATGCGCAGAATGACCGCCAATGCTTAATCCCACTCAGAAGTGCACAGTGAGCAGCGGAGCAGACGCGTGTCGCTGCGGGAGTATAAAGAAGCATTTTGAAATAAGAGGGCAGCTTTAAATCTCAGAAATGTGAATACATTGTTTTGACTCAGCAACTGAGGATGAGTACAGAAGAGGGCTGTCTTGTTTTTTGTTCATAAAGTCAGTTTAAAGGACACACAACATGCTGATAACTGTACTGCGTCTCACTCTCATAAAAGAACAGAGCATTATGACTCATGAGCCAATCACATTGATGTGCACTTCAGGGACCACTCGGAAAACATAAACCCTGAGAATATAAAGAAGCATTTCGAAAGAAGAAGGTGGCTTTAAATCTCAGAAATGTGAATAAATTGGTTTGCCTCAGCGACTGAGGATGAGTAGAGAAGAGGGATGTCTTGTTTTGTGTTAATAACGTCAGTTTAAAGAAGGAACATCCACGTGCTGATACCACCTACAGCATAGCACAGCATAACATCAGCCAATCACGTTCGTGTGCACTTCAGTGACCACTCGAAAAACATAAACTCTAAGAATATTACAAGGGCGACATAAATATGTACATTTTACACACACACACACGCACACACACACACGCACGCACACTCACCTTATTTGCACACATTTGAAATATTTCTGTCACTGTTCCCTTTTGCATTTTTGTTTTTGTCGTGAATAAAAATAATGTCTACTACAGAAAGAATGTTGATAACATTACTTTAAAAATGTAAATTTTCATCTCATGAGGATTTGTTGTTGTAATAAAAAAAATACAATACATATGAACAGTTTGTTGAATGTTTATATCCGCCTTGTGTTTTTTATCTTTCCATTCCAACAATTTACAGAATAATATGGCATATTTTGGAGATAGTTCGAATTGCGATTAATTAAATTACTTTTTAAGCTGTGATTAACTCAATTAAAATTTTTAATCGTTTGACAGCCATCTCTCTCTCTCTCTCTCTCTCTCTCTCTCTCTCTCTCTCTCTCTCTCTCTCTCTCTCTCTCTCTCTCTCTCTCTCTATATATATATATATATATATATATATATATATATATATATATATATTTGGATGTGTGTTTAGGAGTGCATTGTTATGTGCTTGCAAGTGGCATTGCAAGGAGTGGTTGGATAAATGTTTAAATTGGCGCCTGTCTGGAAACAGGTCCATTATGGGTTTAAAGTACTTTTAGTCTACGTAACATTCCTGACTCACTCTTCTTTTTTCTCTTTCGTTTTATGTCTCTCTCTCTCTCTCTTTCTCTCTCTCTCTCTCTCTCTCTCTCTCTTTCTCTCTCTTGGTCTCTCACTCACTTTCTCGTTCTCTCGCTCCTCACATCATGTCTCTCTCACTCTGTGTTGTCTCCAAACTTCTCTCTGGCCAATTAGTGCTCTGGCTGTTTCAGCAGAAGACAATATGTCTCCTCTAAATCCAGAGAGGAGGCTTTAAACATTCTCCAGAGATTCAGGGAGTAGGCAGTAGGAAGGGAGAGAGCGATGGAGGAAGAGACCACACACACACACACACACACACACACACACACCCACACACACGCGCCCCCACACGCACACACACATGCATTAGGTATAGCAAAGGTCTTCTGGGCCCTCTAGCCTTTTGCTCAAAGTACCTGAATTACTATTTTGAATAGATTTGCATATGTGAATGTCTTGATTGTGTTTGTTCCCACTACAAATGCACTTGGAAACATTAGCAACACCTGGCATTCACGTGCTGTTGTTCATACGTAATAATACAAAAAACTGTTAATAGGAGTGATATGTGTGTGTAATATAAAGATGGCATGGGGGATGTCGGGGGGGACGTCCCTCCCAGAATCATGATGACTAGACTTTCATGATGCCATGCACATAGTCAAGGCATCCGGTACCCGTACAGATACAAGTATTGGCAAACTCCAGCCTTTTATTGTTTGTTTCTGTGTCAGCAGTGGTGTTCTCCTGGGTCTCCTACCATTGCATACTTTTTTTTCAAATGGCGACGGATAGTGCAAGTTAACAGTTTGTACCCTACATATGGTAATGAACCTGAATTTTTTTGGAAGGGGATACAATTTCTTGATCTACCATTTAAACAATCCTTTGTTGTGATCTGTCTGCAGTTTTTCTCTTCCGTCAAAGTCCAAGGAGATTGGCTACAGTACCATGTGCTAGGTTCTTGATGATGCTGCAAACAGTAGACACTGGAACATTCAGATCTCTGGATATGGAGTTTTGGTATTGTCCATGATTTTACACAATTTTGGTTTTGAAATCCTCAGACAGTATTTAACACAAAGATTGAGTCACCTTTTCCCCATTTAACTAGCTGCAAGTGTGATCTCCAAATTACCAGCACCTGTTTCTTGTCAGGAGCATGTCATGCTTGAAATATAATTACTATTTATTTACAATGTAAAATAGTAGTTTTCCGTACAATTCTGGTAAGGTGCAATTGAGTTTCTCCGGTAGGTTTTTGGAGTTCTGTGTGAAACAATCAGTTTTTCTTATTTTTCCCACTGTTTTTCTTGTGTTCTTCCAATGCAAACAGAAGAAATAATGTGAATACAGACGAATTTGTAATTGCTAACATTTTCTGGTGGTGTGTTAAGAGAAAGAAGCATACGGGTCCCAATGTTTTTGACCATGACTGTACATGCATTTAGTTTGTCATCACTTGAAAATGGAGTAATATTCCATATTAAAGAAGATACCAAGTAATAAAGTAGCTTGTAATAAAGTTCCTTTCAATGTCCACTTTGGTTTTAAAATCCATAACTTGCTATTCTTTTTTGTTCACCTCAATGCTCATTTATTCAATTAAAATGCTGGCTCATATATCCTTAAAAAAAAAAAGATAATGAAACAACAGCACATTATTAGAGTATTTCCGTCTCACTGCAGTGAATGAACATAACACGGCTGGAAGCAAGGGAGCAAAGATTATTTTTATAGCTTTATACAGCTTCAGGTGTTTGAAAAAAAAATTAACTCAGGCTTTCGTTCAGCCCGTGGAACTGAAGTAACTTTACTCTGGGTTACAAATGACCTACTGATGGCAGCTGACTCAGGATCAGCATCACTTCTCTTCCTCCTTGATTTGACAGTAGTGTTTGACGCTGTGAACCATACCATTCTCTATTATCATTGAACTGTCAGATCATGCACGACAGTAGTTCCAGTCCTAACTCTCAGACAGGTCTGTTAATACCACCATGCGAAAAAGTCTGAGACCGCCATGTATTCTTCAATTTCTTGTTCATTTTAGTGTGTGGTCAGGTTACTAACTGACACAAAAGAAAACATTACGTTCTGTTACTTTGAGTATGTGTGCTTTCGAGTTCGTAAACGCATCACTCTGTTCGCATTTTAACGTAACTTTTGTGTGTACTACATTTTATTGAATCAATTAACTCATTCCGTACCAAATATTTTCAGACCCTCTTTTACACTAACATTTGAAAAAAAAAAATAGGCTATATATAAACAAGTTCCTGGGATTGAATAGCTGGATTATGAAAACACATAAATATGTTATTGGGATTGAATGAGTTACAGTAAATACCGTTTATTTTTCTATATTTGAGTCCTGTGTTAATTTTCAGACAATGCAAAATGCTACAGTGGTTCACGATGTAAAAAAAGCTTTTAGGAATACAACCCTTTCCATGTTTGTGATGAACACATAGGCCTATGGTTCATCATGATCAGTCATAGACCTCGGTCAGACTAAACCCATTTCTGGTGGTGCCTTTCCATATATAGTCACCCTGAATCACAAAGCCGAGTTTCATTTCACTTTTTAAACACTTATTCATCAAAGATTAATATTTTTGACGTCTCCTTCAACAGGTGGCAGACAAGATAGGCTGAATAAATTTAAAGAGAAAACTGGTTCTCGACTCGACTGGTTAGCACGTCCACCTCACAGTTCAGAGGTCGTGGGTTCGATCCCGGCCCCGGCCTACCTGTGCGGGGTTTGCTTTGTTGTATATGTATTTGTATTGGCTTAACAGCCATTTGCTTTGTTTTACTCGTCACTCCATATGAGAATCTGCTTTCAATTGTCTTACTTTGGATAAATGAAGGTTAAATAAAATAAAAATAAATTGACTGTTTTTGTACTGGCTGTTAAACCTAAAATTCCAGGCTTAGTGAGAAGGAGGCAAGAAAAACCTTCCAGCAGCAAACTTACAACCACAAATAAAAACTCTTGCAGATTAAACAGCTGAGGGGAAACAGCCAGAAGAATAAGGAAAACAAGGTTGAATCACAACAAAAGAAGTGTTACAACAGCAATAATATAAATCTAGCCAATTGACTTTGTCTGTGTGTGTCTCCGTGATTGGCTGCATGTTAGTGTGTATGACTGAATGTGAGTATCAAGAGTCCATTAAAAAGGACCTATGTGGCACATAACCAGGCGAGAGCCCACAATTTTACCACAGGGAACACACACACACACACACCCACGCACACACACACGCTGATGAGGGGACAAAGAAAGTATAGAGAGTCTTTAATGAGAAGTCAGATTTTTTTTAGTGCCCTATTCCTTGAGTCACAGCTTCATTTAAAGCTGTGCACAGTACGTGTGAGTGTCCGAGAGAGAGAGAGAGAGAGATTTTTTTTTTATCCACCAGGGACACATGCATGTGGTGGCCAGAGCCAATTGGACATGCCTGAAAGACTTCCTTTCGTCGAGAGGATGGGGAAAAAAGAAAGAAAGGATGGAGTGTGTGTCAGTAGAGTTGTAGTAAAACAGCAAACAGAGATGATAAAAGAGGAAGACAGCCTGTAATCCTATTAATGATCTCTAATCTCATGTTCAAAAGAATATAGTGTCAACATGGTGGGAAAATACATCTCAGCAACAGGGCCTATCATTATTTTGAGAAACAAATACCAAAGCAAACTTGAAATAATGATGATGGTGATAATAATACATAAATAAATTATTATTATTATTATTATTATTATTATTATTATTATTATTATTATGTCACTGATGGTGTAGTGGTACAATCGCCTGATTTGGGTGTAAGCAGTGTGTGTTTGGTTCCCGTTCAGTGATGGTGTGAATAGTTGTTTGTCTCAGGGTATAGTCTGCCTTTTGCCCCAAGTCAGCTGGGATGGGCTCCAGCGCTCTGTGACCCTGAACAGGATGAGCAGTATTTAAAATGGATGGATGGATAATATTAATGAACTCTCTACCTACAGGAGAAGATAAATAAATTGACGGTTCCCCAATTAAAAAGCTCCAGCAATCAATTCTAAGCCAGCTAGAAGAAACTCTTTTGGCACACACACGCATTCACCCCATTAAATAAAGACTGGACTAGACGAGAGGAAAATTATACAATTTCTTGATGTTGATTTCCATTCTCTCGACCAAGTTAAAAAAAAAAAAAAAGCACTGGATAGAAGTCAAGCATTAATGGCCAAACTTTGCACGGGGCCCAAGAGAAAGCAAAGTGATGTATGGACACATTTCCACTATATTGAAGTGGAGAAAAAAACATGTTTGATGGGAAGGAATGTGGGCACAAGAAGATAGTGGGGAAAAACACAACAAACCTGAAAAGACACATCGCAGTTCACCACATAGACATCGTGGTAAGTTAACAAAACGTTTTGTTGTGGTTGTTCATTATGTAACATTAAACCAACACTAACATTACACAGAACACAAACTAATGCTAGCTAACTTACTACCTTGTAGCATGGAGAAATAGCCGCCACTTGTTGATCTACTGCAATTGTGTGTGAAGTTGAATTTGTGCCAACTGAGCTGCACAGCTGTACATGGTTTCAAACTAAAAACTAAAACAATCCATCTAGATAAAATTATTAAAATAATACATCGCACATATTTCAGAACAACTTTAACCTACATTTTCATACATGAAATAGCCTAAATGTAGTAAAAAAAAAAAAAAGTAAAATTGTCTGTCTTTTGAATGTATGCAATTATTTCTGCACAAAATAGAATAGTTGTGTTTTTAATGAGTTTGAAATGGATTTTTCAGTGTAGTTTTTACAGATACTCAGTTTTTGTTGAGTGGAAAAAAAAGAAAGTTTGTCCTGACTAAAATTAGACTAAAATGTTGACAGTTTTTGAAAACTACACAAATAAAATTATGTTTTCTTGCACTAAAATAATGACTAAAATGCTCAACTTATAGTCGACTAAAACTTGACTAAATAAAAACAGGATGAACTTGACTAAATGTGATAAAAACTAACAAGCGCTATTGAAACTAGACTAAATGTCAAGTGAGGATCGAGATTTGGATCTATACGCAGGCATGACACGGAAGTTGTAGAGTAAAAAGTCTTTATCAACGAAAATAAAAACTAACTACAGAGAGCTCAAACTGGAAGAGAGTTTGCATCCTCACTCACAGAAGATTTGATGTACTGACAACGTGTCACTGAGTAACTCAACCTTATAAACTGTTAAGATATCAGGCCTATATGACAATAAAGGACAAAACATAAAAAGACCATAGCAACTGCATAGCAACTGATACATCACGTAACAACCAGTCATAACAGTACCCCCTCCTCAAGTAGCACTACCTGGTGTCCAGAATCTGAAATAATAAAAGACTAACAAGGGCAAAAAAAACAAAAAAAAAAACACGAAACAACTAAATAACAGGAGGCCACAGAGCTCGCTCCACCGTAGCAGAATCCGAGGGAAGCCGCAGAGCTTGCGCTGCCGTAGCTGAGTTAGAAGGCAGCCGCAGGCCTTGAGCCACCGTAGCAGAATTGGAGGGAGGCAGCAGAGCTTGTGCCGCCATAGCAGAATCCAAAGGCGACCGCAGGCCTTGCACCCGTGTAAAAGGCCAACTGGGTGCCCAAGTAAGGGTCTGATGGGAAGGGTTCTGGAGTGGACACTAATACTGCATTCACACCAACTGCATTGGGAGCGTTTCTGGTGGCACGTTTCAATTGGAGTCAATGTAGTTCACGCAGGCGGGCGCTGTTGCATGCGGGAGCGGCGCGAATGATGCGTTTGGAGCGGTGGGACGCGGAGTGAAGCACCAAAAATCCGCCCATTCGCCCCATTCATGGCATATAAAACAAATGAACTTTTTTGCCATTTTGCCTCGCAGCAGCCAATCAGCATCGGGCATACTATGGCACACAGAGCCGCACAGCGTCCTGTTCACTCGGCGGCTTTTTTTTTTTTTTTTTTTACAGTTCTTGAACTTTACCAGGACAGCAATTGTTAGCATTAGCATAGTGTGTCGACCACTTGATTGCGATGTTGAAAAATGCTGTCGTCGTCTACTACCAAGCAAAGAACCTCCTCTCTCCGCTGTGGACGAATGAGCAGCTACAGCATTCAGGTTTCAAATTTCCCGCGGTCAAACGCAAGCGAATGAAGTGAAGCGGAATACTTCATCTACCTTTGGTGTGAACGTAGCTAGGTATCATCATCAGAAAAACGTGACAAAAACTGACAAGGACTTGAATAATGACTGGTTAAGGCACAGGGAAAACCAAAAACAGTGTCAAAATCTGAATTGCAAGCTAAGGGATCATCATTGGAAAAATGTGACAAAAACTGACAAGGGCTTGAATATGACTGGGGAAGCGACCGGGAAAACCAAAATCAGTGTCAAAATATGAATTGGAAACTGAGATAACATCATTGGAAAACCATGACAAAAACTAACAAGGGGTTGAATAATGACTGGGGAAGGGACCAGGAAAAGTGAAATCAATGTCAAAATCTGAATCGGAAACTGAGGGATCATCATTTGAAAAACATAACAAAAACTAAAAAGGGGTTGAATGATGACTGGGGAAGGGATCAGGAAAACCAAAATCAATGTCAAAATCTGAATCAGAATCAGAAAGGAGATCGTGGCCATCTTCACAGTCAGAAAAATCAGAGTCTAAGAACAGAACATTGCGTGTTAAACTAGAAGAGGAACATACAAAACTAGGACAAGTACAATTCCATACTCCAGTTCGAACTGGAAGTGGAAATGTATTAACTTCTGTCACGGTTACATCAGACAGGTACGTACGTATGAATGGACTAGAATAGGCCCCTCGCTGCTGACGCCAGAGGGCAGTCATCTTACGCTGCCACTGCTACTCACGACGTCTGCTATTTTTCACCGAAAGCACTGTTATCAGTGCGTGTTTTATGCTAAGATCCCTGCATGAAGTAATGAGGGACTCTCAAAGCATTCATATATAGGTCCATGCAACCAACAGGAATAGCCTCATGGTAAAAGTATATTAATATAGTAAGAAATATTTATAGTTTATCAATACGTTTTCAGAATAGAGTGTGTGCGTGCGTGCGCATGTGGGTGTACCTTTCATAAAGGTTGGTCAGGAATAACCTATCCTACAGGTGGGTTAAAAGGTTACTTGGAGGCACATTTTCTCAACATTTTTAGGGTCATCTTGCTCAGATGGGATAGAAAAGGAAAGTTCCTCAGCAAAAACAAGACTATGAAGGGGCCAATGGGAAAAGATTGGACAAATAACTTTACTCATGATTAGAATGTCCTATACTATTTATTCCGCTCATTTAAAATTAGATGCACATATATTTCAAAATATTTGTATTTTATTAATAATATGTTTTATTTTTATAGTGTATTCTAAGAAACTAATGTGGTGATATGAGTTGTGGAGTGGCGCCCTAGTGCCCTCTATTGACTAGCCCTCATTGTTGTGACAATTCCTGTTTTGTTTTTCTTATTTGTTTTTCCTTTTTTAATCAGAAATGGGGCACATATAAGTAATGTTAAGTGTCCAAAAAATCATTTTGGCTGATTCATCAGGCAAAGGCTACAGATGGGGTTGCCACACACTCTTATAGAGTGATTTCAAATGAAGAGCAAGACTTTTGCTAAATGAATGTGATCTACGTGGTCACTGTAACAGGAGATGTACAAAACTCAGCTGCAAAGTTATAGAGAGAGAGAGCTTGTCTCTTCAATACTGGTACAAGTGTTCAAGGTTTGAGTAAAGCTTTACATGTTTCTAAAATAGGCAGCTGTATTTAACAATGTGATTATTCCTTTCATAACAGGCATGACAAAAAAATAATGCAAATGCTTAAAGAGTGACTACAAAATCATCAGAACACCAATGGCATAGTCTTTTCCAATCCTAAGTAAAAACATGCTTCAAACTTTGCATGCAATAGAATATTTGTTAAAATAATTACAACGGCTTCACTCTATGATTGCAATGCAGATCCCATGGTTCAATTTGTCAATAGAAAAATAACTTTTGGGGAGGGGTGGATGGGTCAACAACAACTTGCCAACATATACAGTAATTCTATTCCATCTTGGTTCAGCAAGTAAAGAATTTAGCACATTCAAGACAGTAATTTCTCAGATAGAAGAGCAAAATTGTGCTGAACTTTTTTTTTTTTCAGTTGGAAAAGTTTTGAAAATTAAAAAAAAAGAGAGCAAAAGGAAATAAATAATTGTTGGTCGACAGCCGTTTGCCAGCAGACATCTCAGAAAATCTTCTGCCCCCTGTAACTGAGCAGGAAAAGCAGTCTGGAAAATGAAAGGCTGTAATGATCTCAGAAACAGACCGTTAAGACTCAACAAATGCTTTAGCGGCATTATATAGAGCTAGTACTTTAATGGCATGAATTCCAGCAATGCGATGGGCAGAAAACTGAACTTTGTTTATAATTCAGTTCAATTAAAAGTCACATGGAGACAAAATTTTGTTTCCTCTGCAACATTCATTCAGAACTCCCAAACACACACTCCAGATGGCTGGCTTGTTACTCTATCAGCATGACTGCTTGTATGTATTTTATAGAAAGCTGTCAGAGGCGTGACTGTGATTGTGTGCTTTTGCTTTTGAGTGTATAGAATCCAATACTGTGTGCGATGAAAAGCCTTGTAATATTTTCAATAACAAGGCTCGGTTAACTGCAGTCTAACAGCAGGTAGACAGGAAAAAATGTTCATTCAGTGTACAACATTAGTTGAATGGCAAACAGCAATCTGTTCATTATCTCTCATTCTCCCTCGTGTGAAACAACAGAACCAATACATTTTTATTAGAATTATTATTTTTCTAAAAAGCCCCTGAAAATAAGATTCTAATTTGGTAATAGACAACACACTTACCTTACTTATGAAGTGGTATGCAAATTTGACCCCACTTTTTAACTTTCATAGTGAGTAAAACAATCTGTAATTTGTCATTCCTGGCATTTGAAAATATTTTCCATCCTTAATTAAAAGGGTAATTTACTAGAACAATCGTTGATATGTTTTCTATTTAATCCCGACATTCGCGTAGAGGGGTGTGTGTGTGTGTGTGTGCGTGCGTGTGTGTGCGTGTGTGTGCATGCATGTGGGGTGGTCCTTATTTTCAAATTTTTAAAAGTTTACACACTCATGTGACCAATATGTCTGAATAAATTTTAAAATTTGCTACATTCATTTATATCAATGTAAATTAATATTTAGAGAGAGAGGAGAGACCTTTGAAGTTTAACACATAAACTATGCATATTTTCAATATTATCCCCCCGCCCCACACACACACACACACAGACACACATATTATATGATATATTGTGCTCACATGTGTAATCATTAAATAATGTGTGCGTATGGCAGCAGTGGACTCGTTATACCATGCCGTCCATGTGTATTGATGTTTGGGGACCAGTAAAATAGTACTGTTCATGTAAATTTACAGATGATCTCATCTGTTGGTATCGGTATTTCCCAATTAAATATGCAGTTATAAGAAATGTTCAGAGCAACTTCAGTTTTACTTCTGAAATGTCTATTTACAGGAAGAACACTTCAATGTGAATGAAGCACAATAGACAATATACAAGGCTGGAGCAACACAAAGCATACAGTAAAAAAAGTTACAGACAAAATTGTTACTACCCCTCTTTTATCCATCCATTATCCAAACCGCCTATCCTTACGAGGTGGTGCAGGCATGCTGGAGCCTATCCCAGCCGTATTCAGGCAGTTGGTGGGGTACACCAGGAACTGGTTGCCAGCCAATAGCAGGGCACATAAGGACAAACAACAATTCACAACTAGGGACAAATTACAGTGTTCAATTAACCTACCATGCATGTTTCTGGATTGTGGGAGGAAACCGGAGTACTCCGAGAAAACCCACGCAGGCACGGGGAAAGCATGGAAATAAATTCCTCAAAGGAAGGTCGGAGCCAGGATACGAATCCTCGAGCCACCACCCCTTTTTTAATGAAAGAAAAAAAGGAATGACAATAATAGTGATAATAAGTGGAAAATTAATGAACATGAGATATTCATTTTGAATTGTGGTTCCACAGACATTTTAAAGATAAACTCATGAAACAGACCTGAACAAAAATAATGGTACCCTTGACTTAGTATTTCATCTTTTTATGGCGATTACTGCCATCAAATGTCATTTTTGTCCCTTTCAATGACACTTCTGCACCTCCCGGCTGGAGCACTTTTCATTTTTCATTGCTAGGTTTGAAGGGTGCTGGCATGTTAAAGCTTCACAGATGTTGAATAGGATTTAGATCAAGGGTCACCAAAGGCCACTTCAGAATAGTTCAATATGTTGCTCTTATTCATTCATGGATGTTTTTAGCTTTGTGTTTTGGGTCCTTATCCAGTTGCAAGACCCACAACCTGCCACTGAGACCAAGCTTGCAGGAATACTATCAAAGTATTCCTGCAAGGAATGTTCTGTCCAGTGTACCCTGCACAGATTCAAGACATCCTGTTCCAGATGTAGCAAAGCAGCCCCAGACACATAAGGGTCTCCTCCATATTTCATAGTAAATAGTGTTCTTTTCTTGGTACGCGATCTGACCTGAAGGGTTTTGCCATTAAATGACATCAAAGGACTCTATTAAGGACCTATCAATCAAAGTTAATTGCCTAATAAGACATTATATATATATATATATATATATATATATATATATATATATATATATGTGAGAGCGAGGACTGAATGTGACAGGAGATTTGAACCATTATATATATATGTGAGAGCGAGGACTGAATGTGACAGGAGATTTGAACCACTCATCGCCAGATTAAATGTTGTTTAAATACTGGGCCCAGAAAATCCAAACATCCCGTTTTCAAGCATCGCCTCTAGCCATTAGATGCGATGAACTAGAGCCTTAATTATTTAGCCCATATTGTATGTAACATTTGTAATGTTGTCATGTCATGTCATCTTCCAAACCGCTTATCCTATATAGGGTCGCGGGGAGTTGCTGGAGCCTATCCCAGCCGTCAATGGGCAAAGGCAGACTACACCCCGAACTGGTCCATTTGTAATGTTATTACAAACAAGTATAATTACTGTTCGCTGTAAAATGAATCAAATTACTCATCCTTTGTCGCATGATAGAGGCAGTCCAAACATGAACATTAGTAGGGAAAGTTAAACATTCTTAACAGTCCATCCATCCATTTCATATATGGCAGATTCCCATTAGGAGTGCAGGTGAGCTGAATCCTATCCCCCTTGACCTTGGATGAGAGATGCCTGGACTATCCGCCAGGCGATTGCAGGGCACATTTTTAACATGATATCAGTAAATAAATGAATAAATAAGGCACTCTACAGTTAAAGTTACAACAACAAAGAATGAACTCACCAATCACTTGGATGAAACCTGTTGAAGCAGACATGAAGGAGGGTGGATTACAGGTAGCGTCTGGTAGGTTAGTCTCTTCACAGGTGTATTGTAATAGGGAGGGATCCAAAACAGGAAGGATGAGGCTCTCGAGCAACCGGAGTTCCTACCCCTGAGATAAAGCATTGCCGCTGTCAAGCACTGAATAACATGTGACGGTCATCAGTGTTATAAAGACGTTGAATATTAATGATAGCTATACAGTAACTGTGGAAATGTTGAATGTGGAATGGGTTTGCCGATACAACAGGTTAAAAAGGCAATTTGGGATTGTAGTCTTGAAATTAAATATCCTTGCTTTCTCTTGGGTTTTTCTCTTCACATTCATCGCTCTCTCTCCTTTCACTCAACCCTTCTGCAGTGTTTTGGGGGCATCTTATTAATTGGGGCTTGCTAGTAATGAACAATGTGGAATAATTGGGATTGTCAGTAAGAGGGAGACAGCGGGAGACATAGTGCTTTGACATTTACAAGCACAGTAACTCAAATATAATTGAAAAAAATATAATGAGAAAGGGGTGGTTGACTGGTTAGCACGTCCGCCTCACAGTTCAGAGGTCGTGGGTTCAATCCCGGCCCTGGCCTCCCTGTGTGGAGTTTGCATGTTCTCCCCGTGCCTGTGTGGGTTTTCTCCGGGTACTCCAGTTTCCTCCCACATTCCAAAAACATGCACGGTAAGTTGATTGGATACTCTAAATTGCCCCTAGGTGTGATTGTGAGTGCCGATGTTTGTCTCTGTGTGCCCTGCAATTGGCTGGCAACCAATTCAGGGTGTCCCCCACCTACTGCCCGAAGACTGCCGGGATAGGCTCCAGCACGCCCCGCGACCCTTGTGAGGATAAGCGGTATCGATAATGGATGGATGGATGGAATGGGGAGAAAGGAAGCGGAGATTAAGTTAGAGAGATGTGGGCTGATGTTCGCGGGAAATGCCGTTTGGTTAATGTTTTGGTGTGTTAAAAACCGACAGTAATCGTTTGTTTTTAATAGGTCACTGCTCGTCCTGGCAGCTTTGTCCAAGCAAATGTGACGCTAAAAAAAGTTTGAGAACCATTGTTTGAGTACAATGCAAATAAAAACAATTTAGTGTATTAAAATAATATTAAATAGTATTAATTATGAACAAAACCTCTCCCCTGTTTTTATGAACATTACTGTATTTTAAAGTTGGTCACGATGGCAGTACTTGACGACAGCAAAAGATCATCATGAAACGCAATTACCCTATTGGCCCGAATATAAGATGATGTTTTTTGCATTGAAATAAGACTGAAAAAGTGGGGGTAGTCTTATATTCGGGGTCTAGACATTATACCCATTCACGACGCTTGATGGCGCCAGATATCATTGAAGCGAATGCTGAACTTGACTCCGCAGGCCAAAGCAACCCCTGTCACCTGAAGATGACGTGCTATGGGAGGAGCCAGAGGATGGGATTAAGGACAGCGACACTGAGCACAGCGAGGCAGATAATTGTTTGTGAGGAGTAATGTTCTGTCATGATAAATCTCAGCTACTCTCAAGTTAAACCAGTTTGCATTATTTCATTGCAATGTTTTTTCCTTATTCAGATTTGTTTCAAGACTACAGTTAGTTAGAATTCACTTTGATGGTTAATGCAGTTATACCAATCTATTGTGATCAAGCAACAAAATTGCAATGTTTACATTTCAAAAATCAGAAGCCATTCATTTACGAATGTGCTTGCACTTTAGCTTACATATTTAAATTTTGAGGTATTAAGATTTGAATGAGGCAAAATAACATGCCTTTTCTCTCAAATATATTGTTATAATCATTTGTTTCAGATGTACTGTAATTATTTTCTGTATAAAAATTAATTTGGTGTTCCAAAAAACTTTTTTCAAACTTGAGTCTTGAAAAAGAGGGGGTCATCTTAAAATCAGGGCCGTCTTATATTCGGGCCAATACGGTACTTGGCGGAACAAATGAACAAAAGGTTGATGGAGCCACAGCAGACGGTATGAGTACTATGAAACAAAAAACGAATCTAAACTACACAAGGTAGAAGCGCGGGAAATTGAAAATCACAGAAGTACCGTAAGCAGGCTACCTCTGGCAGGATCAAGCCAGGTGGCGTGGCAAGGAAGCTCAGCCTACCGGTGCTACAGAAGGGAACTGTGGAAACATTGCAAATCACGTCACAGACAGGCATAAAAACAGGAACCTGACAAATCCCAAGTATCAACAAAAACGTTTCAGATGTGGGCACAAAAACGGCGAATTTAATAAAGACTGTTGTTCCAGCAAGATACAAACCCACAATCACTGAAATGTGATAGGGTTGTACTCAGCAGTTGGCCACCGTGCTGCTATTTATAGTATTGAAATGAAATTCAACTTATCTCACTGATTTTGTGTGTCTGGATGCATGTCTATACATGCTTTTGTTTTTCAGATTGGATAGCTTCAATACAGACAGTGTGGTAACAAAGGATCCTCTGTGGTGCACACATTAAAAGCATCTCATTTTCACCTGCACACACAATCAAGGCCATAAAACAATACGTTACGGCCTTGAATAATTACCAATGTGGCAACTTTCATAATTGAATAGCACCACTTAAACAATCCCACTTGGCTAAGGTGTATTAAGAAAGGGCTGGTCTTAATTTGAATGTGTCAAAGAAAACAAATTAGATTGTTATATGGAGCAATCTCTCTGAAGTCAGGTAATAAGGTCGACAACCACTTTGCTACTTCGTTATTTGTTTTTTCCTAAATTAACCTCAGTTGTATGGTTTGAACATTCCAGAGAAGAAAATAGAATTTTACTTAATCCCAAGCAAGTGCTAATATTTGGACAATGCACATTTCAAAACATTCAAAACATGGGCCCAGTATTAGGGTTTATGACCACATGACCAAAGAGCTTCTCTTTAACTTATTAGGTTAATAGCTTCTCCTAAGACTAAAATGCCAAAACAACTGATTGGAATTGTTCGATTGATTTTGTATATATATGGCAAAAAGATTTTTCATTTTACAGGCATAGAATATTAATTTAAAACAAAACATTACAATAACATTTGCTGCTGTCAGCTGCCAGGGCGTCATTGAAAATGGAAATATTTTTCTAAATTGCTTTACCTGGATAAATACAAGATTATAAAAAGAACATTTTTGTTTCAGTATCCTTGGTGAGCACTGCCATAGTACGACCAATAGGCGTGGGCCATACTGGGAATTTTGGTAACCATCCGATACCAAGTAAATACAGGGTAGTATCGGACGATACCGATACGATACCGATACTTTTTACTTGGTAATGTTGTGATCCCCCTTGACTTAGTGTGTTATGTTTTTTATATATATATATATATATATATATATATATATATATATATATATATATATATATATATATATATATGTATGTAGGCATAGAATATTAATGTTGTATGTATGTATAATGTTTTATTTTTTATAAATAAAATAAATAACTACAATGCAAACATGAACAGTGTAAAAAAATAAAATACTTCAACAACTGATACTACAACAACTGTTTCAGAACAAGTCAAGAGAGTCAAACCAAAAAAAAGCAGCAATGTAACGAAAATACAAATAACAATGTCAACATGACTAACTATAATACCTTCCATTGCACAATATTTTGAAAATAAAGTCAGAAAGTGCAAATAGGGTAAACAATACAATGTAAACACCTTTAACACTATCAAAAATAAACTGCTTCTACTACAACAACTATTGTTGATTTTTTTGGGCTGAAAAACCTCTGCCAGAGTATGTTGTCCCTGTGTCCGTGGGGGTGTTCTGGCTTGGGGATCTCCCCCCTCCTCCTCCTCACTCAACTTTGCTTGCAGCTTGTTGCTCTCTGCAGGGTGAGCTTTTTTTATATGTTTGTGTGGCGCTTTGAGCGAAGTATCGATCCCTGGACAATAGTATCGATCCGATGCAAGTACATGCTAAGTATCGATAATATTGATATTTAGATCGATCCGCCCACCCCTAATGACCAAACATTTTATATTGTTCCTCCTGCCAAATAATTGTATTCTTTCAAAAAAATTGGCAGGAAACACAGTGAGGATTTGTGAAAATGTATTTAAAAATAGTATAATAACAATTTCAAATGTATTCAGATGTATAGTTGAAGGCTGCTCTTTCCTAAAGGGATACTTCACACATTTGCAGCAGTAAAAAGTAGATATTTTGTCTATAATTTCATAACTTCATTATTTTTCATGTGCATTTCATAACTTAAAAAAATATTTTAATGATAATACAGCCACCCTGTTCATTAAACATGTCACAAGACAACTGTCATGGGTGTCAACTTTGGACTAGACTGCACAAGGATATACACACACAGCTTCGCCGAATGGAATGCATCTATAGCATTAATCCTGAAAGAATGAAGCCATATCGTTTCCAGCCAATGCTATGCTTTCGATGTAAAAGATGCAGCGCCGGATGGTCTGTTGATGGCACACTTTGGAGAATGAGTAGACCAGGAAGTACAGTAGACCTGTGCTCACTTGCCAGCTAACACATGCATGGACAATGTTGGAATTAATACAGTACTGTATATCTTCCTTATATAATGATGAACAGAGTGCTGTTTAGTCCGGGGTCTGACCGGCTAAATTTACGAGCGCGGACTTCGCTCGCATTGTGGACATTATGCCACAGAAGCCGCCCCTTCGCCGTGGGATGGCGGAGGTTTTAGAGAACGCATAGATTCTCCCAAGGGCAATTAATCTCATCTCCCACCTCCTGCTCATTCAAAATACTCAGCATGGCATTGATGTTTAATGTCACCTGTGTGGCTTGTAAATCACTCCTTGTCCTAGAAATGTTCATTGCACACACGCGCATGCCTGCCTGTTCCTGTGCAGTTGCGCACACGAGGGCTTGACAAAAACTGCGGAAGTACACTTTTTGCAAAGATTGTGGTATAACATGCCCGTGTGCACCGTTTGCTGTTTCTGGTGGACCCCTTGCAAATATTTGCATTATGGCATTTTTTTTTCTTTTTGACCTCCTCTTTGTCCAATGTTAGTCTGTTGTCAAGCAGTAAAATACACACTTTATGTCTCGTTGGGCCCATCATGGACGTATCCATGTTGAAAATGTTCCCATAAAAGTGAAATCTATTAATATAGAGGTGTATTTTTCAGCTAAACTAATTAATTACTACCAATCAAGCCACACGTATAAATTAAAGATTCCTTCCTTTAAACAAGGCATGCATCCATTTCAAACAAAAACTAATAAACCTAAAGAAAGACCGGATAGGAAATATATTTTTTTAAGAATTAAAATAAGGGATAATGACTTAAAGAAATTGTTTGAGGGAGGAAAGAATATGAAACTGGATATCCAATGAGAGAGAGAGGAGGAGATGAGCAATAGAGGAAGTTATTACAGCTCAGCGTGAACTCGATGAAAAAGCTGTGACGGCAAAGGCAGATGGCGCTCTCCCAAATGAACAAGTCAACATAATGAGAAAGGCAAATTGAGACACTACCTTCTTGCAGACTGGAACTGTACAAATTGCAATGTTGCAGGACTTTTTTGGATTCACAAAATACTATAGCTGATTTTAGCAAAGTCCAACTAAATTCATGAAATAAGGATTTGACTGCAACTGTGCGTTTTTCTTGTGTGACACAGAGAAAAGCTGGTATGTGCCGGAAAGGAAACAAAAACTCATCTGCAATACAAACTCCAATTCCAATTAAGTTGGGACACGGAGTAAAACAAACAAAAACAGAATACAATGATTTGCAAATTCTTTTCAACCTATATTCTGTGGAAGACACTACAAAGACAAGATGTTCAAACTGAAAGTTTTTTTTTTTTTCATGGAAATATTCACTCATTTTGAATTTGATGTCTGCAACACATTCCAAAAAAAGCTGGGACAGGAGCATGTTTACCACAGTGTTACATCACCTTAAACGGACCGGCCTATAAGAGATTACTATTTGTTCCACCCGGACAAGCGATTACTATTTGTTCCGGCCGGTTTGATATTAATAAATAATTTGGCATTTAAACAAAACAAAATATATTTTTTGGCACCAAACAAAACAGGTTAAAATCACTGTATATTCCATTAAAACAAAGTATATATAATAACACATTTCTTGGACTAATCTTTGATTTGCAACTTTATTGGACACAACATATAGATAATGTGAAAACCAAAATCCTATGCTGTTTAAAAAATATGGATGTCCAAAACAAGAAATCATTATACAAGCTTTATTGCTAATTGTTCGTTCCATATATAACTTACTGTATTTAGATAGGGGGTGACAACACCAAAAAACCAATAGGCTGCTGACCATGTTTTGAAGTGATTAAAAAAAGGCTGAATACGAGTCTTTTTAATCAATAACAGTGAATTATTAATCAATCAAATTTTATTGAACCAACCAATCCACTATTTATCATTTTAAATACGCTACAATTCAATGATCGAGTTCATTTCCCAACAGCACAGCTAATGTACAAAGCACACAAATAAAATAATTTGTTACCGTAGTAAGAAGGCCTTTGAAATCAGAGAGGGTTGTTATGATGAAGTGCCTTAAAAAAATCCAAGGCAAAAACAAATACAAAGCTGTCTGTTTACTTCTGGAGCAATCAACAATTACTGTATGAAACTGAATTTAAAATGTAAGACTCACTTGCTGTGTGATTAAAAAATAAAGGAGTAATTTATATATATATATATATATATATATATATATATATATATATATATATATATATAATGTGTGTGTGTGGGGGAGTGTAGGGGTGTATGTGTATGTGCGTGTGTGTGTTTAAATAACCCTTCCGCATTCATTGTTTTTGTTTAGGTTTGTTTGAGACAAACAGCCTAGATTGAATTTATTGGCACTGTTTCCCAATGTAAATGACAGTATTAAAAATAATAGACTTAGAGCCATCTGCTTTAGACGGAAAAACACATTTCTTTCAACAGATATCAACAACAAATATTTGAGCAAATGCCACGGCAGTGGGTTTGAAACTTCTTAACTGCATTACTTATTCAGGAAGCCTATGGGTGTGTTAATAATTGATCACCTAATTAGGGTGGGAGTTGGGAAGATATGGAGCGATTGCCCCTTTACCAGTGGGCTTTTGGTAAGTGCATGGTTTCGTTGTGCACGACAGTGAGGCGCCGATAAAAGTAACTTCTGACCAGCACCTATAATTCATTTTCAGATTAATTGACAAGTATGGCGATACACTCAAATGCTGAAAAAAATAGCAAGCGTGTGATGGTCTTTATGGCTGGTAAAATCTTTCAAATATCTGTGAATATGTTGACAAATCCCAATCAGATATCAAAATGCTTTTCCAAACAAATCATTTAGTTTTTGGAGTGTTTTCAGAACAGTGATTTAAAAATCTCAGTTGATGTATTCCTTTTGAGAGGCCTTTTAAGAAAGCTATTTAGTGCCAACCAATCACTATGTTGGAAAACAAAGCCAAGACAGCAGTTAAAAGCAGTACGCATCCTTTCATAGATCATACACAAACATACATACACCCTATTTGCTCACAATGGGCTGCCTCATTCACTAACACAGCAAATCAGGGGATGGCAACCTGCAGTTCTGGAGCCGCATGCGGCTCTTTCATCAATATCTTGCTGCGTGGCTTGGGAAAATAAATTATAAGTGTCCGATTGAAATGTATGTGATTTGTCTCAAAAACATGCATCATTCTTAGTAAGTCAAAGTTTTTGGCCAATTTCATATGTGGTCCTATATTGGATACCTATCGTATTGCGACTGCAGTCTGAACCTCCAGGTCGCATACATCCGATATTGACGTCAGGAGCCCAAAATGCGCTCCCTGCGGCTGGAGAGATCAGTGCCTACAGGGACTCTGCAGTTGTTTTGAGTCACAGTATTAACTTTATATTTGACTTTAATTTAATCCCACTTAAAACATGAAGCATAAAGTGGACATTTTATGGTGACAGTAGTAATTCAGCCACAGCTTGATTGGCTCATTTTTTGCCATGCGGTTATGACGTGACGTCTCTATGAAATGAGATCGAAAAAGCCTCTCCTCATCATTTAACCCAAATACTGTATTTCTACCTCTGACTGAATCGCTCCACTGTTGAAATGCCCCAACCGACACGCTGCACCATATTTTCTTCCGTAAACACGTCGTGAGTGATGTCGACCGTCTCTTCTTCTGCTATGCGGGTCACTCGAGGGGCGCGATTATGTTCACACAAGACACAGAGGTCACATTTATAATATGTAATATGAACACATAGACCAAAAAAAAAGGATTTTTCTTAAAAAGGCGGCAGCTTACAGTCCTGCTTAAAGATGAAAATGACTTCCTAGCCCTGATTTGCAGATGCTGGATATGCACAAAGGTTCAGGAGCAGAAGTCCAATTAACCAGGTAAAATAAATATTCAGGCAGTTATTTTGCAACTATTTATTTTCATTGTTCAGTGAAATAGTGCTTTTTTCCACTGTATTTTTAAATTCAGGCACTTTATATATATATATATATATATATATATATATATATATATATATATATATATATATATATATATATACATATATATATATATACACACACACACACACACACACACACACACATCTTCATTTTACATGTCAAAAAATGTTAGCAGCTCTCAGTGTTTTCTTTTCTGCGGAAACCGGGTCGAAATGGCTGTTTGCGCGTAAAAGGTTGCCGGCCCCTGCAGTGAATGCATCGGAATGTTGTTACTGTGTGCACAGGTTGAGCATATATGCAAAATTATCAGTCCATTTTTTTCACCACAAATGCTATGTTCAAGGATCAGATTTCATTCAAAAGGATTGCACGTGCCTACGGTGCTGTACTTTGCATAAGCCGCGCACCCCGATTTCCCTTTTAAAGGGCATCCGTTTGACGCATCTTAGTTAATGCACAAAGGTTCAAAGTCGTGAGAGATGGCACCAAAACGTTATCTTAAATCTCTTATTTTAATTATTGACCTATTTTTAAAAGGTTGGTATCATTGTAAAGCTTGCTAAACAAATAAACTGACATGTAACAATGATGTCAATCACCAGTTGACAAATATTAACAACATCCCCTGATTTTAACCCCCAGGAGGGCAAGAAAAAACTATATACAAATAAAAACATCTCAGGGGAAAATGAGAAACCTTGAGAAGGGGGATCTCCCTTCCAGGATGATCAGGCTGCGATTTATTTAAAAACATATTATGATGCTTTACAATCTTAGCTGAAGTGATGTGAAAGTCGATCAAATGAAGCACTGCAGGAAGACGACTTCGGTGAAGTGGGTCCATGTCCAGTTGGTCAATGCAGAAATCTGCATAGCAGCGCCTCCGAGGATGTGGTCAACCTCCGATCTTGTACCGGTCAGTTACTGTGGAATCCAAACAGCGAGTAAGAGTAAGCAAGTATGAACATACAGAGGATTCACAGATTTATCTGTCTAACATGCGTACACACAATTTAAGCACAAATATGTGTGTACACAATGTTAGTGGATGAGGCCCATTGTGTTACCCATGGACTCACAGAAGGCAAAACAACACAAGGCTTCAGAAAGCAAATTTGCAGTAATCAACTGCTGGCATCCAATAGCTGATCACTGAAATTGTAAAACAACATCCATCCATCCATTATCTATACCGCTTATCCTCACAAGGGTCGCGGGGAGTGCTGGAGCCTATCCCAGCAGTCTTCGGGCAGTAGGCGGGGGACACCCTCAATTGGTTGCTAGCCAATCGCAGGGCACACAGAGACAAACAAACCTCTGCACTCACAATCACACCTACGGGCAATTTAGAGCGTCCAATTAACCTACCATGCATGTTTTTGGAATGTGGGAGGAAACCGGAGTACCTGGAGAAAACCCACGCAGGCACGGGCGAACATGCAAACTCCACACAGGGAGGAGGGGGCCGGGATCGAACCCACAACCTCTGAACTGTGAGGCGGATGTGCTAACAAGTCGACCACCGTTGCCCTGTAAAACAACATGTATCTTATTATCACTATGTAATTCAGGTGGAGATTAATTGCATACTTGCATTATACCCTGGTAGTTTATTTTAAAAGCTTGTTTTTAAAAGCTGCTGACACCAGTTTGATGCTTGAGTTGAGTGAGCTGGCATCAAAACACATCACTTTTTGATTACCTTGTATCAGGTGTAACGTCAAGCCTGATATTTTCTTAAGGGTAATGACTAAATAAATACTGCACAGATTTAGAAGACTTAGATTTAGAAGTAAAAACTGTGTATGAAACTTCTTCAGCTGAAAGTCATTGGTGCAAATGTGAAAAGTTGCTCACGACTTTATTTTGTGTATTATCCAACAAAATGTTGTGCTCAGGCGGCATGGTGAGAGGTAAGCACATCTGCCACAGTTTTGAGGTTGAGGGTTCAAACCCATCCTCTGTGGAGTTTGCATGTTCTCCATGAGCTTATGTGTTTTTTCATGGTACCCCGGCTTCCACTCACAACCCATAACCAAGTTTCTTTGGTTAAGTGAATCCTCAAAAATGGTCAAAAGGTGTGAGTGTGAACCATGAGTGTCTAAAGTGTCAAAATGACAGGAATAAAATAATTCACGATCGTCATCATGACAAACAGTAAGTTATTTCTTGCATCTACATCCATCAGCACACATTGAAAAGGTTAATTATCCAACATATTTGACAAATAATTGGATAGAAACTGAGTGACTATGTGGCAGAGTTGACAAATGCAAATTTATCAGTATTTGTGGCACCAGTCATCAATCAGTGCTCCTTGTACATCGGTATAGATACTCTAATAGAAGGCATGCTAGATCCGAAGAGGGCAAATCATTTTCCCAAGGGGCTATGTGAGAAAGAGCAAAAGTTGTCGAGGCCCACATGATAACGCCAGCAGTGTCTTAATTTATGTATTTATTTATATAAAACAGTAAATTGCATTGTGTTAATAAGATGCTACTTGCATGAATATGGTTTCAGTTTTTCCATCCATTTTCATATGTGGTCACAGGGGTAACAGCCAAAGCAGGCAAGCCCAGACTTCCCTATCCCAAGACACTTCATCTATCTTCATCCAGGGGGATCTAGAGTCATTCCAAGGCCAGGTGGGAGACATTGGCTACCTTTACACGGGGTCAATATTGTGTTTAGGTAAAAATTTTGGTTTCTGAAACATTTGGTATAACCCGTTTACATCCGGGAGCAGACAGAGACTATGTTTACATGCAGTCAATATTCGGGTTAAGGTCAAAATTCCAATTTCTCAAACATTCGGGAAAAAAAACGTTTACATGCGTGAGTGGACAGAGGTGCGCCCGCATTTGAATAAAGCGATTGCAACGGCGACGCACGGCTGTCGTGTTATTTTCTACAGTCAATAAAACACATATTCATATCACTCACACATGAATAAACCAGTTCCTCATCGCTCCACTAGTGTTTTGTATGCTGCTTCTCTAAGTTTCGCAATGATTGTTTACCTCTGCTTGTGTACTTTGGGCAAGTTGCACGCTAGAAGTACGGATTTATACAGACGTGTATTAAGGGGTCAAAATTACGATTACAAATTGCATTAATTACGATCAATTAATTTCAGTCACAGTTAAAGAGTTATGATTTTTAATCGCGTCAATATAATTTTTAATCTCTAACTTGTCTCTAAATTGTTTCTGTACGATGATGAGATCCGTTTTGATGCGTGGGGCTGGTGCTTGAGTTGTTGGAGGTGTAAAAAAAAAAAGGTCAGTGTCACACCCAGAAGTGGACACTGTCATTGTGTCATTGTGTCATAACCTGATAGGCTCCTATTGTAGGTGGGAGGGCAAGTTCAGGAGCAGGGAGAAGATGTGAAAATGGAGGAGCATGTGAGCATGTGAGAGTTGTAGGTCTGATGAATGGTAAATTAAAAAAATGCCCAGACAGTACTATTGATAAAGACAGAGTGATAACCTTCTTTGTAAGAAGGACTTTGCTTACCAAAGAAGATGTTCAAGCCTACCACATAAATGCAAAGCAACCAGCCGTGACTAAAGCCACAACTAATGATAGCAACAAAGACGATAATGTAGCGAGGCATTGCAAAGCTCTTTGGTAAACTAAACTCGAGAACAGGCCGCGTGTGAGCAAGTCTGCAACTGACCAGCTGACGAATGTTCTTGCAAAACGAATAGCAATGAACTGCAGAGGCCGATCAACATAGTTGAAGACAAGGGATTCATTGAGGTGTGGCAAACAGAATCCAATGACCCATCATACAAACCACCTTGCAGGATTGCAGTGATGACTAAAATCAGCAAAATATATGACGGTGAAAAGAAAAGCAAGCTTGATGTTTTGGGGGGGGGGGGGATTCGGACAAATATATTGCTATAATCGCAGATCACTGGACCTCAACTTACAACCACGGTTATTTTGGGGTGATTGGATACTTTATAGATGGTGAGTGGAACTTCAAATCATTTTGCACTGATCGTCGTGAAAACAGAAATCAGGGACTTGGCTGATGAATGCGCCAAACAGTTCCTCAAGGTGGCAAGTTACTTTGTAATTGAAAATAAGATATCCACCATAAATAAAGATACATACATACAAACAATGACAATTTGAACTGAATCCATTCATTTTATCTGGACTTGTAAGCAAGTTTTCATTCCGGGCTTGCATTCGTGTGTTCAGTTCATTCAAAGGATGAAAAATATCTGCTGCCACGGCTGTAGCTCCATCAGGGCAGACACTCATACAGTTTTCCAGTATTTTTTAAATGTGTGTTTTGCTGTGTTTTTTAAATTTTATTTTATTGAATATTAATAATGGCAGGCGGCACGGTGGTCGACTGGTTAGCACGTCCGCCTCACAGTTCAGAGGTCGTGGGTTCGATCCCGGCTCCGGCCTCCCTGTGTGGAGTTTGCATGTTCTCCCCGTGCCTGCGTGGGTTTTCTCCGGGCACTCCGGTTTCCTCCCACATTCCAAAAACATGCATGGTAAGTTGATTGGATACTCTAAATTGCCCCTAGGTGTGATTGTGAGTGCGGATGTTTGTCTCTGTGTGCCCTGCGATTGGCTGGCAACCAGTTCAGGGTGTCCCCCGCCTACTGCCCAAAGACAGCTGGGATAGGCTCCAGCACGCCCCGCGACCCTTGTGAGGAGAAGCGGTACAGATAATGGATGGATGGATGGATTAATAATGGCATATTAATAATGGCATAATTGTGGTTGTCTAAGGAATATCTGAACTTAATATTATTCAACTTGTCATTTTATTGAATATACTATTTGATGTGTTGGGACAGGAGGATTGTGCTCAATGAGAGAAATATTCAGGCACATCTTGATTTTTCTAGGCCCACCCATTAGCCACGTTCTCACGCCCCCACTGCTGTGTGGCGTCCAAGGTGGGTTTATAAATTCATGAACAAATCCGGCTTTAATTGCTTTTCACTGGACCAATTAGCATGTGTTTAATGATAATTTAAAAATATATATTTTTTCATGAATCTCACTGGGTGGGCAGTCTGTTAATCTGGGTGGTCCTGTGCACACCCAGGCCCACCCATAACTCCTGCTCAGCCTTACAGGGTGTTAAAATGTGGATATGTCCGGCCAAAAGAGGGTGTGACGTTTGGTCACCCTAGGTTAGGGCAAGGCAGCATGCTTACCACCAGGGGGAGATGCATCGCAGCCTGCTACAATCATACAAAGTATGCAAATTAGTAGCCATAGTAAAGGTTAACATACTAAGGATTTAGTAGCATTTTCTACAATGATAAGATAAAATGAAAATTATACTTTTTAGAGATCAGGCGTCAAGGGGGTGGGGTGGGTTTTGCAACGGGCAACGGGTCTGAGTAGGTTGACGCCGTCGCCTACCTATTATTTTACTTTAAAATGAACTATTGAAAGAGTTTCAATTGCACACACGAATTGAAAGATGTAGTTCTTTTTTAGGTTGATGTTAAGACCCTACAAACCTCACACTTCTTGGTTAATTAATTTTCCTTCTGCATGCATGCATGCTCACTGATCCCCTCAAGAATAGCTAAATTTACAATGAGTCTGGGTCATTTTCTTCAAATGGTGACCAAACAACAATCTATGGAAAATTCTAAATAATAGATGCAGTAATTGACTGCAGATGCAACTGCCCATGTCATCAGTGTTTACACAAACTCATTGTTTATTATTTTAATTAGCTTACTTGCAAAATGAACCCTCATGTTGTCACAATTAAATCTCGTCAGCTATGCTAACACCTGAAAATGAAACATAAGTTTGAACATGGCAAAGAATCCTCGTCAGCAGAGTATAGGCCTACTAACCATGAAATCAGGTTTCCATCAAGCAGATTGACTTACTAAAAATATTTCTGAGACAAATCATTTATGAACCACAACAAGAACAAATGAAAAATATAAGGTTGTGTTTAATGTGGTAGTATTCACAATCTGTTTGTGCAGAACAGTAGAGGAACTTGAAATATACTTTAAGTAGCCTGTCAAACATTGTGGCTCAAGTAAAGGACCCAATATGCCCGTCATTTCCCATTTCCCACTCCTCTCTATTATCTTAACGCCCTAAATATACAATGCTATTAGCACAGGCTAATTTTGTTACTGATTTTATACTGAGACCAAACATGCCTCAGATTAGGAGGTCAGTAACACTGGGTCAGTTGTTAACATATGGGTAACCACCCCAAATGTTTCCTCTACCTTCTGTTGCTGTACATTTTTTACATTGTGTGATTTTCTCATTATTTCAGTATTGTGTCACTCAAATCTGTGCACTAGATGAGCATTCTATTATATTTAGCAGCAGCTATCAACAGAATGATGGATGACGTGTGTGTGTGTATATATATATATATATACATATATATATATATATATATATATATATATATTTTTTTTTTATTTATTTAAGTCAGCATCGTCTGCTTTATTTGTCAACAAGCATCTGCTGTCACACAAAAGAAAAGAAAAGAAAACCTACACCAGCAGCTACATCAAGAATAGTGATTACTTGCACATAACTGCAAGATGAATAGTGAAGCCATCAATGACCAGAAGCTGCTTTTTACAAAGTCAGGGAAGTGGCTTGGACATGGTGACAACTGATCTAAAACAACGAAAAACATTTTATTTTTAAACATTAAGTTTAAGATTTTTCTGGCAATTATATCGTTATTTGGAAATAACGATGTGGAGAAAAAAAGACTACTCACTTTTGATTATTTAAAATTCTGTTACTTAACCATGGAACCCTTTAATTTTCAAATACAGTACCATTTTAAGTGCAACTGCCAGCATCAGAAATTTTGAAATACACAGCAAGTAACCTGCACTCAATAGTTAATTCAATGCAGGTGCGTAAAGACATGCTCTGTCTGGCTCGGCAGGATTGCTGATTTCCAATTAATTCACCTTGCTCCTCTTCAACTTATTTAGTGTTTATGTTTATTTCAATTGACTCCTTTCCTTTTGACTTGAAATGAAGATTTATTCGTAATAATTCCTTTGAAATCCAAGTATGATCAAGGCGAATTATCAAACATTTTTTGTGCCACATCGAGTCCACAACGCTCTTATCTCACCTTGCATCCAGTATAAAGAAAAAACATCCTATAACATTGTAAAACATAACAGTAAATCTTGATGAAAACAAATAAGTTAACGTAACTTAAACCTGTAAATGAGTTCACTCATTCCCCCAAAATCACCTGATTTAAATGTGTTGTTGTGTTTTCTTAATAGTAACACTTTTGTTATGAGTATAGTACAATTTTGGATCATTTTAATATATATATATATATATATATATATATATATATATATATATATATATATATATATATATATATGGGCCATTCTACTGAATTGGTTCAAATTCGGAGTTGGAAAATGTGTGAAATTTGGATTTTATTTCAGAAAAACCTTTATTGTATTCATGTTGCACCATATCTAAGGGGCACAAATATAGTAAAAGTACAGTCAATCTTCAAATAGTATTTTCTAGCTTTTCCCTAATTTCTTGCCTGTCCCTCAAAATGTGTCACTACCGAAACACACAATTACAGAATAATAAAAATAATTCTACGAGCCGACTCATATTTTTTTCCATTCCCCCTTTACAGAGTATTTTTATAAATTAATATATATGGTTTTGACATCAAAACCAATCAAAATGAATTTTTAACAGAATTTAATATGACTTTTTCCAAAATAAATCAAAATTTATATGCTATTTTTCATTGTAAAATGTAGAAAGTTGATCATATTGACTTCAAAAGTCATCAATAATTAAAACAAACATACCCTTAAACAATCATTATCAAAAATTGTTGGTTGATTATTCAATACTTTTTATTTTTGTTAAAGCATCTGTTTTTTCGGTAGTGACTGCAACATTTCAGTAGTGACCATATTGCAGTGTTGCAGTAATACTTTGTGTCAGGGGAGCATTGTAATCACTTAACTACTTTTGCTATATTTTAACTTTTAACGTGTATTATAACTAATGAAACATTATTTTTTCCATTTTCTAGTGCTTTGCGCTGTACTCTGGGTTGCGGGGGGTTGGAGTTGATCGCAGCTGACTTAGGGCATAAGCAGGGTACACGCTGGACCGGTCACCTGTCTATCACAGGTCTCTTCATCATTGAAAAACCTTCACCTTCCAAATAAAAATTTAATTGGAATGACAAACATTTTTGTAACATACATTTCCCTGTATGTATATTCCCTCTCTCTCTGTTTTTTGAGAAACATGTGGTCTTGTCTTTTCCAACATGCTCTTCTGACTTTCCTTTGCTCTCTGCTGGAGAATTCATTGGTAGACTTCATCTTTCCTTCTTCCTTCCATCTCTTATTTCTTTCTCTTTTTCCTTTATTAAATATTCTTTGGATTTCACTGGGTCATTGTAACCCTTCGCCTGTACTCTGTCTCTGCTAGGCTTTTTGGCATTTTGGTGTTTTTCCCTTCAAATTAAGATCAAATATGAAATAGAATATTGTTAAAATCAGAAGGATCCATGTATGACATATGTACGTATGTATAATATTATTTAAAACTTACTGTTTCGGTTTTGTTTTTTCCTTCAAATTAAGATAAAATATGGAATATAATATTGTTAAAATCAGAAAGATCTATATATATATATCTATATCTATGTACTATAATATTTAAAACTTACTTTATTCAAAAATAAACATCATATTGTCACTACCGAAACCATTATGTCACAATCGAAACCTATCTGTATGTTTCAGTAGTGACTGGTTCGGGTTTATTATTACCTTCAAATTTTGATAAGATATGGAATATAATATTTTTAAAATCAGAAGGATCCATGTATGACAAGTAAGTTTTAAATAATATAATACATAGGTATTATATTATTTAAAACTTACTTTATTCAAAAATAAACATCATATTGTCACTTCCGAAATCATTATGTCCGAAACTATCGAAACGTTTCGGCAGTGACCGTTTCGGTAGTGACGTTTTATGATAGTTGTTGACAATACTCAACAATGCTAGGCACAACGTGGCTACCACAGATAGTTTTGAGCATGTGTACAGAGATAGAAAACAGTACATTTAGCATTAAAATCAAAAGTGCTCATTTTATTGCCGAAATGAGGTGTTCGGTAGTGACGGTCCTTGAAACTACATGCTGATTTTCAGACTTTGGAGGGCACATAACTTAATAATGCTGCCAACAAATTACTCACCATGTGCCCAGTGATGAACATGAAGGTAATGTCTCTTACTGGTGAAATTTCTGGGGATGTGGCTAAAACCAAGCCCTGCCTACAGACAAATACTATTTGCGTTTCGATAGTGACATGAAAAGTCGGGAGAGGTTTTTTAACATAAAAACTTCCAGTTTGAAAAAAATCTACAAAATCAATGTAAATCTTTCACCATACATTTAAAAGCAAGCAAAATGTTCTAGTATTTTCTAAATTGGCAAAAATCTTCTACATTTTTGTTTTTCATAAATTGAAATTTAGGAGTTAGAGATTGGGACAGCCACCTCCCAATAGGAAGTGACACATAAAAGATGACTTTTTATACATTCAGTTTAATAGTATCTCAATTAATGCCTTGTGGTAAAATAGATCATAACAAGATATTACTCAATATGCAAGGTCTGAACACTTCATTGTTTTTTAAAATTTGATTTTCATTGTCGGACTGCAATTTCAACCAATTCGGTAGAATGGCTCATATATATATATATATATATATATATAAAAGCCAAGTCATGGGATTTGCAGCCTGTGAAAAGAAATATCAATTTAGGCCCCACCAATTCAGTGCGACATATTAAGAATAATATTGTGTAGGGACCCTATCAGTCATGGGCCATTGGAATCATCATCACTTTTTTTTGTCCGTTACAGAGTCCCTGGCCCCTTGTAAATTAGCCAAATTTATGGCAAAACTGGGATGTCATCTTCATTGGAAGGCCATGTCTGAAGCTGTTATTGTAAGGCTAAATCTTTTTTTAAATATATTTTTGCTGTACAGAATGTCCACATAAAAAGCCATTTGCAGGCCATAGAGTGAAAGTCAAAATCACATATAATCAGCTGTTCTTTTTTGCTTTATAATTTTTTAACATTAATGGCAAATTCAATTGAAAAAAAAACAACATTTTATGACATAATTCCTAAAGATCATACATTGTTATTGTTATTTTTGTCATTATTTATCTTTTTGTCTATTCGTCTGTTATTTTTAATTTTAAGAATGTAGTTGAACTAAGTTAAAATAATTGTCCATTTTTTAAATGAATTAATAATTATTAACGCAAACTAACGATAATGGCAAAGTGAGTAAAACAAATTTGTACATCGTGCATTTGAATTGTAATGGGATGTCTCAAGTATACCTTAAGGTTCTTTTATCTATTATTGTCATTGTTATATTATTGTATTTTATGTGGCATCACAATTAAGCTAAATTTGGAGTGGCTCACAAAAGATTTACTTGGTTGTGTAATTTCACACTTTCACACACATGCAGGCGCTCCCAAGATCCAACGATTTGTATCCAAACAATTAAAAAGTCAGTTTTCCATAATAAATCCATTCTATAAAGAAATTAAATTCCAAAGCACTGATAATGGGGTTTTACTGTTGCAAAGGACAAATAACATTTTTAAATGCACACAACTAGCAGTATGAATGACATAACAGACACAGAGCCAAGTGAAGAGGGTAGTGGGGTGAGGCAACTGACACTAACTATCAAGACGCTCACTGAAAGTGTGAAATTGTAATTACGTTGCCAATAATTTTGGCAGGGGCAACCGCCCCCGCTGCAGTCACCGTTGCGGCTCCTCAACCATCATTACCATCAGAGAAATGACTTGTGGACTTCATCATACATAACTAAGTTGTTACATTGGGCCTTCAAAAGTCTACTAAAAATGTTGTTAAAAATATGCCTGAGAAACATGATAAAGTATGCAATACCATAATAAAACCATTTCGATTCACACCGTCCCCTTGCCGCACTCTGACAGAGGATTTCAGAGGAATGCCAGTGTTTCTCGAAGATCTTTATAGATGAGAGAGGATTTCTCAGTGAAAGAGTGGGGGTACTAAGTGTGGAGAAAAGGGATAAAAACTAGGTCACCAATTTTACTACGATCCCTTTTCTTCTTCATTGTTACTGAGCAGCTTTAAACCCCCTGCTATGATGTAGAAATGGTTGACTTCTATTGGCTGTGAGCTGGGAGTGACCTGCAGGTGCTGAGGATGCTGGTATTGGATGATTCGTGAAGGCAGGATGTGATTGGAAGAGAAATAGTTAGAAGTTAGAGTGTGGCTGCAGAAAAAAACGGGGTGACGCTTCCCACCCACTGAGTTACTATGGCACCCTGGGGAGAGCTGTGGGCTGCAGATGAGGTTTGGAGGTAGCATGTGTGGAAGCAGGAATAGAATCAGGAAAAGCAGAAATGCATTTTAATTGGAATGACAGAATAAACATTAGTTCAGAGAAAAAAATGAGAGTAAGCGTAAGAGTAGAACTAAACTGAGGGATGGCCTGCATTTGCTGCAGAAGGAGCGGCACATCTGCGTGTGTAAATATTTCTGGAACATACTTATGGTGAAACTATTAAATGTTTATATTTTGCCAAAATCATGTCAGCAAAATTTTGACATGCGCAATGATGCAATTCGGTTTCAGGACAATTCTACTAAATTATAATTAATTCCCCTGAAACTCTGGCTAAATGCAAACACTGTACCTAAACATCTGAAGCTAAAACAGGTTTTTGTTTGAAATACATCCGAGGAGAAGCAGAGTAGAAGTGTAATAATTACGTGTTTTTATTTATTTGATTGGCATTGAAGGCAAGTAAGTGGATCATCATGTACTGATAAGCAACTGAAAGTATAATATCTTCCATATGGAAATGTTAGTTCTACGCATAAAATAGTAAATCTTCCAATTACAGTTTCTTTCTAATTTACTTGCTTACTTGCTGGTGTCCCTGTCTCATGTCGACTTACAAAATCACTAGATTTCCCCTTTACTAACTGTTAATCTGAGACTTTTAAATTTGTAAATTCCTGAGGATGTTTGCCATTTATTGTATTGTATTGTATTGTATTACACAGAATAATTAACCACTGTAGAAAAACTAAGGCAGAACCACAATTTATTTTTCTGGAGGGCATTTCTTCTGACCTGCTGGCACATCACGCAAATCAAGGAATATCATCATAGGACACATCACAGGGTACAGTACAATACAATATGAGAGTCAATTAACAAAGGTAAAATGTGGAGTTATAAAACAAACAGACAAAAAACACTTTTTGTCATCTATGTTAAAACTGTCTGTATGACCTGACCGTGGAATATTGTTCAAATGATCTTTGGAAAAATCATCCTTTTCTGGCCCCATCTTATGCCGCAAATTTTATTTTTAGGTATTATTTTAAAACACGCTGCACCTTGACAAGAATATCAGAAGACGTGACCGAGGTGTGTTTTCAATCATTTGTTCTGCAGCTGCCTCCGCGTATATGCTGCGTCACCTCACATAAATGTGGCAGCCATGGCCAAGATACACTTGTTTACTATGCACGTTCACACAATGCATGTCTTGTGTATGTTAGGAGGGAGGAGTAAAGTGGGGTTACATTCAAATTCTGCTAGCAGGTAGAAAACGGAAAACTCCACCTTTAGTTGTTGCTATTGATGACCATAAACATCCAACCCTACACTTCAATTTCAATGATGATCTGATTAACAGACTATGAAAAAATAATACTAGATCTGATGACCTAGTATTTGGTCAAAAAGCAGTTACATTGGTGATCATATGAGTCAACACTTTCCATAAATCTGACAAAAAAACTTTGAATACATTCACTTATTGTTAAACACTAGGGGGAGTGGCTGAGGTGAAAATCAAAGGGAATAATATACTTTATTTATTAATTGGACGTTTTGTCAGCTATGGATTGCTTGAGTTTTGGATTGTGTATTTACGCAGTGCTGCAGGATAACTCATCCACGTCAATTCATTCCGTCAAGATACTGTATCCTGCGTGTTGACCAGGAACATCTGCATGAAGTCACGCTGAATCCTACAGTGCCCCAGAAAAAGTAAAAATCGGGTGCATGAAATACTAATTTGCGGCTTCAAAGTAAGTATAACATGCACACAAAGTAGCTGTGGCTCTGTAATGAACCATTGGGTAAGAAATTTGAGCGCACATTTATTAAATCACTAGAAAACTATCTACCCAAGATCCAAGCTGCATGTGATTGCTTTGGGATAAGTTTCCTTCTTATTCTGTTCTTGTCAATATTGTTTTATCCTGAATTTAGTAATGGTATGCGATACTGACTATTTTGGTATAGATTCAGGATCGAGTATATTCAAGGCTGGTATCGCTGATATTGATTCTGATACAGATCATTTCAATTAATTAAGGTAGATACATCATCGACTTGCCAATTCTCAGTTAATTTTCACAACCTTTAAGTGTTTTTGTGACATTTGCCTTTGTATTATTTAACTGTTGAAAGCCAGAACAGAATTAGGACAAAGTTAATTGGTAAATTTTACTTTTCCCACCCACACATTGTCAGTGTCTTGAATGTCTTTCTTAAGTAAACAAATTGCACAAATTGATGAGGAATAATTTTTTTTCCAAGTGTTGTTCAGAAACACTTATATGTCATAAAATGTATTCCTTCATTGAACATTTCTACATTTTATTTTTGCTTGAAAAAAAACGTTTTGAGATTATGACTTCACAACAATTATAAAACGTTAAGGATAGGAAATTCTTTCTACAATTCTACATCGTGTGTTCGGGGAGTCCAATACAGAAACCTGTCTCTCTGTCATTGCACATCACTCTAAAAACTGTTGGGTTAAAAATAACTCAATTTTGGGTAAAAAAATGGACCAATCCACAAATTAGGTCAATTTGACCCACCTTCTTGCATTGTTTTGTACAAATCAGCCAAGTTTTGGGGGTTGTTTTGTACAAAACTACCCATTTTTGTGGTTGATTTTACAGAAAACAACCCAGAAGGTTGGGTCAAATTGACCCAAGTAGTGGATCAGTCCTTTTTTGACCCATAATTGTGTTATTTTTAACCCAACTGTTTTTAGAGTGTGGGGGAAAAAACATTAAGTGCAAACAATTCCCAAATCGTTTAGAAGCCACCCTGTGCATAAAAAATGTTTCAGTCGCAGGTTTTTGTGAGCAAGTCTACCGAGCTGCTCTCTTTCTACTCATGTGCTGTGTGTGCTGGTGCCTGGTGGGTCAGGCAAATCCCAGCCGGCAGCTTGCTTGTCTGTGCTGCCAAGACCCCATCCCAATACCCACACTTGCACCCTTGTGCCGCTCACTTGCACGTTCCCGCGGAGTGTACAAGTGTGTAGGGTGTCCCAATTCTGTGAAGTGCTCTGTCGCACCGCCCCCCTTTGCGTCCTTGTTCTGCATTTCGGCTGAGGCCGCATTCATGGCCCCTCAGCCGAAGCCACAATTCATTGCGGATTTACGACATTCTGAGGAATTCCTGTACCTGTGCCGAAATGTCTCTTGATTAGCGATGGATGTCATGATATCCAAATGTCACGATACGATAATATCATGATATGAACCTCATAATACAATAATTATCACGAAATTGTGGGGAGGTTGGCAGTATATAAAAAGCTCACGATAATGTATAAAAGGTCACGATATTATATAAAAAAAGGTAATGTAACAAAAGGACATCACAAAATTCTCATTTTGTACGTAATAACAGCATTCACAAAGAAATAGTCTTGGCCAGTCATGTACTCCTATTGGCGATTAGCGTGGGTCTTAAACAGGGGTGGGCAATTCCAGTCCCTGAGGCCCAGTATCCTGCATGTTTTCTATGTCACCCTGCTGCAACCTACCTGATTCAATGATCAGGATCGTTATCCAGCTCCTGCAGAACTTGCTGATTATATGATCATATAAAACCAGGTGTGTTGCAGCAGGGAGAGATGGAAAACGGGCAGGACACCGACCCTCGAGGACTGGAATTCCCCACCCCTGGTCTTAAACATAGGTTGCATCAAATGAAACTGCACTAATAAACTAAACACCAGAGGTCACGATTCTTAAACATAGGTTGCATCAAATTAAACTGCACTGGAACTGGGGTGCTGGAACTGCACAAATGGAATATCGTGACATGACGATGACGATATATTGTGGCAATTTTAATATCGCAATATCACGATATTGACGATATTGTGACATCCCTAATATCAAACTATTACAAAGTTTAGCGTTTGTATGTGTGTAATATCCATCGATGTTCTAAAGTCACTGTTTACCCGTCTACCGTTTAGCTACGTATTTTGTCCTAGTTTAGTTGCCGTACTTAGCAACCTTCTGTGCATGTGCCGCATATTGTGCAGGAGCCGCAAATAGTCCAAATAATGATGCCGTAGCTCCCATCGATTGGAAGACCGAGCCCAAGTTTTACTTTACTACTACTTGACTGAAGTTTAACATAATTTTAAACAGCAAAATTGCTAAAGCAATAACCCGTGCCGCCATGCTCACTGACGCAGAGGCATAAATTGATCGATTGACATCACGCGCACTGTTCCAATTCTGTGATTAATGTGATTTTTTTTTTTTTTGTCTAAATAAATATCTGCATTTAAATACTCATCTCACCTCATCCAGACAGTTCGGTGTGTTTGCATTTCTCCATGACAAAAGCTGAACCTCTAATGTTAGCTCTCTAGGTTAACATGGCTCAGTCTAAACTGTACAGTCAAAAGTACAATTATGCAAATTGGGTGATGGCATCATTTAGCGGCTTCTAGTAACTTTTAGGACAGCCAATAGCTACTTTCCTTACTGAGGAGTTGGCAACACTGATTCAAAGCTTGTGCATTGAGCAGAGGTGGGGATAAGTCTTGGCTGGCATGAAGCCGACCGGAAGCCAAAGAAGATCCCCTTCAAAGCAAGCCCTGGAATCCAGAGCTTCGCTACAGATTTGGACTATGACCGTCCTGTTGAATTTTGGGAGCTCTTTCATACAGATGATATACTCCAACATATTGTGGATGAGACACACACACACACACACGCACCCCCATGCCCCCCCCCCCCCCCCCCCACACACACACACATATATAGCATATATAGATCAAAGTAAATACATTTTTTTCTCATGTAAAAATTGTAAATAGTTATATTTGGGGCGAACAAATACCCACATGCACGTACACACGTTGACATGCATGTACATACTTTTATATACTTCAAAGTTTGGTTCAAATTATACATTTGTAAATAGTTATACTTAAAAAAAAATTCACCATCAAAACACCGTTCTTAGTGTTAAGTTTATTGTTGTAAAGAATCAAAGCATTGTTTGGATGTTTGACATGTCCCAAAAGCAAAAAATATTAGCATCAAAGTTCTGCTTGAAAGGTATTGTTCCACAATTTCATTTTGTTGCTGTTTTCTAGTCAGAAACATTGGAAATATTGGTGAAACTTAGCTCTGTTTTACTGCTTATTATAAAAAAACAAACAGACTGAGAAATATAGAAGAAAAACATTTCTGATGAAAGAATAAAGTCAAATCTTTCTTTTGAGTTTAGAACACAATATTCTGGGACCTTGAAAGATCAGTCAATTTCCTCTGAAATGGTTGGCAATATGGACTTGGCTGCTTGGAAAACGGCCTGCAATGAATGTGTTAAAAATAATAATAATAATAATAATAATAATAATAATAATAATAATAATAGTTCAATGACTGGTCGCTGATAGTGCAGTAGTACACACGCCTGAGATGTGTGCGGGCAGCATGGGATCGGTTCCCACTCAGTGACAGTGTCTGTGTGTGCCCTGCGACTGGCTGCCGACCAGTTCAGGGTGTAGTCCGCCTTTCCCCCATTGTCATCTGGGATAGACTCCAGCACCTCCCCGTGACCCTGCACAGGATAAGCGGTGTGGAAGATGACATGAGACGGTTCAATGAATTCTCCACTGATTCATAGGGTTCGATGTATGCTGTTGTCATATATTTATAAATGAAACACAATGACATCCAACACATACGTCCGGGGAACTCAGAATCTTTATGCCTGCACCACCTGCACATTGTCAGGTGCGCCAGCGGTACACACGTCGTCACGGGCGGGTTAAAGGGAGCCGTGCCCACACACTAAATGCTTGTACACCAACCAGGGTTGTCTAAAAAATAAATTATTTAAAAAAAAATATTTTTATTTTATCAAGTGTTCAGGCCGACAGCTCCTCTGTTCAGTGGATCATTCTCCATTGCCGGGTAAACTGCGAGTAAATGCCTGAGTGCAGCATTCACTTTCTCCCGACCACCCAGCCAATGAGCCCACCGCAAGAAAAAAAACAAAAAATTAAAAAATCCTCCTCTCACTCTGTTTGGAAATACTTTGCTTACTTGGTCCTCATTTCGTTTCGACACTTTATTATTAAGCAGATGATTAAGTAGTAGTAGTAGACGGAAAAAAATGGAAACTAATTAGCTAATTAGCTAGTTTTGCCATATAGCGCCCTTGTAAGCACATGCGCCGTGAGGCATGCGACAGGTGTATGACAGGCTGCCTTGTAGGTCAGTCGGCAAATTTCACGATGGATGATTGACAGCAAACTCCTTCACTGCCGCTGACAGGCTGGAACAGTATATTATATCAACAGCATAAAACTGGGACGGCTGCCAATGATTGAGTTAATGCCATGAGATTTATCAACACTCCTTCACGATCAACAGCTAGCTCACGATTGACGAAATGGGCACCTCTGCTGTAACTAAACCAACTTTTTACATTTTTTTTTCCTGTTTTTATTTCCTAATTACAACAATTATACCAGGGCTACACAATGTTAGCTTATTAAAAATATATACTGTACAAGCTATCAGAGCTGGGCATTCCGTCTATGTGGAATTTAATCTAAATTTAAAATAGATGGACTAAGCATAGTCGGAAGCCCCTTTATTTAGTCTGTCATTAGTCCATTCTTCGCAGTTGCTATGGTCCTTTTATGCATTGTACCTTTTATGATGCCATATAGGCCTGAAGTCTTACAGTTTCAAAGTTTGAGTTACACAGTGACACGTCAGTATGCCGAACTTTCTTCGAGTGAGGATGCAAACTCTCTTCCAATCCAGCTCTCTGTTGTACTTTGTATTTTCATTGATAGACTTTTTATTCTACAACTTACGTGTCATGTCTGTGTATGGGTCCAAATCCTGCTCCTCACGTGACAGAACGTACTGACTCATGGACCCAGCAGACACAATCCCTCAAGCCGAAGACGTCACCACCTGCTCCTAACCATCCTTCCACCTCCAATCAGGGAGTGATTGTCTCACCGGCTGCTGCTTTGCCTTTTCACTGGGAACCTCTCGTGTCGCTCCTCCACAATGGGTCACTCAGGCCGTCGCAAGTCCCGGTCCGCCTCCAACTTCCCTCAGCCTGCCGCCCACACCCTTCGTGTAAGTTCAGTCTTTTCTTCCACATCTGTCATCTTTGCCATCTACTTGTCCTAGTTTTGCACATTCCCCTTCTAGTTTAACAACCGATGTTTTGTTTTTAGAATCAGATTTATCTGACTATGAAGATGGCCATGATTTGGTTAATATCCTTTCTGATTCTGACATTGATTTTGTGCTTCGTGGGTTTTCAAGCCCTTGTCAGTTTTTGTCACATTTTTCCGATGATGATCTCTTAGTTTCCAATTCAGATTTTGACACTGATTTTGTTTTCCCGGTCATTTACCCATTCATAATTCAAGCCCATATCACTTTTTGCCTTGTATTTCTGATGATGATCCCTCAGTGTCCACTCCAGAACCCTTCCCATCAGACCCTGGGTTGGCCATTTACACGGGACCCCGTGGGGTGGCCACCCTAGGCGCCTGAGTAGAGGTTCTGGTTCTTCCCAAAAGACCGCTTCTTCCAAGTCGCGTCACTCCGAACCTGCACCCTTAGTGTCCACCGCTGAACCCTTCCCTTCAGACCCTTCTTTGGGTGCCCGGTTGGCCAATTACACGGGACCCCCGCGGAGTGGCAAACTTGGGCGCCCAAGTAGAGATTCTGGTTCCTCCCATAATTCAGCCTTTTCCAAGTCACGTAATTATGAACCTATACCCAAGCCATTACACTCTCTACCTTTTTCGGCACCTCGGTCACTGCGTACTAGGGGTGGGCGATACTGGGAATTTTGGTATCGATCCGATACCAAGTAAATACAGGGTAGTATCGGCCGATACCGATATGATACCGATACTTTTTCCTAGGAAATGTTATGATCCCCTTGAGTTTGTATATTATGTTTTATATATATATATATATATATATATATATATATATATATATATATATATATATGTATATATATATATATATATATATATATATATATATATATATATATATATATATATATATATGTATATATATATATATATATATATATATATATATAAAATGTTTTAGTTTTTATTAAATAACTACAATCCAAACTTTTAACGGTATAAAAAACAAAATACTAAAAAAAAGCAGCAATGTAAAGAAACTACAAATAATGTCAACATGACAACTAAAATACATCTCATTGCAAAATGTTTTGAAAATAAAGTCAGTAGTTCAAATAATGTAAACAATACAATGTAAAAACCTTTAACAGTAGAAAAAACAAAATACTTCTGCTACAACAACTATTGTTGATTTGTTTTGGCTGAAAAGCCTCTACCAGAGTACGTTGTCTCTGTGTTCGCGGGGATGTTCTGGTTTGGGGATCTCCCCCTCCATCCTCCTCCCTCAACTTTGCTTGCAGCTCGTTGCTCTCTGTAGGGTGAGCTGTTTTCATATGTTTGTGTAAATTTGTGGCCTTACCACAATAGCAGAGCACAAATCGCACTGTCCTTTTCTGTTGTTGTAAAAAAAAAGTCCACACCGCGCTCTGCTTCTTGTTTGGCTCTGCCATTGCTTTAGGTTCTGGCCGCTCTCACTCTCCCGTCGCCCTCTCTGCCAGGGAGGGGACACAAATGTGCCTGAGTCACTCACTCAGGCGGATACTCAGGCCTTGTCTACACGTAGCCGGGGATTTTTAACAACCGTATACCCCCCCCCTTCCTGCGTTGGAATACACATTTAAAAAATGCATCCACACGTAACTGCAGAAGTGCGTTTTCAAAGCCTCTAGGCGGCAGTAGTTAGCCAAATACTGTCCATTCGGACAAACCTCTGTCCTTTGATATCACTTCTACGAAACCAAAAACATGGCGCTAAACTCGTTCGGGAGAACCGACAAAAGGTCAGAATTGCTTTTAAACCTTTCACCGAGAAGCAGTGGTTGGTTGCGGACAAATAAGTAAGCAAAAAGCGCATCGAGAATGGCTATAACCAACGCAGCACCGCGAGAGTCCATTTTGACTCTAATGAAAACACAAGTCGCGCAAGTGACGTCAAAGCATTGTTGTTGCACGGTGACGACGTAAATCTCCGGCTATACGCGTCCAGACAAAAACGTGGATCAGGAGATATTCGGATATGACCGCAAATCCCTACTACGGCCGGAGTTTTGCGTTTTCACTGAAAAAACTCTGGGGACGTGTGGATGATAGGGCTAACTGCAGGCTTATATCCAGTGTTTTCAAAAGCCCCGTCTACGTGTAGACAGGGCCTCAGAGAGTAGCAGGAGGCGGTGGGCGAGAGAGGGGGGAGGGGCGGTATTTGCTCAGACAAGCGGCGCTTTGCGGAAATTGGTGGAGGAGCGAAGTATCGGGTATCGATCTAATCCAAGTACTTGCTTGGTATCGATAATATTGATATTTGGATCGATTCACCCACCTTTACTGCGTACTTCTTCACCTAGTTCCATTCATCCCAGCACCTTGGCAACTACAGGCTCCCATGCCGGCTCGTCTGCACCCGGGGCCTCTGCAATGCCAGGCCCTCTTCCTGGCACCTCAGCAACTACAGGCTCCCATGCCGGCTCCTGGGCAGTGCCAGGCTCACTTGCCCGCACCCTGGCAACTACAGACTCCCATATCGGCACCTCTGCAGTGCCAGGCCCCCTTCCCGGCACCTCAGCAAATGCAGGCCCCCGTCTTGGCTCCTCAGCACCACCAGGCTCTGACTCTGACCCAGTGGTGCAAGCTTGTCAACCTCCTTCTGATTCTGCTACGGTGGTGCAAAGCCTTCGGCTGCCTTCTGAATCTGCTACGGCGGCGCAAGGCCTTCAGCTGTTCTCTGACTCTGCTCCGGCAGTGCAACTTCTGTGGCTGCCCTCCAACTCTGCTCTGGTGGCGCAACCTCTGCGGCTGCCCTTAGAGTCTTCTACGGCAAAGCAAGCTCTGTGACCTCCTTCCGATCCTGCTACAGCGGCGCAAGGCCTTTGGAGGCCCTCTGACCCGGCTTGGACAGCACAACTCTGCTCCGGCGGTGCAACCTCTTCGGCTGCCCTTGCATTCTGCTACGACGGCGCAAGGCCGTTGGCTGCCCTCTGATTCTGCTACGTCGGCGCAAGGCCTTTGGCTGCCCTCTGACTCTGCTCCTGTGGCGCAACCTCTGCGGCTGCCCTTGGATTCTGATACGGCAGCGCAAGCTCTGCGATCTCCTTCCGATCCTGTTACAGCGGCGCAAGGCCTTCTGCTGCCCTCTTAATGTGCTCCAGCGGCGCAACCTTTGTGGCTGGCCTTGGATTCTGCTACAGCGGTGCAAGCTCTGCAGAGTCCTTCCGATTCTTCTACAGCCTGAGGCTGCCTTCATCCCCTGTGTGGCCCTCTGGTCGCCCTCCTGACTGGCCCTGTCAAGAACCTTTCATCTGGTCTGCAGGACTGCCACTGGATTTGCCTCGCCAAGATTCTCTCGTCTGGCCTCCAGGTCACCCACCAGACTGGTCCTGTCAAGAACATCTTGTCTGGCCTTCAGGAGGGCCACTAGATTGTCCCCGCCATGATGCTCCCATCTGGTCTCCGGGTCACCCACCAGACTGGTCCTGCCAAGACCCTCTCATCAGGCCTCCTGGATGCCCACCGGACTGGCCCCGCCAAGAACCTCTCGTGTGACCTTCGGGAGGGCCACTAGATTGTCCCCGCCATGACCCTCTCGTATGGCCTCCGGGTCGCCCACCAGACTAGTCCTGCCAAGACCCTCTCGTCTGGCCTCCTGGACGCCCACCGGACTGGTTCCGCCTGGTACCTCTTGTCTGGTCTTCTCCGATCTGTTCTTGAGTTTGGTTTTACTTTAGAATTTAGTTACATGTTTTCATCATGATTCCTTTGTATGTGTCTGTTTGGTTAGGTTATTGTGTCCATCTGTGCTCCGTTACCAGATCCCTCGAAGTACTCAATCAACTCCCAATAGCACTTTGTGTCTTGTCCAGGCATTCCTCGTCTCATCAGTTTATATTTAGTTCCTTGTTTTCCTTCAGTCTTTGTCAGTTCATTGTTTCTATTGCGTTTTTCTTTGCTGCCTTAAGGCCTAGAAAGACCAAAATTATGTTGGCCAACAGTGACAGACGCTTACACCCTGTGGTGCCCGGCCGGCTGTCGGCACGTCACGCTGGAAAAATACACCGCAATGACAGACAGCGACGCTGACCATTAAAATACCTTCTGCGCATGCATAAGATGTAATATCCTTTAATACCATCGGCGGCGGTAGTCACTATTTCTCATTGGTAGAAAAATCAAACCGGAAAGCTGTTGGCCGGGGGCGGATTATAAAAACGTAAACAATGCATTCAGCTATATTCTTCGCTCACGATGAACGCCCACGCGAAGTAAACCATCACATTCTTGACACGGTATTGTGAAATACTTCAATTGACAACCCTCACTCTTGTACGTGTAAGAAGATTAAGGCAGTGGAGGCGTGCTCACTGTTTATCCGGATTTGTCACTTCCTGTTGGTGCTCCGAGTGCTGACCTGCTAGCTAACAGCCAATCAGAGTGACCAAATGTTACAACTGGCGACGCCGATTCAACATACGTAAACGCCCCGCAGACGCTTACTGATGAGTTACGACTCTACGACGGTGGTCACTACACCAATCAGACGGTGCATTCAGATGCTATGACGCTTCATGACCTTCCGATGTCGGTTTGGTCTATCTAGGCCTTTAGTCCAAGTCGCAAGCAGGTAATGTCCATCTGTGCTCGTTTACTTTGATCCTTTGTGTTACCTCCCTCTGTACACTCTGTGCCTTGTTTAGTGTTACTCGTGTTGCTCATTGTCTTGTCTGTATTTGGTTTATTGCTTTCTTTCAGTTTTTGTTGGTTCATTGTCTTTGTCGGGTCTAATTGCTGTTTGTTTGCTGTCTTCATCCAAGTACAGCTGGTTTCCTAGTGTTTGTTGAGTTCCTTTAATTCTTGTTGTTTCAGACTGAAGTTTATTTTGTGTTTTTTTTTATTTTTGACCTTGTTTCTGTTGTTGTTTTAGATTCTGGGCACCAGGTGGGTACCCCTTGAGGGGAGGGGGGTACTGTTATAACCAGTTGTTTATGTGATGTATCAGTTGCTCTGCAGTTGCAGTGGTCCTTTTATGCTTTGTCTCTTTTATGATGTCATATAGGCCTGAGGTCTTACAGTTCAAAAGTTTGAGTTACACAGTGACACATCAGCACGTCAAACCTTTTTTGAGTGAGGATGCAAACTCTCTTCCAATCCAGCTCTCTGTTGTTACTTTGTATTTTCGTTGATAGACTTTTTACTCGACAATTTACGTGACATGTCTGCGTATGTGTCAAAATCCCGCTCCTCACGTGACAAAATTAGGGCTGTAGGAAGACACTTTCATCTTTACGCAGGACTGTAAGCTGCCGTCTTTTTCTAAAAAAATCGGAATTTTTTGTGTAAGCGTTCATAGTATAAATGCAACCTCGGTCTCTTTCGTGTGTGAACATAATGCATCCCCAAAGTGACTCGCATGCGCAGAAGAAGAGACGACGTCACTCACGAGTGTTTACGGAAATAAATGTGGTCCAGCGTGTTGGGGCATTTCGACAGTGGAGCGATTTGGTAGGAGGTAGAAATACAGTATTTGGGGGAAACGATGAGGCGAGGCTTTTTGATCTCATTTCATAAAGACGTCACTAAAGATGGAGTGACGCCATAACCGCACGTAAAAAATGCGCCGATCTGAGCCGTGGCTGAATTTGTACTATCACTATAAATGTCCACTTTTCCACTTTTTCAAATGTCAATGTATTAAAATTAAAGTCAAATATAAAGTCAATACAGTGGTACCTCTACTTACGAACGTCTCTTCATACAAAATGTTCAAGTTGCGAAACGCTTCAACAGGAAAATATTGCCTCTCGTTACAAAAGAAATTTCAGGATACGAAAGGTAAAAGTATGGGCTGCTACTAGCAGTATGGGCTGCTACTCGCAGCTCCGGAGTTTCCTGAATGCAACATACTCATAGCTGCTCTGCCATTGGCTAGCCTAGCATCTTTCTGGCATCCCACTGGCTAAGAGGGACCTCTACCATATGTCTATGTGTGCAGATAGACAGGTAGCTAGATAGATATGTGATAGATATGTCTATGCAGCATCCTAGTCATTCGCCCCTTGGGCCATGAGGTGTTCCAATAGTTTTACGTGAATTAGAAACGAGGAAAAGAAAAAATGTTTGTCCATACAAACAAAGCAAGAGATAATAGAAAAGTGTGAAAGGGGGATGCGTTTGGTTGATCTCGCCAAAGAATATGACCGTAATGTATCGACAGTCGCCACGTTATAGTTCTTTACAAAACGCCATGCAAAAACCACTTCTGAGAGAGAACATGAACCAAAGAGGGCAAAAAGCGATGAGGACAGTAATTAAAAGGTAAACGACCATCATTTTTATTCCTTACTCTCTTCTTTGTTTTTTTACATTATGCACAACTCTCATTTATTGTGCAATAATGTATTCTTTACATGTTTTCATGCATTTTTATGCTTTGTAAAACATTTATGTCTCAATATTGGGGGGCTTGGAACGGATTAGGGCATTTACACGGAAAACGCGTCTCTACTTACAAAATTTTCTACTTAAGAAATTTCTTCCAGAACCAATTAATTTCGTAAGTAGAGGTACCACTGTACTGTTATTCAAAACAACTTTTCAAATTCTATCCCCCAGCTGCCAGCAATTTCCCTCCGCCCATGCAGAGCTCATTTTCAGATATATGTGACCTGGCGCGTTTCAGACCGCGGTCGCATTGCAAAGATTTCTGTACGTATCCGATCAAGGACCACATATGAAAGTGGCCAAAAACTTTAATAAGAAGACATGATACGCGTTTTTGAGACAAATAAAATAGGGTGGCGAACCCTGTTCTAGAACTTTCAGAGCCTATGGAGTTTGTCACAAGTGTCATGGTCAAAGTCAAGTCATGTCAAACAAGTCATCGGCTTCCTAGAGGAGACCAATCTTTGTGACTGGCCTGTCCAGATAGCTTGTCCTCGTGTTGATCTTACAGGGACACTTGGATGAGCTTAACATTGGCACTTATATAATAGATTTGCATGTAAAAATGACATCAGTGCTAAAATGCCCCCCCCCCCCAAAAAAAAGACTCTGTAGTGATTTATTTTTGTGATTACATTTACGACAAATTGCCACGCCCCTTTTTGGGGCTGGGCTTGTTATTTTTTGGGTCTCAGCGGTCTACGTCACGGGAGGGAGCCAAGCATGGTAATATTGCTCGCTTTGTCAGTTCTGTTGTCTAAAACGGCGACCGATCGCCACCAAAATGCAAATGCACATTACTACTCTTGTCCACTTCAACCTGTCAAAGTATAAAAGTGTTCTGCACAATAGTTTGGATTTATAGACATAAAACGTGATCTCATAATGATCACCTCCACAAAATCAAAAATACCGTGGCGATCGCTTCTCCACTTACACAGGCTGAAGCGGACAAGAGCATGAATGTACACACAAACCCGACTGGTTATATTTCGGACATTCAGCGACACCAAACTCGTGTCAACTCTCGGGAGGCAGATGGCAACTGGCAGTGGGCAAGCAATTAGGCAAGCATGGATCTTTAGTGACCAGCCCCCCCCACCCATTCCCTCCCCAGCTAACAGTAGGATAACAGTAAAGCTAATAGCAACAACTAGCTTCAGGCCATTATAACAAAAGGCGTTAGCACAACAAGATTAGCTCTTTACTGTCTGCGCAGCGTGTGGAGGTGATCATGAGCCTGCGTCTTCATGTCGCAGGGTTGCCTCCCAAGCAGTCGCGTGCGTTGTCCTACACCGCTTACAGCCGGGAGGGTGAAGCGGCGTCAGAGTGAGGTAAGACCTCATCGAACACCGGGGTTGTCTTGAACGTGCGCATCCGACGCCACAGCCGCTTTGGAACGCACCATTTCGGCTTTTACGTTCCAAATTGGACAGCTTATTGTAGGCCGAAAAACTGTGGCCATTCCTCATCCAAATAAATGTGCACGTCTCCTCATTCCCACTTCAGTCACTGTAAATATCCTGACTGGTGTTAAATGCCTTGCTCATCCTAACCGTGATCAGCAAAGAAGCAGTGTTTTTTTGTTTGTTTGTTTGTTTTAAGCAAAGAAGCAGTGTGCGCTCGTCCCAGCATAAATCTATGCAGCTCTGCTCACTTCCACATTCCTGCTTTCGCATATAAATCAGCCACGGAGAGGTTAATCCTTTTGATATGCTGAAGGGGTCATTAGTAAGGATGTCCACATAAATTTTGGTGCCAATTGATTACCATTTTTGGACATTATAAGCAATGAAACTACAATGATTTCCAATGGAGAGTTTGTAATCCGTTCCTACAGTTACTCCGACCGAACAAGGACAGAACGGTAGGGGGTGCGGCCATTCTCCTCATTAACAAGAGGCGTTATTCATGGAGTCACTTATTTCCTAATTTCTCCCAAATTTGTGGATAAAATAGAAAAGGACAACTATTTTAGTGATCCAAAAAAATATAAAATTAACTTGTTAGTGAAAACTAACTTGTCGAACAAGTCCTCTTTCATCCTGCACACCTTTGACACCTCTCCCCATAATCCAAGTGTAGCAAGGTGCACAGTCGTCCACAACAAGCACAACATCTCAAGGGATTAAATTGCTTGATTTTATTCCATTTTTGGCACTCGCGAAGTCGTGGCTCCTTTGTCCATCTTTTCCCAAAAAGTTTGGACTCGTACTGTATTTATCTTCTCTTCATACAGAATACAAATCTTACTTTTGAAAAACACCAGGAGGAATAGGTGGCTGAGGAGAAGGTTGTGGTTGGGAGTCAGAGCCTCTAGGTTATTAGAATCTGTAGACGCTGTTCTGGTCTGCTGTTGAGAATATCTTACATTTTGCACAGCACAGTGTGGAGACCGTCATCATTCAGAGTTTGTGTTTTAGTAGATTTGAGGACTTTCCTGATTGAACAAATTAACCTCTCCCAGGCTCCTCCGTGATGAGAACCACCTGGAGGATTAAATCTCCACTTCATTCCTTTCTGGAGAAGTTCATCATGAATCTGAGACTGATTCCATTGTTTTAAAAATGTTTCAATTCTCACTCAGCACCAACAAAGTTGGTTTCGTTGTTCTTTGACTTGGCCTCTTTGTGCTATGAAGCGATGTAAGGTGTTGATGAAGGAATCTGTCTCGAATGACATAGCTACTTCGATATGTATGGCTCTCAAAGCTCAGCAGGTGAATATCACTCCATATATTTTCACTTTACATCTTCCACATTTCACTTCAAATGGACAAAAACAATCAACCGTTGTTGAGGTGACTGAGGTGGTTCAACTGGTGAACTCCTATTGAGTGGCAGGTCTGCCTTCTCTTGGCTAGCTGGTCGTGCCAAAACCCGTCATCAAACAACACATTTGGCCAAGATCTTTCGGACTGCCATGCTTTGAATCTTGCGTCTTTGCTGCAGAAGCTACAGGGCCAAAATCTGCAGGCTTAATTTAACCCGTTGCAGTTCACCTGGTATTTTTACCTGAACGCCTACAAAGGTGCACCCAAAGTAAAACTGAAGCTGTACTTTAACCATTTGGAGTATCAGCATAGTTTTGGTCTCTTTTTGAAGATAACACTTTGAATTTTTTCCTCAATGGTCGCAATCTTTTTAAGTGCTACTGGTACTGAATTATGGAAGTTTGAATAAATAAAAGAAGGCGGATTTTATGTCGGCCTATTTTTTTTCTTGTCCAAAAATCTGCCTGGAAAATTTTGGATTAGCGTGCTGGACCAAAATAACACAACAGGATTACAGCTCAAAGTCTCCTCCAATTCCATTTCAAATTTGACAATAATACGACAGAAAATGAGCATTTTACACAAGTTTTACTAAAGGGATGTCCAGGCGAACCAAAAGTGTGCCATTTGGGTGATCCCATTGCAACCATGTTCACAAACGTAGGAGAAAAGGCTGCTATTGTGGAATGCTTCAGCAATCATGAGTTCTAATGAAAATTAAGACTTGGCGCTATCATATCCTACATCCAGATAAAAAAAAAACGCAAAAAAATCAAAGAAGGTGACGCGATATGACGTGCGCTCTCTCGCACAGACCTGATGTCGCTGCCGGCGGCTTTGAAAGTGTGTGTTGCGCAGGTTACGCACGGTGTTTTTATTCAAAAGAGTTTCCATGTTTTTTCTTAAGAATTTCATTGGCCATTGAATGCGTTAATCACCAGCTTAGCAAGTTTGGTTGTGACTGCAAACATAACTGACCATATGCAGGGGTGGTACTATTTACGCATGTAATATGTTCATTGGCTGTTGAACTCCTGACACGGGAAACATTCGTTTATTGGATCAAGTAAGCAATCAATCAAATATAAGGTCCAGCCTATGTTTTGAAATCTCGTGTGGCTAAATCGTCAAAGCTAACTCAATCAATGATGGAAAATATGTACCAAATATGCGCATCTGATAGCAACATATTTGGCTATACACACTAGACTATAGACTATGCTAGAAAACAGCAATCAAATACCTCGGCAGTACTTAAAAAGCCTGGTGTCTCACCAGCCGTGCAAACCCTGGGTCACTGCCTGAATGTCTCCTGCAATGCTGGGGAAGTGGATGATTTTGGTGGTCACTTACCCAGTGACCCGGTGGATGGTGAACTGTTACCATCCCAAAGATTCGTGACACCACCTGGTATGATGCCCCACTCACCATCCAGAAGAGAAAGACCAGGACCTTGATCTCTGCAGTCCATCCATGGTGTCGGTCCTGGTTCAGGAGATTCAGCAACACCCCATGTGAGCCCCTGCTCAGGTGAAAGTCTGTTTGGAGATCTTCTCTATTGTAGAAACAGTCCAGCATTGGCCCACCCAGGTTTACTCTGCAGTATGGACGGATTTTTTGGGGGGGAATATAAAACATAAACACAAGTTAATGTGTATTTTATTATTATTTTTTGTTTTACCTGCTTACATTATTATAAAAGATTTACTAACTTAATTTTAAGAAATCCAGCCTAGCCTAGTTCTAGCCCCCTCTGACCCCCACTACTGTATAATACATTTACCGTGTGAAAAAATTGGTATTTGGTCACAACAAAGCCATTATGTTATCAAAACGTACAAGTATTTTGGGAGATTATATCCAATTATTTCAATATCAATAGATTGGTTGAGAAATAACATTAACAAAATGAATTTGTGCTTATGTTTTTTATTCCTTATTGGCTATATTTTAGACATAACTAGAACTTCATTTGACTGCAAAAGAAAACAAGTCGATGAGAGAGTTTGGCTCTGCTCTCTACCTCGAAGAGTAAGTAAACGAGAGAGTTAAATAAAATAAAAACAATATTGGGGTCTATAGCTCAAAACAAAAGGGGACAGCAGCCTATGAATTTGGATGGAGACAAAAAAACGCAGTGGTTATTTTTGCCGTGACCAGAGTGGTCGTAATTGCCGATTGCTGCATTTGAAAAGACGCAGTGCGACCTACTGGCATACAGATACATAAACCTTCAAAGCAGCTCAGAAACAGGTGAATGTGATAACCTTGGTCTGCGTGTTATGGTTAGGGTTTGTCTGGTAATGCTGATAACATCCTGTTAGTGACAAAACAAATTGACAACTTTGAGAAAACAGAAGTTGGGTGAAGCGAGGCAGCACGCGTCCCGAGGCTTGTGAATGGCTGGGCAACCCATAGAGGAGCAGCGGCATGAGGGATTCCCAGTGAAAAGCCAGACGCAGTGGTTGAGTGGTGCAATAATCTATCCATTCGTCCATCCACAATCTGAACCACTTATCCTCACTAGAGTCTCAGGCCTGCTGGAACCTATCCCAGCTGTCTGTGTGTGCTAGGCAGGGTACACCCTGTACTGGTTGCTAATCAATCACAGTGATGTAATAATAGTGCGAAACAATGAATTTACAATGAAATTTGTTGCCAACACTTTTAAATATTGATTTTTATCAATTTGTTGTTGCAGCCCTACTCTTGACCAACCAATTCATTGTATATGTGCTGCCATGGCGCAACAGTGCAGTACCATGCCACTGGCAGCGCATAAAGTGAGTGACTGTCACTGCAGCAGACGTGCCTGAATTGAAAAATGTTTAGTTTGCAGTAGCATGCTGTGACGACCTCTAAGTACATCCAGTATGGTAGATGGTGTTGGAGGCATTTTAGAGTAACAATAACCAGAGATTTTGGCAGAGTTCTACAGTTCTTGAAACAACAGAGGAAAGAATGGAAGGGGAAAATGGAGGGATCACTAATTAGTGCAGTGCCCCAGTGTCCTGAGCTAGGGGTACAAGACAGACAAAATAATGTGGTTAAAAAAAGGCACAGCTAAACAGGGAGCTCTCCACTAGTTTGGAGGTACACCGTTGATTGAAAGTGCCATAAATGTGTGATTTTAGCATTTTCATCAATAACAATTTTATCTTAAAATCAAATATAGCATAGCCACCCATGCTTCACTTTTATCACGTTTCCTCATCCTCATTTTAAGAAAAGCCAGGGCTTTCCATTGCCATAATTTGGCCAACTTTATGCCCAAACCAGTGGGAAAATGCACCTGGCTACTTCCTGTTCATTCCTGTAGCAACCCCAGACAAAATACAGGCAAGCTTGTGCTGTGCCACAGTTTTCACTGGGCTGTCCTGCATCCTACGCCGTGGTGGAGGCCACAAAAAACAAGTGTAGTGTGTAAACACTTTCACACTTGTCACCCCCATGTTCTGCTGGAATATTTGGCAGAGTTTTCTTGTATCCCCTCAGGAAGAGTATCCCGTTGGAGACATTCTCTTCTGAGAGACGTGTTGACTTGGTAACTTCCTGAGTAGCCTGACCCGACCTTGGTACCCTGTGAGATCCCGGGCTACATTTTTCTTTGTATTAGAATTCATATTTTGCACAGATCAGCCTGAACTATTGTTTTGCAGTTGTATGTTTTATTGAGGTGGCACGGTGGCCGGCTGGTTAGCATTTCCGCCTCACAGTTCAGAGGTCGTGGGTTCAATCCCAGCTCCGGCCTACCTGTGTGGAGTTTGCATGTTCTCCCCGTGCCTGCGTGGGTTTTCTCCGGGGCTCCGGTTTCCTCCCACATTCCAAAAACATGCGTGGTAGGTTGATTGGACACTCTAAATTGCCCCTAGGTGTGATTGTGAGTGCGTTTGTTTGTTTGTCTCTGTGTGCCCTGCGATTGGCTGGCAACCAATTCAGGGTGTTCCCCGCCTGCTGCTCGAAGACAGCTGGGATAGGCTCCAGCACGCCCGCGACCCTTGTGAGGAGAAGCGGTATAGATAATGGATGGATGGATGTTTTATTGAATGGAAATCCCTCACACTCTCACTGAGGGGATTTGCAACACGGACATACACATGCACATGCATGCAGTCACACACAAACCAACACATCATTGCTTTAGTGCCGTGTAAATTGGGGGACATGGGGGAACTGTTGATGCCCCCGATTAGGTGGTTGCCCCATTGGCCGCACTCTGTGCACGCCCCTGCATATGTGAGCCCTCTCTAAGCAATCTGTTTGTGCAACACTGTGATGAGAATTATTGCACATATAAATCAAGTACTCTAATTGGTCAGGAGCTATAAACACTGCAGGAGATCCTGCCTCAGGCTGCTCCTAATTGGCCACCTGCTACCTAGTACACAATGACGTATTGTAGGTCCAAAGCAGAAGTCAGTCAGCACGAGAACAACAACAGGTGTACAAGATTTGGTAGCATGTTTGTTTTTTGTTCAATATGTGCAACTTGTACTTGTATCGCTTTGTTTTAGGAGTAACACTATTTAATATGTAAGCATTTTTCTTTATTTGTTTTTCAATTAAGAGTTTTTATCTGTATTTTCAATTATGTTCAGATTAATATTGTTATTTTGGTAATTTATACATAAATTGTATTGTACGTCTGCACTCACTACACAATACACATACTATACGTTAAGTAGAAATTTGCTCAACTAGACCATGATCAGAAGTTTTGCAAATCTTCTGGATCTTAGGCTCTCTCAATCTAGCACCTTATTTACAAGGTATTTCCTGTGGAACAGCTCTGTTGAGTATTGAAATAATTCAACTTTTTAAAAAAAGGAAAAAATATTCAAAGAAAATAATTCAAATACCAAATATAATTTAGCAACAAAGGTGAAGAATGAAATAAGTAAAAATGTACAGGGGCCAACATTAATGGTGGTCCAGGGCCAGTATGGCAGTGTGTCACGCCACAACGTACATCACAGACACGAGGCCAACCGGACGGTCCACATTTCTCAGAATACACCGTAATTTGGCCACCAAAACGTTTGAAAAGGCTTTTATTACCAAAGCAACCCGGTCGAAATAAGATGTTGTAAAGACTCAAGCAAATACCGCAAGCATGTGTTTGTTTGGATAAAGTTCATGAACAATGGGGTTAGGCTCACATTGTTCGCCATACCAGCAGCAGCAGGACCATGGAGTGGCAGTGCTGAACAAAGGGAACGACGCGAAGTGAAGCGTCATTGCTAGAATATTATGTTCAACAATTTGCGATCACAGCAGTGTGCTACTAACTTTATTATAAACTTATTAACATTAATAACATTTGTCACAGTAGGTTTACGGAACAAGTACTTTTTTCACTCAGGGTCAAGTAGAGGGTCAGGTAGCTTTGAATAGTTTGGGTTTTTTTCCCCCATAATGCTGCACTCCGCAGGATTTTGAGTTTCTAATGGCTACTGCCACCTGCGTCCAAAAAATGAAATTGCACACTCCTTTCTCTGCGTGCACAATGCACGTTCTAAATTACAGGTGCTGCTGGAAGACGACAGGATCGTAAGTTAATCTATTAATGTATATGACCCGGTTTTACATTAAGTTGCTGCTATGTGCGACGTATTATTAGCGTGCATCGTTAACTTTCATTCAAAAAGCAGATTGCAGTCAAAATTACAGTGTTGTGTTTCAGCTTTTATGCATTATGGGGCCAACGTTTCACTCCAGTCAAATTCTGTTGGTGCTATCAGGTAACGTAACTGGTTCCGTTGCTTTATGTACCCACAAACGGTAACACACGACATCTGTTTATATATCCAAACCGCTGCTGTCCCGGAAAGCTCTCAGTCTCACCGTCTCTGTGAAGACCCTGGGCGCAGCAAGCATGCACATCGTATTTAGGATGATGTCCTGCTCCCGCTGCTTAAAAATAAGAAAACCTAGGCTTCATATGCAGAGAAGAGATGCATAAGGCATGGTAGAGAGGAAGCAAAGTGTGGTGTGGTGTTAATTTTTCACCCATTGATAAAGTTAGTGCAAAGTGACAATTATGTGATAAAGATGTTGCATACTGCGGCAACACAAGTAATTTATAGAAACATCTAAAGACAGCACGTCCCGTATTGCACAACATATGCACAAAATAAATGTGCATTTCCATGACCAGTATTTGTCATGTGAATTGCCTGTGTAAAGATAATTTGATTGAAAAAAAAAACAGGTATCGTATCGGTATTGATTACATTGCAAGAAAAAGTATCGGTATCAAATCTAATCTGTGACGTGTGGTACCGCCCATCCCAAGTACTTTTATGTTGGAAGATGGATAGATAGATAGATAGATAGATAGATCGATAGATAGATAGATAGATAGATGGAGCTGCTTCATCACTGCAGTGGTGTTATGGCGTATAATGGCCAAAACTGTGCAACATATTTTATTCAAGATTATCTTCTATGCGGGCGGCACAGTGGTCGACTGGTTAGCACGTCCGCCTCACAGTTCAGAGGTCGTGGGTTCTATCCCGGCTCCGGCCACCCTGTGTGGAGTTTGCATGTTCTCCCCGTGCCTGCATGGGTTTCCTCCGGGTACTCCGGTTTCCTCCCACATTCCAAAAACATGCATGGTAAGTTGATTGGACTGTCTAAATTGCCCCTAGGTGTGATTGTGAGTGCGGATGTTTGTCTCTGTGTGCCCTGCAATTGGCTGGCAACCAATTAAGGGTGTCCCCCGCCTACTGCCCAAAGACAGCTGGGATAGGCTCCAGCACGCCCGCGACCCTTGTGAGGATAAGCGGTATGGATAATGAATGAATGAATGAATGAATATCTTCTATGCAGGCCCACTAGTTTAAAGAAGGCATTCTGATTAATATTGCATTTGTGGAAAATGAGTTAAGCAGGGAAATTTAGCCATCTCACGGGGTGACCATTTTGTCACTTCTGTCAACTGAAAATAACATCACAATTGCTTCAGACATCTCCCTCTTTACATTGCAGGTGGTCTCCTTGGTCTCTTCAACACCTATGTCAGAAGTGGGGCCGCATAACCTCTGCCCACGTTCAGATCTGTGAGCTTACTTGAAATGTGTGGCATGATTGATGACCCTGAGATAGTGATGGGCCGAAATCGGGCGAGGCTCCGGAGCTTGTGTCGAATAATGGGAGGGGCGTTTCCACGAAGCTTGTATCGAGGCGCGCGTCGTTTCGGCAAAACACGGAAATGATGACGTGTGAAGCCTCGCCGGCCGGTTGGGTCGCATGGACGCTTCGGGAGTGGTCCGACGTTTGGCGCGCATTGCAAACAGTACAGACCATGGTATAAATTGGTTGCAAAACGCAATGGCGATGGCCTGTTATCTCACATTTTGTGGACTTCGTACTCCTGTACTTGTTACACCTGTGCGCAACAGTGCAACTAGCGCAATCTTTTTTCGAGCCTTATCCGTGCTTGTGATGGAACCTGCGCGAAAAAGGCAATCCTCCCCTGTATGGGAACATTTTGATCTGATTGCTTTCAATAAGGTAAGGGAGAAAAACTACATTAATATAAATGTGACAATGCAGCTTTTCGTTTGTTCTTGTGTCTAACTTTTGTTAATTCACAGGTGAAGTGTCTGTTGTGTGCAAGGGAACTTGTATACAACAATAACACCTCGTCTATGTTGAGGCATTATAGAGCCTTGCATGAGAGCAAGGAGAGCCATGAAACTGGGCAAAGCTTAAGTAAGCGAAATTACACAGTGTATAGACAATCTTAAGATACACTTTAAATACTGCATTACTAACATAACCTATAATTGATTTCTGATTGCAAGAGAGCAAAGATGTAGATGAAGCCTTGGTCAACATGGTCATTGAGGACCGTCGGCCCTTCACTATTGTGGAGGACGAAGGGTTCAGAAAGCTTTGAACCCTACCTATGTTCTTCCCACAAGGAAGGTATGTATGTGAACACATGAAGTATTTCTTCTCATTTCCCCGTAGTGGCAATTCCAATAGTTTTATATTGTTCCTTTTTATGCTTTGAAAGCTATGGTGGACGACAGGTATAAACTGGCCAAAGAAAAAGCCAAAGAAATGGTGTCAAAGGCTTCTGCAGTTAGCCTTACGGCACATATGTGGACATCCATGAACACAGACTCATATCTCGCTGTGACCTGCCCTTTTATCGATGAACAAACATCATTGCACAGTATTGTTTTTGGGGTAGAACATTTCCCAGAGACTGAAAATCTTGCTCGAGCAAAAACTGCACTGATATCTGACTGGAGCATCACTGACAAAGTTACCTGCCTTGTAACAGATGGTTCAGCAAATATGGGTGCCTGTGTGAGGGAGCTTCATATGTGTGGCTCACACTTTGAATCATCTGTGCCTTGTGAAAGAATATTTTCTAAAGCTGGTGAAATACTGTCCAAAAAAAGAAACCGTTTAAAGCCAGCCACTGTGGGAATGTTATTTTTTTCTAAATAAAAATGAATAACAAATTATCCTTAGCACTTGTTGTATTTTGTTCAAAAACTAAATTACTAACACAAGCACATTCATATCTTTGTCTTAAGCAAATAGCCATTGAATTCTTACCACTGTTGACCTCTTGGGCTTCTAGATCACTTGATGGCAGCATAGAGTAAATGAAGCACCATGAAGCTTTGCTACATGTGCAAACCAATTGGCTGCCAGCACCATGAGCTGGAACCTAATCAGATCAAAAAGTCTTGGGAGACAGTGTAGAGAGTCATCGTCACTCTAATAGGCTTCACAAACACATGGAAAATCATGACAAAAGCCACTTTACTCTCTCGCATCTGGAGGTCCAGTCAAAGCCAAAGGATGAGGTTGAAGTGCTGTAGGACGCGGCTCCTGGCAGGGCTTTCAAGGAGAAGTTGATCCAAAAAAGCTTTGCTTCCAAGAGGAAGAAGTTCTTGGACCGCCTCAAGAAACTTAAGCACAAAAAGATGGATCACTGGAGCAAGAGGGTCAAATTTACAACTGCACAGGAGAAGGTAGACTAAACTTAAAGGGAAGTAAAACCCAAAAATGTCCACCTGTACTATCCACCTCAGGCTGTATTATCCACCTCAGGGCAGGGCCGTTTTGCCGCTTGCTGTTGACTGAATATGACATCACAGTGCCTCAGTGGCTCAACTGGTGAACATCACATTACACTGTGTAAAAGAGGCAAACAGTAGAGGTTTCAAAATTTATAAACATTATTTAAAGCTCATTAGCCAGCTAATTTCCTATTAACATCCACTCAGCACCTGGGAGTATCGTGAGTGGATTGAATTGTTTACAACTGTGTGTCAGTGTGCCAAGATAGCGTTTGGTCAGGGAACATCATGATAATATTTTAGATTGAGTTATAACACAATAAGTTTTCCATTTTTATTGCGTTTAATAAAATTACTATTGCAAAATAATGCAATGTTATTTTAGGTGGAGAACGAAATACTTTCACTTCAGAGTCGTACCTGTAAGTGTACGGGCCATTGGCATGAGCATGAATGATGGTTTGGAGAGATTTTTACATTCTTATCTACAACCTTATCTTTCTTTAGAAATAAAACACAAAAACACATCACTGCATTTTAGGGCAAGCAAGGAAGGTCTTATCAAATCCAAGCAGTCTATGTAACCACATGCTGTATCTGTATACATGTATGTTCAGTAATGTATAAACAAGTCAGATAGGGATTATAGCTGTGTATGCTATAAGATAAGTATTAGATGGATATGTGCATTTGTGTGTTGAACTTGTTGGCTCATTGTTGCCATTAGACATACTCAGCCGATACTGACTTTTAGGTCATAAGCTGTATTGCGTCAGTTCTATGGCTAGGCGTTGGCCGAATGAGCCAGCCGGGCCGGCCCGGGCAGGATCACCGACACCCGCGAAGGGGCGACTGCTGCCACCGCGGTGTCTTAGCGCCTGACGCCGCTGTGGAGATCTGTGGGAAGGGCCGGGCGCACGCCTAGAGTTGACTCCGCCATGGCCTGCGCTTGCCAGGCGGTACGAAGCGAGCAGAGGGGCTGACCGAGAGGACCACGGCAGTTCGAGTGGGGGCAAGCTTCCGTGTTATTACGACGCAGCTTCGGCGGCAGGAGCCTGGGGCGGCGCGCCATAAGCGCACAAACTTTAATTTTTTTTTTTTTTAATTGGTCGTACTTCGTTCGTAGCTCTTCCGCACGGCCAACTAGGAATCGAAACTTAGCACCGGCATTCTAAAATCTGAACGGTTCCGGGAAAACCGCAATGATGGACCCGATTCCACTCGATTCCCAGTTCTTGATGCCCAACCCTATGGAAAACATCACATACTCTGATTTGTTAAATGTGATTGAATCCAGTCCTCAATTTACAAAGGAGTTCCGTTCCTACACTGGCGATGCAACCAGAATTTCGGCGTATGTCGAATTTCACCGTCAGTCGAAATGTAGATCAAAATGCTTGGTATAAAAAAGAAAAAAATGAAAAGACATTAAAATAAAAACATAAGATGCTGTACTTAACATTACTGCTGAGAGGTGGATGGAGAAGAAGGAGAGGAGGGCGAAAAGGCAAAGATACTGCCGGCGAGCACAGACACGATCAAGACACTCTGCGCATGCACAACCGCAAGGAATACTGGTCTTTGTAGTACAGAAAGTGCTTGTATGCGGAAGTGCAGTGATTGGCGTGCAACCACCCAACAACCCAGACGTAAACAAGCTCAAAAACGCAGCACAAAAGCACACTTTTGGAACATTCATGTGGTGAGTGACATGAATATCGAGTTTTGACAGTTGAGAGTAACACGCGGAAATGACGTCCATTTGAGTCACGACATAGTGCGTCGTTGTCACAGTGGCTTATTCAAATGCCGGAGCAACTCTGTCCGCTCATTCATGTAAACGGGATATTCAAAATGTTTCAGAAATCGGAATTTTGACCTTAAACCGAATATTGACTGCATGTAAACATAGTCACTATGGTGCTGGGGACAAAAGAAAAGAGGAAGAGGGTCGCGTACGTCGTAATTCGAGGGCTGCCTGTATTGGAATCACTGGGTCCTGACTACTGTAACACCACTCGGAGATTTCACGTCTTTACTAGGGATAACTGCCCAGCTATATTAAAGGTGTAGGCAAGGTCAATACCCTGGAGAAGCTACAGCAGAATCCTAACCTGGACACTGCTTTCAGACATCTTGGTGCAGACTAGCTCTGTTAAGTAGTTGAAGTTAAGTTAGTATTGCTATGAGAACGTGGTTGTCAGATAACCATTTTTGGTTTTGTAAAATACTCAATTCCCAGTGTCAGAATTGCGTGGGAAAATATATTCATTTGTCACTGTAAGTCGTTTACATCAAAGGTTGTCTGTCACTTTTTGTATTATCTTTAAATTTTTCAGGGTTGCAGTAAAGTGACAAAAATGAAGCCTTTCAGACATTATTTCAGCTTGTTACCTGGCAGATTTGGGAAATAGACACTAAAATAAGAGAAAAGAAAAAATAACAGGTGGCACAATAAAATGCCAGGGGGTGTTCATGGACACCTATTTTGACCTAGACTTTATGAAAAAGATTAGAAATATCTACACGTCTTTTTATTTATTTGTTTTTTAAACACAGAAATAGAATAAAAGTCATAATTATAGTGTGGTGTGAAGGTCCAGAATAAGGTGCATGGTGATCAGTGTGCAAGATGTTAAGATTACATTAGAGAATTGTGGGAATGTGATATTAGTGCTTACCTCCCAGGGTGTAATTAAACAGTCGCATGGCATGGGGTAGGAAGGTTTACTGTCGTGTGTATTTTCTTTATTAGTTTTAGTCTGCATGTTGTTCTCCCTATGCCTGTGTGGGTTTTCTCTGGGAACTTTGTTATCTCCCACATTCCAAAAAGATTACACTGGAAAAAAAAATTATACAATAGCTGTCATTCGTTTAATGGTTTTTTTTTTTTTCAAATTCAAATTGTTGAAAAATATTAGTTTGCTCATTTCAAGTGAACTTTTACAGTATATTTATGGTAACATGTATTTTAATTACTTTAATTAAAGTTACATTTACAGTGGGGCACCCCGTACGTGCTTTATATTGATTTTCTTAAATCAACCCAATAATGCAAATGATTTCATCATTAAAAATAATAAAATAGCTGCCTTAAATAAATTTTAAAAAGTTCCTTTGTCACTGAAGAGAGAATCCTTTGCATCAACCTTGAGACATAAAGACAGTCATTGATGGAACAGCTCGGTGCTGAATAAGTTTCCCTTTTTGTTTAAAGAACATGCTATTTGGACGGAAAAAGTTTGCTGAACAATAAAACGGTTTAATTATTTTTTTTCAGAGTATGAAGTTAGCCCCAACTGTGAATGCTTTCAAGTCCCAGAAACAATGCTTTTTCCCCAGGCCTGTAATTGTGCTCTTTTAAAGCATTCTTAAAATCAAATTCTAAAAATCCAGTTTGTTAACACCTACGGTGTTCTAAAAACTGGTTTCTATCAGTAGGGCAGCAATTAAAATTTCCTGTTATGGTAATTCTAATGTCAACCTTTCCAGGTGGAGAATCCTTGCTTCTGCATCCAGACCAGTCTGCTGCAAAGTCCTGCTACATTGCAGGGAGGTCATTGTTTGTTATGCGGGCCTCAGTCATGGTTTCATAGAGTAGAACGCAAACGTGTCCAGAATTTTGCTCAGCACATTCATGGTGGAAGTGGTAACAAATCTAAAGTAAAGGGTAGTGTTTAGAGTTGTGGCAAATTCATATATTTTTTTGTCATGGTGCTTTTTAGATATGAATGAATAAACCACCAATGTCAGTCTGCAAAGTGGTGTCAGTAACAATCACTCTGATTGGCTGTCAGCCAGGAAATGCAAATCAGTGCATGAGATAGATGATTTTGTAAAATTCTATACAACTTATTTCAGTTCTTTAAATCAAGCAATATTGTATTTTTAACTGTGTTGCATTGGTTCAAGTAAAACAAATTTTCAATGTTTAAAATTAAGTAATACAGTGATCCCTCATTTATTGCGGTTAATGGAGACCAGAACCCGGCACGATAGGTGAAAAAACGTGAAGTAGAGTCGGACTTGTTGTTACTGTTATTATTTTATATTATATTTATTTCAAAGTTTTATATTGGGGGGATTTACGCGTCTGTCACGCTGTTGCGAACATGGTTCCCACACTTCTAAATACTTGTTATACAATAAATGTAACTTTAAAAATGCAAAATGAAGAATAAATACCAAGCTGCAGGTTGTGAGAGGACTTGAGTTTCAACCGCGGCAGCGGGCGATTACGACGGAATGCACGCTAATAACTTCGTTAAAGTTTTAATTCTTCACATAAAATTGACTTGCCTTAACTAAAATGCCGCATGGCATTTTATCCAAAGGTACAATCCTGCACTTTTAAATGCTTATCATCGTCGTCGTTGTTGGGCAAAGTGAAAGTAAAACTTCTTCATTGCCTCCTTCTACTTCTCTTCTACTAAGAAGAAGCACGGTCGCTGGAGGCAATCATGCCTTAACTTTCTCTTTGCACAATAACATCAACAAGGTCTTTTGGATTAAATGCAATGCGGGATTGTAGTTAAGGTAAGGTGTTTTAAAACAAACTTAAGACAAAATGAACAAACACTTTCACACTTAATTTGCACGATCGTCGTTGCGATGCACGATGAGCATTTAATCTCCCAACTTGTAAACACAGCTGTTATACTGAACTATCCTCTTATCTGGCTTGACTCTGACTAAATGTACGGCACATCGAATAACGTTAGGAGTTTCCAAACATAACGTTGTTTGTTATGTCATCATTGTCGCACTGAGCACGTCCGTGATTGCCGGGTGGCCGAGCCGCTTTGCTCACAACTTGTAAACAACACAGCTGCCGAACGGCACATTTGAATAACATTATGAGTTTGCGAACAGAACGTTGTTCATAAGTGCTGTTAGTTTGTTAGCATGGACGATACAAGCGAGAGGCTGCAATGATGCGCACCCAGTCAGCTCACATACAGTACACAAGTGGATACAGTAAATCCACTTGTGCTCTCATTGGTTCATCTCACGCTGGGAACCAATCGCGCGCCTTTTATGAGTGCCTGCGGGGATGTACGAAGCCTCCGAGTCAACTCATATCTTTGAAACAATGCGTCTTTCTGCAATTTGGCTACCGATATGACTCTGTTATTTCATTTTAATTTCAATTTGTTATGAATGCTTCTGAAAAATCTGCGATGCATTGAGGGCACGAAAGTCGGTGCGCGAAGTAGCGAGGGATCACTGTATATCAATCCATCCATCCATCCATTGTCCATACCGCTTATCCTCACAAGGGTCGCGGGCGTGCTGGAGCATATTCCAGCTGTCTTCGGGCAGTAGGCGGGGGACATCCTGAATTGGTTGCCAGCCAATCGCAGGGCACACAGAGACAAACAAACATCCGCACTCGCAATCACACCTAGGGGCAATTTAGAGTGTCCAATCAACCTACCATGCATGTTTTGGGAATGTGGGAGGAAACCGGAGTACCCGGAGAAAACCCACGCAGGCACGGGGAGAACATGCAAACTCCACACAGGGAGGCCGGAGCCGGGATCGAACCCACGACCTCTGAACTGTGAGGCGGACGTGCTATCCAGGCGACCACCTATATATCAATTCTACAAGGAAATATGATCCTTTCCACATATATTAACTGTAAAATTAACAGTTGATAATTGTTCTGTTTTTTACAATATGTTGCCTTAAAATACGCACCGATTCATTGTTATTCATATTACAGATTTTTGATATCATGATTTTCAGCATATTAATGTTAATTTCACAAACATTTTTTAGTGCAGGTATAAGATCCTCGATGACTGTTCTCCAACCCTGGTCTATTTTTTTCTTGTCCTGGTACTTGTAGCTGGAGGTGTCTTATGTAGCCCAGTAAATATTTAGTTTTATATTTTGCTGTTTTAAATTTTGTGAACATTCTCAAAATTATCATATATCATATTAAGCCATCTGGCTCCCAGCATGACTCTGTTCCTCCACATTTCTTGAAGGAGATTCTCCAGAGTATTGGAAATTCGGTTCTGGCCATTATAAACAGCAGCCTGTCTTCTGGTGTAGTCCCCCAACATTTTAAACACGCTGTAGTGCAACCCATGCTTAAGAAACCTGGCCTTGATCAAGGTGTGCTGTCATATTTTAGACTCATTTCCAAGCTGTCTTTTATGTCTAAAATTCTGGAAAAAGTGGTGCACTCACAGTTAAGATCTTTCTTGGATGAACACAATGTTATGGAAGTTTTCCAGTCAGGCTTCAAGAAGATGCATAGCATAGAGTCGGCCCGTTACGTGTTTTTAATGACATCCTCCCGGCAAATGACACTGGAGACTACGTATGTCTCGTTCTGTTGGATTTGACTGCAGCATTCGATACGGTAGACGATAGTATTCTTTTGCCTCGTTTGCAACACCAAGTGGGCATTAGCGAATGTGCTCTGGAGTGGTTTGGATCTTATTTAGCTGGCAGGACTTTTTCTGTAGCACGTCCGCCTCACAGTTCAGAGGTCGTGGGTTCGATCCCGGCTCCGGCCTCCCTGTGTGGAGTTTGCATGTTCTCCCCGTGCCTGCGTGGGTTTTCTCCGGGCACTCCGGTTTCCTCCCACATTCCAAAAACATGCATGGTAAGTTGATTGGATACTCTAAATTGGCCCTAGGTGTGATTGTGAGTGCGGATGTTTGTCTCTGTGTGCCCTGCGATTGGCTGGCAACCAGTTCAGGGTGTCCCCCGCCTACTGCCCAAAGACAGCTGGGATAGGCTCCAGCACGCCCCGCGACCCTTGTGAGGAGAAGCGGTACAGATAATGGATGGATGGATGGACTTTTTCTGTTAGCCTAGGCAACAGACAACAGTCTCAAACTCGGATTTCAAAATGAACAGTGATCTTAAATTGGTCCAGCAAATCAGCGCTGCTGTAAGGTCCAGCTTCTTTCATCTTAGACAGCTGGCTATGGTAAAGTCCCTCCTTTCTTATCAGCCCTTAGAAACAGTCATCCATGCCTTTGTTACATCTCAGCTAGGTTACTGTAATGTACTTTATTTTGTAGTAAGCCAGTCCTCTCTCAAACGTCTCCAGTTGGTCAAAAACGCTGCTGCTCGCCTCCTAACTGGAGCTCAGAAGATGCAGCACAACACCAATTCTGGCCTCCCTTCACTGGATCCCAGTGCATTTTAGGGTTCAATTTAAGATTCTCCTATTTGTCTTTAAATCATTAAATGGCCTCGCCCTGGCATACCTCTCCGAGCTCCTCCACTCCTACGCACCTTCCCGCAGCCTCAGGTCTGTGGACCAGGCACTGCTCAAGGAGCCGAGGGCTAATCGAAGCCTCAGATGGGATCGAGCCTTCTCTGTCGCGGGTCCTTCCTAAGCGGTATGGATAATGGATGGATGGATATATATGGCGGCATATATATATATATATATATATATATATATATATGTATATATATATATATATATATATATATATATATATATATATATATATATATATATATATTAGGGCTGTCAAAATTAAAGCATTAACTATGGAGATTAATTTAAATTTCATAACGCACTAAAAAGATGACCTCAGTTAACTCAGTTATATTTACTTCCTGTAGCAGCTGATCTCTGCTCACTGTACAACCAAACAAAGGAGAGTCACTGTCGCAAAGACAGACTTTTACATAGTTTTACTAAGTTTCTTGACAGCTCATTGGAGAAATCCAAAATATTTTGCACATTTTGCAAGGCCAAATTCAAATACCATATTAGTTTTACGTCTTTGGTATATCATTCAACTGTTGTATTTTACAGGAAAAGAATTGTGTTCAAGGATCAAAGAAAGCTATTAGAAAAGTCTTTAAATTGAACTATACTTTATTTTTTCCCACATTAATTCCAAGATTTTACTCATGTAAATATCGGTTCCAAGCTTCGTAAAAAATTGTAGTTGAAAAATGCGATTAATTGCGATCAGTTATGGAAAATTTTGAGATTAGTTAATAAAATTTAATTGCTTGACAGCACTATTATATCTATTATATATATTAGTGATATATATAAAAAAAAAAATATATATATATATATATATATATATATATACATATATATATATATATATATATATATATATACACATATATATTTATATATATATATATATATATATATATATATATATATATATATTTATATATATATATTAGTGATCCTAGTGAATCCTAGTTACTGTATATTAGCTGTTGTCTTTTTAATTTCTCCATTTACTGTATGTGTTATTGGTGTGTGTCTTCTGACCACCAGGGAAACATGTGTTAACAGGTTTTTTAGTGCTGTTCCCCAGCTAATGTGCTACTGTGAGAACTTAATTAAGGCGACAGTAAGGAAAGCTATTACAGGTAAGCTGTTAGAAATTAACCAGTCAATCTAAGGTTGTCTAAATTGAATTTTTTCAGAAGCGTCCGGTGTTCAACTCATCAAATCTCTTCTCCTCTTGCTAACCCTGACCCCCTGGGTTCAATTTCGTTGTACACATTTTATATTAGCGAGAATACAAAAGTCAATTAAGAAGGTGCTTTAGACATCCAATTAAAAGTCTTTGGACAATTCCTGTACTTCATTCCTACCTCCTCCACTACTAATAATGAAATAACACTCACATATCCTCCTTCGCGCTTCCCACCTTGTCTAAATAATGAAGAAACTTAAAAACACTCTAGGGTTTTAAATGAAGTCTTTAAAAGGTTGCAGAATACAATCATCTTCTAGATGTCCTTGTCTACCTTCTATTTTCTTGTCACACCTTAAGGCTAAACTTTAAACTGAGTGTGTTGATTCAAACAGAGCGGCTGTTTGCATGTGTCACAGTGGTCTTTGCGTTTGGTCTTTCAGTTAAAGACTAAACTGCCCTAGGAACATGAAGTGTATACGCATTCATGTGCTCAATTGTCTTGTGTTTCTTTAGTAACAGGGGTGAGAAACTGGTCTTTTTTTTTTTACATTAATCTCTTGACAACTGCCGGGCGTGGTCAGATCAAGTATGCATTCCTTAATAATGTATCTATGAGCTAAGCTGTGGTTTTAATTACCGAGTGGGTCTCTGTGGTAACATAGAAAGGTCTTTTATTAAATCAACTTAGTGGGTCGACATTTGTTTAGAAGTGTCCAGAGATGAGCTGGTTATATACCAGAGCACAAGGAATGTTGTCATTAATCATCCTACAGGTTTATGAGTGAAAGGTAGTGATGGAAAATCCAGCAACAATTAAAGTTATTTGGTGCGGCATGGCTCACGTGGTAGTCGTCTACGCCAAAGGTTGCGGGTTCCTTCCTGAGGCCCTGTGACCATGTTGAAGTGCTCTTGAGCAGAATAATAACCTCCAGTTACTTCCTATGCTGTGTCTAAGGCTCGGTACACACATTAAGACAATCAGGCTTTTTTTGGTCTTGATTTTGCCCCTTACAAACCAAGGATGTCAAATGCTATGTTTTGTCTTAAAAGAATGTCCTTTAAGATTATCCTTCTCTCTGAGGTGTACTAAGAGTTGATTTTTCCTGATAATAGTGATATTATATTAGGGATAATAGGGTCCTAAACTGGCGGGGCCAACAAGCTTAAAGTGGAAGTAAACCCAAACATATATTTTTTCAGAATATGTTCTATACAGGCCTACTAGTTGAAATACGGTATTTTCATTAATATTGCGTTTTATATTACATACTCTAACACCCACTTTTAACCATCTCAGGGGTGGCCATTTTGTCACTTCTGTCGACTGAAGATGACATTGTAGTTGCTCAGGCCTTAGGTAGCGACCAATCATGGCTCACCTGTTTTCTGAAGCTGAACCGCATGCGGCTCGGCTCTTTCATCCTTATGTTGCGGATCTGCGTGGTTTGGGAAAATAAATTATAAGTGTACGACTGAAGTGCATGTTATTTGTCTCAAAAACGTGAATCATATCTTCAAAGTTTTTGCTTATGGCAGCATTGGATATCAAAAGGACGCATTAATCAGCGCATAAATAAACAATTTTATATTGAAAACATATCACATGTTTTTTGCAATGCGACCGTGGTCTGAATCTCAAGGTTGCATTCATCTGACCTTGACGTCAGGAGCCCAAAGTTTGCTCCGCGCAGGCGGAGGGATCACTGCTGATGGCGACTCTGCATTATATTTTTGACTGATTCATTTATAACAGACTATAGTGTTTAGGTTGTTTTGTTACCTGACATGTTTCAGCGTGTTACTTCCGCCTTCATCAGAGTGTCACTGGTGTAGTTGTGATGCGCCTTAATCAGCTGATCTTAAACTCAGCTGATGTGATGATGGAACATCAGCTGATTAAGGCTGGACATTTATGGTGATAGTAGTAATTCAGCCACAGCTTGATCGGCTCATTTTTTACAAGCGGTTATGACTCATATTTAGTGACGTCTCTATGAGATGAAATTGAAAAAGGCTCGCCCCATAATTTTCCCCCAAATACTGTATTTATACCTCTGACCGAATAGCTCCACTGTCGAAATGCCCCAAGACGCTGCACCACATTTACTTCCATAAACACAACGTCGTGAGTGACGTCAAACGTCTCTTCTTCTGCGTATGCGCGTCACTTTAGGTGCACAATTATGTTCACATAAGAAAGGAGACCGAGGTCGCATCATTGGATTTTTGACTTCTCAGCCTGGTTTGCAGACGCTGCATATGCGCAAAGGTTCAGGAGCAGAAGTCCAATTAACCAGGTAAAATAAATATTTAGGCAGTTACTTTGCAAATATTTATTTTCATTGTTCAGTGAAATAGTGCTGTATTTTTAAATTCAGGAATTTTTGTATGCTAGATAGCTCATTTAAGTTCCGCTTTTTAATTCATTTGAAAGAGATCTTCAACTCTACGCTTTTTTTGTAAGAGTTCAAAATGGGTTCATGTAATAAATAAAATGTGATTTTCTCAAACATCGATGGACTGCATGGATTTCATAAGCAACACACTATCTGAGGAGAGCGGAGGTTGTGTTTTTTTTTCTACTCCATTTTTATCAATAATGATTGAAGCTGGTTAAGCCCCACTGAGCGTCGAACAATTGTAAGTGTTTTTGAATGTTGCATTCACATCAGAGTTCGTCAGGTTTCGTTCCCAGCCCGCGATCATACACATGAGATTGATTATGAATAATTTCACCAAGATTTAACAGAAAACCACGATCATACCACCAATCACTACTAGATGGCAGACATGTCTTAGTTGCACTTACACTGAGTTTTATAATGCTATACTACGTGAGTAGACAATATTTTTTTGCAGATTTGGAATGATATGCAGGACAAGCATAGTACCTCAGCAATATTAACATTTTGATTGACTCTCTTTTTTTGTGGAAAAAAAAATGCAAAATTAATTCTTACACAATGTTGGTTTCTTGTTCAGAAGTTTTGTGCTGCCCTTTGCACTGGAAAAAAAAATACAGTATGTGATTATTTTATTGTTTCAACTCTTGCAGGGTTAGGATAGTGGATCTTTTATACATGCATTTAAAGATGCATAATCAAAAATATCCGTATTAAGAGAAGGTATTGTGTACGTACGCACATATTTTGTCAAAATTTAAAAGAACATTTTTGTCATACATCTATTTCGTGGGCATTTGTTCAAGAAGGATTGACTATGGATGCCTGAAATTTGTAATGATTAAAACCTTTTTGAAAATAGGACTTTAAAGAAAAAAGTCAAACCAAACATATTTTTTTCAAGAATATGTTTGATGCAGGCCCACTAGTTGAAACAAAGAAATATGATTAATATCTACTATGAGTTAATCAACAAAATCCACAAGTTTTTAGCCATCTCTGGTCTGCGGCCATTTTCTCACTTCTGTCGACTGAAAATGACATCACAGACACTCAGGGCTCAGATAACGACCAATCACGTCTCACCTGTTTTCTAAAGTTGACCCATTATTGGTCATTATCTGAGTCCTGAGGGTGTGTGATGTCATTTTCAGGCGAGATAAGTTGACAAAATGACCACGTGGGGGGTGACAAATTTTATAAAATGGACTAATAAGCATGGCTGGAAGTGGATTTTAGTCCGGCCCCTAATTGGCCCTCATGCGTTTGACATGGTCGCAAGTCGGCCAAATTTCATCTCAGCCTAGTCAGTGAAAGGCTTCTTTTTAGGCTTCTTTCTACTCCTGCGTCGGCGCGAGCGACACCTGCTGTATTGATTCACATGACCGACGCTGTTGGCGACAGGTCTGCGACACATGCCACGCACACATCAGGAATTGTTGCTGCTCTGATCGGTCCATTATGTCACATGTTGCGATGGCATACAGGTTCCCACACAGAGAGGAGGCGAGAATGCAGCACGCAGCTCGTTGCTTCTGCAAAGCAAACTGGTTTGGAAATGAAATTGAATGCATCGTCTAGTCATCTCGGTCCCTTTATGGTTGTAGCAGGGACGATATCCATTGTTGTCGCTGTCTTTTTTAAACGACACCCCCTGACTTGTTTCAAAACAACATGTGTCCACGAGTATATTCAAGCTGTGCACAGCACTGACTCAAGGATGACGCTGGCACATGAAGGTGGAGTTCATGCACTTCATCTGGCGTCTTCCATACTTCCTGAAATATGCCATAGCAAACTTGCTGTGTATAGTGGTTTGCTGGCATGCTTTTATTTTGAAGGCCATGAAGGAGGGAAAGTGTGCAAATTAAATGACTTGTTGACTGTGACTTCTGGCCGTCTGTTGGACCCAAATAATTATACAATAGTACAAAACCAACCCCGGGGCTAGCAATGGAAGTAATCACATGCAGTTGGGTAAGTAGTAAAGTACTAGTGGTGCATTTTGAAGCGTGTCCACAGCGGGTTTGAATAGTAACTTAGCCAGCTAATGATCCTTAAAAAGCCTCTGCCATTCACATCTCTCCCGCGACGGCGTCAATCACGGACACTTTTTTTTGGGGGGGGGGGGGGGGGCGGAACGGGGCGGGGGTGATCATTTTTATGAATAAGAGCAGGGGGTCGCCGCCGGAAGGGTACCCAGGTCAAGGGTGGAGGGTCGCGGCCGGACCGGCAAAAGAGGGTCAAGTGCCCAGCTCTGATGATTTCATTTGAGGAGCAATTTAGGAAATTTGAAGAGCATTTTTTTTGCAGGTTAATTCTAGGGAACATAGGTTTTTATGTTTAACAACATAGCTGTTAAAGTGGGATACAAGTTTTACAAATTTTAATAAATTGTATTAAACAATAATATCCACATCGCAATGAACGGTTTCTCAAATTGTTCTCAACATTTTTCATTGCCTCCTCACGATAACGTCATCATGGCCTGCTAATTAGCAGGAAAATGCTAGTAGAAACAAGGCTAGAAGCATGATGCTTCCCTTCTCCGCAGAAGACTACCACAAACTCCTTCAGAAGATGGCAGTGCTGGAGACAAAATGCATCGCCTCAAAGTGTTTGTGTAGGTGAATGGACAATCAAACAATGACACCAGACAACCAAGCTCTCACTCTTAAACTCTCAAATTATTTTGGAATTATATTTCTGTCTGCTACAGGGGTTTAGATATTAATTATTTTGTAGGTGGCAAAAATGTCAGGTTTTCAAGGGTGACCCCCAAGACGACCGTAGGTTTTAGAGAGATGTCTCGCGAGGGCCTTCAGGCTTTAATGGGTTAAGCGGGTCTCCTCCTACTTTCTGGCAAGGGGATGAGCGCTTCAGCTGGATAATGTCTCTCTCAAGATGGCTGAGCAGTATCTTTGCTTCTCATTCTGTGAATTTTATTGACGATATTTCAATTTTTCGTTTAATGCTGTTTAATGCTCTTTTTTGGAAAGTTCTGTTAAAAGGCCATTACAGTAATCAAGTCTCCTAGAGATGAACGCATGGATGAGTTTTGTCTGGTCTTTCTGGGAGAGAAATCTTTTAATTCTGTTGATGTTTTTCAATTGGTAAAAAGCTGATTTGGTGACAGCTTTGATGTGGCTGTTGAAAGTCAGATGTGAGGCTACGGACTTGGTCGGTGGTTTTAAGAGCCGGAGTCTCAAGATGTTTACTAATACTGACTCTCTCCTCTTTACGACCACACAGAATAATTTCAGTTTTGTCTTCATTTAATTGTAAAAAATTCTCTCTCACCCAGGTGTTTATTTGCTCCAGACACTAACACAGTAAGTCCGTCGGGCTACAGTCGTCTGGTGACATGGACACAGAAAGTTGTTTTTCATCTGCATGGATGTGATAATTGTTTATCGATTTTTATTATTTGACCCAGAGGGAGCATATACAAGTTGAACAAAAGAGGACCAAGAACTGACCCCTGGGGCACACCACAGGTCATAGCCAAATTAATCAGATTTATAACCGCCAATTCTATCAAAATAACTCCGGACTTCTAAATAGGTCCATTGAGGGACTGTTCCAGAAAGACCAACCCAGTTTTCCAGCCTATCCAACAGAATGTTGTGATCAACGGTATCAAATGCAGCACTGAGGTTCAGCAGAACCAGAACTGATATGTGACCAGAATCAGTGTTCAGCCTAATGTCATTTAACACTTTGACCAGTGCTGTCTCAGTGCTGTGATATGCTTGGAAGCCTGACTGAAATTTATCAAGAATTTCACTTTTACTCAGAAAGTTGCTACGTTGGTTAAATACGACTTTCTCAATAACCTTGGAGATAAAAGAGAGGTTAGAAACAGGTCTGTAGTTGATCATCATAGAGGTATCGAGAGTCATTATCTTAAGGAGTGGCTTAATGGCAGCTATCTTTAGTGACTTTGGAAAAATGCCTAATGCCAGTGAGCTATTAACTATTTGTAGGAGATCACTTTCTACTGAGGCTAAAACTTTTTTTTTTTTTAAGTCAGATGGTATCACGTCCAGAGTGCATGTTGTTGATTTCAAATGCTGAACTGTTTCTTCTAAGATTTCTAAATAAGCCATATTAAATTGTGACATAACATTCAAGCTCGTTCTAAACTTTAGACACAGGTTAGTTTTCCTGCTTGTCTGCGTAGTGTTAATTGTTTGTCTAATGGTTTTGATTTTCTTGCTAAAGAAGTTGGAAAATTCGTTGCATTTGTTTCGGGTCCCAAAGACTTGGAATCCCAGATAACAAAAAGATTTTGGCTGTGTCTAAACACCTGAAAAACACAGGTAAATGTGGAGAAGGAGTGAAGGCACGAACCGCTTTCTTTCCATCCCAAATTTCCTCTGAAGGGAGGGGGCGTGAGTTCCCTCATTTAACTAGGAACCTGGGCTCAACACTTACAACAATGGTTCTGTTCTTTGTTTCCTATCCACAGTGAATTTAAAAAAATATGTTTTCATTTACATTTGCATGTAATATAAATTCTGAGTACAAAATAAGCTCTTATTAACAAAACAATTGTGCCCACATATTTTTGAGTGTCACACATTTAGCAATGGAGAAGAGTTCTGGGCTTATCTGTTTAGGAGTATTTGTAAGTTTATCTATCATAAAAAACAGAGTGCGAGAGTCGTTGGCATTCCTGTTGATCATTTCTAATACATGGAGCTGTCTGGCCTTGCACAGTTCATTATTAAAATTACGCAGGCTTTGTTTGTATAACTCATAGTGAATTTGAAGTTTTGTCTTCCTCCACTGTCGTTCAGCTTTTCTACTTTGTCTTTTCTGGTTTATAACCATACTGGTGTTTCTCCACTGTGTTTTCTGTTTGGACAAAGTGCTTTTGACTCTTATTGGTGCAACAGCATCCATTATATTCAAGATTTTCAAATTGAAATGATCCAGGAGTGCATCAACTGACTCTACACTCACTGTTGGTGACAAAGCTATAGCCTCCATAAATTGAGCACATGTTCCTTCGTTAATGTACCTCTTCTTTACCAAGAGGGAAGAAGTTGTTTGAATATTCTGAGTGAGCAGTACATCAAACAAAATTCAAAATTGGTCCGATAAGGCAAAGTTAGTAACCACAACAGAAGTCACATCAACCCCTTTTGAGATAACAAAATCCAAAGTTTGACCATGAATGTGCGTTGACTCTTTAACATGCTGACACAAACCAAACATCTCTAATATGGACGAAAATTCTTTGGCATTGCCATCCTTCATATTGTACATGTGAATGTTGAAATCCCCGGTTAAGATAAAATGGTTGGAATCAGGAGAGACCAGTGATAATAATTCAGAAAAATCATCAATAAAACTTGCACAGTGTCCCAGAGCTCTGTAAATGATTAATACAAGGAGAATTTTTGGAACACCCTTTAAAATAAAACTGAGATATTCAAAAGAAATAAAATCACCAAATGAAATCTCTTTACGCTGGACTGAATCTTTGAATAAGGCAGCTTCTCCCTCTCCTTTCTTTCCATTTCGAAATGTGTTCATAAAAATAAAATTTGGAGGTGCTGTTTCATTGAGAACAGTAGCACTTGTGTCCTGTGTTAACCATGTTTCTGTCAAAAAAAGAAAATCTAAACTGAGAGAAATCATAGTCATTAACTAGGAATGACTTGTTAGACAGATATGTAATATTAAGTTAAGCTAGTTTTGTGGTGTTTACACTCGTCTCTGTTATCTCCAGAGTTGTATGTGGAACAATTAATAGATTAGATTGATTCACCCTGCAAATTGACTGTAGCCGATTCTTTCTTGTTCTAATTAATGTAGGGATTCTACTGGGTCAAAGCTTGTTCTGAGAACAGCTATCAGTGACAAAATCACTATAGCAAGGACCCTGAACACATCATGGCAGATTATCTTTGAATCTTGGAGAGGGTGCTCTGTATTTCTTGGTAGCTGGTGTTCCCTGAAGGCCTGATTGCGTTAGAGACAGCCTTTGCAGACCCTGGGTGATATGTTGTAAATCTGGTGATGAGGCAGATTTGAAAGTTGTTCCGTGTGTCCACTCGTTTGGGTTTGCCATCCCAACAGTATGACGCAAGTGTGCTCCAGGTAATCTGCATCCAGTGAGATTTGGATGTACACAATCAGGTCTGTAGCGTTCCCTGCAGTTCCAAAATATTTTAAAGTTATCTATGAATTTAATCCCATGGACGATGCATGCCTGTGACAACCATGTATTCAGGCCAAGAAGTCTGGAGAAAAGTTTGATTCCTTTCCCCATAGATGTGAGGGCCTGAAATGAAGACATGGCGTGTTCTGACACAGGCTCTCCAACAGCAGAGAAAAGTCTTTTTTCAGGATCTCAGAGACAGTTTTCCTTCTGAGAATAGAGAATCAAAAGACCCTGTGTGAATAATGATCTTGATACCATCTGGATGTGTAGACAGAATGGTCGACTGGATCTCTGTCAGTTCCTTGACTGATATATCTAAAACCGTTAGATTTTCCGTTTTTGCCATTCTTGCATGCTGTGTTATCCCCTAATTAGAATCGTGTCTATTTCCTGTTTTGTGGAGGTGGTGGTAGCTCGAGCCTTCATGAATGCGGAATTTTGGCTTCTCCTCATGCTTTGGTTAGCCCTTGGTTGAGTTCTGGAGCTGTTTCTCATGGTTTCTCACTAATCCTTGCATTGCAATTAACTTCACACATATTATTTGAACTTAACACGTCAAATCTATTGTGCAGTGACACTTCAGCTGGTGGAATGAGTGCTGTAACTTTAATGTTTCTGCTGGGTTTACCTCTGCAACGGACAACTTCAGACCAGATCCTGGTTGGTGCTGATGACTTTGGTCTGGCGCCAACACTGTTCCAGTAGGCAACATCAGTTGGGCCGTCCGGTTTGGGACGCTTGGCACCAGATATGGTCCCACCAACGAAGATTTCACTTAGTCCGTTTGTATTCGAAGATTCTGTAGCCTGTACAGGCACTGCAAAAGAGTCAATAAATTTCTCATTTTCACGAATGTCTTGCAGTGTTTCAATCCTCTTCTCCAGTTCTCTTATCCTCACAGAGAGCCGCTCACAATCTGTACAGCTCACGATACCTGTCGGGTTCGAAGACATTCTTCCTTAAGTGATCTAATGATAGCCGACTAAAAAATTGAATAAAATAAACATTGTACTAAATCATATATATATATATATATATATATATATATATATATATATATATATATATATATATATATATATATATATATATATATAAAATAAACATTGTACTAAATCATATATATATATATATATATATATATATATATATATATATATATATTTGATTTAGTACAATGTTTATTTTATATATATATATATATACATATATATAAATATATATATATATATATATATATATATATATATATATATATATATATATATTGATTTGATATTGATATATTGATTACATTGATTTAGCACAAAAGTACGTTAAAATCGCGGAGAGCCAATGCAGCGATTTTAAAACTGCTTTAATGTGCCCCCTCCCTCTGGTTCTCGTCAGCACCCGAGCGGCTGAGTTCTGCAGTAGTTGAAGGGAAGAAATACTCTTTTTGGGGAGATCAGAGAGCAGGGCGTTGCAATAATCTAAACGACATGATATAAAAGCATGCATCAGCACCTCTGTGTTAGCCTGAGAGAGAAACGGACGGACTGGCAATATTCAGAAGATGATAAAAAACGATCTTGGTTACATTTTTAATATGAGGAATAAAACTGAGCTCAGAGTCCAAAATAACACCCAGGTTCTTTACACATTGTGAGGGTTTAAAATCTAGTCATTTTGGTAAAAGTCTTTCTCTCTGGCCTTCAGAGCCGATACCTAAAACCTCGGTTTTGTCCTGATTGAGCTGTAGGAAATTCTCTGCCATCCATGGAATAATAGCTAAAATACAATTTAAAAGGGTATCAATAGGTCCTGTGTCATCGGGAGATACCCTAATGTACAGCTGTGTGTCATCAGCCTAACTGTGAAAGCTGATGCCGTGTCTTTTGATGACATCCCCAAGGGGTAGCATATAAAGATTAAAAAGTATTGGACCTAAAATTGAACCTTGGGGAACCCCACATTTAATTTAATGGGTTTTAGAGGAACAAGTATCCATGCGTACAAAGAAACTTCTGTCGTGAGATAGGAATAAAACCAGTTAAAAACAGTACCGGAGATGCCCACTAGATTTTTAAGTCTGTTTAATAAAATTTGGTTATCTACTGTATCAAAAGCGGCGCTTAGGTCCAGTAGCACCAAGACTGTGAGTTTTTTCACATCTGCGGTATACCTTATATCATTTAAAATCCTTAAAAGGGCTGCCTCTTTACTGCGGTACCAGATTGATATTTTTCTGAAATTTTGTTTGTATTTAAAAAATAATTTAACTGGAGAGTTTTTCTAAAATCTTACTTAAAAATGGTAAGTTGGATACGGGTCTCTGATTGTTAAAAACGCTCGGGTCCAGGTTGCTCAATCAGCATCCATTGCTGCCTGATCATCCTGGAAGGGCGATTCCCCCATCTGTGCTCCCTTCTCAAGGTTTCTCACTTTTCCCAAGATGGGGTTTTTGGAGTTTTTCCTTGCCCTCCTGAGGGTTAAGATCAGGGGATGACGTGTATATGATCTGGTGCATATGTAAAGCCCATTGAGACTTTCCTGTGATTAAGGGCTATATAAATAAATTTGACTTGACCATTATTGTCATTTCATAAGTCATTGATGGGACACATGAACAAAGTGGTACTAAGTGGTGGTATTCTTGTAAATGGTGAGTTCACCGTGACACTGTCAATTTAATTGTTATTCCTTGTATGGTCTAATTAAGCAATGCATCACAACAGGTTGTGGTTGCAGTACAAAGCCTACTTCATAACGTTAGCATTAAACCTTTGCGTGTTACAATATAACAGTGCACAACAAAAACACACACAGTATATCAACACAAATGTTTGTATTTATGTTGTCATTGTTTTGTTTTTATTGTTCAAATTAACAGTAAAACTTAAACCTAAAGGTAGTTCCTGTAATCACAAAAGTTAAAAGATTTAAAAAAATATATATTATTATTTTTATTATCATTGATTTTATTTTTTTAAATGTTTGCTGCACATTAGTCTGATTTTATGACTATTAAGTCCTTTGAAAAATTGTTTGGGCATATAGGACCGTTAACATGACCCATGAGTTTTTGTTTATTTTTGGGTTGGTAGGGCTTTATTGACGGAACAGAGTGACAGAAAAATATGAGTTCTCATTGTTTGCAAGCTTTAAGATGTACAGATGTCAGCACGGGTCAGTTTCCACTCAATAATTGTTGGTCTCTATATGTGCCCTGCGACTGATTAGTGACCAGTCCAGGCTGTAGTCTACCCTCCACTCAAAGTTAGCTGGGATAGGCTCCAGCACCCTGGGGCCCTGAATAGGATAAGTGGTGTTGAAAAGGTTAGCTGTAAGTTGATCTACTGTATTTATTTAAAATATGTAATTGGTTCTCTTTGTTTTTGCAACCTCCAGCATCTCTCCAGCTTCCACCATCACAGTAGTAACTGGCACCTCTTCACTCTCCAGCATTGCTCCATCCCCCAATTTATTGACTCAGGGTACTACCTCAGGGTAGGAACTTACACTCAACAAAAATATAAATGCAGCACTTTGGTTTTTGCTCATTTTATATGAGATGAATTCAAAGGTCTAAAACTTTTTCCAACTGCACAATATCACCATTTCTCTCAAATATTGTTCACAAACCAGTCTAAATCTGTGATAGCGAGCACTTCTCCTTTGCTGAAATAATCCATCCCACCTCACAGGTGTGCCATATCAAGATTAGAGCACAGGTGTGCCTTAGACTGTCCACAATAAAAGGACACTTTTTTTTTTATAGTGGCACTTACTGTACCTTATATTGAACACCTAGCCGTTACCTGTTGATCAAACGTTTACACTACAAATAGCGATCCGGGCCTTTCTTGGCATGTTCTTATGAAGCATACCTCCCTTCTTTCTTCACCGTTGAACCCTCAAAGTGACTTGCCTGCCTGTCGGCTTTGTTCTCGGTAACTGTATAATGTATACAACAGTATGAGTAGTACACTTTAATATAGTGCATAATTAAAAGTAGTATTTAATTAAAATTACAATAACTTGTATTGATATTTAACAGTATCTCACAAAATTAAACTGAGGGTGGGGCCGGGATGGCCATGTTTTCACTAACAAGTTCATTTGATATATTTTTTGATCAGGAAAATGAAAAGAGTTGCCATTTTCTATTTAATCTATTCATTTTGGAGAAATTAGGAAATAAGTTACCCCATGAATAACGCCCCTTGATAATGAGCACAATGGCCGCGCCCCCTAGCGTTCTTTGCTTGTTCGTCCGGAGTCACGCGAGGAACCGATTCCAAACTCTCCATTGGAAATCTTTGTACTTTCATTGATCATTCATAATGTCCAAAAACGGCGATCAATTGGCAACAATATTTATGGGGACATCTCTACTAATGCCCACTTCAACATATCAAAAGGATTAACCTGTCCGTGGCTGATTTATATGAGAATGAGGAAATGTGGAAGTCAGCAGAGCTACATAGATTTAGGCTGGGATGAGCGCACACCGCTTCTTTGCTTAAAATAACAAAACAAAAAAAACACTGCCTCTTTGCTTAAAAAAAAAAAACGGCTTCTTTGCTGATCACGGTTAGGACGGGCGAGGCATTAAACACCAGTCAGGATATTTGCAGGGACTGAAGTGGGAATGAGTAGACGCGTACATTTATTTGGGTGAGGAATGGCCCCATTTTTCGACTTACAACGCGCCGTCCAATTTGGAAGGTGACAGCTGAAATGGCACGTTCGAATGCGGCCACACTCGCTGGAACTTTCTGTTCGCTGTTCGGTGAGGGCTTTCGTCACTCTCACGCTGCTTCACTCAGGCAGAAGGTTGCAAGGCAACATGAAGACAAAGGCTCATCTTCACCTCCACACGTTGGGCGGACATTAAGGAGCTAATGTTGTTGTGCTAATGCCTTTTGTTTTAACGACCTGAAGCTAGTTGTTGCTATTAGCTGTCCCATTATCCTACCTTTAGCCGGGAAGAAGGGGACGTAGAGCGCCAATCTGCCTGTTGCTGCTGCAAGCCGGCGTCTCTCTCCCTCCTGAGACACGAGTTTAGCGTCGCTAAATGTCCGAAATATAACCAGTCGGGGTTCGTGTGCGCATTCATGCTCTTGTCCGCTTCAGCTTGTGAAAGTGGAGGAGCAATCGCCACGGTATTTTTGATTTTGTGGAGGTGATCATGATGAGATCAGGTTTTATGTAAATAAATCCAAGCTATTGTGCAGAACACTTTTATACTTACTTTCACTTGAAGTGGACAAGAGTAGTAATGTGCATTTGCATTTTGGTGGCGATCGGTCACTGTTTTAGACAACAGAACTGACAAAGCGAGCAATATTACCACTCATGCCTTCCTCGCGTGACGTAGACCGCTGAGACCGAAAACATAACATAAGCCACGCCCTTTTCTGGGGCGGGGAAATTTGTCGTAAACATAATCACAAAAAAAGACCTTAAAACACAACAGAGTCTTCTGAGGTGGGTAATTGTATTACTAATGTCATTTTTACATGCAAACCTATTATATAAATGCCAATGTTAAGCTCACCAAAGTGTCGCTTTAAGAGATGTTTTTATTTAATACCCATGCCGATATTTTTGCTCATGTCTCAAGAAGTTAAACGTTAGGCTTGAGGTGTGAGAACCTCCAACTATACCAGACATAATGTTTGATAAATTATTTGCACATGCATGAGCACTTTGTTATTTGTAACTGAAAACCTTTTGGCCTAGCTAGTCACAAGGCTGTGATAAGCTACTTAAGAAACCATTTATATGTCATTTCAATCAAAGCAAATCCATGTCAATTAAGATAAATTATTATGAATTACTCAGCCTTTACTGACAACGTCCCGTTCCTAATAATTAGGTGAAGACCTTAATGAGCACCAGCATGCTTATTTGCCCTTCCATTTACTGCTTTACTTTTTTCATTTTCATGGGTAAGAACAATAAAACGATAAGAAAAGTGGCAGGAGACAAAATCTTTAACACTTGGAGTGATTACTTTTCTATGTATGTGTATTTTTTTATTTTTCTTACTTGTACATTCATTTTAATTAGAGGCATCCGCACTGCCTGTAATTGTCCACTTCCTGCTAATTTAAAGTAATGGGACTGCTAATGGAAAGTGAATTCAATGTGTGAAGCCAAATGGCCTTTGGCTTTGAGATGCAGTATCTTCCCAATGGCTCACTTACAATTAATGCGTACACGCACACATACACATAAGAGACAGTTCATGTATTCCTTATGGTTATATCCATTCATTATCCGAGCAGCTTATCCACACGAGGGTCGCGGGTGTGCTGGCGCCTATCTCAGCTGTCTCCCGGCTGTAGGCCATACAGCCTGAACTGGTTGCCAGCCAATCGCAGGGCACACACAGACAAACAAACATTCACACTCTCATTCATACCTAGGGACAATTTAAGGTGTTCCATTAACCTACCATGCATGTTTTGGAATGCGGGAGGCATGCATGTTTTGGAATGCGGGAGGAAACCATAGTACCTGCGCAAAACCCACAGAGAGAACATGCAAACTCCACACTGGAAGACCCAGATTCGAACCCTGGACCTCCATGCTGTGGGGCAGAAGTGCTGACCAGTCGTCCACCAAACACAGAAAACTGAACTGGTGACCAGTTCAGGGTGTACCCCACCTTTGACCCAATGTCAGCTGGGATTGGCTTACCTACAACTCATATGAGGTTTAGCGGTTTAGAAAATGGATGTAGAAAATGGATGGATGGCTCTGGTCATAATGGCATTTCAAACAATCCTAACTGTGATTTTGTTTTTACCTGTACATTATTTCTGCTGTTTTTGATTTAAGTAAATACCGTAATATGTTTTAACGACAGAACTCAAATTTATTTATATCTGTGCAAATGTATATTGTGGTGTTTGCACTTAACACAAAGAATTTATTGGACCATTAAAGAGACATACTGGATGTTTTATTTATTTATTTATTTATTTATTCATTTAATAATAAACTTGACTCATACACAATCCTTCAAGCTGAAGATGTTACCACCTGCCCCTAACCATCCCTCCACCTCCAATCAGGGAGTGATTGTCTCACCGGCTGCTGCTTTGCCTTTTCACGGGGAACCTCTCGTGTCGCTCCTCCACGATGGGTCGCCCAGACCGCCCTTGCCTGCTGAATCATCCCACACCCTTCGTGTAAGCGCTGTCTTTTCTTCCGCATCTCTCATCTTTGCCATCTGCTTGTCCTAGTTTTTCTCATTCCGCTTCTAGTAAACCAGTTTTTAGACTATGATTTTTCTGACTGTGAAGATGGCCACAATTTGGTTAACCCTCTTTCTGATTCCAATTTTGACATTGATTTTGGTTTTCCCAGTCCATTCCCTAGTCAGTATTCAATCCCTTGTCAGTTTTTTCAATTTTTTCATTTTTTGAATGATGATCCCTTAGTGTCCACCCCAGAACCCTTTCCACTTGTGCGCTCGGTTGGCCATTTACACGTGATCCCTGCAGCGTGGCCAACATAGGCGCCTGAGTAGAGGTTCTGGTTCCTACCGCAATAACGGCAAGTTGCGCCATTCCAAACCTGTACCCTTAGTGCCCGCTGCTGAGCCTTTCCCTTCAGACCCTTATTTTGGTGCCGATTGGCCATTTACACAGGACCTCCGCATTTTCCTATGCTGGAGTCATGAACACTGATCTTAACTGAGGCAAGTGAGGTCTGCAGTTCTTTGGATGTTCTTGAGGGGTCTTTTGTGAACTCTTGGATGAGTCGTTGCTGCGCTCTTGGGGTAATTTTGGTCAGTCGGCAACTCCTGGGAAGGTTCACCACTGTTCCATGTTTTTGCCATTTATGGATAATGGCTCTCACTGTGGTTTCCATGTTTTCGCCATTTATGGATAATGGCTCTCACTGTGGTTCGCTGGAGTCCCAAAGCTTTAGAAATTGCTTCATAACCTTTACCAGACTGATAGATTTCAATTGCTTTCTTTCTCGTTTTCAATTACTTTCTTTCTCATTTGTGTCATGATCTGTTGGTCTTGTTGGGTTTTTTAGTTTCATATTTTTTCTCAGTGTTCCTGTCTGTCTCGTAATGATTGTTGTGTCCACCTGTGCTCCTTCCACTCCCGAGTGTTAACCAATCGGATCCCTCCTACTTTTCATGTCTTGTCCAGGTGTTTCTCCTTGTCTCGTGAGTATCTCTGTATTTAGTTTCCAGCTTTCCTTTCGGTTCTTGTGGGGTCATTGTCGTTGCTGTTGTGGTGTCAATATCTGTTCGTGTCACAGAGTTTCCTGTCGTCCAGTCAAGTCTAGTCAACTCTGCCACCCCAAGACATCTCTTTTGTGCCAGGTCCTCTCGCTTGGCCATGCCACATCTTGTCGGGTCCAGCCAAGTCAAGCCAAGCCAGCACACGCCGGGCCTCATCACCATGCCAAGCAAGGCCTCTTCGCCACGCCTAGCCAGGCCTCTTCACCACGCCGAGCCCAGCCTCTTCATCACGCAAAGTGTCAGTGCTTGGTCACTTGTGTTCACACAGGGCCATTTAGGTTTGGATTTTTTTTCTTCTTTAATAATAAAGACCTTCCTTTAAAAACTGCATTTTGGGTTTACTTGTGTTATCTTTGACTAATATTTAAATTTGTTTGATGATCTGAAACATTTAAGTGTGACAAATATACAAAAAAAGAAGAAATCAGGAAGGGGGCAAACACTTTTTCACACCACTGTACGTGTGGTATGTCGAGCTATTCATGCGTAGTATTCACAAGCATTAGTCATTGGGCTGGGCAATAATTTAATATCCACATATTTCGCAATAGAAACATGATCAATATCTATAGAAAATGCACTCAATATAATATGTCGAAGTTGATAGTTGAAAACGCTAACAGAAGACCGTTTAAAATGATAGTCGGACCGGCCTGTAGACGATTACTATATGGTCCAGCCGGATAAAATGGCGGACAAACGGAAGGCGGAAGGGTAAGCGGAGGACGATAAATGGACCGCAATTTTTTTGTAAAATGCCCAGCTGGTAATACGTGTTGTTTCCTGACTTGGTTTGTCACGTTCTGTTGTCACGTAACTCTGAAACAGTTATTAATTGCCACCAAAATTCATATGCACATTCCTACTCTTGTCCAGCGAGTTGTACAATATTTTGGGTTTACTGACAACAATTGTGAGCTCCCATAGGAAAAGCCACTATCACTTAGCGGTGGGCGGATCGATCCAAATATCGATATTATCGATACTAAGCAAGTACTTGGATCGGATCGATAATATTGTCCTGGATCGATACTTCGCTCCTTCACCAATTTCCTCAAAGTGACGCTTCTCTGCGCAAATAGCGCACCCCCCCTCTCTCTCTAGCCCAGCACCTCCTGCTACTCTCTGAGTCTCTGCCTGAGTGAGTGACTCAGGCACACTTTTAACCCCTCCCTGGCAGAGATGGCAACGGGAGAGTGAGAGAGCAGCCGGAATTTAAAGCAATGGCAGAGCCAAACAAGAAGCGGAGCGCGGTGTGGACTTTTTTTTTACAGAAAAGGACAGTGCCAAGTGTGATTTGTGTAATAAAGTGGTCCACTACTGTGGTAAGACAACAGATATATATATATATATATATATATATATATATATATATATATATATATATATATATATATAAAACAGTGTTAAAAAATGGTATGGAGCCGTTTTTGACGCCGAAAAATCACGGTGCGGTATTGGTACCGGCGGCAAGGTGGTCGACTGGTTAGCACGTTCACCTCAGAGTGCAGAAGTCGTGGGTGCAAATCCGGCACCGGCCTTTCTGTGTGGAGTTTGCATGTTCTCCCCGTGCCTGCGTGGGTTTTCTCCGGGTACTCCGGTTTCCTCCCACATTCAAAAAACATGCATCGTAGGTTGATTGGACACTCTAAATTGCCCCTAGGTGTGATTGTGAGTGTGAACGGTTGTTTGTCTCTGTGTGCCCTGCAATTGGCTGGCAACCAATTCGGGGGGGTTCCCCGCCTACTGCCCAAAGACAGCTGGGATAGGCTCCAGCACGGCCACGATCCTTGTGAGGAAAAGTGGATTGGATAATGGATGGATGGATGCTACTGGTACCGGTATCACGTGCAACACTAGTGGCATGCGCTCTATAATAAGTGGGTGCTTTGAGAAGATGAATCGACTTTAAAAAGACGTAGCACCCACTGTCCAGGCAGCACTCTGCCCTGTTTCCGCCGCCGGTCCGGCAGCCAGGAGCACCGTGTTTGCTTGTGCTCCTTAGGAGGATGTGTCACGGTCACGCTCTCCGGCGGACCTCCTTGTCGCTGTCACATGCCACCCATGCATCCATAGTGGGGCAAATGCTTTAATTCTGTCCAGCCAGAGATGCAGCGGTGTCATGGTGCGAGTGGCCCGGCCCGTGTACAGCAATTTCGGCTAAATAGCTGCGAGAGAATTTCTGGAGGTCGGCTTGTCGAAATTTCAAAGTTGAACTTGGAAAGATTCAGAGCACCAGACCTCCAGCGATGAGGCCATTTAAAGTCATTGATTTATTGATTTCTCCAAAACCAATTGTTATAATTGAAAATTCAAGCTAATTTCAAAACATTTTCTGAAGAAAAAAAAAATGGACCATCCCAGCTGGATCATCCCTTTAATCTCATTCCCATTCGTTCTGTCTTGATTAATCCACCAAGGAGCAAATGAACAAGGCATTTGTACAGATCACTTTGCCACATCCAATACGACTGTGGGGTTAACATACTCAAGAGGCGCTTTTCTATTAGCCCGGACACTGCTTGGCCCCCTGAAGTGGCCCCTTCCATTACACTTTTTTAGGGCTGAGCGGTTACAATGGAACTGCTTTCAGAACCATCTCGGCGGTGGTTCAAAAGGTCGTCTGGGATCGTCACCGTTATCTGATTGGCCTACAGCAATGCATCAAGGAACTTCGCCACACACGACCATTTGCTGGTATTGGATGAGCGGCCCGCCGGCCGTCACTAGTCATAAAAATACAGTACATAGAATAAAGATAAGAGTTTTACAACAACGCTGAATCATATTTGCAGTTTCATGTGTCTTAATCAATACATTTTTGATTATTAATGGTAACAATTTTCACGAGCACACGCACTGCTTCCGCGCCAGGTCCCACTTACTTAAATAAGAGGTCCCCAGGACCAGAGCAGAAGCTCACCCGGCTCAACCGGTCGTGGCACCCACCTCAGGGATGGCGGCTGAGTGAGGACGCTGAGCCGTTGACTCGGAAAGGCGGCCAATTGAATGAGTGAGCTTTCCATTCAGAAAGTGCTGGCGGCGAGCTGTGCATGCTGCTCGCAAAATCACTATCGCACCATTTCATCCATGATACATATGAAATTGTAAATATGGTTCAATGATGTAAAACACAAAATATTTCTGTCTGCATATACTGTATTTTTGCATTAATGCTGGGCGCTGTCTTAAACCCAGAAATACATTTTTCGTCTAGATGTGAAATCTTCTGTGCATTTAACCCATTAACACTAGAAAACCCAGGATTTTTTACAACCACTTGAATGCCCAGAAAGGCGGTCAAATATCACCTAGGTTTTTATATAACAACTCTGCTGGCTACAATTAGCGACCTTTCATATGTAAATTGGCCATTACCTGCCAAAGCAGCAGGGGGAATGGGAGGATTGGTGGTGGGGTGTGTGTGGGGCGGGGGGTTGTAAGATAAGATAAGATAAGAATGCCTTTATTGATCCCACAGTGGGGAAATTTTCATTATTACAGCAGCAAAGATATAGGTCACACAGGGACGGCGGCATAATGTAGCCATTAATGTATAACATTGACGGCAAACATTCAGGATCAAACCTATGTAAATATACGCAGTAACATGTGTATATACACATGTATATACACACCAACATAAAAAGTATGAGGAACACTCATTTTGGCCTGTACATATCTAACATTGCAAAGCGGGGGGAAGTGGTAGCCCTCAGGTATGAAAGGCAGACTACTCTTCATTGACCATTTGTTTGGGGGAAGCCATCATTCACTAGCCTAAATTACGTTATCTATAGCAGTCATTAGACTTTGTTGTTCACAAACACAGCCTGGCAAAAAAAATAAATTGAAGGAACAAAAAGCTAAAAATGACTTCAGCCATGTCGACACCTCTTGTATCTTTTTTTTTTTTAATTTGGCACAATAATAGTAAGTCACTGATGGTGTAGTGGTACACACGCCTGAGTTGTGTGCAGGCACCGTGGGATCGGTTCCCACTCAGTGACAGTGTCTTTGTGTGCCCTGGTACTGGTTGGTGACCAGTTCAGGGTGTAGCCTGCATTTCGCCCATTGTCTGCTGGGATAGGCCCCAGCTCCTACCCGCGACCCTGTACAGGATAAGCGGTGTGGAAGATGACATGACATGACAATAATAGAAAACTACAACACTTCATTTTGTCTGTGGTAGCCATGATTGAGTAACCTAAAGACCAAATCTCAGTTGGCACATTCAACAGTCGCCAAAAGTACTCAGGTACAGTATGTTGCAGGTCTTATTCTGTTTTTTTTCCCCAGCAAGAGCTCCAAGTGTGTCATTTTGTGTAAAAATGAAAGAAACAATTTATCTTATCTGATTCATTAGGTGTTTTCAACCACTTGTCAGTCACACACTCTTCTAGTTCATCAATAAATATCAACAAAAAGAAAAAAGAAAAAACGTATGTTCATTTCATCTATGTTACTCAGACCCTGATTGCTTCATCATCCTCACTGGAGATTTTAATCATACAGATCTCAAGACTGTCCTACCAAAACTTCAACAACATGTACATTTTCCAACTCAATAGCACCCCAGCTCTACCCTGAAGACATTCAAAGCCTGCCCCATCCCCCACATTAGAATGTCAGACCACATCACTGTTATGCTAATGCCAACATGCAGACAGAGTGAGAATGTTGCCAAAGCAGTTTTGAAGCAGACAATTTGGCCTGAGAGGACCTCCACTGCTCCTCAACACTGGTTTGATTCAACTGATTGTGAAATGTTCAAGTATGCAGCAATAACAACTACAATAAAAGCAGGCAGCAATAATAACCACAATAATAATAATAATAATACAATTACTGTTGGAATGTTTTGTCATATAGATTTAGATACGAAGGATATGGGGGATTTGAGATTAGCCGGTATGATAGCTAGATATAGTCAAGTGATTATTGTATTGCAGATGGACAATCATGGTTTCATGTGAATTAGTATATTAGTGATACATGGATCAGATAGTTATTGTGTTATACATTTTTGGTAATGGCACTACACATTTATGGTCATCATACACAATTAGCTAAATATCTTTACACATAAGCAGTCATAAGACAGTGTCTTGAGTAAGCTCACAGACACACACACACACACATACCAACAGGCAGTCATTGTTAATGCACACTTTTTATCTGTACACGCAAAAACATACAAGCTTGTGGAGGGGAATGTGGCCTCGAGTGTGTCACAGGGCTGAGTCCTTGGGACTCTGGAGCCGCCAGCCAAGGGCAGGACTCGAGGCGCCAAGATGACCGAAGACTTGGAGTGACACGCCACGGAAGGAGAATATTTGAGTCTACCGACATTTCTGATTAGATTCCTCTGTTAGGGCAGTATAATATATATGTGAGGGCTGCATTTTATATAGCGCTCTTTTCTGACTGTGCCCATCACGGGTACGAGTCCCTCGCGAGGTTAAGAAAAGCAGCCCAGTTTGACTTTTGTCGGATTCCTGAACTTCAGAGACTGAAAAAAACAGACGGAAAAATTCAATCAACTTGTGTGAGTCTTTATTATTATTTTTTTATTTGAATGCCTTCTTGAAAGATAAAACAAACGTGAGTTGTTTTTGTGAATTGATAATTGGGCATGCTCCCTGGTGACCCTAACCTAACGACTCCAACAAATCTTTCATTACCACATAGACAATAATGAATACACAGACGCTGTGACCTCCTAAATACCAAGTGCATTTATGATGTGACCCAGATAAAAAGCATCACAACTCCCCGGGCTGAACAGAAGCCAACAGACCTCCACTGGGTGTTGGTGAAAGCCAACATTGACTGGCCTGAATAAAGTTATCTTCCCTGTCTTTAGACTTTGTTGTTCACAAACACATATCTTGGCAAAAATAATAAAAATAAGTTGAAGAAACGAAAAGCTAAACATGACTTCAGCCATGTTTACACATCTTGTTGTTGTTGTTTTTTTAAATCTAGTGCAAAAATAGTTAACTACAACACTCCGTTGAGCATTTTTGTCAGCGGTAGCCATGATTGAGTAGCCTAAAGATCTCAAATTGTCATTTACCTGTCTTTTGACTTTGTTACTCACAACCACATAGCAAAACTTGGCAAAAAGTAACAAAAATAAGGTGAAGAAATTAAAAGTTAAACCGACCAAAAAAAAAAAAAAAAAAGCAAAAAGCAAAAATGAAAAGCCAAAAATTACTTTAGCCATGTCCACACGTCTAGTTGTTATTGTTTTTTTGTTTTTTTTTAATCTGGTGCAATAATAGTAAACTACAGTATTTGATTGAACTTTTTTAGTCTGCGGTAGCCGTGATTGAGTAGCCTAAAGGGCATATCTCATTGAACGGCATGCACTTGCATCTTAGAAAATGTTGGGCTTCATCAGGGCTCGAACAGCATTGCAAACATATCTGCAAATTGCTATGCAGCTGTTGCATAGAGCCCTCAGCCGGCAAGAACAAGTTAGCACACTTGTACAATTGTTCTGAGATGCAAACGGCGGGTGTTGTGGTGCTTTGTATAAAAAAGTGTACTTCTTGCAAACAAGTACAAAAGCAGCTATTACATAGAGCCATCAGTCGTCAAAAACAAGTTAGCACACTTGTGCAATTGTGTTGGATGCAAATGGTGGCATTATGGTGCTTTGTATAAAAGGTGTACTTCTTGCAAACAACTGAACAGAAGCCAACAGATCTCCACTGGGTTTTGGGGAAAGCCAACATTGACTAGCCTAAATAAAGTTATCTTACTTGTCTTTAGACTTTGTTGTTCACAAACACATAGCTTGGCAAAAATAATAAAAAGAAGTTGATGAAACGAAAAGCAAAAAATGACATGGCTTTAGTCAGCGGTAGCCATGACTGAGTATCCTAAAGGGCATATCTCATTGAACGATGTGTGCTTGCATCTTAGAAAATGTTGAGTTTTGTCAGGACTCGAAAAGCTTTGCAAAAATATCTGCAAATAGCTTTGCAGATATAGAGCCATCTGTCGACAAAAAGAAGTGAGTTTTGAGATGCAAGGCCAGACGTCACCTTCAGAGCTGGGGATGAATCCAATCTGAGAACAGCGAGAGCCTACCTGTCCCGTGGTATCAGGAAAGCAAAACGAGACTACACCAAATGAACACCTCCAACTTCAAAAAGAGCAGAGATGCACACAACGAGACTACACTTATGAGAGCAACACCTCTCTGCTCAACATTGTATTTTACATATATTGTACTATTTTTTATACATGTAGTATATTTTGTATGATTGAAAGGATTCTGGTACTTGTAATTTTGTTCTTGCTGTATTCCTAAAAAGAAACAAAATTGTGATTGGATTGACTTCAAATTCAATTACTTTGTATATACTGTATCTGTCTGACAGTTACACAAACCTCTGGTCCGCAGGCAGCCAGCCAGCTGTGACCCGCACGGTTCAGAGATGGTCTGGAGAGGCCGAGGAGGCCTTATAGGACTGCTTCAGCACAACTGTGTGGGAAGTATTCAGCGATGCTCACGGGGAAGACATTAGTAGTCTAACGGACACTGTTACAGACTATATAAATGTCCAGGACCACCAGGACAGTAAGGTGTTTCTCCAACAACAAACCCTGGATCACACCAGCCATAAAAGCTCTCCTGAAGGAGAAGAGGAGGGCTTTGGCGTCAGGCAACATAGAGGAGCGGAAGACTGTGCAGCGCCAGCTGAGGAGGAGGATCAGAGAGGGGAAAAGGTCCTACAGGAAGAGGATGGAGGAGCAGCTGCTGCACAATAATGCCAGGGGAGTCTGGAGGGGCCTGAAGACCATCTCAGGCCATGGACAACCCAAGACCCGGACTGGGGGGGACCTGCAGTGGGCAAATGAGCTGAACCTCTTTTTCAATAGGTTCGATCAGATGCCTGCCTCCACTCAGTCTCTCCTGCTGCAGCCTCCACCTACTCCTCCTGCTGGGCGGGTCACCCCCTCCCCCCTTTTCTCCACAGTCTCCAGCTCCCAGCTACACCAGATAGCCACCACTCCCTCCTGCCCAGCCTTGGCCTTCACAACATCTCAGGTGAAGAACCAGCTGAAGAAGATGAAGGCGAGGAAGGCAGCGGGTCCAGATGGCATCAGCCCCAGCTCCTCAAATCCTGTGCAGACCAGCTGTGTGGAATTGTCCAGCACATGTTCAACCTGAGCCTGAAGCTGGGCAGGGTCCCCCAGCTATGGAAAACATCCTGCCTGGTCCCGGTGCCAAAGACCCCCCACCCGAAGGAGCTCAACAGCTTCAGACCAGTGGCGCTGACGTCTCACCTGATGAAGACCCTGGAGAGACTGGTCCTTGCCCACCTGCGCCCCCTGGTGAGCTCCTCAATGGACCCACTCCAGTTCGCATACCAGCCTGGCATCAGTGTGGATGATGTGCCAGTCATTTTCCAGGAAGTGGTCACCTGGGCAGGCGACGTCTCGGCCCGGGACAAGAAGCGGCTGGACAAACTGGTCAGGAGGGCTCTGTCCTGGGCTGCTCCCTGGACTCTGTGGACTCGGTGGGGGACAGGGGGATGATGGCCAAGCTGTCATCAATGCTGGACAACCCGGCCCACCCCCTCCAGGGCGCCCTTACAGCACTCCACAGCTCCTTCAGTGACAGACTATTACACCCTCGCTGTGCAAAGGAGAGATTCCGCCGCTCCTTCTTGCCTGCTGCTGTCAGACTCTTTAACAAGAACATTGTGTAGTCTCTACAAACTGGCGGACATTAGTGCAATTGTGCAGTCCTGCACCTGAGCTCATATCGTGCAATACCCAATATTCCCCACTACTGTAATACCGTGCAATACTCAACATTCCCCACTACTGTTAGTCTATTTTTATTTGTATCCAATGCTGTTCCTTACATTTCACTATAGCACTGCAGCACTGTCACTTACTTTTTCCTCTGTACTATGTGCAGGCCAAAATGAGTGTTCCTCATACTTTTTATGTAGATGTATGTTGGTGTGTATATACATGTTTATATACACATGTTACTGCGTATATTTACATAGGTTTGATCCTGAATGTTTGCCGTCAATGTTGTACATTAATGGCTACATTATGCCGCCGTCCCTGTGTGACTTATATCTTTGCTGCTGTAACACTGAAAATTTCCCCACTGTGGGATCAATAAAGGCCTTCTTAGGTAAAACAACTTTGGTTCAGTTATGTTTGCATTCATGTGTTAAAGGGACACTTGGATGAACTTAACATTGGCACTTATATAATACTATGGCATGTAAAAATGACATCAGTACTAAAACCCCCCCCCTCAAAAGACTCTGTAGTGATTTAAGGGCTTTTTTTGTGATTAGATTTACGACAAATTGCAAAGCCCCCTTTTGGACCTGGGTTTGTTATTTTTTCGGTCTCAGCGGTCTATGTCACGGGAGGCAAGCGTGGTAATATTGCTCGCTTTGTCTGTTCTGATGTCTAAAACGGTGACCGATCGCCACCAAAATGTAAATGCACATTACTACTCTTGTCCACTTCAACCTGTGAAAGTATAAAAGTGTTCTGGATTATAGTTTGGATTTATTGACATAAAATGTGATCTCATCATGATCACCTCCACAAAATCAAAAATACTGTGGCGACCGCTTCTCCACTTACACAGGCTGAAGCAGACAAGAGCATGAATGCGCACACGAACCCCAACTGGTTATATTTCGGACATTTAGCGACGCTAAACTCGTGTCAACTCTCAGGAGGCAGATGGCGACTGGCAGTGGGCAAGCAATCAGGCAAGCATGGATCTTTATTCTTCCCTCTCGCCTTTCCTTCCCTCCCCAGCTAACAGTAGGATAACAACTAGCTTCAGGCCATTAAAACAAAAGGCGTTAGCACTACAACATTAGCTTCTTACTGTCCGCGCAGCGTGTGGAGGTGATCATGAGCCTGCGTCTTCATGTCGCGGCGTTGCCTCCTAAGCAGTCGCGTGCGTTGTGTGACACCGCTTGCAGCCGCGAGAGTGAAGCGGCGTCAGTGAGGTAAGACCTCATCGAAAACCTGGGGTGTCTTGAACATGCGCACCCATCTCCACAGCCAAGTGTGGCCGCATTGGAACGCACCATTTCGGCTGTTTACATTCCATTGGACAGCGTGTTGTAGGTCGAAAAACTGTGGCCATTCCTCATCCAAATAAATGTACACGTCTCCTCATTCCCTCGTCAGTCTCTGTAAATATCTTGACTGGTGTTAAATGCCTAGCTTGTCCTAACTGTGATCAGCAAAGAAGCAGTGTTGTTTTTCTTCTTGTTTTTTTTTTTTTTTAGCAAAGAAGCAGTGTGTGCTCGTCCCACCATGAATCTATGTAGCTCTGCTCTAGTGTTGGGTCGTTCTCGAACGATTAGTTAAAAAAGAACGAATCTTTTCAGTGCACGTGAGTGAATGGATCACTTCCTGAAGTGATTCGTTCTTTTCTCAGTTCATTTGAGCTCAGCCACGCGCATGTTGTCAATCTTCGCGATCGACCAATCAGCAGCCAACGTAGCAGCCAAGATGTAAGCGGGATTTACTGAACATACTGCCACGCTATTGGCATTCACGAAGGAATCAGTGATGTAATTTCCCGTTCACCAACGATTCGGTGAGTGAACGTGTCGCTGCAGGGATCAGTGATGTCATTTCCCGTTCACCAACAATTCGGTGAGCTGCCATTTCTCGTTCACGCGAACGAGAACTCCATGCAGTCGGTGAGGGAACTGGGTCTTGCCATGAATGATTCACGATTCACCAAGGAAGGAACCACTCACCAACACCACTCCTTGCTGCTCCTGCTCGCGGGGAGAAGCTTTCTTTGGCATCCATTTCTCCAAGCTAACGGCTAATGTTAAGCCCATCCAAGTACCGCGGGCAAGCGCATGAAAACAACTAAGAGCTCTGACAAGCTTAAAGTCCCTTGCCAGATCGTGATGAGGCCGCCCGGTCTGCAGGAGCTGGGAGATGACGTTGTTGTGGACATGGGACAACTTTATTTGAAAACATTTATTACAATACACATATGTGCACTTAAATATTATTATCCTCTCTGTCTACTGCAACTAAAATCTGGTGCGATCATCATAATGTTGGTTTGCCATTAAATTGTACTTTTATTTCAAAACTTGTTTGGTGCTCAAGTGTTTTATTAATTATTGTTTTTATTTCAGCGCAACAGAATGTTTAACCAGACATGTAGTCATCCGCGTCATTTGAAAAGCCTGCACTTCGTAACGCGTGAAAACAAAAATACAACGGGCGCGTGACGACCGTGTGTTATGTCCTCCAAAATTACAAATGTTTATATATCTAGGCATAGTGTCTATTGCGATTATTGTTTTTTTTCATTGGCTGTAACGTTTTGTATTTTTTTGTTTTGTATTTTTTTATGTTTATTCATTTACTCTTGTGTTTAATATTTTGATGTCTTGTTTCGTATTGGTGTTTTTTTTGGCTGTTGTGTTTAGTTTTTTTTGCTGTTGCGTTTAGTTATTTGTTGTTGTGTTTTGCACTTCAGGGCCACTATACTTATATTACATGAGTGGTGGATTCAATTCTATTCTGTGGGAGATTTGTAAAATAAAATAACCCGAAACACAACTTTATTATCTTTACTCATTCTTTAAGTTAAAACAAAATAGCGTCTGTTTTAGTTTCTGTTTAAAGACCTCATCACCAACCCTTAAGACAACCGCAATTTGTCAAACGGTGCAGCACAAAGACTGTAAAACAGAGAAGCATCTTACTCTTAGAGATTAATTAGGTGCATTTATAATGCAGACCTAATTCTGTCCCTCCACTTATAGTATTTTATTTGTGCAATTAACCGCAAAATCACCACCAAAATCACGTTCCTGGCCTCACCTGATGTTAATATTTGGATACGATTTATGTTGTCACCCACAGAGTAGTGCTATTGAAATGAAAAGGATCCTCCATAGTTGACAAGATCGACAACAGAGACTCATCCGACCCACCCGGTCTCTGACCGGCCCTCCCAATGACCATGAAGTCAAAGTAAAACATAAAATGTGTGGTGCTTTTATTTTGAAAGTTGTGCTTTTGTATATGCATGCGTGTGGACGCTAGTACAAGTGATAGCAAGTGAGAGGTACAACTTGTGCCTGAAGTGTTGTCTACTTTTCAAACCTTTTGCTATAAGTTGCAACTTTTTCCAAAAAAGACAGGCACAAATGATAAGAATCGTCCTAATGTTATTAGCTTGTTTCCTGCACGGTGGAGGGAAGAGGGCCAAGAAGAAGATTTGGCCTGATAAAACTATGGCAATGTTCTTCTCTAAATCCAGCAATAACACCAATGTTTAGCCAGATGTTTTAGTTTCGGGGGAAGGCTCCAAATCGTTTCAGATTGTAATTACCTGGCGGTCTTAATTGTTCCGAAATGGTCATTTAAAACACATGTAAAAAAGGGTCTGTAATCAAATTCAATTTAACCTCAGTAATTTTTGACACATGCCCCATCAGATGTTATGTTACATCAACGAAATCTTTTTACAAACAAACAGTAAAAATTATTGTTCCCTTTAGAAAAAGGGAACTACTAAGTGGAACCTCACCAGCATCACCATCAGACATTTAAATACATATATTACGTTTAAATTGCAACTAAAGAAATGGTTAATTGATAATCAGGAATATCAACACTAACAAGACCTGCTCTTGCTGCTATGCTGGCATCTTGCCTTGTGAATGTTCTTATGTTTTTGGTATGTTCGGCTAATTGTTGGTCCGTTGTGTTTCTAATGTACATTACAGATTAATAGTACAGTTTAGTAAGTGTTTTGGTTTATGTAAACATGTACAATAGCTTAATAGTACTTTCAGTAAATGGAGTATTATTGTTGTGTATTTTCTTTTTTCTTTTAGGGTGACAACATCTGTCAAGGGACTGCAGATGAAAAATAGCCTACTGGCTAATTCTGGCATATTTACAGAAATGTTTATTAATATGTACTACCCCCGATACAAACAAAGGGAAAAAAATACTGTTATTTAATGTACAGTCCATATTGGGTGTATTATAAGTCATCACTCATTCACAATCATTATACATCACTAGTGTCAATAATATTATACTTCCCACTTATCTATATATTTGGGAGTCCTGACTAGGAATGTTTAATATGAGTTGGCATTTGCTGCAGAAACTTCAGCTAAAGCTTATGTGTAACAATGTTATTTTACTGACCGCTTGTAATTGAGTTTAAAATTTGAATTTCATAATTATAAGAATACATACCATGGAACAATTTGTTGAAACAAGACTATATAGTAAATAAATACATTCAAAATAAAGACAAAATTGAGGTAAACATGTTGGCTATGCCCTCGGTGAGCGTTACAGTTTTTTTATGCGGACCGGTGGCAAAATGAATTGCCCGCCCCTGCTCAAGGGCAAGTGAATAGTTAAATCCCAGTTACATTTTTAGTATATGATGTGCTCTATATTATCTTACATAATGTTCTTACTGCTCTGCATACACAAATACTCACCTATGCAAACATGTAATGTGATGTAACATCATCATACCTACTGTAGACGAAAGGTGTCCTTCCTGGGTATTCTGCTGTAATCCTTCTGGCCGCCATTTTGCGTTCCCACCATTTTCTAAAATGTCTGCCATCCAATCGAACACTATAATACTAAAAACCGAGAAAAATATCCTAAATGTAACTATTTGAACAAGTTCCTAAATCATTATATTTTCTTATCTTAATTTGTTACTTGGATTTTGTGGTGATCCGTTTACACTTGTTAACTGTAGCTTTGTGAAAATAACACTGAGATTGCTACTGTCTAATAATGTCATCTCTCGTTGTGCTCCTCTTTTTCTTCTTTTCACTCTCAGATTAGTGGGTGTGATAGAGGTCTCCCTAAGAGCCCATACACTAACCTTTTCTACACTGGCTCCTTTTTAATCCCTCACCCTGGGGTTACTGGTCCACACACTCCTACAAACCCTCCAATATGCACCCAAACAGATGCACCTGCCAACCACATGTAGAATACCTGAGAATCAAACACTTTCCAGAGATTTTGTATCCCTACAGCAAAATAAGAAATGTGGTTCCTCCTGAGAGCCACCAAAATACAGCTTCCCATTCCCTATAAAATGTATAAATTAATGACAAAATATTTTTTACAAGCAAGGTGAACTCGTATGTTGTAAGGTATGTGCGTGTATGGCATGGGCGGCAGGCAAATAGTGGTCAGGACTGAGGAGTGCAAATTGGTGGAAGAGAATGATTAAAAAAAATACAGGCTGAAAGAAATATAAGAGAGTAGGAAAAAAAAAGTTAAGGACTCACAAACATTTTTTTTCCATAATAGGCTCTATGCAGGCCCACTAGTTGAAACAACACATTGTGATTAATATTGCATTTGTGGAATATGAGTTAAGCCGTAAAATCCACACATTTTGAGCCATCTCACGGGGTGGCCCTTTTGTCACTTCTGTCGATTGAAAATGACAACACAGTTGCCCAGGGCTCAGGTAATGACCAATCACAGCTCACCTGTTTTCTTAAGTAGAGCCATGATTGGTCATCAGCAATGCGTCAGAATGCCTTGTTTCAATTATTGGGTCTGCACAGAACATATTCTTGAAAAAAAAGTGTATGGGTTGACTTTCACTTTAAGAAGACAAAAATAACAGGAAATAGACATGCATTAAGTAAAAGGAAAAACTTGGGTCCCCATGTGTTTTATTATTATTTCAAATCAAGACTTAAGAAATAACTGAAAAATAAAGATAGCAGTAGTCAGCAAATAATAAAAGAGGAAAAACTTAGGTATAACCATCAGTAATATAAAGGAAATTGCTAGCTAATGTCAAATGAAGTGATATTGAAATGTGTACTTTGGTATTGTTGCTGACCTGGGTTTAATTCCCCCTGCACTAATTCACTGGCGATCAGTGAAGGTTGTACTCTGGTTGGCTGGATTGATGAATTTAAACAAACGTTTTCATATGGGTGACTGCCTAGACTGTGTGGACTATGGATGTATGGTGGATGAGATTTTTCTTCTAAGGTAAATTCATCAATATGCTTCTTGTGTGCTGCGTTGGCTGGTATAATACACTTGGATTTACTGGTCTGATGCAGCGCTTCAGCAGAGATGTTTTCAAATTGCGGCTCTTTAGCTCCATCTACTGACGTACATTCACATATGATTAAACTGAGCAAAATTGCTCGTCCCAGTGTTACAAACATTGATTTTAAAAAAAGTGACTAAATACAAAACAAAATGGAAAGAAGTATACTTACTAAAAGAGTATTTAAAATTTATTTTACCATAGTCATATATTTGTTTTATATTGTATTTTATTTTATAAATAGCACAGGTGGTATGTTGGTGACTAACTTCAAACTTTAATTGATGCTTAACCATTCCTACTTCTTTCTAACTTTGACTTTTTAAATTAAAATTAATTATTGAGGATGTTGTGATTAGCAGTCACTCTGAATAGTATTTTGTTTTAAAGAATTAGTTGCTAGACCTCAGTTTGGTAAAACTAGTGTTACCGTTATGTGAAAAAGTATATCAGTAATTTTACTGCATACATAATTTTTCCCATCTTAGCACTGATTGGGTGTTGTTCAATGGTGTGAATAAAATATACAAAATATTGATATCATTTTATATTCATATGATTGCAATATTTGTTTCTACATTTTTTTAGCTTAATTTTTAATTTTAAGTAGACATATGTCCATGTGGAACAAAAAGTCCTTAATTTGATCTCTTCCACACTTTGTTGGATAGAATTATTTTCATTTAAAATAATGATTGCATTTCTGGCGGCACAGTGGTCGACTAGTTAGCACGTCCGCCTCACAGTTCAGAGGTCGTGGGTTCGATCCCGGCCCCGGCCTCCCTGTGTGGAGTTTGCATGTTCTCCCCGTGCCTGCGTGGTTTTTCTCCAGGTACTCCGGTTTCCACCCACATTCCAAAAACATGCTTGGTAGGTTAATTGGACACTCTAAATTGCCCCTAGGTGTGATTGTGAGTGCGGGTGTTTGTTTGTCTCTGTGTGCCCTGCGATTGGTTGGCAACTGATTCGGGGTGTCCCCCCTGCCTACTGCCCTAAGACTGCTGGGATAGGCCCCGCGACCCTTGTGAGGATAAGCGGTATCGATAATGGATGGATGGATGGGTTGCATTTGTTTTACATAATACAAAAAGGCACAAAGACAGCACAAATGACCATTGTACATTGGAGAGGGGGGGCGGCACAGTGGTCGACTGATTGTGAGTGTGGATGTTTGTCTTTGTGTGCCCTGCAATTGGCTGGCAACCAATTCAGGGTGTCCCCCGCCTACTGCCCAAAGACAGCTGGGATAGGCTCCAGCACGCCCCGCGACCCTTGTGAGGATAAGCGGTACAGATAATGGATGGATGGACATTAGATAGGGAGGGAGAGAGAGAATGTTTAACATACATCTTTATTAATGAGGTACGTTATGATTCATAACCAGCGCTGCACTTAAGCGGTGCGTCATATGCACTCCAAATTCGATTGCGTCAGTGCACCAGGGGCGGAGCTACAGGGTAGCCAGGGTGACCTCTTGTCACTCCATGGCCACCCCTCATACCTAGGGAAAAATGTTGATATCTGTGATTTTTCTGCCATTTTCACATGAATGCAGTATTCTTAGACCCGTTGATACTCTGCCTCTGTTTCTTTTTTTATATCAACTGCATACTAAAAAAATAAATGTACAATTCATCTCCATGCAAACTCTAAAATAATCTGTTTTAAGTAATGAATATTCAATTCTTCCAGTCAATGTCAATCAGAATCATTACTTTCACACCATAGGGAGCAAACAACATTGCAGAGAAGTAATTGTTTATCATACCATTCAGAGTCTCGGTTTCAAGCAATAAAATCTTGCACACACACTCATAATACAAGCAGGTGGATGGGTAGGCATGACTAAACTAGGAACCCGAGGTGAATAAATGAATTGAGCATAGCACATACCGGTTCACCGTCTCAGTCAAGTAAGAAATGAAGATGCTAAAATTCTTGTTAAAATTATTAATACTATAATTTGTTATGAGTGGTTGTTTACGTGTTGGAACAGTTGCTCTGCCCTCAGCCTGCTGACCACCCTCAAACCCTTCGTGTAAGCTCTGTCTTTTCTTCCATGTCTCTCTCATCTTTGCCACCTACTTGTCCTAATTTTATACAGTGCCCTTCTAGTTTAACAGCCGATGTTTTGTTTTAAGACTCAGATTTTTCTGACTGTGAAGATGGCCATGATTTGGTTAATCTCTTTTCTGATTCTGATTCTGATCCTGACATTGATTTTGGGCTTCGTGTTTTTTCAAGCCCTCCTCAATTTTTGGTTTATGATCCCTTAGTTTCCGATTCTGATTTTGACACTGATTTTGGTTTTCCGATTCCCTTCCCAAGTCACTATTCAAAGGCCCTGTCAGTTTTTGTCACATTTTTCTGATGATGATTCCTTCATGTCCACTCCAGAACACTTTCCATCAGACCCTAGCTTGGGCGCCCGGTTGGCCATTTAGACGGGACCCCCGCGGGGTGGCCAACGTAGACGCCCAAGTAGAGGTTCTGGTTCCTCCCGTAAGTCCGCTTTTTCCAAGTCGCGTCATTCCGAACCTGTACCCTTTGTGTCCACCACTAAACCATTCCCTTCAGACCCTACTTTGGGTGTCCGGTTGGCCATTTACACGGGACCCCCGCGGGGTGGCCAACACAGGCTTCCGAGTAGAGATTCTGGTTCCTCCTCAGCTTTTTCCAAGTCACTTCATTCCGAACCTTTACCCAAGCCACTACACTTCCCGCCTTTTTCGACACCTCATTCAGTGCGTACTTCTTCACCTAGTCCCGTTCATCCCGTTTCTTCTAGTTTACATTGCTCACTATCTGTACTCCCAGGCCTACTTACCGGCACCCTGGCAACTACAGGCTCCCATGCCGGCTCCTCTACAGTGCCAGGCCCCCTTCCCGGTGCCCCAGCAAATGCAGGCCCGCGTCCCAATGCCTCGGCAGTGACAGGCCCCCTTCCGGGCACCTCGGCAACTACAGGCTCCCATGCCGGCTCCTCTGAAGTGCCAGGCCCCCATTCCGGCAACCTGGCAACTACAGGCTACCATGCAGGCTCCTCTGCACCCGTTGCCTCAGCAGTGCCAGGCCCTCTTCCCGGCGCCTTGGTAACTACAGGCTCCCATGCCGGTTCCTCTGCAGTGCCGGGCCCCCTTCCCGGCACCCTGGCAACTACAGGCTCCCATGCCGGCTCCTCTGCAGTGCCAGGCCCCCTTCCCGGTGCCTCAGCAAATGCGGGCCCGCGTCACGATGCCTCGGCAGTGACAGGCCCCCTTCCAGGCACCCTGGCAACTAGAGGCTACCATGCCAGCTCCTATGAACCCGTTGCCTCAGCATTGCCATACCCTCTTCCCGGCACCTCGGCAACTATAGGCTCCTATGCCGGCTCCTCTGCAGTGCCTGGCCCCCTTTCCGGCACCCTGGCAACTACAGGCTTCCATGCCGGCTCCTCTGCACCCGGTGCCTCAGCAGTGCCAGGCCTTCTTCCCGGCACCTCGACAACTACAGGCTCCCATGCCGGTTCCTCTGCAGTGCCAGGCACCCTTTCCGGCACCTCAGCAAATTCAGACCTCCATCTTAGCTCCTCAGCACCACCAGACTTCGACTCTTCACCAGCGGCGCAAGATTTGCAGCCTCCTTCCGATCCTGCTTCAGTGGCACAAGGTTTTCTGCTGCCCTCTGATTCTGCTCTGGTGGCGCAAGGCCTTCGGCTGCCCCCTGACTCTGTTCCGGCGGCGCAACCTCTGCGGCTGCCCTTGACTTCTGCTACGACGGCTCCGGCAGTGCAACCTCTGCGGCTGCCCTTGGATTCTGCTCCGGTGGCGCAAGACCTGAGGATGCCTTCATCCCCTGTGTGGCCCCCTGGACGCCCACCAGACTGTCCCCGCCAAGACCCTCTCGTCTGGCCTGCAGGTTGCCCACCAGACCCTGTCATGCCATGACCCTCTCGTCAGGCCTCCTGGACGCCCACCAGACTGGCCCCGCCAAAAACCTCTTGTCTGGCCTTTGGGAGGGCCACTAAATTGTCCCCGCCACGACCCTCTCGCCTGGCCTCCGGGCTGCCCAGCAGACTGGTCCTGCAAAGACCTTCTCGTCTGGTCTCCTGGACGCCCACCGAACTGGCCCCGTCAAGGACCACTTGTCTGGCCTTCTGAAGCGCCACTATATTGTCCCCGCCACGACCCTCTCGTCTGGTCTCCGGGCCGCCCACCAGACTGGTCCTGCCATGACCCTCTTGTCAGGCCTCCTGGATGCCCACCGGACTGGCCTCGTCAAGGACCACTTGTCTGGCCTTCTGGAGGGCCACTATATTGTCCCCGCCACGACCCTCTCGTCTGGCCTCCGGGTCACCCACCAGTCTGGTCCTGCCAAGACCCTCTCGTCTGGCCTCCTGGACGCCCACCGGACTGGTTCCGCCCGGAACCTCTTGTCTGGCCTTCTCCGATCTGTTCTTGATTTTGGTTTTGCTTTAGAATTTAATTTCATATAATGAATCAACATTATTTTTTTATTTATAGAACAGTTTTTTTCTTAAATTCATCTTCAAGCAAACTTTATTTTCTTGTTTAAAAGCAAACCTAAATTGATTTTAAAAAATGCTCCGCTGTTAAGTAATTTTCCGAATATTTGTCCAACGGAGCCCGGCCGGGCTCAGCCCGAAAAGGCAAAGTGGGTCCCCCTTCCCATGGGCTCACCAACCGTGGGAGGGGCCAAAGTGGTCGGGTGCCCTGTGAGCTGGCGGCGGTAAAAGGCAGAGACCTTGGTGGTCCGATCCTCGGCTATAGAAACTAGCTCTTGGGACATGGAATGTCACCTCTCTGGCGGGGAAGGAACCCGAGCTGATGTGTGTCACCTCGACTCACAGCTTGGGCTCTGGTACCAGTCCTCTCGAGAGGGATTTGACACTATTCCACTCTGGAGTACCCCAAGGTGAGAGGTGTCGAGCAGGTGTGGGCATACTTATTGCCCCCTGGCTTGGCGCCTGTACATAGGGGTTTACCCCGGTGGACGAGAGGGTAGCCTCCCTAGGTCTTAGGGTGGGGGGTTGGGTCCTGACTGTTGTTTGTGCCAATGCACCAAATGGCAGTGCAGAGTACCCACCCGTTTTGGAGTCCTTGGAAGGTGTGCCACCTGGGGACTCCATCATTCTGCTGGGGGACTTCAATGCTCACGTGGGCAATGACAGTGAGATGTGGAAGGGCGTGATTGGGAGGAATGGCCCCCCCGATCTGAACCCGAGTGGTGTTCTGTTACTGGACTTCTGTGCACGTCACGGATTGTCCATAACGAACACCATGTTCAAACATAAGGATGTCCATATGTGCACTTAACACCAGGACACCCTAGGGCGCAGTTCGATGATCGACTTTGTAGTCGTATCATCGGATTTGCGGTCGCATGTTTTGGACACTCGGGTGAAGAGGGGGGCAGAGCTATCAACTGATCAGCACCTGTTGGTAGGGGAAGATGCCTGTCCGACCTGGCAGATCCAAACATATTGTAAGGGTGTGCTGGGAACGTCTGGCAGAATCCCTTTCAGAAGAAGTTTCAACTCCCACCTCCAGCAGAACTTCACCCACGTCCCGGGGGAGGCAGGGGACATTGAGTCCAAGTGGACTATGTTTTGTGCCTCCATTGTTGAGGCGGCCGATTGGAGTTGTGGCCGTAAGGTGGTTGGTGCCTGTTATGGCGGCAATTCCTGAACCCGCTGGTGGACACCAGCGGTAAGGGATACTGTCTAGCTGAAGGAGTCCTATCGGGCCTTTTTGGCCTGCAGGACTCCGGAGGCAGCTGACAGATACCTGGTGGCCAAGCGGGATGCAGCTTCGGCGGTTGTTGAGGCAAAAACCCAGGTGTGGGAGGAGTTTGGTGATGCCATGGAAAATGACTTCCGGACAGCTTTGAGGAAATTCTGGTCCACCATCCGGCATCTCAGGAAAGGAAAACAGTGCACCATTAACACTCTGTTTAGTGAAGATGGATGCTGCTGACCTTGACTCGGTACGTTGTGGGTCGGTGGGGAAAATACTTCAAAGACCTCCTCAATTCCAGTGACCAAGGTAGTTAAAAAGCTCCTCGGTGGCAAAGCCCCGGGGGTGGATGAGATCCGCCCAGAGTTCCTCAAGGCTCTGGATGTTGTGGGGCTGTCATATATATACATATATATATATATATATATATATATACATATATATATACATATATATATATATATATATATATATACATATATATATATATATATATATATATATATATATATATATATATATATATACATATACATATACATATATATACATATATATATATATATATATATATATATATACATATATATATATATATATACATACATACATATATACACACACACACTGTTATGAATGTAATTTCAATAATTTCGGATGTAACTGAAGCTTTGTTAATAATAACCATAATAACCAATGTAATTTTACAAGAATAAACAAAATATATTTCCTCTAAAAATATTTCAAAGTGGTGCTACTTAGTTGTTAAATACTTTACAATTCATTTTGAATTGGCTCTATTTTCTATTTACATTTAATTGGCTTAATGGTATTTCATATACAGAAAATTTGTTACAAATAAAAGCAAAACCACTGTTTTTGAAGTTTATATGTATTCTTATGTATATATATTAGGGCTGTAAAACGATTACAAATTTTAATCGAGTTAATCACGGCTTAAAAATTAATTGATCGTAATTAATCGCAATTCGAACTATCTCCAATATTTACCATATTTTTCTGTAAATTGAAGTTGGAATGGAAAGATAAAAGACACAAGACAGATATATACATTCAACATACTGTTCATATGTAATATATTTTTTTCATTACAACAACAAATCCTCATTAGATGAAAATTTGAATTTTTAAATTAAAATTATTAACATTCTTTCTGTATTTGGTCATTATGTTATGCTATGTGCTATACTGTAGGTGGTATCAGCACGTCGTGTGTTCCCATTTTAAACTTTATTACCACAAACCAAGACAGCCCTCTTCTCTACTCATCCTCAGTTGCTGAGGCAAACCAATGTATTCACATTTCTGAGATTTAAAGCTGCACTCTTTTCGAAATGCTTCTTTATTTTCTTAGAGTTTATGTTTTCCAAATGGTCCCTGAAGTGCACACGAATGTGATTGGCTCATAATGCTGTGCTATGATGTCATTGGCATCAGCACGTCGTGTGTTCCTCCTTTGAACTGACTTTATTATCACAAAACAAGACAGTACTCTTCTCTACTCATCCTCAGTTGCTGAGGCAAACCAATTTAGTCACATTTCTGAGATTTAAAGCTGCCCTCTTCTTTCGAAATGCTTCTGTATACTCCCGCGGGCGACACACGTCCACTCTGCTGTTCACTGTACACTTCTGAGTGGGATTATGCATTGGCGGTCATTCTGCGCACGCGTTAAATGCTCGCTGTAACACTGTGACGTAGGGCTCAGTATTTTCACTTCTCCAAGAACATTGTTTAATGCCAGACTGGACTTCTCAAAAAAAAGTAGTGAATTTTGTTTGTCCAGTCCTCTTCATTTTGCTGTTTATTGTGGCATCATTATTGAGACAAGATGACATCTAACAATTGATCAACAGAACCCCCCAATTTTTTGTCTTTCAACAAGATGTTCTTGAAGGGTAAATTGTAACTGACATAGTGTCATCAACAGATTGCAACAGAGACTGAAAGTGTCACAGAAAGAAATAAAAGTGGACACTTCAATTCAAAGCGAAGTGCATGAACCTAACAAAACAAAACAAAAATCAAGAAGAGTTCTCAGCCCACTCATGTAGCATGTAAACAGACTTAAGGTTCATATCAAGCTCCAAAAATACCGTTTGAAAACACTCAAAATGTTTACTTAAAGCGAAGTCAACCCAAACATATATTTTTTTCAAGAATATGTTCAATGCAGGCCCATTGAAACACGGCATTCTGATTAATATTGAGTTTGTGGAATATGAATTAAGCAGCAAAATGCACCTCTTTTTAGCCCTCTCAGGGAGCAGCCATTTTGTCACTTCTGTCAACTGGAAATGACATCACAAATGCTCAGGGCTCAGGTAACAACCAATTACGGCTCAGATTCAGAAAACAGGTGAGCTGTGATTGGTTGTTACCTGATCCCTGAGTAACTGTGATGTCATTTTCAGTCGACAGAAGTGACAAACGGCCACCCCAGAGATGGCCAAAAACGGGTGGATTAACTCTTATTCCACAAACACAATATTTATCATAATGCCTTGTTTCAACTAGTGGGCCAGTGTAGAAGATATTCTTGAAAAAATATGTTTGGGTTGACTTTAAGCTTCTTTCGGTAGCTGGGTTCCCAATGCATAGATAAGGCCCATCAGAAAGAAACAGTTATTATTTCCCTGACTATTTCCCCCTTTTTGCTGACCACAAAGATCAAATTTGCTCAATGAAACGTTTGCATGAGATATTTTCCACTCAATCACAATCTTTCAAATAATTCACCTTTCCTTTTGTCATACATATGCACAGTATAGCTATTGACATACAGTATACATTATGATATGTGCTTTTACATTTACATTTGTACATATACACATGTACATCGCAATCATTTTGTATTTTTCATTACAGTTACTTTTTATTCTGTTTTGACTTTTGTTTTTTGAAGACAGTTTTAGTTTTTCGAGCGGGCTACAATTGTGTTGTCCTTTAAAATTAGGAGATTATGTTAAATTCAGATATAGAATGCTACTATGCATTTTTGTGAGTACATGCTTCATTTAAGATTTTCAGTACATAATTCAGTTTCTTCCCGAGAGCTCCTCCGTTCTTTCTGTGCTGACTCAACAGTTTTGGTGCAGCCTCACCAGGAATGTGGACTCCAGTGGCTCCAGAGTGATCCAATGGAACTCTTCCTCTAACCTACCTGGTATACAAAGAGAGATCAAAATCAGAACAGGAGAGGATCTTAAGACATACAAAAACAATTAGCACATAGGGCATGAGAAACATTAAAGGTATGCGACAATAAAATAAAACTTGCTAATCCATCCCACAGGAAACCTCAACAACTATATTCAAGCAGAGCTGGACATTCCATCTGTGACAGACCAGTCCGTCTATCCGCCTTTGACGCATGCCCATTTTGCTGATGGTTGACAAATGACCGATTTTTTTTTTTTAATAGATGGACTAAGCATAGTCTGAAGCCCATGTATTTAATCCATCGTTCGTCTGTAGTCAGTCTTTAATCTACTTTTCGCGACGAGGCTTTGATGACCGCTGCGAGCACCAAACTGCTGTTTGTACATTTTGCAGAGATACCTCATACCTTTCTTTGCATAAATGTTTGGTTTTTAAAAAACATAAAACATTGTGCTTGTCACTCAGCATGCATATAACCATCTGTATACTGTACATGTCAAAATGAAAAAAGTAAAACATGTAATAAAGGGACTTCTCGGTTATTTCAAGCAATTTGTGTTAACTGCTATATCAATATAGAACATTATTTTAAAAAGATGACCTCGAAATAAAGTCAAACCTTGTATGCAAACAAATGTACACACCTTGCATTTTACATGTCCAAAGGAGCCTGTACTGGAACAAACTGTACAGGATTGTTCAATTGTCTTTGAAAAGGGCTTGTGTATATGAATATCCTGTGAGCCGGCTCCTGTGCTCTCAGAACGTGTGTTGGTGTGGGATTCATCTGGTGCATTGATGGTGCGAGTTACAGTTGTTGCTCTGACATAGGGTGAGTTGTATGTGAATATGTAAAAGGCTTGATTTGGGTGAGTTGATTGTGGAGGCAGTGTGTGAGAATAATAATGCTTCATCTGGAGTGTAACGGAAAGGCCGTGCAGGAGGCTGCAAGACTTGTCTGAGAAGAGAAAAAACGTCAGAAATTTATTTTTGAAAAATTGTCTGCCTCTCTTTTTTTCCAGAGGCCTCTATCATGTCCAGGTAACGTCGATCCTCCTCTAATGCATGGAGCCACTGTGTCTCCACAGACAGCTTCCTCTTCAGGCAGTCGTGCCCGTGTCCCATCAGTTTAGCCTTGAGATCAAGATAAAGAAAACAAAAAGAAGAAATATAGTGAATAATATACATCAAACTTGCTGTAAAATATTATGGTAACAAATGAACAACGTTACTATGAGTGAATTTGACTAAATTTAAAGATGTGAGAAGATGCGAATACCAAAGTCAGGCAGTAGCAACATTTGATCAATTACCGTACTTGAGTAATTTTTAGAATAATTACTATTTAGTTTTATATTACTGATTATTTTGCTTCTTCTATAATGAAGAATATGATTCTATAAAATCTGTCTAATCCTTGATTATAAATAGGTACTTTCGTCATTGTGAGAAAAATCTTCAAGTCGATACAATTTTATTTCTTATTTATTTTTTTAGTTAATTTAATTTAATTAATTAGAAGTTGTGTTTTTTTTTTTACCTTATTTCATAAAATTATTTAATTTTATGACATTGCCTTTTGGTAGCATTAGCATTTTGGAGAATTTTAATGTTTATTTTTTCAGTTTACATCACTACCAAGTACTTTTTGACTCAATTTATTTTCATCACTGTTTTTTTACTTCTACAGCGCTCAAAATAATGTTGTTTCTTTGCAAGGGAGTGTTTTGAATGAATGGCTTCATTTGAGGAGCAACTTTGCAACTGTGGAGCAATTCAAATTCTTTTTCACAGGTTAATTCCAGAGAACTGAAGCAAGGGTTTTATTAAACAAAAATATGACAATATAATTGATGAATTGTTGTTGTTGTTTTTTTTTTTTTTTTTTTTTTTTTAGAATCAGCATTTTTTATTTCTTAAATTCACATTGTGTCTAGCAGCAAACTTTATTTTCTTGTCTAGAAGCAACGCTTGAAAGATACATCTCCTGGATGCACTGGGACACATCATCAGTGATGTATCCTGGGTTCATGGGGTGTTTCGGGTCTCGCAACATCATACACCCTCGCCCAGGCGACCCAGCCATGGTGATCAAGTCCTGGCTTGTGTCCCAGTAGCAACCCGCGGATCTGCCGTTTTCAGCCACAGCCACCTCATGGCTTTCTCTGCAGCTTCGCCTGCGGTTTGAATGGCCCTCTTCTTGGCCGCCCCTGTGACTCCCAATCAGCCAAGGACTTTGCAGAAGGAGCGTCATGCAAAACCTCTACAGCCAACTTCTATTGGCTCATAGAAGGTCCTCCAGCCCCTGCCCCTGCACTCCTCCACCAGTTCCTGATACTTGGCACGTTTCCTTTCGTTGGCTTCCTCAATCCGCTCTTCCCAGGGTCCCAGCATGATCAGGTGTTTTGAAGCCTCTGAGATAATGATCACGTCTGGCCGTAGAGATATTGCTACGATGTGCTGGGGGAATCTCAGTTGTTTTCCCAAGTCAACGTACAGCTGCCAATCAGAAGCTGTGTGGAGGAGTCCCGTTGTCCAGCTTTGATGAAGGAGATTGCCTTCTTTGGAGCACGATGGTGTTTGGTGTTGCTGATGGCCAAGGCTATGCTCTCTGCAACTGCTTTCAGTACCTGTTCATGGCGCCAACGATAGCGACCGTCGGCCAGGGACTTTGGGCAACTGCTGAGGAGATGTTCCAAGGAGACTCTTTCGGAACAAAGGGAGCAGGTGGGTGTCTTGCTCTTCCCCCACACGTGGAGGTTTGCTGGGCTAGGGAGGGCGTCGTAGACTGCCGCCACAAGGAAGCGGACGCGGTGGAAGTCTGCCTGCATGACGCTTGACCAGGTAACTTTGCGCTGTAAGGCGCTCTCCCATCTTGTCCATGCCCCCTGTTGCCGGAGTCGCACCACCCTACCCACTCGCTCTTCCCCCTCGCCTGCTCGGACCTCCTCGTGGAGTAGATGTTTTTTCTCTTTCCCCCGGGCCTGGATGACTTGGGTCTTTGGGAAGTAGCCCAAGCCTGTTCTCCCTGTTGCCACGACACCAACCAACGCCTTTTGCCAGAGGCGTGACTTCCACTGCCTTTTCTGCCTTCCACGTCCTTCCCGTCTTCACTTCAAGCCCGGCTGATGACACCTTGCAGTCCCTGGAGTCCCTGGACTGCAGGGCTTCTATCGTGCGTGCCATCTTGAATTCTTCAGTGAGCCCACTGAAGGGTAGCTGCAGTGTGTTACTTGTCCCGTACAGGGCAGCGCTGTTGAGGCTGCGAGGAAGCCATCCCTGCAGGAAGCTGCTTATCTTCCTTTCAAAGGACTCCACTTTCCCCTTCTTCAGTACTGTAGACCTTGACTTAGCGGGCTTGAAACTCATCCTGGCCCAAAGCATGAGCCTCTCCAATCCCTGCAAGATCCACCTGCTCCCGGGGACTGATGTTGTTGTGATGGGAAGGTCATCCATGTAGGCTCTTATGGGGGGCTGTCGAACACCTGATCTGGATAGGGGCCCTCTGCATTCCACCTAAGCAGCCTTTACCACCATGTTCATCGCCAGTGCGAAAAGAACAACGGAGATGGTACATCCTGTTATTATTCCTTTCTCGAGGCTATGCCAGTCTGAGGTTACAGACCCAGAAGTGACCCTGAGCCTGAAATTATCATAATTGATTTTAAAAAAAGCTCTGCTGTAATGTAATTACATGTAACGTGTAATGTAATGTGTGCAGACCTCAAAAGTCAGTCAAAATTGAGGACTATGTTATGAAAACAAACAAATAATATTACTGATAAATTAGAAAGATTTCATACTATATTATTATACTTTAAACATTAGGCCATTCATTCTGACCGATATAGATTGTGAAAGAATTTAATTCATTTCTAGTTCTGGTTCAGTTGAGCTTGTATGACTTTCTCTCACAGTCGTGTTTTCTCTCCAGAATCCTAATACTTATTGTCCTTGCTATTTTGCTGTTCAAAGTTGGATGTAAAGCAGAGACGCTTTATGGGTTCCAGCCAGAAATCTGTGAAAAGGGAAATCGATCACCAAAGCACTTAATTGCGGTGTTAAACGGGCTAGCCGTGTAATTCTTAGGTTAATTTAGTGTTCCGTTTTCCCCACGGAAAGGGCTTGACCATGGTGTATTTGGAAATTACTCAGCTCACCCTTTTCCTCTTTAGTTTGCTCTTTATTTTTCCTCTTGACGTTCACAATTAACAGATGGAATGAGCCAGTGGAATTATCAGTAGTGGCAGTAGGTAATAACCTGTTGGCTGTAGACCGGGTCAATGCTTGCGACTTTGCGTTTTGCATTCACAACATTTACTGTTCAAAATATACGTGCCATGACATTCACGTGACCCGCCTGAACATTTAAACTTTAAATGTCTAGAGGTCTAGACTCTAGACCTCTGAGTGCGCTCTGGTGGCAGATCACTCATTACTTGTCAGCACATTTCAGCTCTTTGCTTTCTGCAGGTGGCACAGTGGTTGAGGACCTTTTTCTCTTTGTCTATAGGAGAGTGGCAGTCACACCTAAATGATTCTTTTCATGTGCCTCTCTGGCCAATAGGGTTGCTAGCCATGATTGGCAAGGGATTAATGGTACAGCTACTTTGTCCTCGTTCCAGCTTTGTATCCTCCCTCCACAGGGCAAGAGTCCTGTCTCTTTTTCCTTTTGAACCACAAGATGATCCAGGGTTGTGTCGTGGAACTCAATGTCATCTTGAGCAGCAAGAGCTAAGAATTGAAAAGATATTTCTCTCTCTTCAACTGATAGGAATGGTCTAGCCTCCCACTTTGAGCGAACTAGAGCCTGACTGTTGCCACCGAGCCATATGTCCACAGCATGTCTCACCCAGGCGATGACTCCGCACAACCCCATAAATGAGATGAATCTCTGTGGTTCAACCAGATGCAGAAGTGCAATGATGGTTGGGCCCGGCCATCTACAGAATCGAGCCACTGCTGAGGCCAGCACTGAGAAGGCCTTCCTCTGCAATCCACCGATCTCTTCAGAGCCAGAGATGACCTGCTTGGTGGTTTTCACTGGCTAATCTTCATAAGGCAGCTTTAAAAATCTAGGGCCTTCCTGCCTCCTGCCTCAGGGGCTCCTGCTCTTGTAATGGTCAGCAATGTTCATTTTCCGTTCGACCCACCTCCAGCTGTCAACAGGCCTGGCCTTTTGGATTTCCCCGGATTCTGTTAGCAAAAAAAGTTTGATAGCGATAGCTTCTTTCTGTATGGTCCCAAGTATCATCTGACTATCAACAAAATGGATCTAACTCTCGACCTTGATGTTTTTCAAAGTTTGTCTTCAGGCGGGTTGGAAACACATCTCCGCACAGCTCTGCTTTGATGACATCACCTTTCTGGTCTAGGGTGTGAGTTTGGCCTTTGATTCGACCAACTTTATAACAACGCCATTTCCCGTCTTCCAGAGTTAAAGCACGGCTCCGAAGGAAGCTTCGCTGCCGTCGGAAAAGGTGACGGCCATCGGACGGCCCTTGGCCCCCTGGGGCGTAAGGCTCCTGTCAAATCTTATTTGGCCAAGTCTCAGATACTGCTCAAAGAGTGTTAATGCATCCTCTCGAAGATGCGGAGAGAGGGGTTCGTCCCAAGTGTCTTTCGCAGGACGGTCTTTCCCTGCCTCCTGAAAGGACTCTCTTATGAGCATCACTCCTCGTTGCTTGGCAGGTGAGGCCAGCCCAACAGGGTCATAGAACCCTGCGATCTGACACAGCAACATTCGGTGGGTGAGAGGATCAGAGGTGTTGCCTCTGACCTCATCTTCTTGTAAATCCAGCCCGGTTCTCATCTTCCCTCGCCTCTTTGAAAAGTTTGCTGATGTCAGCAGGCGGAGTTTATCAATTTCAGGCTCATATCCCAGTCCAAGTGTCTTATTCTCTTCATCTCATATTGGTTTGGGAGTATCAGAATCTTGAGGTCCATTGACCTAACACTTGTGGAATCAGTGGCCTCCTCACTCCTCCCACTTTGTCCTGACATAACCCAGGGCTTGCGAGAGACACCACCTGCTTCCAGGATCTTTTCCACTTCTTTGGTTATCCTAATTAAGGCTTGGCGATCATCATGTGATGTTAATATGTCATCAACATAGCAGTTCCGGTCAGGATCCAGCGCCCTGAAATCATGGATGAGAATTGGGACAAGTTTGCTGTCTCCCTCATTGCTACTTGGGCAATGTATCCAGCAGGCTTGTCGCCAATGTTGACCCTAACAACAGCATACTCACTGATTTCATCCTGTGGATTATCCCTCCAGAGAAATCGATGAAGATGTACTTCCTCATCCTTAAACCACACCGAGTTGTACAACTTCTTGACGTCTCCGAGAGCTGCATGCAGTCCACTACTGAATCGCAAGAGGATGCCTCGGTTGAGTACATCAGGGCCTTTATGAAGGAGGTTATTAATGCCTTTGAATTCCTGGCTGCTGTTCCAGACTATCCTTACTGGCGTTGAGCTGGAGTGAGGATTCAGGGCAACCAGATGGCTGATGTACCAGGTCCATCCCAGTCCATGATCTGCTGCCTGGTGCACTCGATGGCTACTCCTCTTGATACCAGCTCGTGGATCTGCTCCCCATATGCCACTTTCCACAATGGTTCTCTTGCCAGCCGAGCCTCAGTGCTTAGGAAAGTTGCTTCCACAGCTCGGCGGTTATTTGGCAGAATCGTCTCTGTTGGACTGTAGGTGCACTGCTCTCCTGCTCAATGTCTGACACAATATCACACAGCTCTACGTTGGACGAGGTAGAAGCGCTGGGCGAGGGAGCATAGTTGTCCAAGTCATTTGTTTTGATGCCAGAAGACATTGTGATAGTGACAGGGGAGCCACCCCATATTTGTTCGCACAAATCGAAGTATAAAAGAAGGGCTCCCAAATCCGCTCTTGTTTCTGTTACCTACTGCCAGGTGATATTTGCCACTTATAGCCTTCATTTTAGTTGTTAGGATAGACTGAGCCATCTCTCCACTCATGTGGAGAAACTAATTCCACGTCTACGCAGGATACTCCTCCAAAAACAGTCTCAAAATGTCCACATACAGTAACTGGTTAAGAAAGACTCCCAATCAATGTTTTTGGGGGTCTTGTTAGTTTTGTACTGTAAAGCAACGTTTAGGAGCAGTTGTGACTCCTTATCCGTCCACAAGAATGAGCCTGGCGCCATGTTTTTGTTTTTGTGGAAGTGAAAGGCAAAAGGATAGAAATTCCTTCTGACTGGACAGTATTTGGCTAACTACTGTCTCCTAGAGGCTTGGCATGTTTGAAAATGCACTTGTGCGGTTTCGTGTGGATGCATTATTTTCTAACAAACGAGGTAGTGTGGATGAATTTTTTTTCCGGACGGAGGTGGGGAAATTTTCGGTTTTAATAAAGACAAGGCCTGAAAAGTACTTGCCGCATTTGTGATTCCGTGAGGCATTCATTTAAACTCAGAATACCCAAAGGGTCACACGACGGCCTTTTTTTTTTTGGGCTTGTCACTATCATTAGGGTTGCCAACCGGCCCTTGAAAAACGAAATCATCCCATATTAAGAAATATAAGTTTGCGTCCCGTATTGAGTTGTAAAGGGACTCACCTTGTCACATAATATCGTGAGAGTCAAAAATAGTCTGTAAAATGTCGATGGAATTAAAGAACAACAGTTCCCTTTATATGACAACTTACGGTAATGGTCCGAGGCCCTCCCCTGCTCTGTGACCAATGAGGTGAAGGCACATTCGTATGTATCAGGATACAGAATCCGCTTATTTTATTGGTCAAGGTAATGTTGCTTGTCAAATTAGATAGCGGAAGTCAACAAAGCAGCATGACAGATTTGTTGTCCACCAGGCAACGCCAGAGATAGATATAGGTAAAAAATGATTTTTTTAACCCTCTGATCAAGGTTAATATGGGAATGTGCAATGATTGTCAGCATTGTATGGACAAACAACATATAATAATTTTGGGGTGGAACAAACAAGTACAATTAATTGACAAGTACGTTAAATAGATATATTAGATATTAGATATATAGGTATATATGTATTACATAAAAGCAATACATTTATGAATAATAGATAAAGAATACACACACAGGCTTACATTTATTACAAGTTCAAACAGATGTGCATAATTTTTATTGTACTACACTTTAATTATAAATATAGTAAAAAAAAAAAACTGTAAAAAATTGTTCACATTATTTTTCTCTTTTATGAAGAGTAAGTGGGGGCGGCACGGTGGTCGACTGGCTAGCACGTCCGCCTCACAGTTCAGAGGTCGTGGGTTTGATCCCGGCTCCGGCCACCCTGTGTGGAGTTTGCATGTTCTCCCCGTGCCTGCGTGGGTTTCCTCCGGGTACTCCGGTTTCCTCCCACATTCCAAAAACATGCATGGTAAGTTGATTGGACTCTCTAAATTGCCCCTAGGTGTGATTGTGAGTGCGGATGTTTGTCTCTGTGTGCCCTGCGATTGGCTGGCAACCAATTCAGGGTGTCCCCCGCCTACTGCCCAAAGACAGCTGGGATAGGCTCCAGCACGCCCGCGACCCTTGTGAGGATAAGCGGTATGGATAATGAATGAATGAATGAAGAGTAAGTGGACAAATGTGTGAAATAACTGTTCTGCTGAACTGATTAAAAGGTGAGCTCATTTTGAGCCTCAACTATGACATGTCTTGCTCAGACATGTCTGGAGTAGTCAAAGACGGTTTTACCCTTGGCAACGCATAGTGAAAATTCTGATTGAATGACAATACAACCTTCTAATTTATTTATTTATTCTATTTATTCTTATTATACATTAATACATATATTATATTGTCACTGTCCTGTGAAAAACATTTATGGCCAATTTTGGAAAAAAAATAATTTTCACGGTTAATGCGATGTTTGTAACGCAGAAACACCATTCACATAAAAATAAGATTTCTTAAAAAAAATGGACATTAGTGTTTTTCACAGGACAGCGGCGATATATGTGAATTAATTGCAAATATCAATATTTTATCTTGACGATCGATACTTAAAATTGAGCACTCTGGTTTGGAATATTGATATTTTAGTATCGATATGCCCATCCCTAGTTGAAGGCAGTCAGGTCAGCAAAGGCGCTCCAACTCTGTGTGGTTCTGTCAGACTGTGCTTACAAGACGGAAGCCCATGTGATGCGTGCGCCATGGTAAATCGTTCATGTGTAAATTAAATGAATAAATACAAATTTTGAATTTTGCCCATAAGAAACCCAAGGTGCATTTTTTTGTCTAGAGGTAACTGTGACATAATGATTGAAATTTGTATTAAAATAACAGTTTTAACATCATCCATCCATTATTTACACAGCTTATCCACACAAGGGTCACGGGGAGTGCTGGAGCCTATCCCAGCTGTCTTCGGGCAGTAGCCGGGGGACACCCCGAATTGGTTGCCAGCCAACCTCAGGGCACACAGAGACAAACAAACATCCACACTCACAACCACACCTAGGGGCAATTAAGAGTGCCCAATCAACCTACCATGCATGTCTTTGGAATGTGGGAGGAAACCGGAGTCCCCGGAGAAAATTCGGCACGGGGAGAACATGCAAACTCCACACAGGAAGGCCAGAGCCAGAATCTAACCCACAACCTTGAACTGTGAGGCGGACATGCTAACCAGTCGACCACCATGCCTCCCCAGTTTTTACATCAAAATATTAAATTGTCTGATAAACTTTAACACTGACTGTTAAATGTTGTTGGACTGTCTGTTAAACTGTTACACGGCCTTCAAAACTCTTCTTTTTGGAGTCCAAAACGGAATTATGTAGAATGTCGCAAAACAACTTGAAAGAGAAGTTGCTGGGAATTTGCCTCTCATCACTGGTTAGCTCATGCTGAGCAAAAAGAAATGCCTTATCCTCCTCATTTGTGACAATGTTGAAGGCATTGGCAGCATTTCTTAAAGGCTTCTTCAGGGATTGCCTGAGCATCGGCCTGCCCCTTGTTTTGTTTGACATTCCTTAACTCATTGAGAAGCTATTCTATTTTTGCCAAGGTAGTGTCTCTTCATTGCAATGGTTAATCACAATGTTCGACGCATCATTCACTGTCTCCTTCACAGACTTCTTGTTTTGCTCAGTATGGCAGATCAAAAGTCCAAGTACTTCTTCAGAGTGAAGAGCCACAAATGTCTTCAATTGGAGCAATCAAATAATTCTGCTTAGCTGCAGCTATGATTTAAAGACAACACCTCAGACAAATGCCAAATCAAGACATCATGCTGTATAACAACATGACTACAGTACAAAACCAAATATCAACTTGGTTTACAGTATTTGACCACAATGAAAAGCGTGGTTTTGGAAAATTCCATCCGTGGACACGGTGGGATTGAGCAAACAAGGAGCATTTTAAACTTCAGCACTGGTATGTTATTGTCCTTTTGTCAGCCATAAAACGAGATGAGGCTAAAGTTCGAGATCATCGAGGCAGGGATAAATCTTGTCTGAACTGGGGAAATTGTCACCAGAGGAGTTTTTCCAACTATTCCAACAAATTCAGGGGGTTGGAGCTGAAAAAATATTAATTTAAAAATTTACCCCTTTGGAAGGACCACCCTAAGGCACATGCTCAAATATTTGTATTATCATTTGTAATACACTCAATCTTTGTGCTTCAAACTGACATCTCTTGCGTTCATAGAGACACAAAGTGCATTCAATTACAGTCAGACATTTCAAACTAACTCATTGGTGTATAAAAATGTTAAATGTCTTCAATTGTTAAGTGTTAAATGTTCAAAATATATTTTCACGTTATCAAAAGCATTGTAATTACTATCCTTACAGTATTTTGTTGAAACAATACAAATAAAACGAATTTGAAGTGTTTTAGCTATCAGCTATCATTTCACTGCTTTTTACTAATGTTTTGGTTTTTGTTCTGTTGTTGTTTTGTTTCCTTTTTTTTTCTTCTTTTAAAGTTGTATATAATAATTACCCTGTTTTGTCAGCTGCTGCTTTTTGAAAACAAAGTTCTTATTACAGCAAAATATTTTTCAAATGTCCCTTGAGTCACGGTCCATCTTTAAATCCTACAAATCTCCGGTATGACAATTGAGACAACTAAATATTAGCAAATATGGTCATGCTGTACCACACCAGAAAAGGGTGCAACCAAACCCTGTGCTGGTGCAACCAACTGAAAAAGTTGGTAGAACCAGGGTTACTAGTGCAAAAGGACGGGACGGGACAGGATTTTTTTTTTTCCTATGGTTTAGGACTGGGACAGGACGGGCGTGAAAATCCACCTCTGTGTCACCCTCTATCGTCTATTTGATATGTGTCTGCGTTTTGGGGGATTTTCATCCTGGACTCCGCCATCTTTTGGTAAACAAATTTGGGTTACCTGCACTCCTACCCTGTCTTGCTTGATTCCTTGGTGCCACCTTGCCTTTGCCTTCACTCCATCACCCCAAACCTAATTACACTTTAATCACTATGAAAATCATCATTATTGGCCATATGCAGAAGGTTAAAAGTCAGAGGTATTGTGTCTGGCTGATCATATCAGATACATGCTACACAGCTGCATTGAATATTCATACATACAAATGCTGAATACACAATACAAATTCACAAAATACACAATGCCTATATTGTCATGTCATCTTCCAAACCGCTTATCCTATATAGGGTCGCGGGGAGTTGCTGGAGCCTATCCCAGCCGTCAATGGGCGAAGGCAGACTACACCCCGAACTGGTCGCCAGCCAGTCGCAGGGCACACATAGACACTGTCACTGAGCGGGAATCGATCCCACGCTGCCCGCACACAACTCAGGCGTGTGTACCACTACACTATCAGCGGACCACAATGCCTATATTGTAAAACGAAAATATAACCAATTGATCTTTTAATTAGCATGTTAAGAACACATCAAGACTTTCGAAGATAATGAGTATGTAAATTGATAAATAGTTAAATAAAACAAATATTTTAATAACAAATAAGTAGCATCCTCCAAACTGATTTGGTCATAAGTCAACTGCAAATGTGGGGCACCTGTGTATAAGTAATTAATTGCTTGCACCACTTTAGTCCTCACTGTTCATGTCATCTGCCTTCTTTACTATATATGAGCAATGACGGGATATAAATATTTCATGAGGATTTACAATAAAATTGAAAGAAGGTTGTTGAGTTATATTTTGGGGTTAACCATAATCTTACTAAAACAGCCTTGCGCCTTCAGATCCATTTTCTGAAAGGCTTTGTGTTTGCTGTTGCCACTCTGTGTCAGTGTGTGCCATGACTTAATGAGTAAGGGCTGTTATAATTTTAATAAACACAGCAGGCATCTTCAGTCTTCTGAGGCTTGTATCAAAATGAATGGAGGAATAGTCAATGGCTCACAAAGGTACCACTACAGCTAATTACAGAAAACACAAGCACTTTTGCTGTGCATATGGGCTGTGCCTGTGTGCATTAGTGGATTTTTGTTTTCATGTCTAAATGCACTAAATGTTTCTTTTGAGTGCATTTGTGTGGATGACTGTGTATCAAAAACAGACAAGGTTGCGTGTGTGTGTGTGCGTGCATCTGCATGCATCCTATTTAAATTTTTCGTCAATTTACAGAAAACCTTCTTTTGGCAAATTTTCACTGATTAGGATTCTCTGGCAGATTTTGGGTGTGGCAAGGGGCACCCCCACCTAATACCTTGCCGTCCCTACTTTCAGCAATAAATCTAGCAATAATAAATGATTACATTCAAAATGTAAATGTTTTTAATATTTGTCACATGAAGATAGTTACTGAGCAAGCCCACTGATCCAGGAAGTGTTGTTGTTAACAGTTGGTGTGTGTCAAAAAAGAGTGCGTAAATGCCACATGGTGTCAGAAGTGGGGTTGAGGGCGAGAGGAGAAAACTGAAAGATTGATTTGATTCACTTTGCACAAGTTTGTGCATCGCCATGGCAAAATTTTGCCCGTGAGATTCGCTGGATATTATGAAGCCCGCCACCTGGTTGGACTGGATGCATTTTTTTTTGCTGTATAAGGAAGCTACAAAGCTAACAAAGGACAAGGAGTCTGTGCAGGTTAGTGCGCTGATCTATTCAATGGGAGCAGAGCCTGAGCACATATTTAAATCATTCACGTTCACCAACGCAGATGCAAGAAGATTTGACGCAGTGCTAGTTAAATTTTATGAACATTTCCAGAGCTGGACACTTGACCCTTTTTTGCTGGTCCGTTCTCCGTCCGTGACCTGTGTACCCTTCCGTCTTCGTCCCTCCATCCTTATTCATAAACATTATTGTCCTACGACCCCGTCCGTCCTCGTCCATTTAAAGTGGTGTGCATTATGCTGCGGAAGGAATGCAGAGGTTTGTTTAAAGCTCATTAGCTGGCTAATTTACTATTCAAATCCGCTTACCTTATCGTCACCCACTTCTGGGTTAACAGATTGACAAACTGTTACTTGCCAGCACACGTATGTGTGTAAGGAGACGAAGTGAGCGAGTCGAGAGTTGAAATGTAACTGCTTTATGTAACAGCGGTCATTGTTTATATGTCAATGCAGCAGACGTGAGAGAGTTCATTCAATCTGAATGTATTGGCGGAGACGCCCGGTCCAGGGAGCGCTTCCATTGAAGTCAATGTATTTAGCGCAGGGGCGGCGCGGATGAAGCATTTGGAATGGTGGGACGTGGAACGAAGCACAGAAAATCTGCCCATCCATCCATTCAGCGTGGCTAAACAAATGAACTTTTTTCCCGCTTCGTCTCACGGCACTCAATCAGCATCGAGGAGTATGACGACACAAACAGCGTCCTGTACACTTGGCGGGTCTTGTGTGGAGAGCGCAAAATGAAGGAAAACATTATCCCAAGCTATATTAAGATGGCCAGCTACCAGTAGCAGGACAAAAAAAAAAGAGACCGTGAGCAAGGAGTTTGTTATACCTGGTATGTTTTTACTTTCTTTAGGTTTTTACAGTTGTTCAACATTACCAAGACGACAATATTTGTTTGCATTAGCTTTAGCACAACTAAAGCTACGTACTCCTCCAGCAGCGGACAGTTAAGCGACATGCTGGCGTCACTCACCAGTGTGCTGCCTCTGACGCTGCTCGCGCTACTGGGTCTCATCACTTGTCATACTAGTAGAACTCACACTGTATCTCCTCTTGAAAAATCTCCTGCACAGTTGGGCAACTAGTGGCATGTTTGAAGTGTTTGGAGGCAATTTTTATCATTTTTTCATTCCGCCGAGTAGGTTCAGATGAACTTTGGCCGCACGTGTCACACGCATGAGGGACGATTAGTGGGCAGGACTAGAATCCACCTCGGCCTCTCTTTTCGAATTTAGCCCTCTTGTAAATGCTGTCTCATTATGAAATGTTCAGAGCTGGGCGGTCCGTCCCTTCTTCCTGGACGGACGCCCATTTTTCGGATGGAGAGGGGCAGGGGGGGGGATGGCGACAGAGGGCATGAGACAGGCTTTATCTGAGACACATGTAAGGTGGGGTGAACACGGAGAGTGATTGGTAGCTTGAGGCATACAGCACATGGATTAATCAGAGCCAACCAGAGCCAATATGCGAGTAGACAACTTAATAGACTCTACTTTGAGTGGCAGAGTCTTTGTGCTGAGCCACACCCTTTGACAAACAGAGTAGACAGGTGCAGGTGTACTGCTATGGTTGGTCTGCACCTGGGACCTTGCGGAGGAACGGAGCAGAGCTGAGCGGCCCTTTTGCCATCCACCAAGAAGCAGCCAACAGAACCACATCATCTGCAAAAGTCAGATTCTTAATAGCTCAACTGCACCTCCAAATTCTATTCATAAAGTTTATGAACAGAATCAGTGACAAAAGGCAGCCTTGGCACTTACTGGAGACCATTGGCGCGCCATCAGGGCCTTCAAAGCCTTCTCTGCAGGCCTAAACATCATCAAAAGCACTCACCTGCATTTAAAATGTAAGGTATACATTGATTTCTAACAGTATTTTGTCTTCATTTAGCCTTGGTTGTGCAGCTTACAGTTGTTGTGGGTTATCATTATTATACATATTTTTGGTCTAATCACATTTCAGCTTGTGTGTGTATGTTGCTATATTATATTGGTGTAAACAGGATTACAGCTCAAAGGCTCAACACAACAGGATTACAGCTCAAAGGCTCCTCCAATTCCATTTCAAATTTGACAATAAAACGACAAAAAATTAACATTTTACACAAGTTTTACTAAGGGGATGTCCAGGCGAACCAAAAGTGTGCCATTTGGGTGATCCCATTGCAACCATGTTCAAATACGTAGGGGAAAAGGCTGCTATTGTGGAATGCTTCAATAATCATGAGTTCTAATTAAAAGTATGACTTGGCGCTATCATATCCTACATCCAGATTGAATAAAAACGCAAAAAAAAAATCAAAGAAGGTGACGTGATATGACGTGTGCTCTGACGCACATCCCTGATGTCTCTGCTGGCAGCTTTGAAAGTGTGTGTTACACAAGTTACGCACAGTGTTTGTTTTTGTTCAAAAGAGTTTCCATGTTGTCCACTGATAGTGTAGTGGTACACACGCCCGAGTTGTGTGCGGGCAGCGTGGGATCGATTCCCGCTCAGTGAGGGTGTCTGTGTGTGCCCTGCGACTGGCTGGCGACCAGTTCGGGGTGTAGTCTGCCTTCGCCCGTTGACGGCTGGGATAGGCTCCAGCAACTCCCCGCGACCCTGTATAGGATAAGCGGCTTGGAAGATGACACCTGACAGTTTCCATGTTTTTTTTTCTTCAAGAATTTCATTGGCCGTTGAATGCGTCAATCACCAGCTTAGCAAGTTTGGTTGTGACTGCAAACATAACTGACAAATTGTCCATATACAGGGGTGGTACTATTTACACATGTAATAAGTTCATTGGATGTTGTTGAACTCCTGACACGGGAAACATTCGTTTATTGGATCAAGTAAGCAATCAATCAAACATAAGGTCCAGCCTATTTAATATCCATCCATCCATCCATTATCTGTACCGCTTCTCCTCACAAGGGTCGCGGGGCGTGCTGGAGCCTATCCCAGCTGTCTTTGGGCAGTAGGCGGGGGACACCCTGAACTGGTTGCCAGCCAATCGCAGGGCACACAGAGACAAACATCCGCACTCACAATCACACCTAGGGCCAATTTAGAGTATCCAATCAACTTACCATGCATGTTTTTGGAATGTGGGAGGAAACCGGAGTGCCCGGAGAAAACCCACGCAGAGAACATGCAAACTCCACACAGGGAGGCCGGAGCCGGGATCGAACCCACGACCTCTGAACTGTGAGGCGGACGCGCTAACCAGTCGACCACCGTGCCGCCCCTATTTAATATATATATATATATATATATATATTTATATATTTATATATTTATATATATTTTTATATATATATATATATATATATATATATATGTATATATATATATATATATAAATAATTGACGCAGAATGACCCGCCCATGCATGCCATAATAACACTCAAAAGTGCAGTGTGCAGCAGAGCGGACGCATGCGTGTGTGAACATGGAAGAAAAGCAGGTTGGCCCGCTGGGTAGGGAATTAAAATTCATAGAGAATACAGATGGGACAATAAACAAAGGTAGTGATTTACACATTGAGAGAAGGAGTTTCAGTTCCACCGCAGCTATTCAAGTTTAAAGTACCATCTCAACGCTAAGCATGCGTTTGTTGGTGCTTCCAGTTGCAGTGCTGCACCTAGCTTGCGGTAGACCATGTTAACCGAATGCAGGCCACTGAGCAAGTCCACCTCGGAGAAATTAACAAATACAATTGCCAAATTGGTTTTAATGGACTCTAGACCAATTAGCATAGTTGAAGAAAAGGAACTCGCTAAAACATTGAGAGTAGCGTCCCTCGACCCATCTTACAAGCCACCAGCAAGAGGCACAATAATGAATAGGATCCACAACCTCTATGACACTGAGAAAAAGAAGAAAGAGGAGGGTTTAGCTCAAGCGGAATGTGTCGTCCTGACAGGAAACCACTGGACCTCAGCGAGTAACACTAATTATCTGAGAGTGACTGTGAATCACATCACTAAAACATGGGATCTGCACTCATTTGCACTAATTGTAATGAAAACAGAATGTCACTTTGAGTCGGCATGCGCTGAACAGTTCCAAACGGTAGCACGCAGTTGGGCTATTGAAGGAAAAGTTACATGCATCGGGACTGACAGTGCACGTAATATGATTACTACGGCTCGCAGATTACCATATGACCATATACCAAGGTATGTTGCCAACATCATACAAAGAGTCTTCTTAATGTGAGTCTTTTGTTAGAGTTAAACTATTGGTTGTTGGTTGTGTCACATCACCACAAACACTGAAACACTTACTATTATATCAAACACATTTGATATTGACGAAAGGCCAAGACTAGAAAAAGACTGGCCTAAAACATTCGGGATTACCACCTTACACTGAATGATCGATATGATGGGAGCGCGAAGAGACTCACCTAAAACTCTAAAACTTTCTAAGACTTCTGAGACTGTGAAAATCATTAGGTGTAAGCTCAGCTCAGGGCTTTCCTTAATTGGAAATTGTCCACATGTGTTTTGTGGACACGACTTCTCCAAGTCCACAAAACACATGTAGACTTATTGGGCGAACTCCCATGCACCCTCAAGGACCCTGCTGAGGGTGTAGAATTGGTCACTGTTCCACAGCCGGAACGAAAACCACATTTCTCCTCCTGAATCTAAGATTCAACTTCCCGACGGACCCTCCTCTCTAGCACCCCTGAATAGACCTCAACAGGGAGGATGAGGAGTGATTCCTCTGCAATTGGAACACACCCTCTGGTCCCCCTTCTTACACGGGGGACCACCACCCCGATCTGCCAATCCAGGGGCACTGACCTCGATGTCCAGCCAATGTTGTGGAGGCATGTGTACCAGATAGCTCCATAACATCCAGAGCCTTTAGGAACCCCGGGGGCGGATCTCATCCACTTTTGCCACCGAGGAACTTTTTAACTACCTCGATTACTTCAACCCCAGAGATAGGAGAGCCCACCTCAGAGTCTCCAGGCTCTGCTTCCTCAGTCGAAGGCATGTCGGTGGAACTGAGGTCGTCTTCAAAGTATTCTCCTCATCAACCCAAAAGTCGAGGTCAGCAGCACCGCATCTCCACTATACATAGTGTTAATGGTGCACTGCTTTCCTCTCCTGAGACGCCAGATGGTGGACAACAATTTCCTCGAAGCCGTCCGGAAGTCATTTTCAGTGGCCTCACCAAACTCCTCCCACACCCGAGTTTTTGCCTCAGCAACCGCTTACACTGCATTCCGCTTGGCCAGCCGATATCTGTCAGCTGCCTCTGGAGTCCCGCAGGCCAAAAAGGCCCTTCTTCAGCTGGACAGCATCCCTTACCGCTGGTGTCCACCAGCGGGTTCGGGGATTGCCATCACGACAGGCACCGACCACCTTGCGCCCACAACTCTGGTCGGCCACCTCAACAATGGAGGCACGAAAAAATGGTCCACTCGGACTCAATGTGCCCCGCCTCCCCTTGGACATGGGCAAAGTTCTGCCGGAGGTGGGAGTTGAAACTCCTTCTGACAGGGGATTCTGTCAGACGTTCCCAGCAAACCCTCTCAATACGTTTGGGTCTGCCAGGTCGGACCGTCATCTTTCCCCACCACCAGATGATGATCAGTTGACAGCTCCGCCCCTCTCTTCACCCGAGTGTCCAAAACATGTGGTCACAAATCCGATGATAAGACTACAAAGTTGATCATCAAACTGCGGCCTAGGGTGTCCTTGTGCCAAGTGCACATATGGACACCCTGGTTATGGACAATCCGTGATGAGCACAGAAGTCCAGTAACAGAACACCAATCGGGTTCGGATCGGAGGGGGCCGTTCCTCCCAATCACGCCCTTCCAGTCCTCACTGTCATTGCCCACGTAAGCATCGAAGTCCCAAAGCAGAATGATGGAGTCCCCAGATGGAGTGCTCTCCAGCACACTCTCCAAGGACTCCAAAAACGGTGGGTACTCTGCACTGCTGTTTGAGGCATAGGCACAAAAATACTGTCAGGACTCGCTTTAGGATGCTAAGGCAGAGGAAGGCTACCCTCTCGTCTACTGGGGTAAACCCCAATGTACAGGAGCCAAGCCTGGGGGCAATGAGTATGCCCACGCCTGCGCGGCGCCTCTCGCCTTTGGCAACTCCAGAGTGTAAGAGTGTCGAACCCCTCTTGAGAGAACTGGTAGCAGAGCCCAAGCTGTGAGTGGAGGTGAGCCCGACTATATCTAGTCGGGACTTCTCAGCCTCACACACCAGCTTGGGCTCCTTCCCTGCCAGAGGGGTGACTTTCCCTGTCCCAAAAGCTAGTTTCTGTCACCGGGGATCGGACCGCAAAGGTCCCTGCCTATAACCGCTGCCCAGCTCACGCGGCACCTGGCCCCTTTGGCCCCTCCCACCAGTGGAGAGCCCATGGGAAGGGGGACCCACGTTGTCTTTTCGTGCTGAGCCCGGTCGGGCCTCATGGGCACAGGCCCGGCCACCAGGCGCTCGCCAATGACCTCATCTCCAGGCCTGGCTCCAGAGGTGTGGGGTGACCTGCATCCGGGCAAGGGAAAACGTGTATTTATTTATTTATTTTTTTCATCATAAGGGTTCTTTTGAGCCGTGCTTGGTCTGGTCCCTCACCTAGAACCTGTTGGCCATGGGTGACACTGCCATGGCCATATAGCCGCAAACAACTTAGCTCCTAGAATCATTGGGACACGCAAACCCCTCCACCACGTTAAGGTAACAAAAAGTGGTCCACTCACAGTTAAAACATTTCTTGGACATGAACGTAATGTCATGGAGGTTTTCCAGTCAGGCTTCAAGAAGATGCATAGCACAGAGTCAGCCCTGTTACGTATTTTTAATGACATCCTCCTTGCAAATGACACTGGAGACTATGTTTGTCTTGTTTCATTGGATTTGACTGCAGCATTTGATATGGTAGACCACAACATTCTTTTGACTTGTTTGCAAAATCAAGTGGGGATTAGTGGAAGCGCTTCAGAGTGGTTTGGATCCTATTTGGCTGGCAGGACTTTTTCTGTTAGCCTAGGTTCCTCTGAGTCTCGCTCTGCCCCTTTATCGTATGGTGTTCCACAAGGTTCTATTTTGGGGCCCTTGCTGTTCTCATTGTAATGGCCTATCCTGGGTTCTATCCTTCTAAAACACGGTATTTCCTTCCACTTCTATGTGGATGACTGTCAAATCTATGTCCCGCTGAGCAAAACAGGCGCTTTCTCTTGAAGACCACTTTTGTACTGTCTAGAGGACATCAAAGCCTGGATGTCACTAAAATTCTTAAATTTCAACGAAAAGAAAACAGAGGTTATGGTGTTTGGTCACAGTGGCTCTTCGACATCCCACCCTGTTGACCTGGGCCCCCTGTCTTCACATCTAAAGTCAACAGTCTCAAACTTGTGTTTTAAAATGGACAGTTGTAGTTGTACAGCGCTGTTGTAAAGTTGAGCTTCTTTCACCTTAGACAGCTGGCTATGGAAAAGCCCCTTCTTTCCCATCAGCACTTAGAAACAGTTATCCATGCCTTTGTTACATATCAGCTGGATTACTGTAATGCACTTCATTTTGGTGTCGGCCAGTCCTCTCTCAAACATCTCCAGTTGATCCAAAACACTGCTGCTCGCCTCCTAACTGGAGCTCAGAAGATGGAGCACATAACACCAATTCTGGCCCCCCTTCACTGGCTGCCAGTGCACTTTAGAGTTCAATTTAAGATTCTTCTATTTGTTTATAAGTCATTATACTGCCTCGACCTCTCTGAGCTCATCCACTCCTACGCACCTTCCCGCAGCCTCAGGTCTGCAGACCAAGTGCTGTTCGAGGTGCCGAGGACTGGGCGGAGCCTCAGAGGAGGTCGAGCCTTTTCTGTTGCGGGTCCTTCCCTTTGTAATGACCTTCCATTGGATGTTAGGCAAGCCCCCTCTGTCCATTTTTAAAACCCGTGTGAAAACACATTTCTATTCTCTGGCTTTTGATCCGAGCTGAGACTGACAGATGTTCGGCTGTTTTCCAGTGTCTATTGTATATAGTGTTTTATGTTAATTTATTGATTTCACTTGTTGTATTATGGCTATTTTGTTGTTGTATGTAAAGTGCTTTGTTACAGCTGTAGCTGTTGTGAAATGCGCTATTCTTCATTTCTTTTTTCTTTACGAGCTACTTTACGAGCAACTGGATGTGGCTCGCACAAACAAGCAATCAAAAATGGTGACGATAGACAGTTCAGCTGCTCTCCGGTGGAGTAACGATTTGGAGGAAAAATTTGTCGAGTTGTGGCAGCAGTACTACTGCCTCTTTCACATTTCCTGCAGGGACTACCACGACCGAGGGAAAAAGGATAAATGCTTCCGAGAAATAGCCGAGGCACTTCAGCGACTGGGTCAGTCTGCATATTTAGGCATGCGAATACACCCAATTCCGCCATTACTCAACCCCCTTTTTGTATGCTCACATCACGCGAGGTCTGTTTGTTGTTATTTTTTCCCCCGCCGGAATTTTTAGATATCACCTCGTTTTCTAGTTGAGTATGTGCATGCAGTACTTCGGTTAAGACTTCCCCGCTCCCTTCCGCAAAGTGTTGACATTTGTCTTGCTTCTTAATATCGACATCTCTCATGCAGTTCCAAGGTATTTGAGGTCATGCAAACTACATCCAATTTGCACGATGCCGAATAGGTCCCAAAATGTTTGAAGAATTTCCCTCAAGATGGTGTCTTTGTGTTAAATTCGTTCTGTGACCCAATATTGTTTTTACCTTTTAGTTAGTGCTGTCAAGCGATTAAAATATTTAATCATAGTTAATCGCATTTTTTCATAGTTAACTCGTGGTTAATCGCATATTTTATTTATTGTAAAAAAATCCATTGATTTTTCTGTCCCATTATTTTCTTGAATTTTAATACCCTGAACATCAATAAGAGGATTGATTTTCTTATGCAAATATTTTATTAAAGGGAAGTCAACCCAAACATATTTTTTTCAAGAATATGTTTTATGCAGGTCCACTAGTTGAAACAAGGTATTCAGATAATTATTGCGTTTGTGGAATAAGAGTTAATCCACCTGATTTTAGCCATCACTGGGGGCAGCCATTTTGTCACATCTGTCGACTGAAAATAAGATCACAGTTGCTCAGGTAACAACCAATCACAGCTCACCTGTTTTCTTAAACTGAGCCATGATTGGTTGTTATTCGAGGGCATCTGTGATGTCATTTTCAGTTTCAGTTGACAGAAGTGATTAAATGGCCGACCGGGGAGATGGCTAGATTTTGCTGCTTGACTCATATTCTACAAACACAATATCAATCAGAATGCCTTGTTTCAACTAGGGGGTCTGCATAGAACATATTCTTGAAAAAAACTGGGTTGACTTCCCTCTTCAATTCAAAAAACAAGCATTGGATTCAACTCTCACAATCAGCCCCTCAGCCCTTTCAAACACACATACACCTACACGCGCACACCCCCGCACGCAGCCACACACATACACACGCACTTACACACACGCACGCACGCAAGCACCCACAAGCGTCCGCGCATGCACACACCCACACACACACACAATCATTTACATTAGTGTTTTTCTGACAGATATGTTTATTTTGTCTTGAGAGCGACTTGTTGTTCAAGCGTCATCATACAACATATCATATTTGACATGAATTGTCTTTACTGGTTGCAAGGGATCGTAGCGTGACTAACAGACGCTCTTTTGCAGTGATTGCCTTCCTCATTTTTTATATCTTGACAATGATTGGCTCAACCATTTTGAGTAGACAGTTGAACTCTTCTCGATCCACCCTGAGAAAATCTCGGAAACTCTTTGTGCCGCTGTCCTATAGAATAATAACAAATGTATTTGTAACACCAGAAAATCCAGACATTAAAAAAATGATAATTCAAACAATTAAAACACGACTTGAACAAAAGGGGAAATTGTCTTTTGAGTTTGGGTTTTGACATTAGTTTCATGTTTTTCCTTGTGTTCCTTTGTCTGTCTCTCATTAAGTTGTTGAGTCCACCTGTACTTGTCATCCCAGTCCCTTGTGTTAGCCAACCAGCTCCCTCCTACCCTCTGTGTCTTGTCCAGGTGTTCCTCGTTGAATCGTCAACTTGTCTGTATTTAGTTCCCTGCTTTCTTTTGGTCCTTGTTGGTTCGTTGCGGTTTGTCATTTGTCAAAGTCAAATCCAGTCCAGTCCAGTCCAGTCCAATCCTGTCCTGTCCTAGTCCTAGTCCTAGTGTGCCTGGCTTTTGTATTCGTGGTGAGAAGCTGGTCCTTAACATTGTGACCCTTGCAGCCTTGAGGGGAGCTCTTCCGACACTTGAAATCAACCTCTTGGCTGCAAACTGGTCTCACCTGGACCATCAGAGTGTCCTCCAGCCACTCTACCCTTCTGAGCCTATTCCCGTTACAGCGGCGCAGGGCTTGCGTCCACCACCTGAATCTGTTCCCGTTCCAGCCTTGCCTGCCTTTTTTGAACAACGCACATGCACATAACTCTGTTGACATGACTGACAGCTGCTTGTCCTGCCGCCGCGGTGGACCTGCACCGATCGACAGAAGCGCGCGACGAGTGGGCGGGGTCTGATCGGTGACGGACATGTAGTGTGATGTCTCGCCCGGTCCAAGACATAGAACGATATCTTGTAGTCTGACAGCGCAACCGTTGAGCGACGAAAAAGTTGTGTAGTCTGAGAAGGAGGCCTTCTCAGACTACATCAGGGGTGGCCAAGTCCGGTCCTCAAGAGCCACAATCCAGCCTGTTTTAGGTTTACCCCTCTGGCAACACACCTGATTCAAATCATCAGGCTCATTATCAGGCTTTTGCAAATCTTGCTGATGAGCTGATCATTTGAGACAGGTGTGTTGCCATAGGGATAAACCTAAAACAGGCTGGATTGTGGCTCTTGAGGACCGGACTTGGCTACCCCTGGACTACACGACTACAAGACTTAAGATGATGTCAGACTACATGAATATAGCCTGATTTTGGGCCGACAGACGTGTCGCAAACAAACATAAGTGCTTATATCCGATTTTGAGTTGTCCTGACGCATCGTAGTGCGACATAATCAACGATTGGTCGTTTGGCGTCTGGGACGCTTCACGACGACCACAACGAAATTCTGGCATGTCAGAATTTTTGTTCAGCTTGCCGCATAGTGTGACATGTCCTACGTCGTCCTTCGATTGGTTCTTCGGCATTGACCAATAGGAAGACAGTGCCGTCCTACTTATGACGAGCGACTGGATGTGGTGTGCACCAACAAACTATATTCTGGTGCACAGTATTTAAAAAGTGACTCGAACAAATGGGGAAATTTTGGAAAGGATACGTAGCATTTCAACTCAAGCTCCGTTTTCTGCTAACTGCAAAACTAGTAGCTGATTTGTAAGCGTGGTGTCATTAAACAAATTTGTTACCTCAAATTCTTTTTGGAGAATAGACAGTCCGTGCTGCCCTCTCCCCACCATCCAGGAACGGGTCCATAGTCCCTTTTTTTTGGGTTGCCTTTTCTGAAGTCAAGTCAAGTCAAATTTATTTGTATAGCCCTTAATCACACGAAAGTCTCAAAGGGCTCCACGTGTCCATAGCTGACAACATCTAAACGACCTTGATCTTAACCCCCTGGAGGGCAAGGAAAAACTAAAAAAAACACCATCTGGGAAAAGATGAGAGACCTTGAGAAGGGACCACAGATGGGGAATCCCCCTTCCAGGAGGATCAGGCTGTAATGGATGCCTAGTGGGCGACATTTAACACCTTTGATATACTATACAGTGTTAGTTAAAATAATATGAAAGTTAATCAAATGAAGTGCTGCAGGAAGATGACTTCGGTGACGTGGGTACCTACCCAGTTGATCAATGTAGAAATCTCCATAGCAGCGCCTCCTTGGATGTGGTCAACCTCCGATCTTGTAGCGGTCAGTTGCTATGGGATCGAAAAAGCAACCAATTCGAGTGTCATCACCTAATTCCCAAGCCTGGGAAAAGGGGGCAGAGAAAAGAATAGAAGCTGCAGTAAAGAGGCCAAAACAAATAGTTCAACTAAATGCAGAAGTGTACAAAAACTCTTTAGTCATGTTTTGAACTTATGAACCACGCACATGCAGTGGCACAAAATGCCTCCGTCAACATGACTACACAACTGCTTATCCTGCCTCCGTTGACATGACTGACAGCTGCTTGTCCCACCTCCGCGATGGACCTGCAGCGATGGACAGAATCTTGGCGGAAGTATGCGACGATTGGGCGGGGTCTGATCGGTGACAGACTTGAAGTGTGATGTCTCACCCAGTCCAAGACACAGAACGATAATATCTTGTAGTCTGACAGCATCGTGAATGACAAAAAAGTAATGAGAAGGCCTTTAGTGTTTGCTTCTCTATACAAGCTAATGCCCGCGACTGACAATTCTCGGTGCAACCAAATCAGAAGACCATTTTTTCATGTAATTTGTTTCTTGGGGGGGACAGAAAATCAGAAGCATCATGCGTCTGCCTGTCACACCTACTATATTTCTATTCCCGTTCGGGTGAAATCTGAGAAACCCACAAATTTTATCTGTAGGTTATTACTATATACAGTATTCATATATATATTATTATATTATGTATTAATTGTACTGTTTTTGCAAGGCTTAGATAACAAGAATCAATTGCTGTTATTGATTTATAGATAACAAGAATAAATTGCTGTTATTGATTTATTTGTATGCATCCAGTGCATAATTGCAGGACTGTTGTCTGTGTGAACACCATTGTATCAGCTACTGCAGACAAACACTGTTATGCAAAGAGGAAACAAATCAGAGGTGAGAAATTTTTGAAATGAGTAAATATGGTAAATATTATGCTGAATATGCAGTTCTGACAGATACAAGTGAAGCGCATCGTCAACTCATCCAACCTATGTGTTGTATGTCAAGCATGGAAAGTCAAGGACAAAAGAATGGAGAAGGAAAGGGAGAGCTTGAAGGGAGGATGGAAATATGAAGTGAAACAAACAAAAATACTTCAAAAAAGAAATGAGTGAAAATGAGACAGGGTGCAAATATTCACAACCAGAGACAGCACAATCACATTTAAAAAGCAGACAAGCAGAAACTTCTGCATAATAAAGAAAGCAACTAATATACAGTATAGTAGCTCTCAATTGGAGACCTGCCTGGTTTACATGACACATTTTTAAAGCGGGAATCTTAAGTACAACTTTGAAGGTAATTATTTCCTCCCTCCAAAAGAAACAGGTAATGATACATTTTGGGGGTTTGAAATGATATTTAATAAACTTAATATATTCTTGTATGTCCGCTGATAGTGTAGTGGTACACAACGCCTGAGTTGTGTGCGGGCAGCGTGGGATCGATTCCCGCTCAGTGACAGTGTCTATGTGTGCCCTGCGACTGGCTGGTGACCAGTTCGGGGTGTAGTCTGCCTTCGCCCATTGACGGCTGGGATAGGCTCCAGCAACTCCCCGCGACCCTATATAGGATAAGCGGTTTGGAAGATGACATGACATGACATGACATAATTCTTGTTAAGTGTCCTTTCATGATTTGGGTCATCTTTTAGAAGATGGTGACAATAAACAAAATATACATTTTATATTAAATGTCTTTGCATACATGCAGTAATAGACTTGTTTATGTGGAGATTCGGTCATGTACCTCATGTTAATTTCTCGTTGGTCATCATCCCGCCCAAAGTCACCTCCTTGTTAGTTATCGTCAGGCCCACTGTCCTCCTTCTTTGCACCCTACTCAGTAATCCTTGTTACCTAAAGAAAATTCAAAACTCTTCAGGCCACCTTTTTGAGCAAGGCAATAACTTGCTGTGGTAAGTTTGCGCTTTTTTTTTTAAATTGCTGGCATATCATTCAGTTCTGAAGTTATGTGTAGCATCACAATTATGTGATGTGTGTTCTCTCAGCTGCAGAATTTCACCACCTTACACTGGTGGAACATATGAAGCACCAGCAAATACAGGCCAGTGTGAACGCTGGTAGGATAAGCGGTATCGATAATGGATGGATGGATGGATGTTTTGTCACATTATCTTTGCCATTTGAAAGTGAAAATTTGGATGCCACATTGCATACTATTTTATCCCTGGGTCAGAGCAATATGTTAAACCAACTGAATGGAAATCATACATTTACTCACTTTCGAGGTTAGCGTCATGCTAATACCTTAACTGCCTTGTGCATTTCCTACTGTGTTTTTCAGCTGGGATATCAGGATGTGGCAGTAGCACTGGTGCCCATTACCACCAACCGCAGACTCCACAGTGACATAATCCGCAGCGAGAGACCCAACAACGAGCAATCGCATTCCCTGGTATTATACCATAGTCTTGCTGTACTCTTTCACTACATAAATTTGGTGACAGGGACACAGGAGTAGTATTTTTTGGCATAGTACGGCTTACAATCCAGATTTTGTGTTCAGGATCCCGAGATACACGACAACAATATTAGAATTTGTTGCTAGTCCCTAACTTTTGAGGATTTTGTTTCCAGAGGGATATCGGAATACGGTGCGATGCAGTATTACAACCCACATGTTGCCCCACAACATACCCCAAATGGTATGTCATGTATTTCTCTAATTTGCTTTGACAATGAAATGTCTTTCTAGACAAATTTAAATCGCACTAGTTGCCATTTTTAGAAATGTTGCAGCCTTTGTTTTTCTCTCTAGACGGAAACTATCAAAAGTTTGATCCGAAAGAGACAGCATCGTTGCAGCGGCAAGAAGGCGTTCAAAGAGACAAAGAGTCAAGACTGTACGTTTGGTGAGTTATCTCACAAGTAAACTACTTAATAAGACAACACAGTTGTTTTTAAGCACAATGCTCTGACGGAGTTTCTTTTGTGGCGTAAAATCATTCCTCCTTTTGTGCCTCCCGGCAGTCCATTTATCTTAAAAATCTCCACGGCCACCGATGCAATAGCATGAGGTGACGGCCAGTGTTTGTGGGATTTACAATATATTAAAATGAAGTGTTCACATTCACCATTTTTTTTATTACCTCAATATATAAATATACTTCAGAAGTTAATGAGCTAGTCTCGTTTTCTGCGCTGTGACGTGTGACAGGCAAGCGCGTTCATGTTTGTGGGCGTGTGAGATTAGTCGAATCACTGAATGGAGTAGGAGGCGTTTAGAGGGGCATGAGTTGAGATCCATATTTCAAATCTTGTAAATCTTACCAAAAAGATGAAACTAGAATCAGGTGATGGTAAAATTGCAAGCTATAAGATGTAAGTATTTTTAGAGGTGCTTGGATGGAGCCAGGCTTGTCGTTTGCATCGTCAAGTGTTTTAACTTGCTGACTGCTAGTTATTTATTTATTTTAATCTTGTCTTTCAGTTGTGCTCAACAGTTTGACTGCGCGCTGACCCAGAAAGATTTTTGTACAGCTGGGAAGCATTGGCTTCATTTTGCTCATGAGCATAAAGGGGTCATCCCAACGCATGCTATTGCCTCGGACCCAAGTCAAGCTTAGTTTACTGTGGTATTGTTCTTTATTGGATGGATTGTTATGTTATGTGTTATGTTCAAAAAATATATTTTTTACAACAATATGGACTGTTGTTCTTACAGTCAATCACTTTACATTCAGTCGATTTAAATCTTATGGTACGTGGTTGACAAACAAACATTTCAGACTAAAACTGACTTACCAGCCGGATGGTGTTCATCCAAACTCTCTTCGTAGCAACATCCACCATGTCGTTACCAATTCCACTACCAGCTGACTCTTGTTTACTAATCATATTTCTTCTTCTACTCATAAACACTGCAATGACAATGTCACTACCATCACATACAGGCCAATACCAGCTGCTCACAGTACCACCACCCTCACTAGCTCCCCCTGAAGGCCCCCATTATCATTACCACCATCGGGCAGCTTTCCCATTGAAACCATCACTGGCAGACGCATCCCTCGCACACACAAACAACGTGGTTTTAACAGTGGTAATCTAGTATATGTTAATACTGCTCATCCATACCACAATGAGCGCACGTCCAGCACAATAATTAATCTGCCCGTGCTGAACGTGCGCTTCCTTTTAAACAAAACTTTTATCATAAATGACCTGATTCTAGACAATAATTTACATGGTATACTTTTATCTGAGACATGGCTTGGTACAGATGCTCCAGTTGCTCTCACCGAGGCTTGCCCACCGAATTTTAACTTTTTATTTTCTACAAGGGATGGGAAAAGAGGAGGCGGGACTGCATCAATTTTTATTAATACTCTTTTTTCAAAGGAGATCATTTTTAGCAGCTATTTATCGTTTGAACAGCATGCCTTTGTTTTTAGCAGTCCCCCTATTCTCTGCATTACCGTTTATATTCCACTTCTTTTATTACAGAATTTTCAGAATTCTTATCCATTTTGTATTCCAGTTATAACAAGATTTTAATAACTGGCGATTTTAATATACACATGGACAACATCTCGGACCCATTATCCAGAGATTTTTTAAACCTTTTAAACTGCTTGGATTTTAAACAGCACGTCTTGCAGCCAACTCACAACAGAGGACACACCCTGGATTTGGTTATAACCTATGGCTTGTCTGCTGGTGTGTCCTCTGTTGTTGACTTGGCAGTGTCAGACCACTACTGTGTCTATTTTAACATCGCCAGTTTTAACCATCTAGCAGTCCCGGTGAGAACAGTGAAGAAACGCTACCTGGCTGCAAATTTTATCGAGATCTTAAAAAGCACTCCTGCTGACATTTTACCTGCACCCTGTGATCTTATTGTTGACAATTTTAACCTAAATCCTAAATCATCGTTAGATTCAGTAGCTCCACTTTTAATTAAAACAACAAAAACAAAGACTGTACGCCCGTGGAGAAACAATGCAATCAAAACATCAAAGAGAAAATGCAGGAGTGCAGAGAGGAGGTGGAGAAAAAGTAAACTTACAGTACACTATGAAATATTATGCGAACAACTGAAATCCTACAATAAAACAGTCAAACTGGCAAGATCTTCCTATTTCTCAAACCTCATTACAGTCAATAAAAACAACCCCAGAGTTCTCTTCTCCACCTTTGAACTTTTAACTAGTTCTGATTTTAATAAGTCCCCACAGAGACCAACAGACGCTCTCTGTGAGGACTTTGCAGACCACTTCAGAAGTAAAATCGATGACATAAGATCCAGTCTTTTAGCCCATCAAAACACAAGTTTTAATAAACCTGGACAATCATATTTACATGAGGAAACACTGGAAAGTTTTGCTCTGGTTGATGCAAGGACACTTGGTCGAGTTTCCTCCCAGGTAAACCCAACAACCTGCCTTTTGGATCCAATTCCCACATTTCTTTTTAAGACATTTTATGGATTTTTTGAAGAACAAATTTTAAATACAGTCAATTGCTCTCTTCAGACGGGCATCTTCCCTGCTGCCTTTAAAACAGCAGTGGTGAAGCCCGTTCTGAAGAAGAGCAATTCTGACCCGAGCGTTTTTAATAATTACAGACCTGTATCCAATTTACCGTTTTTCAGTAAGATTTTAGAATAATCTGGTTTTCATCCAGTTGAATCGTTTTTTAAATACAAATAATATTTTGGAGAAATATCAATCTGGTTTTAGGATGAACCACAGTACGGAGACTGCTCTTTTAAGGATTTTAAATGATATTCGGTGCACTGCAGACGTGAGAAAACTCACAGTCTTGGTGCTACTGGATCTAAGCGCTGGTTTTGATACAGTAGATCACCAAATTTTATTAAATAGTCTTAAAAATCTAGTGGGCATCTCCGATACTGTTTTTAACTGGTTTTATTCCTATCTCACAGACCGATATTTCTTTGTAAGTATGGATACTTGTTCCTCCAAAACCCATGAAATTAAATGTGGGGTTCCCCAAGGTTCGATTTTAGGCCCCCTACTTTTTAATCTTTATATGCTTCCCCTTGGGGATGTCATCATGGGACACGGCATCAGCTTTCACAGCTAGGCTGATGACACACAGCTGTATATTGCAGTGTCTCCTGATGACACAGACCCATTGATTCCCTTTTAAACTGCAGTTTAGATATCAAGTCATGGATGGCAGATCATTTCCTACAGCTTAATCAGGACAAAACTGAGGTTTTAGTTATCGGTCCCGAAGGTCAGAGAGAGAAGCTTTTACCAAAAGTACAAGTTTTTAATCCCTCACATTGTGTGAAGAACCTTGGCGTCATTTTTTACTCTGAGCTTAGTTTTATTCCTCATTTTAAAAATGTAACCAAGATTGTTTTTTATCACCTTAAGAATATCGCCAGAGTCCGCCCGTTTCTCTCTCAGGCTAACACGGAAGTGCTGATGCATGCTTTTATTTCCTGTCGTTTAGATTACTGTAATGCCCTGCTCTCTGGCCTCCCGAAAAAGAGCATTTCACCATTGCAACTACTGCAGAATTCAGCCGCTCGGGTGCTGACGAGAACCAGAGGGCAGGAGCACATTACGCCAGTTTTGAAATTGCTGCATTGGCTCCCCGTGTGTTTCGGGATCGATTTTAAAGTACTTTTATTAGTTTATAAATGTGTTAATGGTCTTGGGCCATCTTAGTTATCTGATTTGATTTTATCATACCAACCCTGATGAGTGCTGACGTACGAATGGATATCTGTCTTGGGTTTGTTGGGAGGGAGAGCGTAAACTGATTTTTTTTTTTTAATTTTTTTTTTATGTTTTGCTTTGGATGTTTTACAGCACTTTGAGTTGCATTTTTATGTATGAAAAGTGCTGTATAAATAAAATGTCATTGATTGATTGATAAATAAAACTAAATGATCTTATTTGAAACACTGACTATAATTTAATCTATGGCAAAATAGAGATGCTTGGGTTTACTGAAAGTATTCTGATCTCTTGTAATACATTTTTTTGGGAATATTAAACATGTTTTCTGTCATAGGTTTTTCATACATTTGGGTAAATAATGAAGAAGCTAACATTTTGTAGTGGACTAACTCAAGATTTTTGTTAGTCTTTTTTTAAACTATTGTAACATTTAATTCCAATTTAGATGATGGCTGAATTAATGTTGTTTCCTTAACATTGATTCAACAACAAAAAAATCAACAAAAAGTGCATGTAGGTGCTGGTTTAGATGATGGGTGAATCAACACTGATGTTGTGTGATATATGGTTAAAAAGCAAATGTTGACACAACATTTTATCAACCTTGCACTTTCTGTGAAATTTCTACTTTAGCTTTCAATGTAGTTTCAACACTTTAGCTGAACTGTATTCCAACATTGATTCAACCATATTTTGCTATCTGGGTTGGCAATGACCGCCATTCATGAGTTACAAAAGCGATCTGGAGGTTATTTTGGCTGATATCGCAAATAACTTGATCTTAACCTGGATCTAACTACTCAACCTTCATTGCCCAAAATTTCCTATAAGGGATGTTTTTGTTATGTTCCAGTGATGACTGGAACAAGGGTGGATCCCACAAACGTAGACAGATAGAACAAAAGTTGATTTAACAGAAATGTATTTCCCAGAGCTGGGCAGTCCGTCCCTAGGCCGGACCGGTCGGGCCCTCCGGCCAGGCCGGATGCCCGTTTTTGGGGCTGTGACAACACGTTAGGTTCAATAGGGCAAGTGGAGACTTCTTAGCCCAGAGTTTCAACAAAAATAAAGATTTATTATCTTATTTCAGTCAGTTGGGGTAGGGAAAAACAAAATTGACAAAAATACAAAAGGCGCCAACTAAAGACTGTTCTCAAAATTCCAAAAACAACTTTCCTCCACATGGAGTCTGTTCTTCCTCTTGCTTCTGTCTGGTTCTTTCCTGTTGTCCTCCCACCCTCTCTCTGCTCCTTGATTTCCCCCTTTTTAAGTCCAGCCACGCCGGCTTCAATCAAGTGGCTTAAGCAGCCACACCAGTTGGGGTTATGGGGCATGCTGGGAAATGTAGTGCCTGTATTGTCGGCCATCTTGGGGTGTGGCACCAGCGTCTGAAATGGAATGTAGCATCCTTCCACTACACGTCCCCTTGTGATTCCACAGGGCGGAGGGGTGGGGGGTGACAAATTTTAAAAAATGGCTGGACTAAGCATGGCTGGAAGTGGATTTTAGTCCGGCCCACTAATCGGCCCTCATGCGGGTGACGTGCTTGTGAGGCGGCCAAATTTCATCTCAGCCTACTTGGTGAAAGGCTTCTTTTTAGGCTTCTTTCAAAACAAATTGTGTCCGGGAGGAAAATCAAGCTGCGCGCAGCACTCAAGTATGACACTGGCACATCATGCACTTCCCTACTTCCGGAAATCGCCGAAGCAAACCTGCTGTGTAGTGGTTTGCTGCCATGCTTTTATTTTGAAGGCCGGGAAATGTGAAGGAGGGCAAGTGTCGAAAATAAATAAGTAACTTGTTGAATACTTGCAGACTTGTCATCTGTTGGACCCAAATAATTATATAATATGACAAAACCAACCCCAGGGCTCACAATGGAAGTAAGTACACGCAGCTGGGTTGTTGTGTTGTTCACAACTTAATAACTTGGAGAAGTCGCAGAGCTCAGCTTCTTTTTATTGCGTAAACTGCATTCACAGACAAGTTGAATCACTGATAACACTTGAAATTATATCAGTCCGCGCATGTCACGGTGCACTGAGGAAATCACAGGGCGAATAACTACGCCTGGAAAAGTAGGTCCATACACTACATGGTTAAGTACGTGAGTAAGTTGCACGTTTGAAGCAAGTCCACAGCGGATTTGAATAGTAAGTTAGCCAATTGTCTTTAAATAAACCTCTTCTGTGAGCATCTCGCCCGCGGGGGGCATCATGCACGTTTTTTGTTTTTTTTTGAGGGGCGGGGGTCAGAACGGAGCGGGGGCCGACAATGTTTATGAATATGGCCGGAGGGTCGCAGCCGGAAGGGTGCCCAGGTCAAGCGTAGAGGGTCGCGGCCGGACGGGCAAAAAAGGGCCAAGTGCCCAGCTCTGGTATTTACACTTATCATAACTACCGAAAAAGTACAACAGAAGTCGCTGACGAAAAACTGCCAGGAAAAAATGAACAACAAAAGACGCTCGCTAAAATGCGAGGAAATACGAAATCACTTATCAAACAAGGAACAAGAAGAAAGCCAATTAGTAATGTAATCCATACGTGCTGCTACAGCACCCTGCGCACTGATGAGCTCTGCGTTGTGTTTTGATGGGCACGTGGTGATGCAGAGAGAAAATAGCACAGGATTCAGATTGTGGGTGAGACAATCACGCTTTAATTCCCTTTTCCAAATCAAAGACAGACTGCCATCACAATTGTGCAGTGAAATATAAAAATACAACATAAAACACTTTTCTCAAGAACTCAAAACACAGCAAATCTCCCAACCAATACTTTCTATCTCATTCACACAAACTAAATAGCATGTCAACCTACATTAAAAACAATATTAAGGAACTGAACACAAACCATGGATAGCATATTAAACTAACAATAACGAATGCATGACGCTCACCTTTTCCAAATCAAAGACAGACTGCCACAAGATGAACACTGCACGCGGATACAGGCAATACTACTTCGTCCCAACAGGGACAAAAGGTACAGACATGCATCTCTATTAGAACAACAAATGGTCAAAGGGCGACACCTTGTGGCAGCCACTAATCACTACCTTACAGTAATAAACAAAAACCCGTCAGCATAAATAAACCAAAGAAGCTATACACGAAAAAAACACGCGAGTCAAACCCACCAAAATACACAAGCTAGGATGTCTAGGAAATCTTTTGTCTTGGAGGCAATGAGTGCGAGCAAGGAGGAATAACCCGACAAAGGCTTGTCGCAGTGGCAGTCCTTTTAAAGTCCTTGATTACTAACACACCACAGGTGCGGCAAAGTAGGACACGCCCCCAAATTCCCCAGCCGAAGCAAAAACATGACAGTTTCTAGTCATTACAAACAAAAAGTAATCCAAACAATACTTTATACTTACATTTACAAGTGTATGCTGCGGAGGGCGAGCACGTACCTTTGTCTGCCTGCATGGTATAACCATAAGCTGCTGAAGTGCACAAGTCCGGTCCTCATCTATCTAGCCTGTTTTAGGTATATGCCTACACATCTGATTCAAATAATCAGGATCGGTTTCAGGGTTTTGCAAACCTTGCTCATTAGCTTATTATTTGAATCAGTTGTGTTGGAATAGGAACCTCTAACAGCCTGGACAGGGGCTCTTGAGGACCGGACTTGTCCACCTCTGGCGTAGAAGAAGAGTGAAGCAAGGAAGGCTGCAACGGTTGCATTTTCCTAACCTTCAGTCAGGGCCTGTATCCATGGAAACTCCATGGAAACGAGGCCAGATTTGAGGGCTGAATCTCGAAGGCTGTGTGAATTTGGACACCAGCGGGTGCAGTCTTGTCGCGCCGGAAATTACATGACGTGACCGCCATATTGGACATTGGAGGACGCAACCTATTTGTACACAGCTCTTCAGCCTGTCCAAATTCTCCACGAGTTATGCGGTCCACAGAGGCAACATAAGGAGGAGACTTCGAGGGACCCAGCCTGCGAATTGGCCTTTGGAGGACCCAGCCTGTGAATTTGGACACAGCCAGTAACTCACTGCGCTTTGGAAGCACTGCCTGGTCTCTCGCTCAAATCTGTCCCTCAAGCAATAACAAATCACTGTTTTCCTCGCCACGGAAAATAGACTAATGATGGAGTGCAGACGAATGGCGCACTAAATAAATTGGCTTCCATCTATACTTAATCCGTCTATTTTAAACATTTTCCCATCATTCGTCAACCGTCAGCAAAACAGGCATCCATCAGTGACGGATAGACGGACCGGTCCGTCACACAGACGGAAGGCCCAGCTCTGGTTGTTAATGTAATAACACAAGAGACAAGGTGAAACAAATTCAGTAACAAGCACCACGCAAACACAGCAATAGCTTCCAAACATGAACATAAGAGTAACTATGATAGGAACTACATTTGCACAGTAAAGAAACTCTGAGGTGATTTTGACAATAATGAAAAACAAACAACATCGAAGAGAAGAATTGCTTCTAGGATTGTGTTGTTTAGTCTTGAACAGGGGTCGGCAACCCGCGGCTCCTGAGCATCTTTCATCCTTATGTTGCGGCTCTGTGGCTTGGGATAATAAATTATACTCAGTGTCCGATTGAAGTGTATGTTATTATGTCTCAAAAGCATGCATCATGTCTTCTTAGTAAGGTAAAGTTTTTAACATCTTTCTTCAGACCTCGTGCAATTTTGATGATCAGCACTCGCCTTTTTCATAGATGTTTGACAGTGTCATGATCCTGTTCTGTTTGGTGTGTTTTCCAGCTGGAGTGGTGGGCATTTCCCTCTAGTGGCACACCTGCAATGCATTGCAATCAGCCTGGTATATAAGGGCTGCCAAATTTTCTCCTTGTCGGATTATTCCTCTGCTTGCTCCTGATCATAGTACCAAGTATTGAATCTTCTAGACGTCCTCTCTTGTTCTGGTTATGTATAATGCTCTCCTTGTTTCTTCGAGCTTTTCGCTATGGTAAGTATTGAGTCTATTTGTGACTACGATATCCTCGGTTGAACTATTCGGATTTGGATTATCTTGTCTTTTCACGACAAGCAATTTTCGTTATTTCTTCCCTTGCCTATTGCAAGCGTTTTTGGTTATTCTCGATTTCCTGGTTTTTCCATACCAGCACTCTTGTTTGAACTTTGTTGCTTCGTGATATTTTGGTTAATTGTAAATATACTGTAACCTTTTTTTGGTTTCCTGCTTTTGAGCAGCACTGTCATGACGTGTCAGAAGGCAGCCGGCGTGCTTGGAAAGCCCTGGGACACCAAAACTCCTTAAATATCTGAATAAAGCATTTTATTTGTGTTTGTTCAATTATAGTTGTAAATTGTAAGATTATTGTGATCTCAAAATATTAAAATAAAATTATATAGTCACAGTCGAACGAAAATCTCGGAAGTTGAAATATAGTCAAATTCATTTTGTTAATTTTTTTTAATCACAAATAGATTCTAATGGTCCGTCCCTACTTCGTCTGTAATTGTTATGCAATTCTAGCCAATTTAAATAGCAAATACTCAAATAACGCATGATTTCACAGCCGGAGGTGTGTGCGACACAATGACGTGTCCTCCGTCCGCTGAATGCAGCCTTTTTTGTTTCTACATTAATGTTTGAAAGTAGTAAACTTTGCAGGATTAAATTGGCTTGTCTAACATGGATCGATGAAATGCTTCATTGCAAAAATACCCCCTCAGATGTGTCGTGAGGTAGTATCCATTTCATTTTGATATGCACTTTAGACATGGTTAGTAGGAATATTGTTTTATTTACTGCATCACTTATGGCTTCAAACTTGAAAGAAGGCGTTATGTGAACACGTAGCGAAAATGAAGATGTGTTGTATTGCATTGTATTGGGCAAGTGTGTTTGCTGGTGTGACGTTTCAAAGGCTGGGGGCATGATGGGGTCTTCACATGAGCGCGGACTTTGAAGTACTCGGATGCTGCTGACTAGGTTTTTTACTCTTTTAACCAATTCAAGCGTCAAATTACAGATTGAACGTATTTTGTAGGTAGTGTTATGTGGACATGAGTGTGCGATAGCAATATATATACAACTTGAATGAAGCGGTGCCTGGGAACTCACATAAGCTGGTGTTTTTGGGTAGTTAATGTCAAAAAGTGTTTGTGGCTCCCAATGCTTTCTTTTCCATCGAAATGGCTCATTGACTGTTAAAGGTTGCCGAACCCTGGTCTAGAATGTTATTCGTTGAAATTCTAGATTCTAGCATTCTACTGTGTATTGTGGTTTGTTACTCTTTCTGGGAAGAACGTTTGATGAATTTCAACATGTCCTCATGAATCAAAAGTGTAAATGGCCTTTTATGCTGTGATCATGAAACCAAGAAAAACAATCATCAGCAGACAGGCCTTAAAACTTTTCCATGTGACTCCTGAATGAACCCAGTGTCACAAGCTATGAAACATGACCTTATGTTTGAGTATTTATATTTGTGTGCTTGTATGCGTTTGTGTGTGCACGTGCATGCTTGGCGTGCGTGTGTGCGTGCGCAAATTGTGAGAGCAAGAGACCGCTTGCAGGCTTCATAATCCAGGATTTATTGGTCATTAGTAGAGGATGAATGTCATTTGAGTTCATTTTGCTGCTGCCTTGACATTTTATTAGGACAAATACAGGCTTCAAGTGTATGTGCATGTGGACTTTATGTGTGTATTTGGAAGATTGTGTTGGAGAGAGACTTTGCATTGGACTTATGAGTAAGTTTGTATGTGAATACCTTTGACTGACCATTTATCAGAACATTTTCCACAGAGATTGATGCCACTGTTTGTGAAAGCAGAAAAAAACCTCAAACCAAATTCTAGAGGAAAAAAAAGATTGATAATAGTGGTATTGTCATATGGCATTGCTACAATGTGCAATATGTGGGTGATAGGCAAAAGATTAACAACAAACAAAACAAATTAACAATTATTGAGTGTCTTTGGGAAAGTCAGTCAAAGATGACAAAAGAAACAGAAGCAAAAAATGTAAAACATTGTTTTCCTGCGTTGATGCCCCCACAAGCAGGTGGGAAGTTATGAATGTCTGTGTATAGCTATAGTGTATAGCATATATATGAGGCAAAATTAATTTAGGGTGGCCAGGTGAAAGGAAACTAGCCAAGGGTTAAACCCACTGGTTCCACTCTTTACCATGCTTTGGTGCTGGATGGAATGTGGACAAGGCAGGTTCAATCTACTGTAATCAAATCATCCATCCATCCATTATCTATACCGCTTATCCTCACAAGGGTCGCGGGGCGTGCTGGAGCCTATCCCAGCTGTCTTTGGGCAGTAGGCGGGGGACACCCTGAATTGGTTGCCAGCCAATCGCAGGGCACACAAAGACAAACATCCGCACTCACAATCACACCTAGGGGCAATTTTATAGAGTCCAATCAACTTACCATGCATGTTTTTGGAATGTGGGAGGAAACCGGAGTACCCGGAGAAAACCCACGCAGGCACGGGGAGAACATGCAAACTCCACACAGGGAGGCCGGGGCCGTGATCGAACCCACGACCTCTGAACTGTGAGGCGGACGTGCTAACCAGTCGACCGCTGTGCCGCCGTAATCAAATCAAATCAAATCAAATTTTATTTATATAGCACTTTTCACACACAAGATGCAACTCAAAGTGCTGTACATTAAAAACACAATCAAAATCAAAATACAGCATAAAAAGAGAAGCCGCTCCCACCTTCCCTCCCTCCCTCACAGTATACACAAAGACAGACACAAGCACACTTGCACTCGCTCACTCACACACACATACACAAACGCACACACATCCAACCTTAAAAAGAGACATGGCAGGGCACAGAGAAACCATATGAGGAAAGAGTACTCAAGGGGGGCAAAGGAGCGCTCATTGGGGGGATGAGCGCTCCTCTTTAAAGCAGAATCGCTGCGGGCAGTGATTGACCAAGACCAAACCACCATGAGTTTAAACGTCAGATTCCAAACATTTTTCAGAGTATGTTAAAATTCAGATTCACTTTGGTAATATGCAAAATGGACGATTACATGGATGGAGAAAAAAGGGCTTCCGACTATGCTTAGTCCGACTTTTAAAAAGTTTTTCTTAAGTTCCCGTCTATCATTTATCAATGGGTGTCTGTCATAGGCGGATAGGCGAACTGGTGTTCTGCCAAATTGCCCTACCCCATCGAAACTTCCTATCGAAGGCTGATTTGACAGCCTGTTCTGTCAAAATGTCCTACCCTTTGCGAAACTTCCTATCGAAGGCTAATTTGACAGCCAAAATACTAATGTCGTGGGCTTATTTGTACAGGCGCGGTGTTGGAGGCCAGTGGGAGGGCAATAATGCCACGACAAGGATTTCGGCAGTCAGGTGCATTTACTGGCAGAACGGCAAACGTTCCACAGGACGGGACGGCATACAGGTAGGCTCGTTTGTAACTCACTCGTTGCGGTAACGGCAGTCTGTGATCTTCAGTCTTTGATCCCTGGTATAGGCGGAGGATATATCACTCGACGTCCATACTCTGCGGGATCCGTAAGACTACTGACTTCTCGTGGGAGGGGCTGAACAAAGTCTCAACAGAACGCATGGAGCCCGAGAACCAATAAGAGCACGTTCACCGAGTAGACACACACGACATAGACTAAGAGTTATTCTGGTGAGAATAGGCAGATGTTTACGCCGCGTTACACTACCCCCCCCCTCTAGACTGCTGAGTTATTCAGAAGCAAGCAATAACAGAACACAAGCGAGATTGAAACTAACCATAACCGAAAACTTAACTCTGTTAATTAAAAAAAACAATTACTTACTCCAAACCAATTCAGACCTTCAGAGAGTTAGTCTACATAACTAAAACATTTCAATTTAGTTAGTTGTCTGGGTAATGGGGGTGATATCTTCTTGAGAAAGAATAACCGCTTGCATTGCTGGCCAGGCCCAGGCCATTGGACCTGACCAGGTTTAGTTGGGGCTGGGTGACCGCGAACATTTCCTCATGAAGTGCCCCAGATCTCCACAGTTATAGCACATAGCTTTTTGACAGGCGGAAGGGCTGGTTGAACGGGATCGGGCCGCTGTACTCGAAACGCAGACGTGTGGGAGACCTCCCACGTTGCTGTTCGATTGTGGGGCATGGATTAAAGGAGGTGCATTGGCAGCAGGGTGCATTCCGACCCTGGATGTACTGGTGAATTGCAGCTGCCCCATCTGATCTCTGAGTTTGCTGAGTTAATTTGCCATTTGTGCTTCCTTATCCTTGAGTTGTTTAATTTCACTGCACATCGCCAGGACTTCCTGTTGCAATGGCTGGACTGCTGGTGAGGCTTCCATGAGTTCAGAGTGGTCATCTGCCCAGGATATGCCGCGAACCTTCCCTCTACCTTCTATTTCACGACACAGGGTCGCCCTATAGTTGTACACATGGGCTGTCACAAGCTTTTGGGCCCCTGTGAGTGTGGGAGGATCCTGGTTCATAACTTCATAGGTAACCCGCTGGTTTACGAGTCCCTTCAGAAATGCATCAGCTGCCAGCTGGTCCTGCGACCCCGTGGTAGGCCAGCGTGACCAGTCGGCGGACATCTGCAGCAAATTCAACCGTAGATTCCTTCTGCTGACGGAGTTTGCTGAGACAGCGGCAAGGGTGGGTCGGATTGACTGTAGTGTTGTTTAAGTTGTTCTGTGAAGAGCACATAGTTTTCTCTTTAACACTCTGGGAGAGAACTGGACAGCGACAGCAGAGCACGGCAGTTAGCTGGCACAATGAGCAGACAGGTGACAAATTTAAAAAAATGGTTGGACTAAGCATGGCCGGAAGTGGATTTTAGTCCGGCCCATTAATAGGCCCTCATGCGTTTGACGTGGTCGCGAGGTAGCAGGTACGATATCCATTGTTGTCGCTGTCTTTTTGAAGCGACGCCCCCCGACTTGGAACTTTACTGTTTCAAAACAACTTGTGTCTGTGAGCATATTAAGCTGCGTGCAGCACTCAAGTTAGACACTGCCACATCAAGGTGGGGTTCATGCACTTCTTCTGGCGTCTTCTACTTCCGGAAGTACGCTGTAGCAAACCTGCTGTGTATAGTGGTTTGCAGGTATGCTTTTATTTTGAAAGCCGTGAATGAAGGGAAGTGTGGAAAATAAATAAGTAACTTGAATGCGACTTCTGGACGTCTGTTGGACCCAAATTATTATACAATATGACAAAACCAACCCCGGGGCTTGCAATGGAAGTAAGCACACGCAGTTGGGTAAATGGTAAAGTACTAGTGGCCATTTTGAAGCGTGTCCACAGCGGGTTCGAATTGTAAATTAGCCAGCTAATGATCCTTAAAAAGAATTTTATTTAGTGATTAAACTGCTGTCTACCAATGACCTAATCACTTTTTAATGACAGGTATGCATTTTAATGGTGTTCTGGAGGTCTCAAGAAAAACCTCTCAAGCTTTGGTCTCTGATCTTTGAAGAGCCTCCGTAGAGTGACAGCTACGGCGGTGCATCTGACAGCAGTAGTTTGTTTGCTTGCTGTTGGCCTCCAACTAGTGAAACTTGTTTAACAATTTGTGCTCGTGCTCCCTTGGTTAATGTAAACTCAGCTAGTTGGTTGTTTTAGTATTGGTTAGTATTGTCATTAGTGTGCGTGCCAGCTTTTACTGCCTTTGTTTTTGAACACATCTATGAACCTTTTGTTTATAGTAAATGTTTTCTGTAAATACCCTTTTGCCTTTGGTTCTTTTTTGTTATCAAATTGTTAAGTGATCATTGCTTGAATAATTTTTTGTTTGTATCACCCTTGGGGCCCGAGAGTGATTCCCTTCTTATGTTATGCACCTCACCCTTACGCTAACCTGGCAAGAGCCAGATTGATAAGTGAATCACTCAAATTAGTTGTCCACAGTATCAGTCTGGAACTGCTCCAATGCCATCTGCTCAGGAAAGGCAAGACATTCGGTCCAATACTTCGCATTGATTCGGCAAAGTGGCAATTTATGCAAGCCCACCAAACTTTTGTTTTGACCAGTCCCGGCAATGGATGAAAATGTTGTCACCGGCACGCACTTTGTTTTGACCAGCTCAGTCCTGTCATCTCGATGAGGTGGACGGCTCTGTCTATAAACGATCTGTGACCCAGGCACCATGTAATGCATGTGCGGAAGGTCGGCCATCTTTGATTGCTAACTGTGGCAACTACAGTAGGACAACATCTCAGCACAATCTGTGGTACGCATTTGTAATACCCTAATAAAGTCTATATCTATCTATCTATATATCTATCTATCTATCTATTGAATATCCAGCAAAATTAAACAAAACACTTCTCAATTAAGCATGAAAAACACAAAACCAAGCAAACAATCAGCATTTAGGACTATGTTCACCCCAAAAATGCACATTCTATATTCTCTATATCAGGGGTGTCAAAGTCAAATAGACGGAGGGCCAAATACAAAATTTTGCAACAAGCCGAGGGCGGGACTGATAGAATGTTCATTGAAATTTTTAAAAATGTCCAGATTGGATTGGGTCCTTCGCGCCTGCTGATGATGTCACGCTTTATATATCTGTAATATATTTCTTTGCATCTATGTTTGTCACCCCCCTGGCTATTGTGTTTTTATCTTTGGAGTTACTAAATAAAAAATGAAATAAAGTACATTACTGCTACTTTTGTGAGGCAGCTCGTATGTCACTTCCGTTTGCTTTTCTCCTGCCAAACTGGAAACAATTTTCTGGTTGACTCGGGCTGCAAGATTGTATGAACTGTACATAATGTGAAGTAAAACGGAGAGGATCATATGATTGGTATGATGTCTCCATCTGACCCTATTTTACAGTGGCAAAGTATGAATGTGGGTGATCCTGTCAGAAAACACAGGCCCGTATTCCACTTGACACGTCTATTTATTGTGGTCTGCAACAACACACACAAAGAGCAACCTAGCAACATCATCCAATGCATATTCATCAGTTAACAATATGCCTAAACATTACAATTCACTGTATTAAGACATTAATCAGCCAAACAATACATACAATACACATTCACATCTATTTCATCACTAAAATAGTTAGCATATGAGCCAAAATAACTAACTAGTGTTCATCAACGTGACATCACTCACGAGAACATATCCAGGCTATTATGTACAGCAGTTACCTGACACGAACTTAAATGATTAAACTCACCTTTTAACATTCAACAACAGCAAACGTGGTGAAACACGGGCAATTTGCAACTACTGAGTTTGCTGGCATGAACAAACTATGAGCTGTGTCGAAGGAGGAAAGAGAAAATAAAAGTCACTCACTATCAACACTTAGCGCTCGAATAGCATTCAATGCCTGCTCACAGTGTGGGACATCTCAGCACTACGTCGAAACTCAATGAATTTATCAAATGCCAAAAATTACTAATAATAAAACAACGTGAGATTTCAAACATGAAGTATTTCTAATAAAGTGTGTTTTACTCCAAATAACTTTTCACCACAATCCGATTCTGAAAGCCACGAAAAGTGACGTGAAGTCTTCAGTCAGCATGTAGAACAGCCATGGGGTGGCAAACATTGATGCAAAGAAATATATTACAGAAATAGTGTAACGAATTGGGTTATCTGCCAAATTGTGTTGTTTCTGAGGTTAATGAATGCAACGCGCGGCTTGGATGGGAGGGTAGCGAAGGACGAGCAGGAGAGCCATTGCTCTTTTTTGACTGAACGGTTGTCGTACTGTATTGGCGTCGGCTGTGGCCCACAGTAGCCGGTTGGACTAATAAAAACATGATAATCAAACTACGTCTGACGGCGTGTTCTTTGAAGTCGCTACAATATATTTTAAAGCGTGACGTCTTAGGCAGGCGCGAAGGATCCGATCAGATCTGCTACCCACACCGGCTTGCTGCGGGCTGGATCTAATAATAAAGCAATATCATCCCAGGGGCCATAGAAAACCTCTAGGGCCGGATGTGGTCCGCGGGCCTTGACTTTGACATATGTGCTCTATATGTTGATTATAAAAAACACAATTTGCTCTAAATTTTGTCTCATAAAATCATTATAAGCATAGATATTTTTTAATCGTTATTAATCAAAACCAGCATCCAATTAGATTTTCCGTAAAACATGATCTGCAAACTTGCACAAGCAACATACACGGAACTGTGCGTTTTAACATCAAGAACAAAAAGAGAGGCTTATTCGTAAAATAAAATCATCATACTATTTATTATATTAATGGTCTGTTTTGTTTTAAGTCTCTTCAATGTCCTTCTAAAATGTTCAGTTTCTCTCAAAGTGTTGTTCATTACCTTTTTCCTATATTGTTTCTATCCATCCATCCATCCATTATCTGCCGCTTATCCGAAGTCGGGTCACGGGGGCAGCAGCTTCAGCAGGGAACCCCAGGCTTCCCTCTCCCCAGCCACATCTTCCAGTACTTCCGGAGGGATCCTAAGGCGTTCACAGGCAAGCCGGGAGTCATAGTCCCTCGCGCATGTCCTGGGTCAACCTCAGGGCCTCCCGCCAGTGGGACATGCCTGTAACACCTCACCAGGGAAGCGTCCAGGAGGCATCCTAATCAGATGCCCAAGCCACCTCAACTGGCTCCTCTCAACACAGAGGAGCATTGGCTCGACTCTGAGTCCCTCCCGGATGGCCGAACTTCTCACCCTATCTCTAAGGGAGAGCCCGGACACTCTGCAAAGGAAACCCATTTCTTGTATCCGAGATCTTGTTCTTTCGGTCATGACCTACAGCTCATGTCCATAGGTAAGAGTAGGAACGTAGATCGACCAGGAAATTGAGAGCTTCGCCTTTCAGCTCAGCTCCTTCACCACGACAGACCGATACAGAGTCCGCATCACAGCAGACTCTGCACCGATCCGCCTGTCGATCTACCGTTCCATCATACCCTCACTCGCAAACAAGACCCCAAGATACTTGAACTTCTCCACTTGGGGCAGAATCCCATCCCGACCTGGAGAGGGCACACCACCCTTTTCCAACTGAGGACCAGATTTGGAGGTGCTGATTTTCATTCCGACCGCGTCATACTCGGCTGCGAACTGCTCCAGTGAGATTTGGAGATCGTGGTTTGAAGAAGCCATCAGTACCACATCACCTGCAAAAAGCAGAGATGCAAAACTGAGGCTACCAAATCGGACACCCTCGACTCCTCGGCTGCGCCTAGAAATTCTGTCCATAAAAGTTATGAACAGAATCGGTGACAAAGGGCAGCCTTGGCGGAGTCCAACCCTTACGGAAACGAATCCGACTTACTGCCGGAAATGCGGACCAAACTCTGACATCGGTGGTAAAGGGACCGAACGGCAGTTAACAGGGGGCTCGGTACCCCGTACTCCCGAAGCACCCCACACAGAACTCCTCGAGGGACACGGTCGAACGCCTTCTCCAAGTCCACAAAACACATGTAGACTGGTTGGGCGAACTCCCATGCAACCTCGAGGACCCTGCTGAGGGTGTACAGCTGGTCTACTGTTCCACGGCCGGGACAAAAAACACATTGCTCCTCCTGAATCCGAGATTCAACCTCCCGATGGACCCTCCTCTCCAGCAGGTAGGCTGAGGAGTGTGATTCCTCTGTAATTTCTTAAAAAGGGGGACCACCACCCCGGTCTGCCAATCCAGAGGCACTGTCACCGATGTCCACGCGATGTTGTAGAGGCGTGTCAACCATGACAGCCCCACAACATCCAGAGCCTTTATGAACTCCGGGCGGATCTCATCCACCTCCGGGAATTTGTCACCGAGGAGCTTTTTAACTACCTTGATTACTTCAACCCCAGAAATAGGAGAGCCCACCTTGGAGTCTCCTGACTCTGCTTCCTCAGTGGAAGGCGTGCCGGTGGAATTAAGGAGGTTTTGAAGTATTCTCCCCACCGACCCACAACGTCCCGAGTCGAAGTCAGCAATACCCCATCTCCACTATATACAGTGTTCTTGGTGCACTGCTTTCCCCTCCTGAGACACCGAATGGTGGACCAGAATTTCCTCGAAGCCGTCCGAAAGTCATTTTCCATATCGCACCAAACTCCTACCACACCCGAGTTTTTCTCTCAGCAACCGCCGAAGCTGCATTCTGCCTGGCCAGCCGGTACTCATCTGCTGCCTCCGGAGTCCTGCAGGCCAAAAAGGCCCGAGAGGACTCCTTCTTCAGCTGGACAGCATCCCTTATGGCGTGGCGGCAATCCCCAAAACCGCTGGGGTCCACCAGGCACCAACCACCTTGCGGCCACAGCTCCGATCGGCCGCCTCAACAATGGAGGCACGAAACATGGTCCACACAGACTCAATGTCCCCCGCATCCCCCGGGACGTGGGCAAAGTTCTGCCGGAAGTGGGGGTTGAAACTCCTTCTGACAGGGGATTTGCCAGACGTTCCCAGCAAACCCTCACAATACGTTTGGGTCTGGCAGGTCGGACCGGCATCTTCCCCCACCATTGAAGCCAACCCACCACCAGATGGTGATCAGTTGACAGCTCCGCCCCTCTGTTGACCCGAGTGCAGCAAATCCGATGATACGACTACAAAGTGGATCATTGCGGCCTAGGGTGTCCTGGTGCCAAGTGCACATATGGATACCATTATGTTTGAACATGGTGTTCGTTATGGACAATCTGCTGTGACGAGCACAGAAGTCCAGTAACAGAACACCGATATACAGTATTGTTTCACTTTCCCATATTTATGGTAATGTCTCTGTACTCCAATTGGGGTGACTCGTGATCCTTCTCAGATGTCCATCTCTGAAACCGCTCCCAAAATGAAAACTCTTTGATGTAAATACAGCCAAAAAGTAAATGTTCCAACGTCTCAATGTCATTTACAAAAAAATGATACTGATAATATTTTTTTTAATGATCCACATTAAACCTCTGATTAAGGATGGATATCATTAAACATCTTAAAATGTGTCCCTCTATCTTTGGGTCGAGTTAGGTAATTCGTCCCAATTGAAATACTAGTTTCTTTAGTGTACTAATTTAATAGAACTTCATTTTTGAGAATAGTGAAAAAATATATTTGAAGGGAGGGCATCTCATTAGAATCTATTAGTATGTAATAGTATATCTATACAGTTTAGAGCAGGGGTGTCAAAGTCAAATGGATGGAGGGCCAAATAAAAAATGTAGCTACAAGCAGAGAGCCGGACTGATCGAATGTTGATTGAAATTTTTAAAAATGTCCAGATTGGATCGGGTCCTTCGTGCCTGCTGATTACGTCACGCTTCATGATATATTTCTGTAATCTATTTCTTTGCCTAAAATTCCATATCCACAAATCCAAATTTAGTCACACAAAACCTCTCCGTAATTTTCGAGGCAGAAACCAGACAGTATATAAATTCTATTCTGGATACTAAAAATATGAACGATTAAGACTGTTGCTTTATGTTATTTATTTAGAGTTTTTGTTTAAAAAACCCCTTGCTCTTCTTTTTTCTTTTCTCTGTGTATTATGTATGTATTAATAACTGTGTTTGGTTTGTGAATGTTAATAAAAAATACAAATAAAAAAAATATATATATATTTCTTTGCCTCTATGTTTGTCACCCCCCTGGCTGTTGTGTTTGTATGTTCTGAGTTACTAAATAAAAAATAAAATAAAGTTCATTACTGCTACTTTTGTGAGGCATCTCGTACGTCACTTCCTGAGAATAAGCCGCTGCCCCTCTGGCAACAATTTTGTGGTTCACTCGGGCTGGAAGATTGTATGAAATGTACATAATGTGAAGTATTTCTTAATAAAACGTGTTTTACTCCGAATAGTTTTTCCCCACAATTCGATTCCGAAAGCCACAAAACAATGACGTGACGTCTTCAGTTGGCACGTAGACGACCGAAGGACGATACTCGCAAAAGTAGCGGTAATGTTCGTTATTTTATTTTATTTTTTATTCAGCAAACGCAACAGCCAGGCGGTGGCAAACATAGATGCAAAGTAATATATTACAGAAATAGTGTAACACAGGGAGTCCTCATTTCACGAACAAGTTCCGTTCCTGCACTGGCGATACAACACAAATTTCTGGGTATGTCGGATTTCACAGTCGAAATTTATGTCAAAATACTTGAATACGAAATATACGAATACGAAAATACATGAAAATAAAAATCATAAGATGCTGTACTTAGCATTACTGCTGAGAAGTGGATGGAGAAAGAGGAGAGGAGGGCGAAAAGATACTGCCGGCGCAGACACGATGGAGACACTCTGCGCATGCTCAATGCTCAACCGCAAGGAATGCTGGTCTTTGTAGTACAGGGAGTGCTTGTATGCTTGTAGTGTGTTGTTCAGCGCAAACCAATCGCAAATACACAAGCAGAGGTAAACGAGCTCAGAGTGTGCACAAAAGCACACTTTTGGAGCGAGGAGGAAACCAGCTGCTTCATTCATTTGGTGAGTGACATTAATATCAAGTGTTTTATTGACAGTTGAAAGTAACAAGCGGAAATGACGTCCATTTGAGTCATGATAAAAACCAGATAAAAATGACCCAAGTGTGCAAAGACGCCACTTTAAAAATGGGTCCACCGAAATCAAATCAAACGTCACCACGGTCTCGAGCGTTCTGGTCAGGGACCAAACGATGACCAAAGTTGTAGTCCAGGCGACGTCAGTGAAGGGGGGTGCACCTCAAACACCAATCCTAAAATGACTCCTGAGTCAACAACTGCCGGAATAACCCACCAGAACGACAATCAGACTACGGATGATGATCTACTGTAACCGACGGCGCAAAGGGTGTTACACTCGCCAGACGCCCTCCGGCCAATAACTCACTTGATCTAATCTTAGTAGCGCGACGACATAGGGTTAAACAACCTGCACGCCTTCTGTCTCGTTACTCGGAAATGACACTGTTGACGATCCTGGTGTTGTGCATGACCGCCGTAGTGGGCCAACCAGAAATGATTGAATCTGGACCCGCTGCGGGAATTGCGCTGAGAGATCAACCAGGACTGCTCATGACCAACTGCCGAACACACACCCAACGAGTGTTTGTTCGACTTGAGCCATGAGTGGGAAACACATTCCCCGGACCTCCGTCACCAGTTGGGCTGGAGCAACATGGTCCCGGAATGCCATCGCCCACGCCACTCTCGACACAACCCACATGCTAAAACAACTTGAAAAATTTGTAGTGACACAATCCGACCGTAGTGCGGTCCCCCGACGCCAAGAACGATTCGTAAGTGGGCTACTTCTTGCTGCCGCATCAATTGAAAGCCTATTTAGCACAGGAACCTCGACCATTAACGCTGTTAGCTTAAATACAGTCAAGAAACAAATAGGAGAACTACAAGGGGAGATATCAGACATCCGACATGATTTGACCAAACAGGCTACCAATTCACATTCATTGGGCAAAACACTTAAAGGAACTATCCTAGTTCTCAATACTCACAGCGAAATGCTAAACCATACCAGGCACTCTTTGAACAAACTTCTGACCATGTTCCAAATCGATTACGCACGCACCCAAAATGTTGTCCTGTCAATGAATGACCTGTTGCGTGAAATCAGTTTGTCCCTGGACCACCTAGCCATGGGGAGGATTCCCCCATACTTGATACCTCTTAGTTTAGTCCAGGACATTCTCTCTAAGGCTCTGCCCGGCCCCCTCAGCCCCATACAAGCCCTTTCTAGAAAGCTCTACTGTCTTGCATGTCAATCCTGAGCTCCGCAAAGTGGCATTTTTAATCACCCTGCCACTCATCGATTCATTTACCGCCTAAAAGACGTCATCAATGAAGGCACCTGGCAAGGGGATACCTACGTGAGAGTCGGCAGACCCGAAGTCATTGCCTACCACGATAACAACCCGGAACTCTATTTCGCTCCAAACTTCCGCATTTGTACCCGTACTAAAGACATTCATTACCTGTGTCCCAATAAGCCGTTCATTAGAGATGTAACGGATGGGATCTGTGGCCTCAAGCCCATTAAGAAGGGATCGAGGTGTAAAGCCGAGGCAACGCCCCGATACCAAGTCACCACAACCCAGGTTGATATTGTCGGCTCAAGGTAGCTGGTCAATACCCCTGCCTCTATCGCTACTCTTAGTTACGATCACCACGACAAACTACCCAATCAGGCCATGTGGATCGACGTTCCCAAAGATGCCATTTTGCATATTGAAAATGTCGCCCTGTACCACCGGTTGTCGGAAAATTACGACAGTGAAATGTGTCAAATTTCTTTCGTCAAGACCAACTCCAAGTAGATCTCCAGGTGCACGACTTAATACAGTTCAAAGGAACTAAGGCTATTGACATCACAACTGTTGACGACATCCTCCAAGCCATTCGTGCCGTAGCCCAGGCCCCTGCACCATCATTCACCCAGTCTTGGTCCACAGTCGATACTGCCTTAATCGGCCTGCATGACATTCGGAATAGCTTACCTGTTTTATAAGAGGACCCAAACACTTAGTGCCCTTATCGAACAGTGTTGTGGCCATCGCCCTAAAACATTCCACCGGAATAGAATGCCACAACCTGGGGGCTAA